>NC_084462.1:150777881-151487585 GCF_027409185.1 Cynocephalus volans
AACCCACAAATAGTGTTCTCTGCCAGGACACAGCAGAGAACAGTTAAGGTGGAGCTTCTTCCAGGGGTTGGGGTGGGGAGGTAAGGGGATCAGTCAAACACTAATGCTTCTTTTCTCTAAGAATTGGTGAGTGAAGAGCCTTTTGTGGTCAAACTACAGTTTGAACCCGCAGGAAGACCTGAATCCCCAGGAGACTATTACTTGATGGTTAAAGAGAATCTGTGTGTAGTGTGTGGCAAGAGAGACTCCTACATTCGGTAAGTGTGATGTTGGGCTACCTTGATTGTCTGCCTCGGATGGAAATTGCCTTTGTAGTAGCCACATGCTGAACTTTCAGAGGCCTTGGTTGAGTCTGTCCGCTTTTGCTGAGAAGCTTGTCCCTAGGGGGCACTACAGTTTCCCCAAGAGCTTCAACACTTTGCCTGGCCTTGCAATAGTGGTCCCTACCCACTCTTGAGCCAGTTCTTAGTTTCTGGAATTCAACACTATTCTCAGTAACAGTCCGCTATGGAGAGAGCAGTTGTGTTTTGCTCATGGAGGACTAAAGACCAATTCTGTCAGCAGATGTGTCCTCATAATCCTTCCTTGAGTGGCTCACAAGCTGTCTGATCCTTGGTACTGTTGATGGGGTGTCCGTATGACCTGAAGGCTGCTCTGGGCTATAATACTATTTCATATCAGGGTCCCCACACAGAGAAGGAGAGGCTGCCTACTAGGCCTGAGTGCCCAGACACTTGGGCTTGCTCCCTGGCTTCTGTGGAGGAGTTCACTTTCCTCCTTTCACCCCCTCAAAGTGAGGCAAGTAGTTGTTTCTACCAGGAGTTTTTCCTGAGAGCTTAGTTCTTAGAAAATTATGGTTGACCTTGGTAAATTAGGGAAATAAAGTCAGGGTAGGGAATTCCTCAGATGAAGGAAATTGGCTTTTTCAGGTCACCAGGCTTCTTCAAAGATTGTTTTCCAGACGTCAAAGGTCATTACAGTATCTTTTCATTTCTCCGAGACTTTTCCTTCTGGGAGCACACTTTCTCAAAGGTTGTTCTTTTTTTTTTTTTTTTCCTGACCGGTAAGGGGATAGCAACCCTTGGCATGGTGTGGTCTGCACCACACTCAGCCAGTGAGTGCACCGGCCATCCCTATATAGCATCCGAACCTGCGGCCTCAGTGCTACCAGTGCCGCACTCCCCGAGTGAGCCACGGGGCCGGCCCCTCAAAGGTTGTTCTTAACCTCACCCTATCCTGGCCTCTGTTAAAGCCTGACAGCAGTAGTCTGTACATACTTCAGGAGAGAGGAACCTAAGGCACTCATAGGTGGGTAAGGCAGGCAGGTAGGTAGGAACTTAAGGCACAGGTAGGGCTGAGAGTGGAACAGGTAGTATTGTCTTTATGTAATCTCTGTTGGGTTATGGTGCCTAAGCTTTCTCAGTCATGTTTATGCACAGATTAGAATCCCAGTAGCCCACCTGTAGCTTCATGTGTACTCCATGTCATATGCTAATGAGCACTGCTTTCTGGGTTGGTGTGCTCCAGGAAGAATGTGATTCCACATGAGTACCGGAAGCACTTTCCCATTGAGATGAAGGACCACAACTCCCATGATGTGCTGCTGCTCTGCACATCCTGCCATGCCATCTCCAACTACTATGACAAGCATTTGAAGCAGCAGCTGGCCAAGGAGTTCCAGGCCCCCTTTGGCTCTGAGGAGGGCTTGCGCCTGCTGGAAGATCCTGAGCGCCGGCAGGTGCGTTCTGGGGCCAGGGCCCTGCTCAACGCAGAGAGCCTGCCTGCTGATCGAAAGGAAGAGCTGCTGCAAGCACTCAGAGAATTTTATAACACAGACACGGTCACAGATGAGATGCTGCAGGAAGCTGCCAGCCTAGAAACCAGGTAAAATGTCCAGTTCTGGTCAAAGAAGGGATTGGGGAATAACCCACTGACATTAACCCTCACTAGTTCATGAGAATGCATGCCAGGGAGAGGACATTGCCACTTAGGTACAGTGCCTAGCCTTACATCTAGCCCATTAAGTGTCTAATGGTGGAAGATGCCGTGGGAGTGGGCTAAAACTCTCTATTTGAGAATTTCCTTTCCTTAAGAGACTTGCCTTTTGTGAGGTGTCTATCCTTGACCTCTTAAGGTCATATACATACATCCAGTCATTTTCATGATTAGCCTGACAGTTCAAATGCTGTGGAGTTGTGTCTTATACATTCTGTGCAGAGGGAAATCCTAAAATTAGTATGTTAGATGAAAATAATAGTGCAATAATACGCTCAAATCTCTAAAGTTGCCCAGGAAGTACAGTATATATGGTTTTGTGTCTCTGATCTTATTTAGGTCTATGAGAATTGCAGCCAGTGGGTGCATGTTTCCTGTCTCACCTGTGCTCCAGGGTGACTGGTCCAGTGAATGGAATGCTGGGCAGAATTACCATTACTATTTAAGTTACTTTTCTCTTTTTTCTTCCTTCCTTGCATTCTCCCTCTTTCCCTTTCAGTACATATTTGAATTCATATGACGTAACTCAGTGTTCCTAAATAGGAAGTTTATGGTCCTGAGAAAGGATGGACGCATAGCTCAGACGATGAGAACTCTGGGCTACCGTGCATAGTTTTGCTTCCCAACTGTCACTTTTTCAACAGTACTGGGGGTTGAAGTAATTGAACTGATAAGTTCACAAAACCCTGATAGTAATGCTGGTTTGAACTGATAAGTTCACAAAACCCTGATAGTAATGCTGGTTTCCTATAGTGGTTTTGTTATCAATTTGAAAAAACAAAAATTTTCAGTGTTTACATGAAGTGGAATAAACTATGCCCATTGCCAAAACACAAAAAAAACAAACA
This sequence comes from Cynocephalus volans, assembly GCF_027409185.1. Classification (NCBI taxonomy): domain Eukaryota; kingdom Metazoa; phylum Chordata; class Mammalia; order Dermoptera; family Cynocephalidae; genus Cynocephalus; species Cynocephalus volans. The sequence goes on from NC_084462.1 coordinate 150,780,725, forward strand.
AAAAAACACCCCACTTTAATTATAGCAGCAAATATTTACTTATTTATTTTCAAAACCAAAAATGTTTCACTCATGCTACTAATCCTCATAGATATTGCAAATATTTATTGAACAGATATTTATATAACCTTTTTCTCCCTCTGCTGGTATAGGGATCCGAACCCTTGTCCTTGGTGTTATCAACACCATGCTCTAACCAACTGAGCTAACCGGCCAGCCTCAGATATTTATAGATATACTGTAACTTGCAGCACCAAGCTAATAAACGTTACATAAATTTCCTTGATTATTTCTTATAACAACCTAATGAGGTAGAGTTTAGATTTGTATCCCCATAACTATTCTGTGAGGTTGTAGAATAGATGTTATTTTCTAAGTTTTATATTAGGTATCCTGAGGTTAAAGTTAAGTAACTTGGCAAGTCATATTACAAATTAGTGAAACTGGCTTCTTTAACCAACTCCCAAATGTATTTCCTAAGACAGCTAAACCTCCCCTTTCAGCCACAAGCTTTTCTAACAAATTCATCTTGCTGAATTGGACAGCTGGATGCTAGATTTGGGACTGAAAAGAACAGCAGTTTGGAGATAGGCAAGTTAGTGGGAAGCTCATGAGCTAAGTAATAAAATGTCTGCAAATACCCAGAGGGTACTAACACTGTGAGACTAGTGAGACTGGTGGAGGTCTTGCGAGGGAGCATTGAGACTGGGGTGTGGATGTAGGGAGAGGAAGGTCTGTGGGGGCAGAGTGCTTCCTTGAGAGAGGTCATTTTTATTCACAGGAGGAAGAAGTACTGTTCACATGGTATCAGAGCAGTTTTTAAGGCCTTTCTGCTTAATTAGTAAGGAGTCAAGGATTCATTTTCGTATTCAGTAGCACCATTTATTTGCTCAATTGAGCAACTGTGGTAGCATTATAGCAGAAACACTTCTCATTGATCTGGTTTGGCATTCTTTTCATGAGAAAGAAGACAGTAAAGAAATGTGCTACCCTGTATTTTACAGTCAGATATTACACTGTGTTATGAAAAACTGGAACATGTGGGCTAATTTAATAGCCTCATATAAATACCGAGTATGGCTCAGAATGAATAACTTAAAAGAAGGGTGAGCTGGTCACTGAGTAACCTTGGAATTAGGTGTTTTTTTTATTTTTTGTTTTTGTTTTCTTTTTCTGGCTGGCAGTACAGGGATTGAACCCTTGACCTTGGTGTTTTCAGCACCAACACTGTAACCAACCAAGTTAACCAACTAGCCTAACCTTGGAATAAGTGAAAGAACAACATTCTTCATCCATCATTAGCCAGATGGTAGGGCCCCTGTAGTGGGGGCTGAGCGTTATACAGTGGCTTTTCCACAAAGTATACCTCAAAGCTCCCAAATGCCTTTTGTTGGATTGTGAGCCATATGTCCAAACTATAAAAAAAACCAGAGACGAGAAAGAGGATGTTTGTTTTTGTTTGTTTGTTTTTTTGTCTTATTCGTGACCGGCACTCAGCCAGTGAGTGCACCGGCCATTCCTATATAGGACCCGAACCCGCGGCGGGAGTGTCGCCGCACTCCCAGTGCCGCCGCACTCCCAGTGCCGCACTCTCCTGAGTCTGCCACGGGCTCGGCCCAGAAAGAGGATGTTTTGCAAACATTAAAGTAACCAACACTTTAGGAGTCTAGCAACCTCCACTTATATCCTTGGCCTACAGCATTTGAAGCTGTCTGTGAGACTGTCCTGTGCTTGTTTCCCTCAGACCCTGTGTACTTCATGTCTTGGCAGGATTTCCAATGAAAACTATGTTCCTCACGGGCTGAAGGTGGTGCAGTGTCACACGCAGGGTGGGCTGCATTCCCTCATGCAGCTGGAGAGCCGCTGGCGTCAGCACTTCCTGGACTCCATGCAGCCCAAGCATCTGCCCCAGCAATGGTCAGTGGACCACAACCATCAGAAGCTGCTCCGGAAATATGGGGAAGACCTTCCCATCAAGCTATTGTGATAGTTACTTTCTTCCCAGGTTAGGACAGATGGGCAGCTGGAGCCAAGGTTGAAAAGTCACCACCTCCTGTTTTAATACATCATTAATTGTCAAAGCCTAGGTGACACAACTCAGAGTACTAACCTGTACTAATCCCAGGATGTTTCTGGTGAAGCAAGGCTATTGTTTTAAAGGAAGCTTATGGTTTTGAATCTTAATTGGCTAGGGTCAGTATTCTTTTTTCCTCCCTTTTATTTTTGTGGACAAGAGAGACCTTGGCCTTTATTTTTACTCTCCCCCTTCTGCTTTCCCTGTGCAGAGGGAAGATGAAGAATTCTCCCTGAAGTGACTTGTCAAGACTCTCAGAAAAAAATTTTAATACATTTCTTCCTCATCCAGTATGTTGGTTTATCTCTAACAGGGGCTGTCCAGAATGTCAATCCTGTCCAGTCAGGAAGGGAGAAGAAGTTCTTTCAGAGGTTGGAGAAGTGAACAAGAAGTCAGATTCATTTTCCCAATTCAACATCATGATTGTAATTTCTTTGGCTTAATGCTGTCCCATAACTTATTTGGTTGGGATGCATCTCATCTAGGTTGTTTCAGTTTATTTCACATACTTGAAAATGGTCCCCTTTACCCATCGAGGACCAAAGCAACAACTTCCTGCCATGTGCTTCCACCCTAACACTGGGGAAATCCTTTTCTGGAAATAAGCCTCTAACCTGGGTGGGGCAGAGAGAGCCATAAACACCATCTCCCAACAGAACTTTGGTTGTTTGCTCAGATTTTTCCTTCCTCCTGTCTGTTGCCTGCTTGTTGTCTCCTCCTGCCCAGAACTGTGAGGTTTTTTACCTTAATCCCTTTCGGAGGAGAAGATGATCTTTTCTCAGACTCAATATCAGCTCCTGTGAAGGTTAATTCTAGGTGTTAACTTGGTTAGATGAAGGAATGCTGAGAAACCTGGTAAAGCTATCTTTTTAGGTGTGTCCATGAAGGTGTTTCCAGCAGAGATTAGTATGAGAGTCTGAGTGGACTGGGTAGGAAAGACCCACCCTTGATGTGGGTGGGAGCCATCCAATTTGCTGGGTGTCCAGAGAGAACAAAAGATAGAGGGAAAAGGTGAAGCTCTCTCTGTCTGCTGGAGCTAGGATGCACTCTTCTGTTCATGGACATCAGAGCTTGCAACTCTTCAGCTTTGGGTTCCAGGACTTACACCAAGGACACCATCAGCTTCCCTAGTTTTGAGGCCTTTGGACTTGGCCTGAGCTACACTACCAGCATCCAGTTTATAGATGGCTTATCGTGGGACTTTTCTTCACAATTGTGTGAGCTAATTCCCCTAATAAATCCCTCTCGTATAATTATAACACATCCTATTGATTCTGTCTCTCTGGAGAACCCTGAATAATTCAGCTCCCTTCAGTGTATCATGAGATTTGCAGCACTGACTTCATTTAAGCACTTAGTTCACTCCCAGAGTCATTTGGTCAGGTTGCACTGTGAGGACTTCTCCATCTCCTCTGAAGCCTGGGAGACCGAGATTAATTAATACATAGATGTCCACAAGGGTGGGGTTTCATCTTTCAAAATGTAAGACCACCACTTTGAGTATGAGATCAACTTCTTAGTGATTAGTATTTTTTCTAAAGTATTAGGAAAACTTTCTTATTTTACAAGATCTTAACAAGCTTAAAGAAGAATTTTATGGTCAGAATTCAACAAGAACTCTACTTTGGAATTGTGCCCAAGTTGGTGATGGTTGTTCTAACATTGATAAATAAAACTTCTAAGCACAAGGCTCACTGATCGTGTATGTAAAACTTTTCTTCATAACTTTATAAAATTGGTAAGTATCCTTAGGGGAGGAGGTATTTTTGTTGTAGATCCCTGCCCCGCGGCAGTACTGTGGTATGTGTGCATGGATATACCACACACAGTGCACCCTATGATGGCCATCTCCAGCAACCCACAAACCCATGGGCATATCCTGTGTTTTGCGCCCCTTCATTCCCATTTGTCCTCAAACAGGCATTTCTGGGATCTAAACCAGAAGTCCTTGAAAACAAATAGTACCAGCCACTTTGGGGAATGTATGCTCAATGTATTAGGTTATTATGGGTCTTGTGCCCCTGGCTGTGTTATGTTACCCGGGAGTGGAAGACAGCCTGGTACTTGGCCATGGTGGTAGTCTGGTTTACCACAAGATGGCACTCATACATTTGTTTTTGTATGCATTCATGAGAAATAAGTGACTTACACATGGTTGCTGAACATGATTCATGACTTATGTTTCAGAATTTGCATAGCAGATTTTGAGTCATTTTGATAGCTTTACAAGGGAGTCTTTTTCCTCTGAAACAAGAGAGTAGAGCTCTTTCTTTCTCTTTTTCTCTGATCTTCATGCTAAGAGGTGAGAAACGCTTAAGAGGTTATTTAAGGTACAGTGGTTGTTGTGGGAAGAGGAATGGGTTCTCCAGTAGAGCTTCCTGCAAGGCCCAGGAAAATGGACCCAACAGGTAGGGGAAAAAGCTAGACTGTGTCACCCTAGACTTCTCATCTTTTTCCAAAGAGAGTTACTGTGTAGATTTGAATCTTTTTATTCTCTGAGTCTGTCTCTGAGCCTTCGCCTAAGACTGACCATTGTCATCTTAAATGAGAGACTTTAGACCTATTTTAAAATATTGTATTTTTCTACTGTAAAAGTAATATAAGCTCGTTAGAGAAAAGTCTAAAGGAAGAATAAAAATCATTGTCTTTTCTCCATCTAGAATAGAACTAAACTTTGATGACATGTTTATGGATTTCCTTTCAGTATTTAAAAAGGCATATAATATGTATAATATTTAAACAAAGTTGAGTGTCATACATATATACAGGTTGATATCCTATTTTTCCCCCCTCGCTTAATATGGTATCACAGGTAATTTCCTGTGTGTTTAAATCTTTGAAAATAGATTTCTGGTGGTTCTACCTTACTTTTACTATTTGTTCCCACCCTGTTGAAAATTTTGGTTGTTTCAAATCCTTTGTTACTATCAATGATGCTGTAATGAACTTTCTTTTATATGTATTTTTGACTCTTGTACATATACTAACTTTTGTATATATCTTTGCTAATTTCTTTAGGATAGAATCCTAGAAATTGGATTGTGAGGAGGGGGACTCACATTGCTGGAGTGGGTACAGATTGATGGCACCTTTTAGGAATATATATCAAGGGAATGCTTCTCTTTGACCTTTTAGCTCCAAGCATCCCTATGCGTTCAACTGGGCTTCCATATGAGTAGCAGTAAGAGGGGCCTCTCTGAGTGCTCCCTGATCGTTATATCTGTAGGCCCTGAGTCTCTTCTGTGCGTACTTTCTGTCTCCCATCCTTATTTCCTTATTGCTTCTGTGTAGTATCTTCTGAGAACACTTTGTGTTTATTTTTAAATAAAAATGTAAAAAATTTTTAATTAAAAATAAAATTTTTAAATTTTAAAATAAAGGTCATAAACAGATTTTTTTCCTGAAGATAAACATTTCATGATTTGCCGTCCTAGAGTGAATGAGGCACAATATTCAGGCATTAGTTGCCACTTACAAGTGCAGCCATAAGTTACTTATTCATATCCATGTCATGGATAGAGATCAGATGACAAAATGTGCTCTGCTGAAATAAAGCCATTTTTAATCCTTCATTTTAGACTCTTAGGAACCCAGTGGGCAGAAAGAGCTTTTGTTCAGCTTCCTGTTCTGCCTGTTAGGGGCCCTAACATTTGACTATAAGTTAAATTCTTAGTTTAGTCTGCCTGAGTTTTACATTCATTCATCTTTCCTTCCTTTGTTTCTTCATTATATCTCATGCTTATGAGAGGTATCATTTTTTCTTTTAAAGGAGATATTTTCTCAGTTTGGTAGTTTACTAATTATGTATTTTAAATGAATCTTTTTTTCTGGTCTTTTGTCTTTTCTATTGTAAGGCGGTCATTTTTAGAGTATGTAATCCTCTCAGGAATACAGTGAGAATCAGTTTTTCTTGGATGAGATAAGCTGAAAGAGGGTGTAAGAATGATTATTGTTATGATTAACTCTTTATCTTAGTAACATAAAAATAATACATAATCTCCCAAATACTTTTATTTATTTATTTATTTTTTAAAGGATGACTAGTAATGGGATCTTAACCCTTGACTTGGTGGTGTCAGCACCACGCTCTCCCAAGCAAGCTGACTGGCCATCCCTATATAGGGATCCAAACCCCTGGCCTTGGTGTTATCAGCACCACACTTCCCAAGTAAGCCATGGGCTGGCCCCCCAAACGCTTTTATTTTGGAACTCGGCTATACTTTTCATGCATTCATCAGTTGCCCCCTAATGCTGGAGCCATACCTTCTGCCTGTCCCAATCCTGGAGCAGTTTTACGTCAGATGATGGAGAAGGGCAGACACGCAGCCAAAAAGCTCACATGTTCAAAAGCACCAATTCCATCAGCCTGCCAGGACATGCGTTAGTCACTCCCTTTGCTTGAGGCCCCAAGGCCTTTGCTTAAATGCCCACATTATTTGGGAATGTAGGAAGTACATTAGACCATTGTTTCCTTCTTACCTTAGCTTTGTCTGTGGCCAACTCTGGCTGGAGGCCCATGGGTAACTGAGCCAAAAGATTAGTCATTTGGGAGATAATCAAGAACTGATTTCCTTTGCATAGGGAATGTCAAAGGACCTCACTCATGCATCTGGGGTTGTATCCTCTTCTAGTATGGTACAAACTGCCTTAAAGGTCATTCTCTGCTCTAACTGAAAGTAGGTAGCTAATCTCATATGAACTCCAGGTAAACTCATAGCATTTGCCTTTCTAGCCTACTTTGTTATTAATTCTTGAATTTTTCTCTTACTGTTTGGGTAACCTGTTGCCTTTCTGCCAGCATAAGCTTCAAACGCTGCTGAATTTAGAATCAGTTTTATTTTATTTATTTATGATGTATGGTCCAGAATATTCCTGAGTTGGAGCTTCTACTTATATTCTACTTCTGCTTCCGAAAGATCTTCCTTCTTAGGCTGCAATACGTTGGGGTGGGGTTGGGATTCTGACTGTTCAGGCCACCAGGGTATCTGTTAAGTCCTGGATAAGAATCAGAATTTGAGCTTAGTAAGCTAAGGGCTGAAAAAGAAATGGGAGATTGAAACATGGGTTGTTTTAAAGGAGTTATGTTTACTTGGTTGGTCTGGGTGGCATGAGGGTCGTTTATGGATTTAACTTCATATTTTGCTTTTTCCTGTACCCAGTCTTGTCATGTGTTGGAGGATCAGAGAAAATGGGCTGGTGTCCTGGGTACTGATTCTAGCCATCAGCCGTGTATCTTTGATCCCATGTCTTTTATTTTTTTATTTTAAAAAAATTTGTTTTGGTGGCTGGCCAGTATGGGGAACTGAACCCTTGTCCTTGGTGTTACAAGGCTGTGCTCTAATTGGCCAGCCCATGCTGTGCATTTTTGGACACTTAACTTTTCTGGACTCCTTTTTGTGCCTATTATAACTAGAGGTTTGAATTAGATGTGCCGTAAGGGCCCTCCTAGCTGTAGCACTCTGTAATACATCCCACTGTTTCTTTATGTGGTACTTTCCCTTGCGTACTATGTACCTTCTGCTTCATTGCACACTTTTATCCTGTCCCCAGCCCTGGGAATGGAAACTGCATGGAAAGAAGGGTAGTGAGGGAGGTAAGATGCCATGCCATGTCCTCCTGGCCTCATTGACTAGGGAGAAGCTTACTCCCTCTATCTGGTACTCCACCTGGGGTCAAAATACCTTCTCAAAAGAGATGTGCTTTGTGTGGCTCTAGGGAACTCATATTTCCACTCAGTCCACTATTTAAACATAAAGAGAGAAGGGAAATCTTTATCTTTAACCATGTGGCCAGTGCTGTAAGGTTTAGTAAAAGATAAATGTAGAGTGGAAATATGGCAAGCATGCCACGTGTTGTAGATGGGAGGATATTGAGTGGAAAAAACCTTCTCATTTTAAGGATAAGAGAAATTAAAGATATGTCATAGAGACAGAATTGAATAGAATTGGGTACTTTAAATGGAAAACATTAAACCAATAAGTAAAAATATTCTTTTTTTTATGTTGTCGTGACTGCCTGAGAAAATTTGAGGCATCCACAGTGTCAACACATTGTTATCCATTTGTGAGTTCTAAGACATGATTAACTCACAGGAATACTGGGAAGAGTCTCTGGAACCTCTGTCTTGTATAGCCATCACTTGCCTTGGACTCTGTCCTGCTACGTTTGCCTTTGCCTGGATGGATAGACATATGCAATATGTGAAGTTTACATTTTATAAGCTGCTGAAAGATGTCTCTCTCTATATATAGTCATTTCCTATGGCCTGGGAGAAAATGTATTTTCTTTTCTTTTTTTTTTTTGTCGTTTTTTCGTGACCGGCACTCAGCCAGTGAGTGCACTGGTCAGTCCCATATAGGATCCGAACCCACGGCGGGAGCGTCGCCGCGCTGCCAGCGCAGCACTCTACCAAGTGCGCCACAGGCTCGGCCCTAGAAAATGTATTTTCTACTCCATCCTTGTGCTTAGTTTCAGTCCCAAAGAGAGTTTATTGGCTTTTCTTTGTGTAACACAGATTTGTACCAAGTATGCTGAACTTGGAGCTCTTTTCATAATAATCACCTCGGTTAGACATGAGCTCCAACTTTCTACCAAATTGGGTCTTTTTTTTTTTCTCATTCCAGAAAAAGTGACCAGATAGCCAAAAAAGCTCAAATACATTTCTCTGCCCTCTCCTCCTTGATGGACCCTAACTTTATCTAAAATTCTGACATCTTTTGTTATATCCCATAGAGCCAACTAAAGCCCCAGTCAGCTGGCTTAATTCCTTTTTAATCAAGATATGTATGTTTGGCCCTGGAGGTTTGGTAAGTCTGAGCTGTAGCACATATGGCTTCCTCCGAGTTCTTGGGATACGATGAGCAGGACTAAAATTGGCTCAGAAAAGGAACAGAAGATGACTTGGGGTTAGTTTTTCTTTTTTAAGTGTTATACAAGTGCAGAGCAGTTGGCTGCTATCCCCCTCTCAAACCATCAGCAGAGCTTGACCTTGGCCAAGATTTTGCTTCATCCTCTCGGCATTTCAGCATAGAGTTGCGTTTCAGGCATGGAATGCTTAACCAAAAGCACATGCTATAGTGGTGGTTTCCAAAGAGCAAGTTTTTGCAAAAAGTCCACATAGTATTGTTTTCTCAAAACAATAGCTTTCTCTGAATGACCAACCCAACAAACCTCTAAATGGTAGGTTTTTTGGCTTATTTGTACACAAGGGCTGTAATTTTTTGGTTGCTGTTAACGATACTTTATTGAAGTGTGGTATAATTAACATACAACAAAGTGCACAGATCTTAAGATTACAGCTTGATGAATTTCGACAAATGTATGCACCCACATAACCATCAAGGGCTGGGTTTTTTTGTTTGTTTGTTTTTGTTTTTTTGTCTTTTTCGTGACCGGTACTCAGCCAGTGAGTGCACCGGCCATTCCTATATAGGATCCGAACCCACAGCGGGAGCATCGCTGTGCTCCCAGCGCCGCACTCTCCCGAGTGCGCCACGGGCTTGGCCCAAGGGCTGGGGTTTTTAATGAAAGACCTATCTATACTGATGATGTACATTTTGAGATTGGAAGATTGTACATTCATCAGGCTTAGTAAATTACTGTAAAACAGTAAGTCCAGGTCAAAATGTGATGACAATTTGGTAGTCTCATCCAGGCAATTTGCCCTTTTGTCACATCTAGTGGACTTGGTTACTGCAAAGCTTCATGGTTTGTTTTTAATAGATTTTTTTTAAAAGAGGTAATATGTGCACATAGTACAAATTTTTTTTTTTTTAAGTATAATGAGAAGGAAATCTCCCCAGTCCTTCCCCTTTTTGAAGGTAATCAGTGTTGCTATTGCTTGTGCACTGTGCATTCTTCAGAGAGATTGTATGTGTGTGTGGTTTTAAGTCCCAGGTTTCTTCTTTGGTGGTTAACCAAGAATATGTCTCTCCACCCCTTTTCTTTATACTCCAGGCCCTAGTCTAGGGCATTTATGCAGAAACTTTTTGGATCCTGCAGCCTCAGGATAGAAAGTTCATCGTCTATATCTGTCATTTGGCTCAAAAGCAGGATTGGCCATGAGCTGATAATTGTTGAAGCTGGGTTTATTATATTGGGCTCTCTACTCTTTCATAGGTATTTGAATATTTCCATTAAATTTTTTAAAAAATTCATATTTCCTTAGCAGTAGCTCTTGAAACACAATCATCTGCTAAATTTTTTGTATGTCTTAATGATTAATTGCAACCTAAAAGCAAACTATAGGTGATTCTGTAGACAGACACCCCCCCAATCCAAATCAGACATTTAGAATTCCAAATTTACAAACATGAACTGGGATGATTATTCACTTTCATAAGCCATCCTTCTCTTTAAACAGGATCGACTTCAAATTTATTTTGAAAAACCAACTTCTCTGGCAGGCAAAATTTGATCTGAAGGAAGTCACCGAATCTTTCCCAGTGGAAGTGGATACTACAAGCAGCCTTTGGGACTGTGTTCAATATGCTAGGAGTTTAGTGGCCTGGCAGCTTGGGGGCAGGTGGTAGGGAAGGAGGGGGTCATTCAAGATGGGGCTGGGATCTTCATGGTCTCAGCCTTATGGTCCCTGCAGGGTCCTAATGCTGGGACAGTTCTCTCAGCCTTTGGCTCCAGCCTTTTCTGGGCAGGGAAACAAGGCAAAATGCCTGGTATGTTTTAAATCGAGTCTGCTTACTGCAGCCAGTAACCCCAACAGCTTGGAAGGTGAGTGACCCTTGCTGAGATTTATGTTGCGCCTTTCTTCCTGCCTCCAGCTTCTTGAATACTGACCACCCCAACTCTTCCTGCCCTTCTCTTCTCTGACCTAAATCCACTAATGTTAACCATCCTCTTGCTGCTCTCTGGATGGTTTCTCTTTAGGCCTTTCTGCTTTTAGTATTTATTACACTTTTATTGGTTTTCACTCTCTGCTTTTGTTTCCCTGGAGCTGTTCTTCCTCATGCTCTCTCTCTTTTTGTCTCTTGGAATCTGTTCATGTCCATTCTACCAAGTGCACATCTCTATTTGCTGCATCTTGTCTGACTCTGTCATGCCTTCTTGACTGTCCTCTTGCCCCCACCTGGGCTTGTGTGCAGTTGGGCTAAGCAAGAGAGGCACAGTGTTGGACACTGGGGCTAACAGAGTGAGGTCAGCATTCAGTGCTCCAGCACAGCCAGGTAGCTGGGGTGAGCATGAGCAGCATGCAGAGCCATGTTCAGAAGGTTCCTTCTAGCATAGAGAGCCTGAGGACTTCAGAGGACCAATGTGGCCTCTTCCCACCCTATCCACAGAGACCACTTACAGGACCTAAGACCAATTTTAAGCATATTTTAACTTTGATCTCTGGATCTCCAAAAAGAGGTACTACAAAGGAAGGAAAATAATATTTTTATTTAGTAACAAGATTGACGATGTAGATCCTGGAAAGAAGTAGGGTGTGGGGAATGTGAATAGAAGGTAGAGGAATCCACCTTGAGCAATCTCAGTTGTGGGGCAGGTGACAGTTCCAGACTGGGAAATGGACCTCAGCAATGGTAGCTGTTTCTTGGCAGTGCAGCAATGCATTAGGTAAGCCAAAGGAGAGGGAATCAGAGAACTCAGAGGAGGGGCAGAGGGAAGTAGAGGACACAAATGATGGGCTAGCACTTGTCTAAGGTTACAATCAGAAAAGGAGGCAGAAGAGGAAGGCCAGGTGGAGGCTAGATGTTGTGAGGGAAAGCTTATAAAAAGCTGGCATTAGGGGACCCTGCCAGAGGTGGCACAGCCCAGCTCTGCCAGTGGAAGCAAGCAGTGTGGGGATGAGGCCAGGAGAAAAGGGATCCCTGAAGGCCCCTTTTCTCCTCGTATCTAGCCCTTTTGATCTTTTTCTTTAATGGTTCTGTCCTCATGTTACATGAGAAGAAGAAAGCAAAAGAAAAGGTAGCATGTCTTTTACAGTGAATGGAAAGGTCTGGATAATTTAAGGCTGGATGCACTTCCCCCTTTGCTGAATTCTTAGGCCTCTTTGCCCATCTGGTTGCTGGAGTTAAGAGAGCCAGCCCCTTACTGAAACACCCTGAATGGAGTTCCTGTATATAGCCTGCCAGCCCAGAAGAGTGCCAGTGGCAAGGGTAGCAGCAAGGGTTTGCACTCACAGAACCCCTCCAGGCCCGTGGGGCAGCCCAGCTGGAGAGCTGGGGTTTGCCTTAGGCTGGGCCCAGACTGAAGGGCAGCTTCCATTGTGACTCTAGCTCTATCACTGGGCTCCTCTTCCCCTAGGAACTGAACTGCAGAGAAGCTTGTGGTAGAAAAAAGAGGAAAGAACTTTTCTCTTGCTTAAAAAGTATTTTTGGTGAAGAGGTAACAAATGCACATGGCAAGAAATTCAAAAGGTACAAAAAGATAAACAATGAAAGGTTCTCTCCCACTCCTGTTCTCTGCAAGTCCCCCTCCTCAGAGGTGTCCCCAGTGTGCCAGTTTTTGTACATTCTTGCAGTTACTCCTTTTTAGGTCTGCTGTGTTCCAGAAGTTTTCAGATTCTTGATCCTGTGGAATATTTTAATCATTTGGATGTATATGTGCCTTTGTAATATATAGGGGGGATCAAATGAAAATAAAATTGTATCCCAGTTTATTGCCAATAATTCTTGCTGGGGCAGGGAATGGTTTAAAATATTAAAATAAGTAAATAGAACTCTGAAATGCTAGCACTAGAAAGGTAACTCTTCCAGGGTTACCAGACTAGCAGATGACATACCTAGGACTAAATTCCAGGTTTCCCACCTCCCAAACATCCCAGTTCCCAAAGAACTTACTGAATGCTCCATGTTTAGGTAGTGAACTTTGTAAAGATATGTGCTTCAGAGATGGAAGGAAAGACAAATGATTAGACATGTATTTAGAAGTTTCCAGTGGACACAAACATGGGGGAAGAAATCTATTATTCCAGGAAAGACGTGAAGTCAAATTCCAATAGAAAAATAGACTGTATGTGTGCACCCCTCCCCCTCCCACAGGCATTGGCAGAAGGCAGAGATGACAGTCAGCAAAGTCTGTTGTCTGTCATGCTGGGCGCCAGGCAGAGGCCGTGGGAGGTACAGCAGTGCCACCCCTCTGCTGAAGAACCTGCAGCCCTTGGACCTACTGTCACTGGGCTGGAGGCAGAGGCAGGTATTTTCTTGTTGGACAGGAGGGAGAAATGTCAACCTGGACTACACTAAGAGGACAACCCATGCATAGACACAGGGGCAGGTGTGTCAGGGGAGAAAGGATGATGTGGGGAGGATGTGCCTGGCCATGCCATCATGGAGCTCTGCCACACTTGGCTCCATGGGATAGACAGCCCCAGCTGTTTACCACCTTCTACCAGGAGGAAATCCCCCAAGATTTATATGCTGATAAAATGGTAGGATGATTTAAAAAAATTCTCTCTGCTCTGGCACCAACCAGCTTCAGACACTGTGAACAATTTCAGTGTCCAAGCCAGACTGATGGGCCTTTTGATGACGTCAGAGGGTGGCTTCATTGAGAGGAGACATGTACGACTGTAAACACTGGCTGTAAAAACCTTCGGTTGCTTTGAAATGGTAAATTTTCAGGCAATCTGGATCTGATGTTACACGCCTCCTGCATTAACAGCTTTTTCTTCCTGTTCAATTATTTTGACTGGTAAGGGAGTAGAAATTACACTTCAAAATATATCGATGGATATTTTCAGCCTAGCTGAGTGCTTCATAATATATACCAATCCCAATAATATTCCTTTAATTTCTGCTTCCCAGGTTCACAAGGAAAATGGAGATATCAATTATAGGCACCATTAGACCTAAGGAAATGCAGGACCAGGACCACAGGTCTCTTTTCAATTCAAATTCCCTCTACTTATTGCCTGGCCTCTTTGATTTTGAGCCAGATTTTGTTCAAGCCCTTGGACCAGGGGTCCATCCTGATATATACTGGATGATGAGGTCCTTGATAAATAAATGAATATTCCTAACAGCCTGGGTCCAGGGGCTTGAATCAAGACTATCTGACAGGCAGAAAGAAATGCCAGTTCTCTATCTCTTCATCTTCACACAAGGGATCCAGAATCCCTAATCTCTGATGCAGATGGCCTCTCCCCCATGCCTAGGTACTGGGTACATGGGCAGCCACCCAGCAATGCATTTGCACCAATTGTGTTTCCGGTTTTCTCATCTCTACCTGATTGGCCCATCCACTCTTCCTGAGCTCCAGACCTGGATTTATAGATGTCTACTGGACTGATCAGAGAGAACTCAAGTTCAGTTGAACATGCCTTTCAAATCCGTTCCTTGTCACGTATTCCCCATTTCAGTGAATGGTTACCTTACACCAAAGCGCTTGTCTCCTAAGCAAGAAATTTACATGTTATTCTCAAATCCTTTCTCTCAAGTCCACCTCCAACTGATCACCAAATCCATTGAGTCTACCCTCTTTCTCTCCTGCTTCAGTGTTACTGCCCTAATCCAAGCTGGCAGCATTGCTTGCTTGGACAATGGCAATATTATTGTGATTCCCTGCCACTAGTACTCAACCTCCTCTAAAATTTATAACTGGTCATGTCACTCTGTTTTAAAATTTTGGATGGTTATCCTTGGTTTACCAGAGCAAAGTCCAAATTTCATACAAAGGCATAGAAGACATCTGGTCCATGCCTACCCTTCTAGCCTTATTACCATCACCATGCCCTACCCCATAAACACCAAGCCTCTTGCCATTTCCTGTGCTCCCGTGCACTTATACATCTTAGTGACTTTTATTTGTCCCTCTTTTCCCAGGATGCCCTTCCAGGTCTTGTCCACCTGCTTATCCTTTAAGCCTCACCTCTCAAATGACTTCTGACTTGTAAGGATGCCCCTCTGTGCTTCTGTAGAGCTCTAGTATATCATCTTGTGGTGATTAATGTATATTTCCCCACTGTCAATTACTGGAATCCTTAGAGGCTGGGACCAGATTTTGTTCATTTTTCTCCCCAGTACTTAGAAGTTCCTGGCATGGTAGGTATTCAAGAAAAAAAGGAAAGGAAGGGAATGGAAATGCCACCCCGATGGGCAAACAGGCAGTGGCTTTACAGTCTGAATGGGCTACTCAGCATTTTCATGGGACAGAACGGGGAGTAGCAGCAGCCTGCTACCCTAGATATTCATTCATTCACTTACTCTGCACAGATATTTAGTGATGCCCCACACTGCTAGAAACTCATGATACCCCAAAGAAGTTTGCCAGGTATGGCTTAGAGGAACTCACATTCAGTGGGGAGAGACAGGCATGTGGTGGGCACTGGCCTGGCATCTTGGTGGGCCATCTGGTTTGCTCTGAGGAACTTTGCCCTCAGCTCTGCAGAGGCTGTGGAGAAGTAGAAGGGGCAAAGGAGAAGGTGGTGGAGATGGGAAGGTCAGAGGGCCTTGGAAAGGGCTCTGCCCCGGGACCAATTCTGCCGAGCTGATAGCTTTATTTATGCATTTCTCATTTGCATGAATTCCTTGCTGTTAATAAAAAGCATTCGACACACTTCTAATTAGCCTGCAGCCTCTGCAATCCTATTATCCCCAAATGCAACAGCTGGGCCATTTCATAATCAGTGATAACATTTGTAGTTTCTGCAGTTGTCCACCAGAATCTGGACCATTCCTTCTCTGACTTCTGATGGAACCACAAAGGGCTTTCTCACTCATCCTGGGGTAGCAGGGTTCAGCCTGTGACCCCATGATTGGGAGAGGAGAGCGCTGTCAGGGGACTCATCACACTGGCTCACCCTGACCCTAGATGAGTTGCCCCCTTTCTCTGGGCTGTAGACTTGCCCCTGTCTCTCAAGTGCTTAAGAGAGAAGGGCATGTTTCATAGAGCTACCCTACCTTGTTTCCTCCCTCTTTCTCTCCTACCCCTTCCTTCTGTCAACAAATATCTAATGAGCATGTACTATATACCCCTACTATAAGCAGTGTTCTAAGCACTGTGGAAACAGTGGTGAACAAAACGTGTAAGTACTCCCCTCATGGAGCTTACACTTTAGTGGCAGAAACTAATAAACAAAAAGCCAGGATTATCAGACAAATAAGAGGATGATTGATAAGAAGACTGTTTCTTTCAAAGAGCCAGATCCTCTCCATCTATAATGGTTTATAGAACCTTATACATACATACCTTTTCCTTAGAGACAATTGGTGCATTAAGTGTGGTCAGCTGGCAGTGGGTAGCACATGCACCACTTGATGGCCGGAGACGTCTGCAGGCATCAGTATCTTCATTGGTAAAATGGGATGATGGAGCCTTCCTCACAGGGTCGTTGTGAGTATTCTGAGATCATGTATGGGCATAGTGCCTGTTATGTGGTAACATATGTTCTGTTCAAAATTTCTGCCTTCTTTCCTGCTTAGGACAAGGGGAGGGGTCCAATCAGGTCTCCTCACCCACCTTCCGGGACCCTGCTGCAGCTGCACACAGGACAAGAGGATTCTGAGCTGGCCCAGCATCCTGAGGGTAACCAGCATAGAGAGGTCAATTCTTGGCAGCAATGTGAGCAACCCCCTACATGTTCCCTGGGCAGACCCTTCAGGAGTAGCAGTGCCTGTGGGAATGGCCCTCCAGGCGACTGGGTGGTTACTGAGCACTGGACTTTACGTGCTTTATTTCATCCTACTTTCTCAACAAGTTAAGGGTTTCAATGCCCTCATTTTACAGTTGAGGAAACTGATGTTAGGAATTTGCCCACACTGCTCTTCTAACATGTGACAGAGTCAACATTTGAACTCAGGTTGATTCCAGAACCAGGGTCTTACACTGAGCTCTACCCTTTCTCCCCTCTGTATCCCCTCCCCTAAATCCCCACAACAAATGCACAGGGGGCAGAGAGCTCCAGGGGCATGTGGCACTTTGCCCAGCTTACCCTGAGTGCTGGCTTTGACAGCTTTAAAAGAGGTGAACTGTGCCTGAGAGAAATTCTGAAAGGGAGAAAATGCCCAAAGAACTAGGGTTCAAATGGCAAAGTTGGAGAAAGCCCACAGGACATCTCTCCATATTTCTTCTTTTACAGAGGAGAAAATGGAAGCCCAGGGTAGGAGGTGAGGTCCCTCCATACAGAAGTTCTGACTACCTGCAGACTGCCCAGTGGCCTCAGAAGCCCTACACTCATGCCCAGACACAGGCATTGAAAATGGTCCAGCTCCACCTGCTGTATAAGTCCAGGCAGGTTGAGAAGCTTCACTAAGCCTCAGTGTCCTCATCTGCAGGTAGGGATGATAATCGTCAACTCAGCTCAGGGCTGTGGGAGCTTCAGAGATAATATATGTGAAATGCTGGTACACTGGCTGGCACCTGGTAAGCGTTGAGTAAATAAACTGTAGCTATTATGATTAGTTTTGTTTCCAAAGTTCAGTGAATATCAGGAAAAAGCAAGTCTCTTAGCTTTGATTCTGTGGTTCTGCTGGAATCCATTCCTAGGACCAGAGAGGAAACTCATTGTCATCCCTGATCATTAAAATCTATTTCAGGGAAGGTTAGGCTCAGTTCTTCTCTCATTTGGGATTAGAATCTGGAAGAAAGACCATAGGCTGTAGCTGAGGAGGCAGCTCCTAGTCCCCAGCTCTGCAGAGTATCTGTGACTTGAAGCACATCACTCAAAAACTGTGTTACATATCTGTCTGTCAAATGATTATGGTAATTACCTGTCCCCTTATCACCCTTCCCCATCCTTCAAGGAAGTTTACCCATCTGAGGGAGGGCTGTTTGTGAAGTCTAACACCTTCTAGAGAGGCTACTTTCCTGTGGGGGTTTTCTGGTGGTGGGTAGGGAAGCCTTCTCTTAGGGAGTGACAATTTGGTGCTGATGTGTACATCCTCACTACTGAACCCTGGGGAGTAAGTGGTGAGACTTGTAGAAACCCTGCCAAATTTCAGCTCCTTCCTCCTCCTCAAGGAGTCACCAGAAATCCCATCAGCCTGATTTCAGCTTGGCATGGTCCAGCTTCATTCCCCATGCCAAGAGGTGAGTTTGGTGACTGTCATCAGGAGTTGTTTTGAGGTATTCAGATCCCACATCCTTTCTCCTGGTTATCTCCAGACTGAAGGCAAATAGACATGTATAAACCAGGCAGCTTATGGCAACAGAAGACTATTCCCCCAGTTTCCACCTGGCTGACCTCTTGAGAACCTGTGTGAAAATGGGGGCACCAGGAGGGCAGTTCCCTTAAATTCTGTCTTGATTGACTGGAGATGCCTGTGGAGCCCAATTCCTAAGGAGCAAAGTCTTTCCTGGCCTCCCACAGATGACATGACCACTGGATCTGCCCCACAATTCCTGCGGAAACCATGCAGTAGCTTGACAGTGGTTTTCTCCATCTAGGCAAATGAACCCTGGCCCTTAGCGCAGTCTGATTAAACTCCCCAGGCAAGAGAGACCTGGGAGAGCAAGGCTGGACTGCTGCCCCTATTGTTTGTGACTGCCACACAGCTCATGCCTCAGACTCCCTGCTGCCTTTATAGACCTTTTTGAGACTCTTTTTTGTGCATTATATTTTTCTCCTGTCACATTCCTGGTTGGGCCATTTTTGGACTTATCTAGGTGTTTTCATGAATAGTCTTCTGAGTGAGGGTGTTGTAGTTGCAGTGATGACCCTTGGTTTTCTGCAGAAAAAAACCAATTAGGGTCTTCTTCACTTCACCAGAAATGCATTGCACATCTACCATGCACATAGTTCAGTCCCGAGTGCTGGGGAAATGGAGAAAAGCCATCTTATTTCACTTCGGTGCCTTAGAGTGGTGCTGATGGGTGGCTGTGGGAGAGCATGATCCTGTGACCTCACTGTTTGCCTGATTCCCCAGGTGGCTTCATTTGGAGGCCTGACCCTATCTGGGTCTTCAGAGGAGCCACAGTGTCCAGCAGCACCAGCAGGAGGCAAAATCCCTGCCTACTCTGCCCCTGGCATTCAAGGACCTCCTGAGTCCAGACTTGCCCAGCCTGGCCAACCTCAACTCCCATCAAATCCTTTCCAGCATCCTGGGGACCTGGCAATGCCAGGCAGCTCTCATCCTTGAGTATACTAAGTGCTTCCATCCTCCTGATCTTTGCTCTGGCTATTCATGCAGCCAGCACCCTGCTTTCCCCTACCCCTTACCTGCCTCTTAAGGATGTATTCAAAGGATTTATCCCCTTTCTCTGAGAAGCCTTCCTAAAGACCACCTTGTGATAAATTATTCCTTCCTCCGAGATCCCTACTTCGTTGTTATTTCACATCTATTGGTTGAGCGTTTTGCTCTGTGCCCTACCCTGTACTGGTTTCCTAGAACTAATCTAGCCCACCTTATCTTCTGCCCGGACCAAGAGTAGTTCATGCCTGATTCTCAACGACTCCAGGGCTGGGGCAGGATCTCAATGATGTCTGTGTCCTTGTCTCTTACCATGTGTTTTGCACTTTGTCGGAAGTGTCAAATGGAGAGATGGCTTCTAGACTTGGCTCTGCCCACTAACTAGCCGTGTGGCCTCGGGAGAATTGTCCGGGTCTCTCTTAGCCTTCCTTCTTTCTGATGAAATGGTGATGATGATGATACCTCCGGGTTGTCCAGGGGACAAAGAGGCGGGGTGGAGGGAAGTGTCATGAAAACTAGGAGCCCCAGGCCAGTGAAAGATGTGGAGTGGTTGTACCCCTATTCTCCCTGTACCGGCTGTGAGGTAGCGTCGCCTCCCCTTCGCTCTCCCCGAAAGTCAAGTGCACCAGCTTCCAATCCCTCCTCGGGGCGGGCCCTCCGGCGGCTCCAAATCCTAGGCTGCGGAGGATTCCCGTGCAAACTCAGGACTCTCCTCCCCCCACAGCCGCCCCTTCCTAAGGACTCGCCGAACACACCTTGAACCCCGCGCCACAGCGCAGTTCGGAGCGCAGCCCGCAACCGCAGCTCCGCGGCGCGGGCCCAGGTCGGGGGTCGCGCGTCTCCTGCGGGTGACTCAGGGCCGCTCAGTCCGGGGGTGGGTGTGAGTAGGCTGGACCGACCAGGGCCGCGCGGGGGCAGCCGCCGGGCGCTTGGTCGCCGAGCGGTGGGAACCGAGGCTAGCTCTGGCCCGTCGCCATTCCGCCGCGGGTGTCTGTCTCGCCGGGTTCTCGGGCGCGGGAGGAAGGCCCGAGCCGCTTCCCACCCGGCGCGCTCCTGTCCCGGTGCGCAGCGGCCCGGGCGGCCGGCAGCGGCTGGAGCGCGGGGCCGGCTCTGCGTGCGAATGAATGGGCGGCCGGGGGACGCGCGCGCTCGGGGATGAAGGGCATTAGGACCGTGAGGATCGCTCAGTGCTCCTGTCTCTCCCTATCACCCCCCCCGCCCCCCATCTCTCCCTTTTCTGCTCTGCAGGACTGAGCAGCCGGGCGCAAGCGAAAACAAACAGCTGGGGCTGCGAACGCCCCCTTCCCCGGCCTCGAGAGCACGCCGGCCCCGGCCCCTACCCGGGGGGCCCGTTCGCCCACCATGAGGAAGATCCGCGCCAATGCCATCGCCATCCTGACCGTAGCCTGGATCCTGGGCACTTTCTACTACTTATGGCAGGACAACCGAGCCCACGCAGCATCCTCCGGCGGCCGGGGCGCGCAGAGGGCCGGCGGGAGGCCGGAGCAGCTCCGCGAGGACCGCACCATCCCGCTCATTGTAAGTACGCCCTGCGCGCCGGGCGGCTGGCCGGAGAGCAGCGGCGTCCTGCCCCCGCGCGGCAGCCAGGGCGCGGGGCCCGGCCGGGGGCTGCGTGCTCGCTGCGGCGGGCCGGCTTTGTATACGTTGAAGCATTCTTGCCCGTTGTTATGGCAACCTCAGCGGGGCTGGCGGGGCCAGGGCGCACCGACGAAGGGAGGGTGACAGTGGGTGGGGGCTGGGAGAAAGTGCTGCAAGTTTGGTGGGCCCGGCGTGTGCGCGCGACTGGGAACGTGGCGGCTCTCCCGGCATTGCGCCGCCGGGGCCGAGGGCCGTGGGGCTGCGGGGCTGCGGGCGCCTAGCCCGCCCCGGAAGGCGTCTGGACCTAGCGCGCAGACAGCAGGCGGTGCGAGCCGCTCGCAGCTGAGCGCGTAGGTGGCGGTGCGCACTCCTTCTCCAGCCTCCAGGGGGCAAAGAACGTCGGGTGGTGGCGTGGGTAGGGAAGGGTCACTCGGCGCTACGCCTGGCTTTGCGCCGCCTTGTGAACCTGGGTCCACTTGAACCTGCTTCTTCGGCACCGACACCTCTCCCTTCCTCTCCCGGAGTTCTTTGGGTGAGGGAAAGGTCTCGAACTGTACGCGCCCCTCACCCCTAAGATAAGTATCTACCGCCACCGCTGAGCGGACAGTGTCTGCGACCTGGCCTGGCGATTTCCTCGCACGAGGTCAGCCCCGCGACGCCTAAGCGAGCGGGGAAACAAAGGTGGTGTGGCACGGCAGGGGCCTCGGCGGAGCTGCGGGGGCCCTTGGTGCTCTGGGGACCCGGGCGGGGGCGTGTGGAGCCCCAGCCGCCCTGCTGCGGGCGTTTCTATTGCTTTATGTAGCTAGGCGGGGCACCTGTTGAGGCGGGAGGCTCCGGGTCCCGACGAGAGTGCGCTCGGGCGGGTGCGTTCTTCCTACTGGGTAGGGTGGTGGGCTAGAGCCTTGGGCGACCTTGGGGACGGACTGCGGGGCGGGGACAGCCCGACTGGAAGAGAACCAGGAGGAGGCAGAGCAAAGTGTGGGGCGGGGTATTGGAGTGGGGGAGGGTGGCAGTTGTGACGCTGAAAGATCTGGGCCTGGGGAAGGAGGGGTGAGAACCTCCTCGGGGAGGTGCTGGGGTCGGGAGGGCCGAGGCTTGTGTGGAGTAGAATCCGAGATACTTGTCCAAAGGCAGCTCTTGAACCCCAGTAATATGGGGAGGGTCAGTGTGGACGCGCTTTGATATTCCCATCCTGTCCCAGATTCCGTGTTTCGTTACCCACCTGGGGAGAAGTAAAAATCCCCTGCAAAGAAACCATTATTTCCGGGCTTGCCTGAGGAGATTTTTAGGGGTGTGGGTTTTGTCCTAGATCCCAGTCTAGAAAAACTCTCTGGGGGCAAGCCTGATTAGGTGTTGCGTTCCCTTTGGGGTTGTTGGTCCCGTCCCTAGGACACTGTTTCCAAAACACTCGTTAATGTTTGGACAGAAGGACTAATGAGGAAAAAACCTCTGTGCTAAGCCCCCAGAGTGTTGAGATCTGAATGCACCGACAGGTTGGAGCTGGAACTAGCCAAACCAAACCAGCAGTGGCCTTCAGACCCCCAGGGAGCTTCCACACCAAGAGCCCGAGCTGTCCCCATTCTTACTCCGGAAGGGGACCAGCCCTGGTCTCAGGGAAGGTGGGTCTGGAGCAGGCCACATGCCGTCCCACTCTCTGGTGAGGTGATGGGAGGAGTGTGTGAGCCGGAAGGGGAGGAGGGAGGAGATGCAGGGAAACTGCTGCTCAGAGCCTCAGCTTGGGAACCCTGAACCTGACCTTGCTCCTCTCAGCACCCTGTGAGATCCTGGGTAGGCCACTCAGACTCTGAGAGCCCTGAAATGGTGAGGAGGCACTGCTGGAGGGACTGAATGCTCGTTTTGAGGGCTGGGAATTGGAGGTGTTGGGGGGACGGTGGTGCCAGTGAACATCCTCTATCCCTCTCCTTATTCCCACGAGGTTTGACTTGCTGCAGATAAAAAGGCTAAGAACTGGAAGCTAAGTTTAAGGTGTGACGGAGTATCAGGGAGATACCTGGGAGTGAAGTAAGGTGCAAGAAGAAAGGAAGGGTGGAAGTCTGGGGTGTGGGGAGTGGCAGAGGCTTCTCTGGTCACTTAGGGGCACAGCCAGCTCCTTCTCTGTTCTTAAGCTTTAGCTCTGGCTGTCTTTTCCACCAGCATTGGTCCCCAGTCACACACTGCCTTTAACACTGCCTTGCATTGTATTCCTAATTCTCAGCCGAATGTAAGCCACGGATGCAGGGACTATGTTGGAAGCTCCTTGCATCCCCATATTGATATGCACAGCAAGACTTAAAAGTACTTCTTAAAGGAGTGAAATAGGATTTTTGCCCATTTCTGGAAGCGGTCAATGGTCCAAGCTTCATACTCCCTTAGTATTTTATTCCCAGCTTCAACTCGACTACAGGTAAGGAGATAGGGGAATACATGTTTAAGATTTTCCAGGAGTTGAACCCTTTGTTCAATTTAAAAGGGGCAAGTGCAGTTGAGCATTTGCTTTCTCCTTGAAATGTGTGGTAACCACTCACTGTCCTTGCTATTCCAAAACATTTCTCTGTCTAGTTGGGCCAGGATGTTGCACGTAGATTTTCAGATTCTTAGAGAATGATGTGGCCGGGCAGCCCTGCTTTCAGAGGCTGAACAAATTCAGAAAAGCGTCATCATCACTCCCCTGGGGGAATCAGAGAGCTGAGCTGGGAAAGGGAGGGTCTGCATGAGAGCCTGGACCAGGAGGCAGCTCTGCCTTCCTAATGTCTGGGCTATTCGGAGCCAGCCAAGTTGCTTCTGGACCAGACACTTGTTTAGCATTGTGGGGTGTCGGCATGGCAACCATATAGCTGGATTTCTCAGGGAGGTCTTGATTTTTAATATTCTCTCTTGCTGTCAGTCCATGTGTCACAAATTTTGATGTGAAAAATTTGGTTATGGAATCTGTAAAACTAATATGGCTGCCTACAATGTGGCAAGGTTAGTGATTTTTCCATGCTCAACTTTATGGGCAAGGCAGTGGCTTTGGGGTCATCCCCTTGAATCTGCATTGATACCTGCTTGGCACAGAACTCAGCTAAAGCAGGAGGCGGGCAGACATGGCTGGCCTGAAATCTTTAGGCCCTATAGGTAGGGGGAACATTTGTGGTTGTTTTGGTTTGAGACTCAGGTTTTCCATACACCAATTCTCTAACAGACATGGGTGAGAAGTGAAAGTGTGATATGGAATTGCCCTTTACATTTTTCATAAAGACTGTATTATGGGTATTTTCAGCATAGGTGTACTCATTTGTGACAAGTCTTCTATTCAGAACTATGAAAGATTTCAGCAAGAATTTTTCTTTCCTTTTTTTTAAAACATGACTGGTTTTTTTTTTTTTTTTAAACATGACTGGTATGGGGGCTGGCCCGTGGTTCACTCGGGAGAGTGCAGGGAGAGTGCGGTGCTGACAACACCAAGTCAAGGGTTAAGATCCCCTTACCGGTCATCTTTTAAAAAAAAAAAAAGGGAGTTCTTCTGAAGAATGTTGTGAGGTTTATGCTTATAGAAGGACATGCCCCTGTCAGGGGGAGGTCCCACAGTAACCCTCCAAGCCTTGCAGGAGTCCCCACTTACCTAGCAGACAGGTGATGGCTTTTCTAGTGCTGTTCTCCGAGAGCAGAGGCTGCAATAAGAGATGCGTGAGTTTATGTTTTATTTATAATGTGTGCATTTTGGAACTGTGGGAATATGATTTGCCTAAATGACAGAAAATGATTCTGTATTTAATTTGTCTAGGTGCCACATGCGAGAAAAAGGATGGGAAGGGAGAAGCACAAACACGCACAACTCCCTTTGCCAAAATGTTGAGATTTAAAGGGCCTGATTTCTTGTCAATAGAATCCGTTCCTGGACCATTTTGAGACCTGCCTAATGGGACGTGGGGACAGCCTAGAGGCACCCAAGACTGCTGGGGGCCTGAGAGCCTAACAGTCACCTTCCTGAGAGGCCAGAGACCCAAGGGCACAGGATTAGTTTTAAGGTGCTTCTCACTCTCCTGACAGGTCCTTTATTTCTGTGCTGTAATAACTATTCCCTCAGCAGCTGCTCTGAGGGTTTGGGAGCATGGATTCCTTCTCTCATGGCTGTGTTTGTCAGCTCTGTGAGCAGAGGAAGCCCTCAGATCTGGAAATGCCATTTAAGGTAGACATGGAGGGAGCACTGGTAGGCAAGGCCAGGCTGAGTTGCCCAGGGGACTGTCTTGCTATAATGGATGAAACTGCCCTGAGGTCAGAAGGAAGCCTATAGCTGAGCCATTCATTACAGTTACAAGATTGAAAATTTATACCCTGTCTGCTTCTTGAGGAGACCTGAAGCACTTTTCCCATGAGCAGCGGGCAAAGACACAAGGAGGCTAAAGAGACATAAGGCCCAAGTCTTCTGGGAAGGAGCAGGGAACTGAGCTTTCAGACGCGAGTCAAATGATGATTATACTTTGGCATTAAAATCGATTCACTTGGGCCGAGCCTGTGGCGCACTCGGGAGGGTGCGGCGCTGGGAGCACGGCGACGCTCCCAGCGGGCCGCGGGTTCGGATCCTATATAGGAATGGCCGGTGCACTCACTGGCTGAGTGCCGGTCACGAAAAAGAAAAAAAAAAAAAAAATCGATTCACTTAATCAGTACGGTCACAGACTGTGTGTAGTCCACTCGGAAAACAGTTTCAAGTGGCTTAGTCTCTCTCCTCTGAATGCTTGTGGACTTTGATCTGTACTTGTCTCACCTCACTGTCTACTCTGCATTATTATGGTAGCTACATTCATTGGATGCTGTTTACCTGTTTTACAAGCTTTACCTCTGAATCCTCTCAACAACCTAACAAGATAGGTACCATTATCAGGTCCAGTTAACGTAGGAGTAAACTGAAGCTCACCCACAGTCTGACAGTTTGTAAGTGCACTTGAAGTTAGCTGTTTCTGACTCAAAAGTCCTGCTCATGTCTTCTTTCCCCTGGAATATCTTCAGGGCAAGATCCAAGTCTGATGTATTAGTGTGTTTTTCCTGGAGCACCTGGATCAGCACTTTGCTTGTATTCACTCTGTAAACATTTGTTGGCGGGAAAATGCAAAAAACCAGAACAAAATGTTAATAGTAGGGAATTAGGATTATGGGTAATCCCTCCTTTTACCTTTTGGTTTTTTTCCTCCAACATATTTTCTATATTAAGCATTTTCTAAAATAAGCATCTATTAATGTGCTAATGATAAAACCAATAAAGATAATTATTTAAAGAATATTTGATGATCAATTAAAATCACTCGACTCCTCAGTGAAAGCGTAAACTTCTTAACCGTGTCTCACACTTCTGAATTGCCCATCAATGCTTAGCACTGAACGAACAGAAAAGACTTATTTGAATTATTTTAGGATTCCAAGGAATAGAACTTTGACCAGTAGATCAAAGTTGCAAGGAGAGAGATTTCTTTGTAGCAGAAAGAAAACTTTCTTGCAGAACCATCCAACACTGAAGTGATCCAAAGGCCAACCAGGGTTTCTCTCCACACTTCCGTCAGCAGATAAGTGCTTCCAACAGTAGTGGGTAGGGGAGAAAAAAGACTCGCTGTCATGAAATAGGGTCCAATTATTGCACTGCAAGGGACCTGGAGCCTTGGGAAGCAGAGCTGGCTCAACACACTGAGGCTGGGGAGGGGGGCAGCTAAAAGAAACCCATAACTGCTGCTGTGCTCTCCCCTCCCAGATCTTTTGGTGCTGCCAAGCAGGGAGGAGGAGTGCAGCCAAAGCTGGTCAGAGGCAAAGCTGCAAAGTAGAAAGCACTGGTCTTAGTATCTTTCCTGCTCCTGGGGTCTGAGGCCTAAGAGGCGTTCCTGCCTGGTGGAGGTGCCTTGAGGCCGGCCTTCCCATATTCCACTTCTATTTCCTTGCTCTAGCCCAGGTATGGTTTACAGTGGCCTGGCCTGTCTTCAGGGCCTTGACCATTGCTTTCCAGGGCGGTGCTGCTGGCCATGCCCTTCTGAGCTGTGCATTTTTGCAGGAGGCTGAAGTCCAGGCCTGCTTGTCTCCCCACACCCCTGAATTTCAGCTGCCCCCTTGAACAGTATCTGGCTAGAGACAGCATGACCACCCAGAGGACTTTTGCAATAGGAATATCAGGAGTGGCAGGCTGGGGCTACTTAGGGAAAGAGGGGCAAATGGAAGAAGCTTGTGGATTATACTAAATAGGCAAGATAAAGCTCAGGCGACATTTGAGGAGGCATTGAGGCAAGTCTGTTGCAGCCTTTCCATCTCTGGAAAAAAGCTCCACATTCAGCAGGATTTCAGAACTCAGAGGTGTGTGAAATCTGTTAACATGAGTTGTGAGACCTGCCATTATGGGATTTCCCCTGGGCCCTATCTGGGTCTGGCAGAATGGAGTAGCCTAGGACAGAAAGATCCTGGCTGTCAGGGATGTGGGTGTGTGGGGCGGGGGAGAGGATGTGAATGAAGGCCAAGTGTCTCCACTTCTAGGCTCAGCCCTGCCCCCAGAGGGACTGTATTTACTTGGGTGAGTCACTTCCACTCTCTGGGACTTAAGTTTTCTCACCTGTCAGATGACAGTTGAACTAACTACAGGGTCTCCGAGGTCGCTCCTAGCTCAAACCATCTTTGATTTTTTTGAACCTCTTCTGCGAGAGGGAGGTGGCCCTCAGCCAGCGCTCAAAGTCAGACAGTGCTTGAATTAAAGAGAATAAGGCCAGAGGGTGCATTGTACAAAGGTCTAGACCACTTGTATTCAGAAGTGCTTGAAACTTTTAAATTTTGTAAGGAATAAACTGGCCCTACCCCTCCCTGTTCTCCTACCTTAAAACACCATCTGACAGAGCTATGCAGCTCCCCTTCTGCTGAACTAGAAGCCGTCGGTACTTGCAAGTGTGTCTGGGGTTGCACACAGACATGTCTGCAGGTGGACTTCAGACATCTCAACAATCTAAGAAGACCAGAAGGAAGCTACAAAGACTCCTGAGCAGAGCATCAATAATCACAGCACTCATGGACTTGACTCAGAAGACAGGCATGGAATTGCCCTTAGGCCACAACCTGGAAATTAACATTGTTTATAAAAATCAGTTTAAGCAGTTCAGGAGTTTGGTAAATCTCCTGGCAACTGTCAGCTTTTTCTAAGTTACAAATAAAGCAGATTAGGTGAAACAAGATGAGGGAATTGTTAGGAGCTGCTGGAACATTGAGAAGTGACAGCTGACAAGAAAGGACCAGCCAGAAAGGGCCATGTGAGGTAGGAATGAGCCACCTTCCACATGCACACACTAGTCAGAATACTGAAAGCATCATTTATTCATTCTCTTGACAGTTATTTACTGAGCGTCTACTATGTGCCAGGACTGTTACAAGCGCTGGAGATAATGAAACAGGTAAAATCGCTCCTCTCAAGGAGCCAGCATCCTATCGGGGGGAGAGAGACAATAAACAGTTACACATATAATATGTAAGGTAGTGGCAAATAATACTATGAAAATAAAATAAAGCAGCATAAGGGAGCAGAAAGGTAGAAGATGGATGACCAGGAAAGGCCTCTCTGATAAGATGACATCTGAGCTGAGGCATGAATGGAAAGAGAGAGTGAGCCATACAGACATGCAGAGAGAGAGAGAGTGTTCGAGACAGCCAAGGCCCAGGGCACCATCCCTGTAGGGTGTGTGCTGGTGCACTTGGTGGGGGCAGCCTGAGCACTAGGAAAAGCAGCCAGAGGTGAAGGCCAGATCATTAGGCCTCATAGGCTGTGGTTAAGACAGGCTCGGAAACATGTCCCTGAATCTTCAGGAAGTGATAAATTACATTCAGTGTCTGGGCTTGGTAAGTCAAGGAACTATGTCATTCATTTCAGAAAATTTTCCAGCAAGATCGTCAAATTTATTACTAAGTGTTGGTTCTTAAAGAGACAAACATAAGTTCTTTGGAAAATGTTCTGTGACGGGAACACTTCGTTTCCTTATAATGTGGGATCAATGAGGTACCTGTGTGTTGTGTGTGGTATGCATGTGTGGGGTGTGCGTGTCATGTGTATGGTGTGTGGTATGTGTATGTGGGGTGTGTTGGGGGGGTGTTATGTGTGTTGTGTGTGCGGTGAGGCTGGTACAGGGGAAGGGAGGGTGCTGGTGCCTGAAGAGATTTAAAAGACAAAAGATAATGGGGCCCTTGTTGAAATATTGGAGTAGGGTAGGACGGGGGAGGATTCTGTCTCTGGAGGGGGAGTTTTGTGTGGGAAGGCGAATTCCTCTAAATGGTGGTACCTGATCAATCCGCCTTTGTTTCCTTGTCTGTTTCATGGTGTTCTCTTCAGGTACAGCTGGGACTCTGGAAATGACGTTTTCTGGCAAGGCAGGAACTTGGAATTCTTGCCCCTTCCTGCCCCTCACCGCAGGTTCCCCTTCTGTACAAGCAGAGCCTGTGAAGGCTGAAGCCTTCCAGGGCATTCCCTCAGACACAGGGCTGGACACCTATGTGGGTCGGCACGAGGCCTGGTAGGATCAGGGACCCCACATAGCTTTTGTCCAGGCAGGCTGTGGATAAAAGGGGCTGTTTTCAGGAGGAAGATGGCTTTGCCCAGGCCTGTCTGAGGCTGTGTCCTCTGAGGCTTGAGTAGCTTCTCCAGGCCCACATGGCTGGGATGGGTGGGATATCCCTGGCAAGGTGCAGGTGCTTTCTTTTGTGGTTCAGGTCACACATGCTCAATTCCAAAGATGTGTCAGTCATGCCCTTTTAAGTGCTGCTTTTCAGAGTTCAGATTTTCATCCCTTTATCTTCTCACAGGCTTTTAGTTTCTTTAAGCAAACTATTAGGGAGGGCTTCTGACATTTCAAGACCTTTCATTTCAAAGGGGTCTGGCCTTGTGTGGGGTCTGCCGCCGGCCAACCCGAACAGCCCTAGCCTCATTGCTTTCGGTGGGCGAGCGAATGGCCCGGGATTCCTCTTTCCCTCCTGTCCCCTTTGGAAGGAGACGGGGGAAGAGAGCCATGAAGAGAGGTGAGCACAGCCGCCAGCCCGGTTAAAGGACACTCAGACTCAGCAGCAGGTTCTGTTGAGCAGTTCCATTTATTATCACACAAGCACTTGCTTTTATAGGCGGATAGGGAGGGGAGGTTTTTTACATAATCTTATCAGCTTAAAGGTCAAGAGAGCATGCATCCTGTCTCAATGCCTAGCTATTGCAACCTCGAGCGCTTCCGCGCGTATTTCGCCAATAAGGACTAAGGCAAGGTTCCCGCAAACACTCCCACCCTACTTCCTCCTGGCACAGTCTTAGGCTGCCACGTTAATACGCCCTTGTGGGCCCATAATGGCGCCGCTTGTAATGTCACTTAAGGTGGCGTTAGTTTTTAAGGCCCGACAGCCTTGGGGTTCCACAGCCAGCGGGGACCCATGTTGCCTTCTAGAGTTGCCAAGTCTGTGGTCAGTTCCAGGGGGTTTGCTTCTGTTGTCTCACAAGTCTGTGACCAGATTCCTTGCTTTGAAGCCATCTTTTCCCCTCCCTGTGGAATCTCTCAGTGGGAGCAGGAGATGCGGGGAGTGTGGGAGGCTTGCGGCATTATTCCAGGGATTGGGGTAGAGTCCAGCCAGAGGCTCAGGGAGAAAGAACATGAGATCGATTAGTGATGTCTGCTGTGGTTTTGGTGGCTTGAAGGGGTGAAATGGTCAGGACTGAGCACAAATCCCCAAATAGTTCACCAACCCAGGAGGCCAGATGAAGAAACTGAACCAAGAGACAGAACAAACACACTGCAGGGACCAGGAAGACAACTGGGGGCCTTTCAGAGCAGCGAGCCAAAGGGGATTCTCCAGGTAGAAATCAGAGGCTGCCCATGGTCATATTTTACACAGTCTTGGTGCCACCCTGTGGGGGCATGAAAATGGCAAGAGCCTTCTCCCAAAACACCACAAGGAAATGGCTCATCCCTGATGCACCCCAAGATTGCCAACATCTGTTTTGTTGTTGTTGTTTTTCTTGCACAGCAGAGAACACAACATCACCTAAATAGCCCTTCGAGACAAGTAGGGCCCCTGAACCACACCTGGGTCAGGGCTCTGGGAGCTGGAGCTCAGAATGAAGTGGGGATGAGCAAGCTGGAGAACTCTGAGTATGGAGCCTGGCAGATTTGGAAGCCAGGTTGGTGCAAAGCGGAGGGCTTGCCAAGCAGAGAGTTCAAGAAAGGGCCTGGGCAGAGAGTAAAACTGGGTAAGGGGTGACAGGCCTGAGAACATTCAGAAGGGCCAGCCATAGGTTTTGTGGAAGACCTGAGCAGAGTCACAGGGGCTCTGATGGGAGGTGGGCAGCTGCCCATGGGTGGGAAGACCAGGGCATGGTCCAGGCCTGCACTGACCAATGCAGTAGTCACCAGCCACATGTGGCTACTGACTGCTTGAAATGTGGTGAGTGCAACTGAGGAACTGAATATTTTAATTTTACCTAATTTTCATTGGTTTAAATTTTAAAATGTATACTTGTTTAGTTGTTGGAAAATTTTTAGGGGTGTTTCAAAGAACTTGCTATGTAGACTTTACATTTTCAACTGAAAATTTTATGAAATCTCAAGTATTTCTGGTGAAAATTTAGTATCCAAGTTGAAATGTGCTATAAGTATAAAATACCCCCTCAGGGTTGGCCAGTTAGCTCAGTTATTTAGAGCATCACCTTGAAACACCAAGGTCAAGCGTTTGGATCCACCTACTGGCCAGCCCCCAAATAAATAAATAAATAAAACACCTCTCTAGTATTTTTTTATGTGTTGAAATAATACTATTTGGATATACTGCGCTAAATAACATATTATTAAAATTAATTTCACCTCTTTATTTTTACTTGTTTAATGTGGCTACTAGGAAAATTTCAATTACACATGTGGCTTCCATTCTATTTCTGATGGACAGTGCTTGTGTTCACATTCGTTCATGACCCCTGTCTAAAGTGCTAGGAGGGTGTGTGAGGAAGGTTATAAATAAAGTGAGGAATATGGCGACACATCTTTGTTTAATTTGACTTCAGGATAGGTCCTTGCTGGTCCAGCTGCGGCTGAGCCGTGGTTCCTAATTCACCATCATCTATGGCAGGGGACACCTGCCAGCATGGGCCCTAGTCCTCATACCACCATTAAAATCAAGGTCAATATTTTCTTGCAGTGTCTTCTCTTTGAGAAATCCCTTCTAAGCTCTCACTGTTATGAAAATGGGTTTTGGAGGAGGGGTAGAGCAGTTGAGGCAGGAATACTTTTACTCCTCTGGAAAGTAGAGGAATTAGTTCCAGTCTGTTGCTTTTGGTTTCGTCTTTGTCCTGTTAGAGCCAGAATGAGAAATAGGTCTCAGCTCTAATGTCAGCTCAGAACCTGTGGAAGTGGCAGGCAGGAGCCCCGTGGTGAGAAGGATTCTGAAGCTGCATCCAGGCTAAGTGGGGAAGAGGCCATGATCAGTTAGCCAGGTCTGTAAAGGGCTTGGAAAGGGACGCTAGAACAAGTGCCTTGTATTTACTAATCCTGCATTAGATGAAGTTGTCTTCTTTGAGTGATTTTTCTCCACTTTGGAGACCTGATATGCTTTAAGGTATTGGCCCCTTTGAAGAAGCAGGGATAAGACTTACATTGAGTCAGAGACATTGGTCATGGGCCAGAACCCTAATTAAGGAGATAAACAAAATTTTAGTAACTACTCTGTCAGGAAAACCTCAATACCTGCTTCCCTTAACTCAGTGGAGGTAAGCTTGGCTCTGGCCCAGGGCCGGCCTAGTGGCAGCATAGGAGACAGAGCTGAAAACCCAAGAAGAAGGGTAGAAACCTGGAGGGTCTGGGGGGAAAAGAGGAGGGTTGGCTCTTTTTCTTTCTCTTTCTTTCCTCTTCTCCTCCTTCCCTTAAAAGTGGGTGCCTTGGATTTGAGAACATTTCTTGCTTCTTGGTACCAAATTTCTGGTTATGGCTCTTTTGAGGATACAGCATGGTATAGAGTTTATGGGTACAGACACTGGAGCCAGAATATTGGGGTTCATGTTCCAGCTCTGCCACTTACTAGTAAGTCATTCAAGCATTCTGTGCCTCAGTTTTCTCATCTGTAAAATGGGGATACTAGTAGTCTCCATCTCAGAGGTTTGCTGTGAAGATTAAATGAGTTAATTCACATAAAGAGTTTAGAATTATGCCTAGCACATAGTAAGTGTTATACTGCATTAGTATGCAAGTTGTTCGTAATAAAGTTATTATTTGTTAACTTGTTTTATCTAATGCTGCTTTACAATTCACCCTAAAACTTAATGGCTTTAAAAAATAATCATTTATTCTCTTTCATTGTTTCTGTAGGTCAGGAATTTGGGAGTGGCTTGGCTGGGTGGTTCTGGGTTTTCTCATGAGGTTGCCGTCAGATATCAGCTGGGGCTGTAGTCATCTGAAGGACCGAAGATGTTTCTCTCACATGGTGGCAAGTTAGTTTGGCTGTTGGTGGGAGGCCTCAGTTCTCCATATGGGTTTCACCACAGGCCTACTTGAGTGTCATCATAGTATGGTGACTGGCTTTCTCCAGAGTGAGCAATCCAGGAGACCATGGTGGATATTGCAAAGCCTTCTTGATCTAATCTTGCAAATCACATAATATGATATTGAGAGATCTCAGCGGCTGCTGGTTTGAGAAGTACAAGGGCAGAAGGACTTTTTGGCTACCTTGTATGTGCCTGATACTCTCCCCTCTAACCATCACAGCAGGCCTATGAGCTGTGTATCACTGCCCCATTTTACAATTAGGAACCGACGCAGAGATGGCAGGTCACCTGCCAGCAGAGCCAGGATTTAACCAGGGCTGCCAGGCTTCAAAGACTGTGAAGACACCTTCTTCTCAGGATGCCCACCACATGATGGCATAGCTTACGAGGGGAAAACAGATTCTCCGAAGGATCTTAACTCCCTTATCTCTTAAAGTCAGGATGGAGAGCCTAAGAGGGTAGAGAGGTATTTATGTGTCAGACAAAGGATCAAGGTGAGGAAGATCACATCAGGCAGGTGACAGCTGTGGGAAGACAGAAGGACTGCAGTGGGGTTTGGAAGGTTTTATGGACTAGAAGGATGTAGGCTGGGGATAGCTCCTGCACTTAGCTTAGGTTCTCCAAGTGAGTGGCACCTCTGAGGTCAGGGAAAGTCTTGGCATTACTTATACCCCAGAAAGTTCCATGCAGAGGGAGCAGGCCTACCCACCTGGGATGGAATACCTTACAGTAGTAAAATAAATGAATTAGATCAATTCATATCGCTATGAACGGAGCTTAAAAACATGACGTTAGAGGGAGGTAAAAACCCAGTCACAGAACAAGATGATTTAGTATACCATTTATGTAAATTAAAATAATACAAAACAATTTCATGTATTGTTTCTGGGAGTGTGTGTGTGCACATGCATGCATATATATTTAAAAGTATAAAAATGGACCAAAGAGGATTAATGGAATACTTATGACAGTGAGCATCCCTGGAGAGACATGGGAAGGGGTCCAAAAAGGAGTTTGATTCTATTTATAATGTTTTGTTTCAGTTGTTTTTTATAAGAGCAATTGAAGCAATTGAAGCAAATCTAATAAAATGTTAACAGTTATTAATTCTGGTGGCAGTGCAGGTAATTGTATTCTTAGTCTTTGTACTCTTTGGAATTAAAAAAAAATTTCAAATCTAGAAACATTTTAAAAGTTAAAGAAATAGCTGGTGCTCCAAGGTTGCTGGATCTCAGCTGCATGGAGGTGAGAAGGATGGTGCAGTGGGGAACTGAAGATGTCCCCTCTCAAGCTTGTCACCCACGGGGCACTGCTGTCACCTGCCTGGAGGGCAGCAAAACAATTCTAGATTCTCAGGCTTGTCTTCTGAATCCAAAGGTCAACCCGGATGGGCTGGTGTTGAAGGCACTCATTTGAATAAAGAACTTCCATGCCAGGGAGCCCTTGTCCCTCAGACAAGGGACAGTGAGAGCCTGGGACCAGGAGGCCCATCTGCAAAAGGGCATGAGTAGCCAAATGTGTGCCTCTTCACCCTTCTTAAGGGGTCAGAGGATGACAAAGTCTTCTGTTGGAAAGGTGTGCAATCGAAGACAAGGAGCTTTTACTTTATTGTTCTTTTTTCTCTCTTTAGACATAACACATGTTTAATACACAAATGACAGGAAATCAAAAAGAAGGAAATAAAAATCAACCCACATCTCACCATTCAGGGTTACTGCATTAACATTTTAGCAAATAACCAGTTCAGATCTTTTTTGACTGGTTTTTAAAAAAAATGAAATCATAGTGTTTTTAGCTTGTTCTTTTCATTTAACACTGTATCATGAACATTTTTCTATGTCATAGTCTTCCAAATATTTTTTAAATGGTTGTCTAGTATTTTGTTATGTAACTGTTCCATAGATTACACAATCACAGTTCATTAAATGCTGGATATTTAGATTAGACTGAACTGTGTGAAATTGTTGTTTTTTAGGTTAAAAAAAAAATGGTCAAATTTCAGCAATTTCATATGGTCCAACCAAATATGTGTCCAATGCTTCATTTTTATAAACAACACTAAAATGAACATTCTTGTAGGTAAATCTTTGCACATAACCTTGATTAATTCCTTAGGTAGATACCTGGAAATGCAATTGTTGGACAAAACAGCAAAATTTTAAATAAAGACAGAATTTGATAGGGCTAGAATTAGAATGAGGTGAGTCCTGTCAGTGCAGAGTCAGATCCTGTCTTTATCTAAAAATTTAATATTTTGTCCATTAAGGATTTTTTTGTGTTAATTTTGATTTTCAGGAGTATTTCATTAATGTATTATGCACCTGGAATACTGGGTTTTTGGATCCCTTTTACATTTGGACCTGAGGTGAGTGCCTCCTTCACCTCACCCTGATCCTGGCCCTGAATAACAATAGTACTGACCTTTTAGAATTGTCATGAGTAAACCCCTTGTAAATCTCAGAAGTGTCCATAGTAAGTGTGCACAGTCAACCTCCACGCAGAAAACATTGGTTTTCTAGTGTGCGACAAGCACTAAGCCAGAAGCTGGGATCCAAGGATGAATGAGACCCAGTTCCTGGCCTCAAGTTGCTCGGGCTTGTGAGGGAGCCCAGTGAGGTGGGAAGGGTTGTAGGTACCATAGTCCAGCCGAGTCTTGGCCGACTTCACTAAGAGGTGATTAACGTGGGCTGAATCTTTGAAGATGAGCATGTGCTGGTTGGACACAAGTGGAAGGTCTGAGCAAAGGCTTGGTGTGGTGACCCCAATTCCAAGTCATCTCTTATGGGCATAGCCTACAGTGGAGCAGAACTAGGCTGAGAAATAAGACTGGGTGGTAGGGAGAAGAGATGCTATTTCACCCTGATGCCCATATCTGTTCTGTTCCCAAGCCACACAGATTACAGGAGAGCCTAGTTTAGAACCAACCACTCATGCTTCCTGTGTAACAGAAATAATGGTGATGTTGATAGCTAGTATTGATTTCTTCTTCTTTTTAAAAATTTTTAATTGTGGTAAAATACACATAACATAAATTTTACATTTTAACCATTTTCAGATGTACAGTTCAGTGGTATTCAGCACATTCATGTTGTGTAGCCCTCACCACCATCCACCTCCAGAACTTTTTCATATTCCCAAATTC
Source organism: Cynocephalus volans (assembly GCF_027409185.1). NCBI lineage: Eukaryota > Metazoa > Chordata > Mammalia > Dermoptera > Cynocephalidae > Cynocephalus > Cynocephalus volans. The sequence goes on from NC_084462.1 coordinate 150,817,117, forward strand.
AAACTCTATACCCACTGAACACTAACACACTGTATTAGTCTGTTTTTGTTGCTCATAACAAAAATACTTGGAACTGGGTAATTTGTAAAGAAAATGAAATTTATTGCTTTCAGTTTCAGAGGCTGGGAAGTCCAAAGACCAGGGAACACATCTGGTGAGGGTCTTCTTTGGTGGTGGCTTTACAGCAGCACAGGGGTCTCACATGGCAGAAAATGGCAGGGAAGAGAGAGAGAGAGAGACTCTCACGTGCTCTCTTTTTGAAGCCCTCAGAACCACACCCCGACCACCATTATTAATCCATTCACTATAGCATGGTCCTACAATCTAATCACCTCTTCAAGGCCCCACCTCTCAATTACCATAAGAGGATTTCTCATTCTTAACAGTTACAGTGAGGGCCGAGCCCGTGGCGCACTCGGTAGAGTGCTGCGCTGGGAGCGCGGCGACGCTCCCGCCGCGGGTTCGGATCCTATATAAGAATGACCAGTGCACTCACTGGCTGAGTGCCGGTCACGAAAAAACGACAAACAAAATTAAAAAAATAAATAAATAAATAAATAAATAAATAAAAAAAAAAAAAAAAAAAAAAAAAAAACAGTTACAGTGAGAATTAAACTTCTAATATATGAACTTTGGGGGACACAATTCAATCAGTACAAAGCACTCTGCATTCCCCCGCAACCTCCTAGCCCTTGGAAACCACCATTCTACTTTCTGTCTCTATGAATTTGACTATTCTAGTTACCTGATATAAGTGGAATCATGTAAGCACTGTCATTTTATGATGGCTAATTTTCATTTAGCATAATGTTCTCAATGTTCATTCATACTGTAGCATGTGTCAGAATTTCCTTCCTTTTTAAGGCTGAGTAATATTCCAGTGAATATATATATATATTTTGTTTATCCAATCATCCATTAATGGACATGTGGGTTGCTTCCACCTTTTGGCTATTGGGAATAATGCTACTGTGAACATGGGTGTACAAATATCTGTTCAAGACCATGTGTTCAGTTCTTTTGTGTATATGCCAAGAAGTGGAATTGTTGGATCCTACAATAGTTCTCTTTTTAATATTTTGAGAGCCTCCATACTGTTTTCTTATTCTTATTATTTTTACCAGATAAGGGAGCAGAGGCACCCAGCACAATGCTTGCCTCTAGTAAGTGTGCAGTGAAATCAGTTAACAGGATGAGGCTCATAAAGGTTGAGACACCTGTCCAGGGTCCCACAGGTGGTGGGGGTTGGGGAGGGGGGGATGGACAGAGCCAGACTCGAACTCAGAGTACAACTTCAGGGGCCAAAGGCTCTTTAACTCCAGGTTGTACTGGCTTCCTGAGAGGGCCTGGCTTTAGTCAGTGCCATGAGAAGTCTCCTTTCTTCCTTCCCCTTGGGGCAGAAGCTGAGGATACAACCCTTAGGGGACCCCCCAACCTTGATGCAATGAGTTGCAAAGATTGCCAGTGGTAGTTGCCACTCTCAGGAAAAGAGAGGAGCAGGTAGTTCTCAGCTCCGGTCACCTAAATTCAGGTAAAAGGAGATGCTTGAGGTGCCAGCCTGTGGCTCACTTGGGAGAGTGTGGTGCTGATAACACCAAGGCCACGGGTTTGGATCCCTATATAGGTAGGGATGGCTGGTCAGCTCACTTGGGAGAGAGTGGTGCTGACAACACCAAGTCAAGCGTTAAGATCCCCTTACTGGTCATCTTTAAAAAAAAGCAGATGCTTGGGTTGCTCACAGCTAATAAAAATGTGGTGTCTTCACCACATGCCCATGCACACTACTGCTGTGTTATCAACTTGGCCGTGTTATAGATTGCTTTTCCGTAGCTGTTCCTTGTAGGCTCAGTGAACAGGGTCAGTGGTTGTACTTGACCTCCACAGCACCTGCTCTGTGGTGAGCACTCAGGGACTCTGCAGTGATTGAGCCTACAGGACCTACTGTGTGCCAGGCCTGGGGCAAAGAGCTTGAGCTAAGGACTGTCAGTATCTCCACTTTACAGATGAAGCTGAGGCTCAGAGAGGGCATGATGGCTGATCAGTCACAGTGCTAGGACATACAGCAGGCATTTGGGCTCCCAACCACACAATCTCATAAAGAGAGGGAAAACCTCGTGCAGCTCTAGACCTTGCTAGGTGTGTGGGGTCCCACTCAAAGCCGACATAGAACCCCTGGAGTGGGATGCAGGACAAGGACAAGAAGAAAAGAAGGGCAATTGCAAAGCCGGGGAACCCAATGCTCTTGCTTGTCTGCCCTCCCCTTCCAATGTTCCTTGAGCCTGGTGGTGGAAATCCCTCTCTTTTGTTGCCAGCAGGGCTCTAGGCTGCATCCCTGTGTAGTCATGACACCAGCCGGATCCTCCACTCCTCCTGGGCTCCATGTGCTCACATGACCCTGGGGAGAAGTGGCTTGCTCAAGAACACTGACGTCATTCTCTTCATCCCGCTTGTGGTATTTCTGAGACCTGATATTTCTCAGGCCTGCACTAGGCAGCCCAATACAGATTCCATTACTCCAGACACAGTCCTTTGCCTAAGGGTAGGGTGGTGCTGGAAAAGAGCTGAGCCTGTCCCCAGGGCCTGTCTAAACTCCAAGAGACCATGATGGTCATTAAAAAAACAATATTCATTCTGAGATTGCTTCCTGCTCATAAGTACTTGCATACAAAGAACACTTCAAAGACCAAGCATTGGGATTATTCATTTTAATAAGGTACTTGGTAGGGTTTGTCCCAAAGGACCTGTGAGAGATGTCAGAACTGACAAAAATTATGTCTGCACCAGCTGAGGTTTTTTCCTTTTTGTGCAGACAACTCAAGTTGCATGGTGAGGTTTCAGAAGGGCTTGTAACCCAAGACTACCCTTGTCTCCTGGAGGCAATTCCTTGTGTAGTTCCCTTGCACACTGACTGCTTGGATACAGTGTTGTGTGGTGCTGGAGTACACAGGCCTGGAGTCAAATGGGCCTGGGTTCAAATCCCCCACTTTGCTGATCTTTCATTGTTCTCTCTGTTTGCTGTGCTCCAGTTATACTGCCCTCCTTTCTTTCCACCATTTTTGGTATAGCAGATATTTCTTTGCTCACAGTTTGGTCCTTTGTGGGCTGCATCACCCATGTCTTGGTTGCCAGGGTCACACTTGGTCTCTTAGGGGTCCTGACTCAGGCTGGTGAGGAGCTTTGGGTAATGTGCCAGGGAGCTTTTCCAGGGTAGAAAAGATATGATGGTGGTCATCACAGAGATGAAGGCTACAGACTCAAGTCTAACTGTCTGGGTTCAAATCAAGCTCCACCGCTTACTAGCTGTGTGACCTTGGGAAAGTTACTTAACTTCTCTGTGCTTCAGTACCTACATCACAGAGTAGTTAAGAAGATTTGATTAATTACTATAAGTGGTACTATTAGCATGATGCCTGGCACTTAGTAAGTGCTTTGTTAATTTTATTATTGTCCTTCTGCTTTCTCAGCTTCCCTGTATCATGTATTCTTTCATTTAAAATATGTTCATTAAGCACCAACTATGTGTCAAGAACTATGCAGGTTGCTGGAGAATCAAAGGTGAACAAGACATGCTGGCTCCTGTCCTCAGGTGGTTACACAAAGGTGGGGAAATAGACATGACGGAGGCATGGGGAGGGTGTACCTAAGGAGAATGATTCAGTTCAGCCTCACCCTTCCTGATTTGGAAAAATGGATTCCTGCTTTGTGGTGCTCACACCTTCCTTGCTGTACGATCTTTGACCCTGTCCTGAGGCTAGAATCATCCTAACTTCTCAGAGCTGGCAGGGCTGTTGAGATTCTGGACCTCTTCTTTATCTTCCACCCAAGCACCCTGCTGCAGTTCTGCAAGGAGAGGAACCGCAGCACAGAATCTGGATGCCCGCAGTGGGGCCATCCTTCCACCATGCAGACTCCAGGGGCTCGTGGGCCCGCCATCATCAGCGAGGAGAGATCCACACAGCTGCCCAGGGAGCTGCACACAGATGGGCTGCAACTTTCAGTTCATTCACCCTGCCCGGTGTGTGCGGAGGAAGCTGATGGTCAAGAGCCAGAACGAGCAAGCTCTTCACATATGGCTGCTCACTCATGACACATATCCCAGGACAGAAAACTTGCTGCGCACCCTGGGCACAGCTCTGGGGCCTCTACTGAGCACCTGCTTGTTCAGCAAAATGCCATGACTCAAGACCTCTTAATACGGCGAATTCTGGTTCCACAACTTACCAGTGGCGTGAACTTGGTCAATTTACACCTCTGTTCTATTTCCTCAGTGGCACAATGGGGACACTAAAAGTATCTGCTATGCAAGTAGGATTGTTGTGAAGATCCAGTGAGATTATCCACACACAATCTGTAGTTCTGTGTTTGGCTTTCATACCTTTGTTGTTGTTGTTGTTGTCACTGTCATTATCATTTTCCAGGCATAGATAAGTCATGCCTATAGCTCTTCCCACCGCAGAAGGAGGATGGATCATATTTAAGAAATATCCTTTAATTTTCTTATCCAACTGTCAGTTTTGCACCTGTACTGTGTTTTGTCACCTACATTTCCCTTGTTACTGGGGCCACTGTAGTCGCATGGAGGAAAGCCTATTTAGGTCACCTCAGAGAAAGATGGTCATGTGAGGACACCAGAGAACTGGAACTGCAGCTGAAACTGAAGGAAACTGAGGCCCTCCCACCCATCTATCCCTCAGGGATCATGACATCTCTCACACAGTCTCTGTCTCCTGGGCACACACCTCGTTGTCCTCACTAAGCCCGGCTTCTGCATCCTTCTGCGGGCATGTTGTGACCCCAGCCCTGGATCTGCCTCAGCGCCCTTCAGCTTAGCAACCTTGTCTGATCAGTTCAATCTCCCAGTTTCCAACTTCCTGAGAGAGCCTCTGATTAGCTCGCCTCATCCTGCTGAGCCAGGCCACAGAGGTTAAGGATCACTCTTTAGCCACACCTGGGTAGGCTGGCTGCCTTTGGCTTAAGTGCCCACCCTGGTCAACAGCCCTGGCAAGGTGCTCAGAGTCACAGGGTACAGAACACACAGGTTAGGGCAGCAAGTGATATAGGGAGTGAGGGCAAGGGCAGAATTCTCTAAAAGGAAGTGGATGAGGGAACTTTCTGGAGTGATATTAATGTTCTATTTCCTGGTAGGGATTTGGACCACACAGGTGTATGCATTTATCAAAACTCATCCAGGGCCGAGCCCGTGGTGCACTCGGGAGCGTAGCGACGCTCCCGCCGCGGGTTCGGATCCTATATAGGACTGGCCAGTGCACTCACTGGCTGAGTGCTGGCCACGAAAAAGAAAAAAAAAAAAAAACTCATCCAAAGGTATTCTTAAGATTTGTGCATTTTAGACACACTCCTTAAACAAATATTGAATTCTAATTAATGATATGCATGCCTGAAGTGTTTAAGTGAAATATACTGAGCTTTACAGCTTTCTTTGAAATGCACCAAAACTATTAAGATGGATGGATTGACAGATGAAAGGATAGATATAGGGATAGATATATGATAAAGCAGATATCACAAAACATTAAGGGTAGAATCTAGGTTGTGGGTATGTGGGTGTTCACAATTCTTTCAACTTCTTGTTATGTTTGAAAATTTTTATAATAAAATGTCAAAGTTTTTTTTTTTTTTTTTTTTTTTTTAAAGATGAGCAGTAAGGGGATCTTAACCCTTGACTTGGTGCTATCAGCACCATGCTCAGCCAGTGAGCAACCGGCCATCCCTATATGGGATCCGAAACCGGCCTTAGTGTTATAAGCACTGCACTCTCCCGAGTGAGCCATGGGCCGGCCCTAAAATGTCAAAGTTTTAATAAAAATCAAGGGAGTATGAGTGAGCAGGCAGGCATTGGCTGGCACCTCAACACATTCTTTTTCTTTTTTTTTTGGTGGCTGGCTGGTAAAGGGATCGAACCCTGGACCTTAGTGTTATCAGCACCGCGCTCTAACCAACTGAGCTACATGGCCATCCCAGGCATCTCACCACAATTTGCTCCTTTTCCAATCAAAAACACAGGATGCTTATTCCCCCAGCCTGCTTTGTCTAGCTCCTGTCAATGAACACTTGAGAGAGTCTCCAGGATCTGTGTCACTAACTGCTCATGGTTTTCTGGATCAAGTCTACACATCAGACCAGGTGTGGCATCACTGGTTGTGATTTGTGATTTTGCCCACTGCTGGAACATCTTTGTAGAATTGCAACTCTGCATCACGCCCTCCACTTTTATAGGGCTCCTTTCAGCATCTTTTGTACAACCACCATGGACACCATTGTTGTATTTCCACTGTGTGAGAATCCCAGAGATAAAATCCCTGCTGGCTCCCTGAAGGCAGAGACTCTGGTCTGGTTGCTATTATAGGCCCAGCACAGTGGCCACCTGTACAGATGCTCAGTAAATGTTTACTGGCTAAATGCAAAGATGAGCAAATGGTAGAATTCAGTGCCAGAAAGAGTGTCTCTCCTGGCTGATGGGTAAGCTTTTTTTTTTTAGCTAACAGTGAGAATTAAGTAGCTCATAGTGCTTCACTTTTGGTACAGCTAGAAATTCAATATAGCAATTATAACTGCTCTGGTAGCCTGGTCTTCCTCTCTAGGTGTGGCAGAGGTACTCATTCCCTCCTTTACACAACTGTAGATTTTTTTTGTCTTCCTATCTCTAATGCTACAGGGAATACATAATAAATAAATGAATAGAAATCATCAAGATCAACCTCTTGTTTTTCTGGCAAGGAAACTGACTCATAGAAATTAAGTGACTTGTCTAAAGGTAAACAGCAATCTGTGGGCAGCAGAGCCAACAGAGATCCTGCCCTCCCTGCCTCCACAGTTCTTTCTCCTGGACTACACTGCCTCTTGTGTTCAGATCTGAGGTGAAACCACAGCTTGGGAATGATGCAAATATCTCTAAGTGAAATATGCTAACCAAAAATCCTATGCTTGGCCCAAATCCAGTAGAAGATTCTCCACTTGCACCTCGTTTGGGTACTTAGTGACTAATTCTGAGGACTCAAAGCTCTGCATAGCACCAGGAGCTCTGAATTCTCCTGGAAGTCCCCAGAGTTCTCAGAGACTGAGATGCTAAGAACCCAGAATGCTTCCTGGAATCAGTGAGCCTCCAAGTCCAAAGCAAACTAACAACGGTATCTGTCACTACCTATCTCGAGTTCTTGTATACTGCTTTCCAGCAGGGACTGAAAAGAGGGCCAGCAGAATCTGAGGAAATGATCTGGAAGGCCACCTAGTGGCCTAATTTATAGGGGAAGAAATGAAGTTCAGGAGAGAGTATCATTTGTTTAAAGTCACACAGCTTGTTGGGGCAGACGAGTAGGGAATCCAGGCCTCCTGGCCATGACTCTTGCCACTACACTATGCTGCCAGAAAGCCATGGTTCTGAGTTAAGGCAAACCATAAGGCAGTTGGAACAGGTTGACAGCCAGCTGTGAAGAAGCCACTGATGCAGTTGGTGGTGAATGAATTTTAGTGGGGGTGATACCAAACCTGAATCCACCGACATGCCAGGCCCATGTGAGACAACAGCTCCCTGCCAATAACCTGGAACCAGTAGCTTCCCAGCCCCAGCCCAGTGGGCGACATTTATTTCCTTCACTCAGTTTGCATGGAGTAAGCACCTAGCCAGGCCTGGCAAGTGACATCCTCAGACCTCACTTGTTTACCACCTGGAATTACTCAGATAATGAGATCCATGGGACCTTCAAGGGTACATCCTCAAGAACCAGAAGCTTCCAGTAGGTTTCAGTCAATCCACAACACCACAGATAGAAAAATAGTTGGTCTCTACAGCATCAGGCACTTAAAAACTCAACAAAGGTCTGGAAAAATCAGCACCTGATGTTGGTATGGGCTGTCTTCCTGGCCAGTGGTAGAAGTCTTTATTGTTTTCCTTTTGGGGCCTCTGAGGGATCCTGAGGTGCTGGAGGCCTCAAAGAGTCTGAGAGTGGCTGGGTCTGTGTAGAAGTCATTGCTTTGATGGGACCACCAACACTTTCACTTATAGGAGACCCAGTGAGTCCATTTTGAAGTTTCTGGTTGTAAGTAAGTATGACCAGCTTAAGTCATCAGAGAATGTAGTGCTGAGATATGGGGGAGGCTGGGAAGCATGTTGCTCCAGAAGCTCTCTGTGGTCAAAACCTCTGAAGGCTTCTCCTTGCTGGGAGTCCCAGACTCTACAAATTCCCTGTTGCTGGTCTCCACTGTAAGGCCTGTGGTTGCCCTTTGGTGAGAAGGAGTGTAATGTCTCCAAAAGGACTTGAAAGGACTCCTGTGGCTTCTGTGGTGGTGGCGGGGGGGGGGGGGGGGGATGACAGACCCTTGGTTTTATCCTCCCAGTGAGTTTGCCCTCAGAGACAAAAGGGAATTCCCTAAAAGGAAACTAGGATACTCTTAGGAAGGTGAAATGGACACTAAGCTTTCCAAAACAAAGGTTATCCTCCACACCCAGTGTAGAAATTGTTCTGAGTTACTTTTGTTAATTAATTTAATATGAACATATGCTTCGCTGGTCAATATCAATGTTCTAATGTGTAAGATTTTAAAAAGCAAGGGACAGTGCTGCAAGGGTCGTTATTGCTGCATAGATAGCTACATGTACATCTTATCATCAGAACTGCCCTGTGGAGATGCTCTCAAGTTTGCACTGTTACTAGATCTTGCCTGATCTTTACAAGGTTCCTGGGAGGTAGTTGTTTTGCTAAATTAGTGCTTCCTGGAGAAGGACCCTTTGCCTCAGGAAACCAACATCTTGGATGGCCTTGCAAGCAAACAGGAAGGTGGGAGAAGAGAAAGCTGTTCCAAGACATCAGAATTGAATGCAGGCTGCCTGCGGCTGGGAACAGCTCTGCAGGGCAGACTCCCAGAATCATGTCTACGGTGCCTCCCCAGAGCAGCTGAGCTGGCGTGGGCTTTGCCATTTGGTTTCACTGTTGATGATTTTAAACTGACATAAGCAAATGAAAAGGTTATAAAAATAGTAAGGCTCTCAGTGACCCCAAGATGCTAGGGTGGAGAGTGATTGAAAGATTCACGTTAGGAACGTGGCTCTTCAAAGCGCCTTCCAGCACTCAGACTGGCGTAGGAAAATTCCCTGTACACTTCACCTCTGGGCTCGGAACAAAATCATAGCCCAAATGGTAACAGTCTCAGAAAATTACCAGCCCTTGAACATGAGGGTGGAAAATGAAAATGCTATTTCAGCCCTAATGAAAAGAAGTAAATGCCAAAACCCTCCATCTGGGTCCCATGACTGACCATGGTTAGACTGTCAGAGGAAGCAAACGTCACCTGGGAGGGCTTCCCACAGCTTTCAGGACCCACAGGGCACATGTGGCTCTCAGGGGCGCTGTGGCCCATGGGCCAGTAGAGAGGTTTAGAAGCTCACGTGTCAAGGAGGCTTCCAGACTTACTGGGGCTCAGTGTCCCTCTTTTCACACTTAAATTCTTTACTTTAGGGTTAAGGGATAAGGGAGATGCTTTTTGGAAGAGTAGATCTTTGCTGTTGTTGTTGTTGTTGTTGTTGTTGTTGTAATACTTAATATTTAAAAATTTTTACATAGGCTTGGTTTGTCCCCAAGCCTCCTGGGAGGACTCAGCTGTGACTTTCCTGAGTCTCTACGCTGTGTGACCCCAGGTAGGCCAGCTGTGGAGACAGCTGCCTTTAGGAGGGCACAACCCAGTGAGACCAGTACCTATCCTCATCCATCCTGCTCTTGGTGTATGTCTGGTGGAAGGTGACCTCTTCCACCAGACATACCCCAAGCGCTGACCTTGAGCCTGGCCCACCAGACCTCTGTCCTGCACCCATTGACCACTGGGCACAGGAGCTCAGGAGGAAAAGGAGTGTGATGGGGCAGCACAACCTTCACTTCTGCCAGGAAGGCTCAAGGTCACATGGAACAATATAGTCCAACACCCTTCTTCACTAGTTGTGTGATCGTCCTTGACTCTCCCAGTTTCTTGTCTATAAAACGGCTATATTATATAGGCTTATCATATGAGAGTTCAAATGAGACAGTGCATGTGGAATTAATTGCTTTACAAACTGTCCAGTTCCATAAAGCAGAAAGAACCACTGTTATTACTGTAGTAGGTGCCCCAAGTCCTTTAACTGGTGTGACCCCATAAGTACTGCTAACTTAGAAGGGGTTCATTTACCCTCCTAGGCACAGACCTGATGGTATCCTAGGTCTCTCCTCAAGACAAGAACCTCCGGTGGGGAAGGGGACCTGTGGATGGCTTTGTTTCAGCCACAACACTAGCTTAATAATAGCTGTTAATTATGGAGTGTTAACTCTGTACCCAAGCATGCTAAGCATTTTACACATGTAATCTCATTTTCTTCTCCCAGCATTCCTGTGGGGTAGGTCCTGGGACACAGAGGAAACAGGAGCACAGAGAGGTTAAGTACCTGGCCCAAGGCCACACAGCTAGTGAGTGTCAGAGCTGGGACTCCCATCCAGGTTATCTCATTCCTCAGTTAGTGCTCTTAGCTGGTATGCCAGGTCACCTCTTTATTTCCCATTATGACCTCTGTTCTGAGACAGAGAGGAAAAGAGGGTCAGCTGCTTAATGGTGCTGTCCCTGCTGGGCCCAGCTCCTCCTGGGAGAGGAGACCAAGGCCAGTGCATGCAGGGCAAGGGAGTGGGTGCACCATCCCAGAGCCCAGGAATGGGGTGGGCACACCTGACTGTTCCTGGGCTCATTCCTCATCCCCTGAAGACACAAAGGTGGGACTCTCTCCATACCCTTCGCTGGTGCTGTGACCCATGGGAAGTCCTTTATGTCTAATCTGGCCAGCCTCTTGCCCCAGCCTGGACCCAGTGCCTCTTTCTCTGTTCTCTGGGGAGATGGAGAATTAGTCCATCCTGCCCATAATAACCTTTCTTGTACCAAACTCACAGATCGACTTAGAGCACCTCATCCTTCTCTCATTAGTCTGGTGAGGTTGGCTTCTCTTTGCCTGTTTGGTTTGCAGGGCACCCTGTGGAGAGGCTGGCTGAAGCCTCCTGGGGATGGTGGCTAAAGTCCCCATTGTCCCTCCAGGGTGATGTCTGGGTTGGGCAGCCTTTTCCCATTGTGGAGAGTCGGATTACAGAACTGAGAGCACAAGATGTTTGGGATAATCTTCCTCTACAAAATGCTACACTTCCTTAGTGAGCTGCCATGAGAAAGGTATCTGTAGGTGAGAAGAAAATTAGTAGAAGACAATAGCCTCCATTCATTAAGCCCTAAGTATGCACCATGAATCTATGCTGGGCACTCTGCATGTATTGCAATATATAATCTTCACAACCCCCAAGCAGGTTTTTTTTTTTTTTTTTTAAACTCATATTACAGATGAAGAAGGTGAAGAGAAGTTAATTATCTTCTCACTGATCAGACGGTCAGACTGGTGGAGGAGCTAGGATCAAATCCCATTCTGTCTTGCCCCAAAGCCTGTGCTCTAAACTCCTCAGCACACTTGCCTCACTGCCTTGCAAAGAAATGCAGGCACTTTAGGAAACACATTGACTTCTCTCTGTTCTCTCCATCCCTTAATGTCTAAACCAGACAGAAAAGGGATTTCTTTATGGTGCTCTGTAGAGTTTAGCACTTTTCTTTCAGACAATTTCTTAAACAGGTTTGCTTTTTTCTTCCTGAACATTTCAAAATACAATGGGACAAACCCAAGCCATTTGAGTCAACTAAAGAGTGGTTTCCTCCCGGGCTAGCATTTACTGAGCACTTACTAGATGTCAAACACTTTGTACTGATTGTTTTTAGTTAGTTCTCATAACAGCCTGAATTAGGTGATGTCATTGTGAGGCAGTGCAATATGGTGGTTAAGCATTTGGCCCTTAAAATCTAGCTACCATTTACTCTGCTGCTTGCTAGCTTTGTGATCTGTGTGACCATGGGCAAGTCACTTAACCTCTCTGTGCCTAGTTTCTTATTTGTAAAATGATGATCACAGGAGAATTGAGAGGCTTAAATGGGTTAACATGTATAAAGTAGTTGGAAAAATGCCTGGCATCATAGTAAGCATTAATTAGTATCAGGACCACTTTACATATAAGGACAGTGGAAGGTAAAATGACTCACCCAGCTACACTGGGAGAGCTGGCATTTTAACTCAATGAGTCTAATGCCAGGACCAATGCTCCTAACAACTACCATCTGTTAGTATCCCCAATTCCTTTACCTTTATAAAAAACTACTTTACTGAAGTATACTTTATACTCCATAAAATTCACTGGTCTGAAATGTACAGTTCAATGACCTTGTGCAACCATCACCGTAATCAAGTTAGAACATTTCATGCAATTTTTTTTTGTGTGTGTGTGGCTGTCTGGTACAGGGATCTGAACCCATGTTATAAGGCTGTGCTCTAACCAACTGAGCTAACCAGCCAGTCTGAATTTTTATGTAACTTCTAATAGGTAATTCATAAGGTGTTATGACCAAAGAATATAAAAAGGTGCACAGTTTCATTCTGGAAAGTCCTGTTCCCCTATCTGCTCAATTTTCTCCCACCCGGTGCCCTCCAAACATAGTTATGTTCATGTGTCCTTCCAGAATTTCTTTATGCATATGTAAGAAACTATAAATACATAGTCTTTTCCCACTTTTTACACAAAAAGTAGCATATTATATATACAGTTTTGTACCTTGATTTTTTTCAGTAATACAGCTTAGAAATCTTTCCATATCAGAAGATAGTTTCTTTTATTTCTATTTTTACATCTACATACTTTTTCATTGTGTGGATATGCCATAATCAGTAGAACCAATAGTTCTGTTTTTCAGCTCTTCCCTCATTTTCTTTCTTTCTTTTACTTTTTTGGGGTTTTTTGGCCTTAATTTATACATCTTTATGTTAAGAATTTTTGACCAGCAGATATTCTTGCTCACCTTGACTCATATTTTAAAGCTTTTAAAAATAACAGCTTTATTGAGATGTAATTCACATACAGACCATTCACCCTTTTAAAGTGTATCATGCAATGGTTTATAGTCCTTAGCCCATTTTTAATGCTCATCTCTAACCTTTAAGAAAAGTGTTTTTTTCTAATGGAAGTTTTACATGTCCAGTTCAAAGAAGCTGGAAGACAGAAAGTACGTGGAAAAATAATGCAGAACTACCCCACAGATATTATCCACTGTTAAGTTTTTTAAAAACAAAAGTGATACCATAATGGATACTGAGGATATCATAGTGATACTGAGGTTTGCTTTTATCATTTTCAGCTCTTTTCAGTCTCTCACTTTTTTTTTTTCTCTTTTTTATTTATTTTTATTTTTAATTTATTTTTTTGATTGAATCAAAATTGATTATACATATTTTTGGGATTCAACATTGAGATATGTTGATCAAATCAATATTACCAGCATATATTTTGTTACAAACTGTAATTATTCTTTATGCCCCTTGTCCAATCTCTCCTCATCCCCCTCTCCCTTCCCCTCCCCCCTCTAATTACCCTAGATTTCTTCTCTCCTTCTGAAACAATAATGGTTACTCTGTTGATTTGTTGCCTAGATGATCTGTCCAATGCTGAGAGGTGTGATCAGGTCCCCCAATGTTATTGTAGAGCAGATGCTTCTTCTGTCACTCTGAAATGGGCTTTGTGGAGAGAGACATCCTCTTCTTTTCTTTATTTCTGCTGGTGACTCTCCTTGTGTGAATGCACTCCAGTGGTTGGTGGACCATCTGAGTGGTGGTTGTGGCATCTAGCTGCTTTTGCGGCAGCCGTAGTTATTGTGGTGGCTGTGGTGGGCCACCCACAGGGAGGTGATGTTTTTGGCATGCTCCTTGGAGCTTCCAGTGTGCCTGGTTGTGGGGTATGTCTGGTCTCTGACTCCATGCCTCGGGTCCCCAGGCAGGCCCCAAGGCGCTGGTGCAGTGTGCCTGGTTGTGGGAGGGGGGTTCAGTCCCCTTCTCCATGACTGGGGTCCCCAGGCAGGCCCTGAGGCACTGGCGTGGTGTGCCTGGTTGTGGGAGGGATGTCCTGTCCCCTGCTTCAAGCCTCTGGTTCCCAGGCAGGCCCCAAGGCACTGGTGGTGTGCCTGGACTGGAACTAATTTTTTGTCCTTTGCTTACATCTAAAATGGGGGAACTTCCTGTGGGAATCAGTACTTGAGCTGTGTTTGAGCTAAATTGCTGCTTTGCTGCTGTTTCCCTAGGGAAGGCTTTTTGTGCAGCTCGGGGTTTAATGGTTGACCTCATAGGTACTTTTGGCTCACCAGAGACCTGGTGGATCTGGGTTGTGTAGAAACTCTGATCTGGGCCTGAGTTTTTTCATCAAACTGCACCCTGTGCAATTCTGCATTCCTGGCCACTCTCCTCTGAGTAGTCCTGCGCTGACTGGGGGGCAGATCAGCTGTCCTTGCTGTGTCCCAGTGGTCTCCTGGTGGGCCTGTCTCCCCCACCGCCTGTGTTCCAAACACTTCCCATGGGATGGGCCCTGCTCCGGTCTCTTGCGATGACTCACCAGCCTCTGAGTGGCTCCCCTTTTTCAGTTGTTCTGGCTCCTCACTCCTGCGTGGGTCCATGGGAGCCCTATTAGTGGTCTTGTTGTCCTGGGGGCCACCAAGGTTCTCTTTTCCCCTGCCGCCTCCAAGCAACTCCATCTGAAGGGCACAGCTGCTGCTATTGCCAGCTCTTGCTCCATGTGCTCCAGCATTAAAGCGGCTGCAGCCTGAAACACTCAGAGCAGTTTTTTCTTTCTCTTATCTTGGTTTCTCCTGCCTTCATGAACTCCATAGGTCTCTCTTCCTCTTCCCCTGATCTCCAGCAGCTCCAGCTTGGCTGATGTTACATTTTTATAGCTGTAAATTGGTTGATTTGTGGGAGAGAGTGATGCTGGGGACCGTCTATTCTGTCATCTTGACTGGAACTCTCCCTTCAGTCTCTCACTTAATTACGTCTTCAACCTGTAGGTCTGCTCATTGACATAATCATCACTGATGATGACAATAATAGCAATAATGATAGTGCTCCCTACTTATTGAGAGCTTGCTCTGTGCCAGGTACATATTTTATATACTCCATTTCAATTAGTCCTTGAAATAATTTGATGGGTTTGGTACTATGCTCATCCCCATTTTACAGCTAAGGAAAATGAGGTTTAGAGAGGTTAAGTAATTTGCCTAATGTTAAACAGGTACCTGGTGAAGGATCCAAGGCTTAAACTTTTATCTGTGTGACTTCAAAATCCCCGGTCACTCAATTATAGTTGAGACTAGAGACATTTAGACTGGTTGAAAGAAAAGCCCATCTGTTGGTAAGAGTCAGGAGGGCACAGGGGATACAGACCCTCAAGAGCAATCCTGGAGCCCCCAACACTAGTTCCTGATGGCTCACTCTGTCTCAGGGCTGGTGAATGTCCCATGCCTTTCCTCTGCACTTGCAGGATTCTTTCCTGGCTGTGTAAGGCCCTCTCTCTGCCCCTGGAGGGCCCTTCCCTCCTTCAGCTGACATAAAGGGAGTGGAGGACATGGGGAGGGGTCCCTGGAGAAGTGGCCTACATCACAAGAAGATGTGGGGACCCCTCTGGCATTTTACAGCCCTTTCAGCCCCAACCTGTTGATGGAGAATTATATAAACAATTCCCAAAGCACCAAACTGCACTTCACCAGCACCTTCCCATTCCCTCTCCCTCACTTCCCACGTCCCCCCACCATGTTCCAGCCTCTCAGACACTTTGTGGGTATCTTCTCCTGCAGTTCCCCAAGCCAAATAGCCGGCAGGAGGTTCCTGGCTGTTAGCTAGAACAGCAGGCCAGCTGCTTGGTTGCTGTGGCAACAGCTGTTGTAAGTAAGCAGTCCTGTGGCAGAAGACAGTTTAATAAACCAAAGCTGGAGACCCAGTGGGAAGATCTGGTAGAGGCTTCACTGGGTATCTTCTGTGGTGCTGGAGCTGCAGGCAGGCGGTGTGACTGAGAAGAGCTGGAGTCGGGGGAGGTAGGTGTCTGTGTTTACCTTGGGGTTGGAGGCTTTTACCCTGCAGAGGTAGGCCCAGCAATGGGAGAGCTGCATCTTGTGTCCTCAGAGACGCTGAGACTGAGCTGACACTCAGCTCTGGACGTCACCCAAGCCTGAGATCTTGCACTTCTGCTTCCAGCTGAAAAAGCATAAAAAACATCTGTGTGAAGTTGAAACTGAGGTGAACAGGGCAGGCATCCATACCTAGGGACTGATTTTGGCACATGCGGTAGCCCTGGGGAAACGGCGTGCTGTGTCTGTGTCTCTGTGCTACGTGTAAAATAGCAAAATGTCCAGAAAGAGTTGTCTGTGCTTGCTGTACTGTTTTCCTCCTTTCATTCTTTCTTGAATCCATTCCAATAGGGTTTTTGTCCCTACTGTTCCTCCAAAACTTCTCTTGTCAAGGTCATCAGTGACCTCCACATAACTGAATCCCATAGTTAATTCCAGGGCCTCGTCCTTCTTTTCTATCAGCTGCTTTTGACACCATTGGTCACTTTCTCTTCTCCTTGTCACTCTTGGCTTTTTATTTTCTTTTCTTTTATTTTATTTTATCTTATTTATTTATTTGAAGGAAAATATCACAAATTAAATTTAAAGTCAATTGATAAGGAACAAATTTAACACTCAAAGATTAACATCCTTAATGCAGAAAAAAAAAAAAACCAAATTAAAAATGAATTAGAAAAATATAAGCAGAAATTTGGTGAAGGACATGAGCAGATAAGTCACAAACCCAAAGAAACACAGATGGCTAATAAGAACATTCTAAGATATTGTGGGGGAGGGTGGGGCTTGAGGCCCATGGCCCCCATCTCAGAACCCTAGGCAGCTGGCTCCGTTGCTTGCCTGGTTGTCACTCTTGGCTTTTGAGACACCACACTCTCTGGGCCATTCCCTCCCCTTCTCTGTGCTGGTGCGTCCTCCTCCCCTGGCTGTTGAGCTTTGGAGGGGGCCAGGCTCAGGGATTAGTTCTCTTGTCTGTTCTAATCTTATTTGCTCCCTAAGGGATCTCACCTAGAGTTGTAGTTTCCTGGGAAGCAGACTCTGAAACAGAGATCTGCAGCAAGTTTATTGGGCAGAGCTTTGAAATGAATGCACCTGTAAGGGAGTGAAGGACACAGAATGGGGCAAAGGGAAAGGTGGAACTGAGATGCTGTTGCAGCAAAAGTTTCAGCTGACCTTGAGAGCAGTTCTAGAGCTAGGGTAGCCTCAGTCCCCAAGGTGGGGTGGGGAGTGCCAGACACTGCTTTGCAGGCATTATTTCATCCAGAATCTTCCTAATACCCTCGAGGAGGAGGTTCTGTTGTCCCCATTTTGCAGGTGCAGAGGTTGAGGCTGGATGAATTTACACAACTTGGCCGTTATGGGCAGCTGAGACTCAGACCCAGTCTTGCTGCCTCCCAGAACTCCAGTCTCACTTCCCTGCCATAGAGCTTCTAAAAAGCATGTTGACTAAAGTCCTGGGCCAGGTTGCTGGGAGGCCTTGTCAGGGCCCACAGCTCTGTCACTTGCTCCCCTCACCATGGTACCACACCTGTAGGGCTCCCTGGGCCTGTCCCCAGAGCCTCTCACCCTGCTGAGGGGAGGGAACACATCCCTCCTGAGGCCTGGGGCAAGGCCCGGGGCATAGCCTGAGGCTCCCCACAGCTGTGGGAGTCTCTTGTGTTGGGAAAATAGAATAATTTAATCAGGCCCCCTTGCCTGCCTGTCTGGTTGGGGGTGGTGTGGAGCATTCTTTGTAAGGAAATTGTGTGTGTGGGTGGAGTTAGTGCGCATGGGTGACTGGCTGGTGTCTGCCTCTGATGTCTGCACTGTGCAGCCATGCTCTCAGACCTATGGCTTCCAGGGACCTGTTTGCCGGTTACCTAGCTCATAGACCTGCATGTGAGGGGTCTGGGGACCCAGCCTGGTGTGTGAGGGGTCTGGTGACCCAGCCTGGCATGTGAAGGGTTTGTAGACCCAGTTTGGACAACAGGCTTGAGGGGTCTGTGAGCTCGAGACCCAGCCCTAGCTCGACAATTGGCCCAGTTGGCAGGATTATGGGCAGGTAAAATAGCTGGACATCTTGTTTCATTTGAAGATGCATGAGAAGTTTGTGCTTACTTCTTGTTTAATAGAACAGTACTGTCCTGTATATATATATACACATGGAACACTACTCAGCCATAAAAAGAATGAAATTCTGCCATTTGTAGCAACATGGATGAGCTTAGAGAAAATATGTTGAGCAAAATAAGCCAGACAGGGAGAGAAATACCACATGTTCTCACTCATGTGGAAGGTAAAAAAGTTGATCTTATACAAGTAGAGAGTAGAATAGTGGTTACTAGAGAATAGTTAGGGGAGAGGGAGGGGGAGGTCAGGAGAGGGTGATCAGTGGATACAAAGTTGAAGAAAGACAGGAGGAATAAGATGCAGTGTTCTATAGCAACATGGGGAGACCACAGTCAACAACAGATTACTGTGTAATTTTAGTAGCTAGTAGAAAGGATGTCGAATGTTTCCAGCATGAAAGGTGACAAATATTTGAGGTGATGGTTATACTAAGTGCCCTGATATGATCATTGCACACAGTATCAATGTACCCAAATATCATATTGTACTTCATGAATATGTACAATTTATCATGTGCCAATTAGGAAAAATAAATTAAAAAGAAAAAAATGTCCAAACCTTTGAACAAAAGGATGATGGGTCGTGTTTTTGTCCTGTCTTTGTGTACCCCTTGGTGGATTACCTTATGTCCATGAGGCTCATGGGCCATCCTCTGATAAGCACAGACAAACTGCTCCATCTAGCAGACATGTGGGCTGAGAACTAGAGCAGGTGAACAGATTCCGGCTTCTCACACGTCGCCTAGAGCAGTGCCCACCTTGAGCGCCCTGACCCCTCTTTCCTTTGCTTCCTCTTTTCCAGGCTCTGTGGCTCACAGCCCTAGGCTGGCTGCTGAAGACCCCCAGCTTCACTGTGGGGCTGTCAGGTCCCAGGGGGGTTGAAAGTGGTGGTGTGGAGGAGAGGCGCTCCCCCAGGTTCTGTCTCTACCTCCTCCTAAGACACCAAGGCTGCTGTGTTTCAGGGTCTGACAGAGCTCCTCTGAGATGTGCAAGCATTCGAGCAGCCCCAGAGGCAAGACTAAGAGATGAAGCCCCAGAGAGCCAGGCCTCTCTTCCTCAGCCCCCCAGCAGCTGCTTTTAGCACATGTATGTGCAAACTTTAGGGAGGGGTGTTTCATGTGGTGCTGCCTCCTTCTCCACAAATGGTTCAGGAATTTTGGGGAAAAAAGTCAATTCCAGAATAAGCAAATCTCTGACCATTGGATGAACCCCTCTGTGCCTTCCTGAAGAGCTTTTAGAGTGTGTTTGTTCTATACACACACAAGCATGCCCCCCCCCAACGTAAGCCCTGATACTCACAAACAGGCCCATGTCCACACCAAAGCTTGCGCTCATGTGCACATATAAGAACGCCATGCCACCCTCAAGCACTCCTGTGTGCACGCACAAACACACTTACCTGCTCACACAGACACGCAGACCTAGAAATGGGAATACTGAGAACACTGGAGACACTGGAACTGCCGTTGCTATCCCTGGGGCCACTGGTATTGGTGCTGCTGTTGCTGCCAGGGCCACCACCAAGAGCTGCTGGTCCCTAGAGAGCCCAGGCAGCATTCTCTGATCTGTCAGGAAACCACTCCTGCTTTTGCACACTCAGGGTCTGGGTGATGTCTGAAGCCTGCAAGAGTGGTTTTGAATGTTGATTTGAAGATTGGCCATTGAGTCATCTGCAGAATTCTCAGTGTCAATCAGGGTGTACACATTTAACACCCTTCCACGCAGTCCCCTTCCCAGGCTCCCAGCATTCTCCTTCACTTTGTCAGTTGGCAAGGATCTCAGGGTTCTCAGGGGCATAAAACTAGGTTGGTTCTCAGTACAGCCCACTTGAGAGACCCTTCAAAGTGAGAGGGCAGCCAGCTTGGAATTGAAGCAGTGGTCCTATGTCCCACCCCCAAACCCCTCCCTGCCCCATTCAGCCATCCCAAGGGCACAGACCATAGGAAGTAAGAGGTACCAACTTTGGATTTCCCTTCTGATTTTTCTTCTTGTCTGTGGGGCTCTCCCAAATTGAATGCTTTTCAGTGGTACTCAAAGTGCAAGAAATTCTTCCTCTGCATCATATTCACTGGCACACACACACAGACACAAAGTTTGCTTTAAAAGTGCTTGCTGCAGTGCAGTGCCCTGGGAATGCTGAGCTGGATTCTATCCCTGGCTTTGTCCCTTTTTTCAAAATCCATATTTAGCCAGTTTGACCCTAAAGGCATTTAGCCATGTTAGGGCTCCAGTGAGTGCCAAAGGCTTGGAATTTCACCAGGGTTTCTGAACCTGGACTCCAAGAATGGACCTCAGGCGTTTGTAAACCTACAAAACCACCTGCAGCAGCATATGAATTTTTGTGTGCCTTTCTTGCTTAGGAAAGAGTTCATAGCTTTTAACAGTGTCCCAGAGCAGGTGTGTGATCACTCTCCCTCCTCCAAAGAAGTTAGGAACCACTGCTTCTGGGACAGAGTAAGTAGCTTTATAAGGCAGAATAAAGGAACTCCATTCTAGAATCTAGGGAGGGGGTCTTAACAAGAAGGGAGGGCCAGAGGGGGGCTGTATGCAAAATTTTGAGAAAATATACCTTCCAAGAATAGGATACAGAGATTCATCAGATCCCCAGAGTTCATAACTTCCAAATTTAAAAATCACAGATACAGAGACTTAATGATGTTAAAGTATTAATGTTATCTGAGAAAACAGATATTTTTAATAGTGATTCTTTTTTCAAAATGTAAGTGTGTTACCTCAGAGTAGAAAAATCTAAAAAAAAAATCTGGAAGCCTTCCAAAAATCACCTATAATTCCAACACCCAGAGATGATAACTTTTTTAAAAAATAGATTTTTCCAGAATGTCTGATGTCTGTCATACGTCTGTCTCTCTCATTCTCTCTCTCCACATGTATGTGCACACGCAGAAATCTAGAACCATACTGATTTTTAACATGATTTTTTTCTACTTAATATTTAATAAATGCTATCTCCTATCGTTAGTTTTCTTAAATAGTGTTTTTTAAACTTCTTTTAGTAATGAAACCTTTATTTTCAAACTAAATCTTATGCAGAAGTCTAAAACATAAAAGATATAGGGTGAGAATTCTAGTTAAAGCACAGGGATAGAAGAAACACAGCTTGATTTTTTTTTTTTTTTTTTTTTTTTTTGCGGCTGGCCAGTATAGAAGAAAAACAATTTGAAAGCCACTGCTCTAAAAATGTGAGTTTTAATGACTATATAGTATTCTACCATACGGATGTGGAGATGAGCAGATTTAGCAAATAAAAATATAAGACGTCCAGGTAAATTAGAATTTCAGATAAACAACAAATAATTTTTTAGTACAACTATGTCCCAATTTGAATTTCAGATAAACAATGAATACTTAAGACTAAGTATATCCCATACAGTATTTAGGACACACATATTAAAAACTTATTTGTTGTTTATCTGAAATTCTAATTTAACTGGGCATCCTAAATTTTGTATAGCAGCCTTATGATGTGCCGTAATTTCTCTAACCAATCTCTCATTATTGGACATTTAGATTATTTTCAATGTTTCACTATGGTAAAAAATATTGAGTAGTATATCTTTGTACCCACATCTTCATATACTTATTATTTTGTAACACCCTAAAATCAAAATTGCTAGACCAGAGGTTGTGAACATTTTAAAAGCTTTTGATACGTTTGCCAAGTTGTTTTCCACAAAGAAATGTGCCCTCAAGAGCGGTGAGTGAGACTGTCTGTTTTGGGAGAGGTCGAACATGCGTTGATCTGTTATTTGGTTTATATTAGCTTGTCATTCTGCCCCAGCAAGACATCAAGCCTCAAGGCTGTCAAGTTTGAGCTGTAAGGTCGAAGATAGCCAAAAGGGATGGGGCCTGAAAGTGCTAAAGAATCCAAAGGAAGGGACTGGTTAGCCCAACAGCACCTGGGTACCTGGGGTCAGGGGTGAGGGTGATAAGAACTAGGGTAGAGATGGTAGAGACTTCACTCAGGGTAAGTGAAAGTAAGCTTCAGCCATTTGTTGAAGAGACCATACTTTCCCCACGTAAAGTAACAGTAATCTGTAAACCAGGCCCATGGGAGGCATTATTTTTAGTAAGCAGCCTTTCTTACCATAAAGACAACCATTCCAAGGAGGGGAGAGGCTACAGGGGGAAAAAGTCTGAAGGGATTTTTTTTTTCCACTTAAGAAATAAAAATTATATAAATATAGTAACGACAACTGAAAGGATGGAAAAATTGCCTGTAATCTCCCCATCCTAACAAATCTTAATTTTTGTTTTTTGGTATGCCCTTGTCAAGGTCCATAATTTTTACATATCTGCAATCATAGAGTATATACAATTTTTATCCTGCCCTTTCCTCCCATTATTGTGCAAGTACTTTTCTGTGCTGCTACAGAGCTTTCATAGCTAATATGGCTAATGTTATTTTTTCCTAATACCACAGGTAATAATTATTCATTAGGATAAATTAGAACATCCGGATAAACAAAAATGGAATCACAATGCACATACTAATTTATAGTTTTTCTCCCCATTTAATTGTGTATGCTGAACATCTTTCCATATTAAAAAGATTCATTTCTGCATCATTTTTTTTCATACTGAAGAGAACTTGTTCATTGGCTCACATAACCCGAGGTCTGATTTAGCAGTTCAGTGATGTCAAGAGCCCATTTTCTTTTCAATCTGTCTTCTGAGGTTGAGCTTCGTCCTGAACTGGCTTCTCTCATGGTGGTAACATTCTGCAGCAATTCTAGACTTCATATCCACAGTACACTGCCCAGAAGGAGTGAGAGAAATGGATTCTGGTGGCTCTGTCAGAGGAGTGAGTGACTTTTCCTAGAAGCACCCAGCAAGGGATCAGTGACCAGCTTATTAGCGATGGCATCTGCTGTGATGATTGGCTTAGGCTCGGGTTGCCTAAACCAGTCACTCTATGGCATGGAGGTATGGATTACTACAATTGAGTTAAGACGGTCAAGGCTGCTACCCAGGGAGGGAAGGATGTTGAGTCAGCTACGATGTCTACCACGCAGGTCTCCTCTTGGGGTGTTTTTTCACAGAGTTGCTTCTTATTTGGTGACTGGCTATGGTATGATACAGTGAATGAGGCCTTGCATATAGGATTACCAAACCCCCATGACAAATGTCAGAGGCTATCAGGGAAAGCCAGGACACAGATTCCATGAATCACAGTAGCACTGCAGATCACAAAGGGAAATATACATAATTTTAAATAATTGCTATGGATTCTATTTTCAGGTTCTATTATGATTTGATTTTATAAATGAAGAGATGGAGATCACATGTCAATGAGGGGGAGAATGTAGGTCTTCTAATTCCACTTGTTGTGTTTTCTTTTTTATTTTACTTTATTGTGGTAAGATCTACCCTCTTAACAAATTTGGAAGTGTACAGTACGTTATAGTTGACTATAGGTACAGTGTGCTGCAGATCTCTAGAGCTCATTCATCCTGCTTGACTGCAACTATGCCTGTTGTTTAGTAACTTTAGTAACTCCCTATTCTACACCCAGCCCCTGGCAACCATGAATTTGACATTTTGATGTCTATGTATTTGACATTTTAGATCCTCATGTAAGTGGAATCATGCAGTATTTGTCTTTCTGTGACTGGCTTATTTCACTCAGCATAATGTCCTCAAGGTTCGTGGATGTTGTCACAGATGGCAGGATTTCCTTTTCTTTGAAGGCTGAATAGTATTTCATTGTATGTATACACCACATTTTCTTTATCTATTCATCGCTGAAGACATTTAGGTTATTTCCACATCTTGGCTATTGTGAATAATGCTGCAATAAACGTAGGAGAGACTCTTTGAGAGACTCATATCAATTCTTTTGGATAAGTACCCAGAAGTGGGATTGCTGAATATTATGGGAGTTCTATTTTTAGTTTTTTGAAGAACCTCCATACTGTTTTCCGTAATGGCTGCACCAGTTTGCATTCCCACCAACAATGTTCAAGGGTATCAATTTCTCCACATCCTTGCCAACACTTGTCTTTTTTTTTTTTTTTTTCTTTGTTTCCAATAATAGCAATCCTGACAGGTGTGAGGCAGTATCTTATTGAGGTTTTGATTTACATTTCACTTATGACTAGAGACATGAGGATTTTTTCATATAACTGTTGGCCTTTTGCATATTTTCTTTGGAGAAAGGTCTATCCAAGTCCTTGGCCCATTTTTGAATCAGGTTATTATTTTTTTGTACTGTTGAGTTGTAGGAACTCCTTATATTTTTTGGGAACTAACAATTTGTCAGATACATGGTCTGCAAATATTTTCTCCCATTCCAAAGATTTCCTTTTTCACTCTGTCGATTGTGTCCTTTGCTGTGCAGAAGAATCTTTTTAGTTTGATTTAGTTCCACTTATTTATTTCTGTTTTAGTTGTCTGGGCTTTTGGTGTCATATCCATGAAATCATTGCAAGACCAATGTCCTGAAGCTTTTCCCCTATGTTTTCTTCTAGGAGTTTTATAGTTTCAGGTCTTATGTTTAAGTCTTTAACCCATTTTTAGTTGATTTTTGTGTGTGGTATTAGATAGGTTCCAAATTTTATTCTTTTGCATGTGTATATCCTGTTTTCCTAGCACTATTTGTAGAAAAGACTATCCTTTCCCCATTGTGTATTTTTTGGCATCCTTTTAGACATTCAGTTGACCATATATGCATGGATTTATTTCTGGACTCTCCATTGTGTTCCTTTGGTCTATATGTCTGTCTTTATGCCAGTACCATACAGTTTTTGATTATTGTCACTTTGTAATATATTTTATTTTATTATTATTTTTTAATAAATATGACTGGTAAGGGGATCTTAATCCTTGACTTGGTGTTGTCAGCACTGTGCTCTCCCAAGTGAGCTAACCGGCCATCCCTATATAGGGATCTGAACCCGTGGCCTTGGTGTTATCAGCACCGCACTCTCCCAAGTGAGCCACGGGCCAGCCCTGTAATATATTTTAAAATCAGGAAGTGTGATGCTTCCAGCTTTGTTCTTCTTTCTCAAAATTGATTTCACTATTCATGGTTTTATCATAACTTATTGAGCCAATTCCCTATTATTGGAAATCTAGGACTTTTTCTCCACAAGCTTTTGCTGTTGTAAATGGAACCCATTCTTAATCATTTCCTTAGGAAAAGTTCCTAAAATTGAATCACATGTACATGTTTTTCATATTCTTGATTCATACTGTTAATTTACCTCTGGAAGATTTATATCAGTTTATACTCTCACTAATAATGTATAAAAGGGTACATGTCCCCACAGCCTATAGTAAATATTGTAAATGGTTGCTAAATATTCTACTGCTGATGGAACATAATTTACCTACTCTTTCCCCTGCTGTTGACATTTAGATAATTTTCAAATTTTCATTCTTGTAAATAAGACTGTCATGAACATCTTTGTGCCTAATGTTTGTCTATAACTTGAATCATGATTAAAATGAGGATCCTAGATGAGATGGCATATTTATACATGTTGGTTCCTCTTTCCAAAAGTTAAATTTAAATCTTCTGGGTATATGGGAGATTTGGGGCACCCTGCCACGGCTAGGGAGAGGTAATGGACAGAATAAATAGAAAAGGGTATGTGCCAAAGGATATATAGCACTACAAATGTACTGCCAGACTGTTTTTCAAAAGAGTGCTAATTTAATAACCATTCTGATGGCTTAAAAACATTTTAATGTAATATTCAAAGATACTAGGTAAGTAAGAAAAGCGCTATCCACCATTAACACACAATAATGTCATTCCCCACGGAAGATTCTTCACCCACAATAAAAACACATCTCTGTCCTTCCCAG
Organism: Cynocephalus volans; assembly: GCF_027409185.1. Classification (NCBI taxonomy): domain Eukaryota; kingdom Metazoa; phylum Chordata; class Mammalia; order Dermoptera; family Cynocephalidae; genus Cynocephalus; species Cynocephalus volans. The sequence continues at coordinate 150,843,048 of NC_084462.1, forward strand.
CCCCAAAGCTAGCTTGCCCATCTACCTAGCTCATGCACTTGGTGGAAGCCACCAGTGGGTCTCACAGGGTAACCTGCTTCCTGGGGATTCCCCATTCTAGAGATTTTTTTGAATCTTACCTCCTGTCCGAATCTCCACAGCCCCTGAGGTGGCAAGCACCATTTTGGTGACACTTAATCAGAGCTGCTGACCGCTCCTCCAGCTTCTGTGCAACCCAGGTCTCTGGGGCAAAATATACTCACTTCTTCATGAAGAAATACACTCTGAGCACCTACTGTGTGCAAAGCACAGTGATAAGTCACAGGTCTCTTCAGAAGTATTGTCCAGAGACCTTGTCCTCACTGTTTTGGCATTCGTTCTATGATCTGCAATAAATGTGTATTGAACGATGGTAGGATGAGTGGATGTTGTTTCAGATCATTTGATGTTCAAGGTGGAAGAGGCCTCAGGGATCATTATGCTCAACCCCCCTCCTTTTATACGATCATTGAGTGAAGGCCTCCCATGGACCTGATGTGATTTTATTTAACACGCTCAACATCCCTGGGCAGTATTGTTACCTCCTTTCTGCAGCTGTAGAAACTGCTGTGCTCAGAGGCTAACTCATGGCAACTGCAGAATGGCCTGGGGACTAGCCTGAGGGACTTGACTGACAGCCGTTTTCAGCTCTCCTTGGCCTACCTGTCCCCTTCAACTACATTACTAAGTTAGATATTCAACACAAGTCACTTTAGAAAAAGTTTTTAAAAAATAATAAAAGAGCCGAAATGGACAAAATGGAAAAGAAAATAGCACCACTCACCCATGTGCTTAAGGACCAGGCTCTTCAGGGTGTTCTCCTGAGGTCGATGTCTGTAGCATAGGTGAGATCCAGGCTTGGCTTCTTAGCCCCTACCCTCACCCTGTTTTCAATTTCTAGGCTTGTGCTTCGGGGAGAAATAAGGAGAAGTCAAGTTGGGTCTCTAAGCATCACCTGAATGATGAATTCACCGACAAAAAGACCCCCCACCCCACACTGCAGCTTAGCCCCCATTTACCGCTCCTCCCTTCCTTCCTCTTCTGTCCATCAGGAGGAAGCTACTCAGGACTGGTTCCTCTGCCCCCGATGTTACAGCTGAGACGGGGCTGGCTTTTCATCAATGTATTTATCCCTGAGGTTCATTCTGATGATGATGGTAATGATGATGATAGTAATTAGCTTAACCCTTTTATCTCAGGTAGAGAAGAATTAAGGCTCATCTGGTTTTTAAAAAGAATTTTATTATAAAGGAATAAATGCTTATTTATAAAAAACCTGACTTGTATAAAGGAAAAAGTAAAATTCTTGTTTCCCAGCTCACTCCTGTGCCACTTTTCCCAGGTTTAGCAGTTTCTACTGTTTAGCAGTTTGCCATGTATTTTTATAGATATATCTATGCATTTACATATGCATGTATTTATGAACTGTTCATACAAAATGACTCACACTTACATACCTAACTTATTCCTTCTAACACTCCTTGAGAATTCTAATGTAAAGATAAACCATAATTTATTTAATCAGTCTTCTACTGATAGACATTTATTTCCAGCACTTTTATTACAAGTAATGCTGTAATTAATATACTTATACATTTCACGTTCTCATGTGAGTTTAATAGTAAAGTTAATACCTAGAAATGTAAGGTGATCGTATGATCTATCACCTAAACCAGGAAAAATGCCTATTCAGGGGGCTCCTGAGAGCACAGATGCATACTAGTACTATCTCAGGAAAACCAGGTGTATTTTTACCTAAAAATGGAACTTCTGCTAAGTCAAAGAGTATATTTTATTTTATTTTATTTATTTATTTTTAGTCGTTTTTGTGACCGGTCCGGCCCAGTGAGTGCACTGGCCATCCCTATATAGTATCCGAACCCACGGCGGGAGCGCTGCTGCACTCCCAGCGCCGCACTCTCCCGAGTGAGCCACGGGGTCGGCCCTGGCTCTATTTCTGACCTCTCCTTTTTCTTCTATTAATCTGTTTGGTCTTATATCAGTAGTATCCTGCCATAGAAAGTCTGTAGTCTTATAATAAAGGTCTTAATATCTGGTAGGTCTATTTCTCCATCTTTAATTTTTTTCAGATTTTCTCTGATTGTTCTCCCATGTTTAAACTCATCCAGCTGGACCTACCCTCTCCCAACACAGATGTTATTTTGATCAGGATTGCATTGAATTTGTAGATTAAGCCAAGGAGGATTTACATCTTTACATCACTAAGTCTTTTTCAAGAATAAGCTTTGTCTTCCCTTTAAGGTCCAATTACAGGGTGAGTGGCCATAAAGGAAAACATCAATATGCATACTAATAAACAGCATATTTAGATTGTATTACAGCACATGACACTGTGTTACTGTTGTTGCTCATTAACAGTGTGTGGTTCAGTGCACTGTGAAAAACTGCAGTGAATGCCACATTTCCATTGATCCCTGCACATGCATCTGTGATACCCTGTGATCAGAAAATTTGTCTCAGATTTCTCATTGAATAAAACTGTGCCTTTAGTATATCCCAGAAGTAATCAAAAGCATCCATTTCTTTTAAAAAGTTAGTATTATCCTTGTTTCCAGGTTTTATGGCCACTTTGTATGCTGTACCTAGATAAAATGCCAGACTGCAGTCGGAGGTACCAGTCCAGGGGCATGGCCCTGTTGAGGGGACAAGTTACACCTGCTCCAGAAGTGGGCCTGTCTTAATCCATTTGTGCAGCCATGACAGAATACCTTAACTGGGTGGCTTATAAACAACAGAAATTTGTTTCTTACAGCTCTGGAGGCTGGAAGTCCAGGATCAAGGTGCCGGGAAGTTTGATGTCTGATGAGGGCTGCTATTTCTTCTTCCGAGACGGCGCCTTGTTGCTCTGTCCTCCAGTGGGGATGAATGCTGTCCTCACATGGCAGAACGCAGAAGGGAAAAATGGGGTGGATGCTTGCTGAAGCCTCTTTTACAAAGGCATTAATTCATTCATGAGGGCTCTGCCATGAGTCTTAATCACTTCCCAAAAGGCCCAACTCTTAATACCACCACAATGGGGATAAAGTTTCAACATGAATTTGGAGTGGACACGTTCAAACCGTAACAGACCCTCAAAAAAAGTCACCCATGAGGCAGGCTGCTTTTTTCCAAGTTCACTTTCCCCTCTCCCTTTTGCTTTATATTTAGTATGATTCAAAAAGTCTACCTCTGTCCCATTAGTGGACATTTTTGTGAGAGGTATAACCTGTTTAATTATTAGTCATAAACCACAGGTAATTTTCTTTTAAATTTGGCCCACAATGCCAATAATGAAGCACATCAGCCACTATTCTATTTTTGGCTCTTTGTTCTGAAAAGTGTTATAAACTGAGATGCCCAGCTGGTAATCAGGGTCTTGCTGAGTTCTAATGGGTTGAGCTTGGTCCTGGCCCAGCTGGTCCCACCCTCAGTCAGTGGGGCAAGAGGTTGCCACTACCCTTGCAATAGACACACCGTATGTGTCCTGTGTGTTACGTGGCCCATTATTGACTTTGTTTTTCTAGTTAATTTCTGACAGGCCCAAGTTCAATAGATTTTGACTGTGAAGCACCTGAAGTGTAATGAGAGCATGCAGACCTTGACACTTTACACCGGAGACTATAGCAGAACCTGTTGGCTGGGAGAGTGTTTGCTGGAGCCTGGGAGCCCTGAGGTTGCCCTGTCTCAGGAGTTCTTTCTGCTCACCTCCTTTCCCTCAGCAGCAGAGCATGGCCAGGTTGTTTGAGGGACCAGTACAACCTAGCAGACAAGACCATGAACAGGAGTCAACTTTGTCTCCCCTCTTTTTTTTTTTTTGTGGCTGGCTGGTATAGGGATCTGAGCCCTTGACCTTAGTATTATAATACCATGCTCTAACCAATTGAGCTAACTGGCCACCTCTTTGTCTCCCTTTTGATATGACTGCAGCTGATGGTCATAAGGACCCTGAGGGTGTCCCTGGCTGGGAAGACCCAGGAGGGGCTGGTGCTGACCCAGGGAAATCTGGTTGTGTGTTGTTTTGGTCTGAGGAACACAAACTCTTGTATTTTTCCATTTTCCATGTTCTTTCAAGCCACAAGCAGAAAAGTGTTTCCAAGCCCCTGTACGGGCCAAGAAGTGACAGCATTGGGTAAGTCCCCATCTGAGCAAGAGCTGTTCCCTGAGCCAAGGAGGGAGGCAGTCTCTAGCCTGCACTGTCAGAGACTTGTTATGTGCTGGGCACCAGAAGCGAGCCTGCTTCGGAGCTGAGGGACTCAGAATTGGAACGGGGGTTGCTAAGTACATCTGGGTCCAGGAGTTGTCTGAAGGCACACAGAGAAGTTTTGTGCTTAGACTCTGAGGCCAGACAGCTTCAATTCCAGTCCCAGCCCAGCCACTCAACAGCTGTGTGACCTTGGGCATGCTATTGTGCCTCTCTGGGCCTCAGTTTCCACCTTTGTAAAATAAGAATAAGAAGAGCACCTATTTTGTAGGAGTATTTGGAGATAGAGATAAGAACCTAACATAGAACCCAGTGTACAGTAAACCATCAATGAACAGTCAGTATTGGCTCATTACTGTAGAAAAGGCCCAGTCTTCCGTCATATCCTGGGCTATAGCAGCTGTGGCTGGGAGGTTAAGGTCTGGTACCCCTCACAAATCCAGGAATGCTGTACTCAAATAAACTGATAAGCAAACAGAAACTGAGCCATCATACCACATATCTCTGGCATGAACCACTGTCAGAATCCTTCCGTCCCCAGATGATCTCTGGGCTGGGCAAAGGGTGAGAAATGGAGACCCAGGGAGCCTGATGGACCTGGAGGGGATCCCCTTGATCTGAGCAGAGACTGTCTGGAATGGTGGGTTTGATGCCTTGTCCCAGCCTTGAATAGAGGACCCTGGTTGGCTCAGATCCCTAAGGAAATGGGCAATGTGCCTTTCCCCACTTTCTTGATGAGATCACTAAAACTCATAAGACCGCTAGAATTCTTTCTTGGGGAGACCACTAGTGTCATAAAGCTGTGTGGTCATCAATACCCCTGGGGAAGCCATTAGGATGTAGTGGGAAATCTAACTGGAGGCCCTAGGTTGGGTTCCCCAGGCAGCCCTTGTCCCATGCTCCCTGGTATGTAATTGAACTGGAGCCTTCTAGGCCTGTGGGACAGAAGTGTTACAAGGTGGTAGATTTCCAGAGTAACCATGGTGGCTCTAGCTGAGTTGCAGTTGGTTCTGCTGATGGTGGAGCTCCAGGGCAGTACACATAGAGGCCAAAAAAAAAAAAAAAATTTACAGTGAGGCTCCCTGGGAAGGGGATCAGAGGAGATAGCCTCTAAGGTCCCTTCTAAGATCCTATGATTTCACCAACCTATGACTATCCCTCACCATTGTGTTTGTATAAAACAGCGGCTCTCAGCCTTGGTAGTGTATTGGAACTGCCTGGAGAGCTTTAAGGACTTTTGATGCTTGTGTCCCACCTCCAGAGATTTAAATGCTCTTGAGTATGGCCTGGACATCGGGCTTTTTAAGATCTTCCAAGGTGATTCTAATGTACAGCCAAGGTTGAGAAGCACTGGTAAAGAGACAGGTGAGGGACTCTGCTCAAATTTTCTGTAAACCTAAAACTGCTATAAAAATTAATTTTATTACTTATAAAAAAAACCAGGTGAGATAATAATAATAATAATTAATAATTTCAATTTATGTGCCAGATACTGTGCTAAGCACATTATATACATTATCTCCTTTAATCCTCATGATAATTCCAATTTTCCAGATGAAGAAACATGCTCAGAAAGGGTAAGTGATTTTCCCAGGCCAGAGAGCAGTAAGAACTAGCATTCTATCCAGGGCCGTCAGATTTCAAAATCCTGGCTGGTCACCACTGTAATTACTGCTTTGGGGGCAATGTGAAATGGGAGATGAGGATGTGTCTGGGGCAGGACCCTCAGGGACCCTTGATAACCCTACGCAGTGTTCCCCTGTACCCACCTGAGGTTCCTGGCCCTGTGCCGCCTGCAGCATCTTGTCTGGTTCTGGCAGCCAAGCAGGGTTGGCTACATCCTGAGGCAGGTCTCCAGGAGGCCCTATAGGACCTGCCTTTTCATTTGGGAGAGGTGGAACCTGAGACCTTGAGCTCAGAGATGTTGAATCATTGCTTAGCCTTCCGGTTCTCCTAATGAATGGCCATCTTTCAACTTAGGACAGAGCATCAGAAGAGATTTTGCTCCCAGGGGAGTGGGGAGTGGTCAGGAATCACATTTTGCTCACCAGGTGTTTTTGGTTTATAGCGGACTCAGGAAAAAAAGTCAGAAGCAATCCATAAAATAGGGCCAGAGACTTTTTATTTGCAATTTCATTGAAATTTAGTGAAAGGCAAACCCAGCAGGTACCTGTTTTACTGGCAGTAAAAGGAAATTGGGCAGCAATTATTTAAAAGGAGTTGGAGTTGTTTAAATCTAAAATTTAGGGGTATGTGTATGTTTTAAAGGAAAATTTATAAGGCTTAGGGATTTAGGTTGAACTGTTTTTGATGAAAATGACATGGAAAATCTTTTCCTTTCTTATTTTAAACCTTCCCTTTTGCTGTTTATTTCCTCAATTTAGCAGTCCAGGAAGCAATAAGCAAATCTAGCTGGGAAAAGAAAAACAACAAAAAAGTGAAGAAAGTCAGGCAAGTTTCAAAGTCTAATTGAAGTGACGGACTAAAAATAAAACTCTCCAAGATGTATAGTAATTCCTCCCATTTTATAGAGCAGCGTCATTATTTCAGCTTAAACAATTTCAGATGTGATTGACCTTATTGGACACGGAAGTGCTGGATTTGGCACTCCCTAAAAGGACAAAGGCTGGAGAAGGAGGCGACTGCCTAAACTTCAGCCAAGAACTCTCTGCAGGAGGCTGGAAGGGTGTGGGAGGCTCATCAGGCCATCACTCATCACCCACTGTCTCCCCAACCCTCATTCCTCACCATGGCAACACAAGGGCTTCAGAAGCCGTGGTCCAGATGGAACCCCCATCTCAAAGCCTGAGCACACAGCCCTGCCTGCTGGGGAAGGCTGGGAATGCCCCACCTGCCTCTGGACTCAAGCCACTGGGCCAAACGCCAGAGACCAGCCTGATATCTTGGGATGGATGGCTGCCACCTACACTGTGACATTGACATCCATGGCTCATTTGCTGGTTTTTCATTGGTTTTATTTTTTACTTTTGGAGAATGGTTTTTTATTCATTGAAAGGACTGAAGGACTAATATGTTTGAACTTTTGGTTCCTAGAGAAGAACACCCAACTCAAACCATTTGGGGGAAAAAAAGGACATAGATAGATAGATAGACACAGATAGATAGATAGATACGTCTGGCTAAAGGGACCCATGCAACATTGTAGAGCTCTTTCTTTCCATCTCTTAGCTCCGATTGTTTCTTCTTGGTTTCATTATGCAGACAAGATTTCTCCATGTGATAGGCAGAAGATTCTCATATCCCGAGCTTAGCAGTGCTGATGAAAAGAGCTCATCATATAGAAAAGTCTCAGGGAGGATTCTGATTGGCCCAGATCAAATCAATGACCATTTCTGAACCAATCACCGTGTCTAGGGGTGCAGTAGTAAAATTGACCTAGCCTGGGTCTTGTGCTCACCCCCGTGGTGGTGCTTGGGGTGTTGGGGGGACAGGGGGACAGGGAATGACAGTCCTGCCAGGAGCATATGAGTGGGGAAGAAGATCCGTAAGGCAGGCAAACACTACCCTGTCATCTGCTTGGTCCACCTAAGTTTCAAGTGGTGTTTGGCCAAATGCATCTGGGGAGGAGTGAGAGGCTTGAGGTCACACATTTATCCATTTGCCATGGTTTCTGAGTGCCTATGATCACCACGGATCCAACATTAAACAAAACAGACAATCCCTGCCCTTGTGAAGCTCATAATCTTGTGGAGAGAAGTGACCCAAAAGATAAAATAAATGAGTAAAATACATGTAGAATATCGGATGGTGATAAGTTCAGTGAGGAAAAGGAAAGTGGGGTGGGAGGACAGGGAATGTGAGGGTCAGGTTGGGACCACAGTTTTACATATGGTGGTCGGGAAGGCTCACAGAGCCCTGCAGGAGGCGAAGGAGGAAGCCAGGCAGACATGGGAGAAGAGCCTTCCAGAAGGAGGCAGAAGGAGCAACAGGGCTAAGGGGGTGCCTGGTGGGCTCAAGGAACAGCAAGGAGTCAGTGTGGCTGGAGCACAGTGAGTAAGGGACAACAGCAGCAGCTGAGTTCAGCAAGGTGACAGATCATCTGCTCAGGGAGGGTTCCCTGGGCCACTATGAGCTCCAAGGCTTGCACTCTGTGGTAGAGAGGTCTCCCAATGTCATGTGATGTGTCAGAGGCTCCCATTTGTTTGCTGCTGTTTTCTCTCCAGGTGATTGTAAGTAATGTGAGAGCAGGGACAGTATTCAGGCATTCACTCATTCATTCATTCCTTTATTCAGTGAACACCTGTTGAGCATATACCATGTGCCACGTGCAGGAAGGTCAAAAATGAGGAGCTCACCATCTAGTGGAAAAGAAAGAGAAGTAAAGCACAAATGTTAGTACCATGTGACATGTGCCCCAGCCTGACATAAGAATTCACAAATAGCCCAGAGTACACTCACCCCCTCCAGAAAGGGCAGCAGTGCCAGTCCCATCCAGTGGCTCCAAGCTCAGGATCTCATCTCTCAGGCTGGTCCAGATATAGCTCCTCTTGGTCCTGCAGCCGAGTGCCAAATGATGCATTTACTCCCTCAATGATATGCTTGGTAAGCATTGTGGATGGAAGAACAGGATAGCCACAGTACAATACCCCTTTAGAAGAAGGGAAATAGCATTCACTGGGTCACCAGCCCAGGGTACATGCAACACATCCAGACTTCTGCCCCAGCTGGAGTTGGGGTGGGGTGAGGTTCCATGGTCAGTTTGCCAGCTGCCCATGCTCTAAGTTTGAGGCTGGGACTTTCTTCTCCATGATCCTCCACAGCCATGCCTGGCATGGACAGGGCAGGAAAGGGGCCAGATTCCTGGATTCCTCTTCTGGGGACCTTTTTTTACTTCTGCCTTTTGTTTATATCCATATTCCCAGCCTCTTGCACAGTGTTTGCACATAGATTTTTCAATAAATCTTTGCTGAGTTAAGGCTAGCGGTATGCCTGTGGGACACCATCTAGGGATACACAGGGCAGATGTCTGAGTCAGGCTGTGGAGCACAGGGAAGGACATCAAGGATGACCCTGGATTTGTAGCTTGGAGGACAGAGATGGAACTACCAGTCTGTGTAACAGGGAATACAGGAGAAGCGGCTGCTTTGGGTACAAATGGGGAATTAGCATTGAGATGCCAAGTTAGAGGTACTCATGGGATATTCAAAGGCCTGGAAGTCTCAAGAGTAAAGAATGGGACTAATGGAAAAAGGAGGAGTTCAGGAGCTGGAAGGAAATGAGTTATGGTCTGCACATGTGAACTGGGGTTGAGCTATCAGAGGTGGAATAGCTCTGGGTGGTGACTGGAGTGAGTCCAGGGAGGGACTGAGGAGAGAGGAAGTGACAGCCCTGCAGAAGTTATGGGATTACCATGAGCCACGTCCTACCCTTCCTCAGTATCCCCTCCACTTGGCTGACTCAAGGCCAATTGATGTTTCAGTTCCAAACCTGAGGGGCTACTGGGTCATTGTGAAAGAATAGCTAAGACCTCTGGGAGGGATTGGGCCTAGAGTTTCCATGGCACCCTTCTTCACAAGTGTCTCACAGGCAAAGGGTCTAACCCCAGACCCTGGGGCTACCTGGAGAAGGGTTGGATGACTCAGAGGCTATGGGTCTGTGGGGGGAACAGCAGACTTTTCCTGATGGCATCTTTGAGGTGTCTAACTCAGTTGTGAGGCCCTGGGAGCAAGTTCTCTGTAGAACCTTGGCCTGAGCAGATATTCTTCCACTGAGTGTCTCTGTGGCCCTGAGGAAGCTTTGAATGAGGTGTGGGAAGGCAGCAGACTGGGGATGGGGTACAGTCTCAGAAACTGACATCATTTTCCTGGCACAAAGGAGGTGCCTAGCAGAGCTTTGTTGAATGAATGAGTGAGTGAGTGAATGAGTGAAGTGAAGCATTCATCAACAAATGAATGAATGCTCAGGTGATCCTTGAAACTCCTGCAAGGGTGCCCCAGTGTCTGGTAGATGGATGACTCTCAATCAATGTTTATTTGGCAATTAGTGAGTATGGGATGAGGATCCAGAGGTTTCCTGAGCCCACAGAGTGGCCATAAGTCCTAAATAAATAAACATGGTTATTTCCCACAGCCGACTTGTAGGATTATTAAGTGACATACTCTCCCTCTGGGAGCTTCAAGAAAATCATCTCTCCACAGTTTTTCTTCAATTTTAGCTCCTTGGCCATCGACTGGAGGCTGCTTTCTGTTTCTCTGACCTGGAGCTGGGAGGAAGATGGGGTAGGGGTGGGAGGCAGAGTTTGCACTTTATTTTTCTGGGTGGGAAGGACACAAAGGATCGCTATCCCTTTCATTCTCACTCTCAGTGTTGGACAGCTTGGATCCTTCTGGCAACTTGGAGCTCAAGCCAGAACATTCTCCCTCTTCCTCACTCCCTCCCTTCTTTCTTGCCTCCTGTCTTTCCTAAAATGGATTTTGAGTCCATGGGGGGCTCTTCCACATCTGTTCAGTCCCTGCCATGGCACCAACTCAGAATTACAGTGCAGCGGCAGCCGCAGCATGTCATCCTGAACATACACACCCTGAGCATCTTGTGTAGCATGTGGCTAGGCCGGTGGACACAAGGAGATCTCCCTGGCCCTGCCCTCAGGAGAGCAACACTAGTGTAGGCTCAACACTACAGAGTGGCAGCAGTTCAGGAGATGAGAGCTCCCTGGACCTTCACAATTCCTGTCCAGTGAAGTCGGGGGCTGGACTCTCAGGGAAACATGGCGGCCCCGAGCTTCTGGGGCACAGTCCCCATGATCACCCCACACAGCAGTCCCCTCTCCCGCAGGTCCAGCTGCCTTGCTGGGATCATCCCTCTTTGTTCTGTGAAGGGACAGTTCTCACTTGCCTTCTTGTTGCCTCTCAGGGCTGGGGCCACTGGTTGGGTGGAAGGGCTGGAGTTGAGATGCATGCACAGTTGATGATATTTCATGGCACTCTGGGAGCATCCGGCCAGCAGTTTGGTTCAAGTAATGAGATGTCAGGATGCGTACATCCATCCATTCATCTCGGATGTGTCCTTTCCCAGTGTCTCTCACTGGGGACTCTGGGAGCACAGGGTAGGGTATGGCTAAGGAGGAGGGAAGCTGGGCTGTGGCGTCTGTCATCTATCACTCCCCAGCACTTAGTGCCAGTGGGCACAGTGGATCTGACATGGGGCTATTTCAGCAGCAAGCAAAAGTCCCTGAGAAGATGCATCATTGTGCATATGGGCTCTGACAGCCCAGACATTAGCCTGTGAGGGCTTGCTTGTCCTGACAGGCAGTCCTCTCCACAGCAGCTTGTCCAGGCCTGGTGTTTTACTGATCAGGCACTTCTTCTATCCCTCGCCCAGCATTAGGCCCAAGTCCATCCCCAGGAAACTTGATATCCAGGGTGCTCGGCAGGCTCCTTTCTGGTTTGTAGTCCCCTGAGGACACCTCATCTTAGGAGTCTAATGTGCTCCAGGTCTCACCTTCTCCATATCCAGCAAAGGTAGATCAGAATGAGCAGTCTGAATCCAGACCTTGTGACTTACTAGTTCTGACCTTGGGCACTTTTTTAAAAAGCCTTTTGAGCCTCAGATTCCTCTTCTGTGTAGTGGGGGAGATAATGGTCTCCTCCTCGGAGAGTCAGGATAGGTACAAATGAGCTAATGCAGTTGGCTTCCCGCTGGTGAGTACCAAGCGCTCACCATGTGGTGGAATCCTCTTGCTTGTGGCCCCCTCTGATGCTGACCTTTGTCTCAGGTGACAGGAACACCCTCCAGAGGCTTCGATGAGAAGGCGTACCTGTCGGCCAAGCAGCTGAAAGCCGGAGAGGACCCCTACAGGCAGCATGCCTTCAACCAGCTGGAGAGCGACAAGCTGAGCCCAGACCGGCCCATCCGCGACACTCGCCATTACAGGTGTGGCTGCCATTGTCAACAGAGAAAGAAAGGTTGAGAAAAGGCCGACATTGTTTAGCTTGTTTTCTTTTAGTCACGTGTATTTAAGAAATGGGGAAGATTTTCTTGGACTCAGTCTAGTGATTTAGACCTTTAAAAGCCCTCACCCTCAGCTGCTTTCCTGACTCCTCTTTATTTCATTGACCTACTGAGGGCCTGCGAAGGCCAAGGAAACCCCCGGCTGGGGCTGGGGCCGGGGCCGGGGAGGCCCCTCAGCACCTCAGTCTGACGTCCCAGCAAGAGTAACCTGCCAGGGGACCACAGGGAGGCCCGAGGGGTCAGGTGAGCCAGGCGCTCTTATTGCACCCTACTGGTGGTGCCTGAGGTGAGGATGGGACCCCCGCCCCACCCAGTGCAAACAGTGGAGTGCTGTGCACCACCCCATTGACATCCCTTCCCTCCTGCCCACTGCCCCACCTCCTGCAACTCCCAGACATGCTTCCCAGTCTTGTTCTTAGTTCTCCCAGTGTTGCGAAGTGGGAGAGGTCCTAGACCAGCTCAGGGAAGCCTCCATTTAACCCCAGCTCTGACTCAGCTCACTTGAAGTGACTGACCTTGGGCAAGTCACTAACCCCCCTCATTGGTTCAGGTCCTTGTGTGTCCCCTCTAGAGGAAGAGCACCACCTCCAGTCTTTCCTCTTCCTGCCATCACCTACAGGAACACTCTGAGCTCCTTATGCCAAGGCACGCCCCCCAGCCACACATGACCTGGCCTCATCTACCATTTCACCTAGCACGTAACGGTCCCACAATCCTATGCTCCTCTTTCCTCCCCTCTCCTCCTCTTCACACATGCTGTTCCCTCTGCCTGAACACATCTCCCCTACCCCACCTGTATCTTTCAGGACTTGGCTCAGTGTCCTCTCCTCTGGGAAAGTTCCTTGCCAATGCCAGCTAGTTCAGGGGCCCTCTTCTGTGCTTCATGCAGACATCTGAAAGACCTGATCCCTGCTGTTCTTGCAGCTTTCGGGGACCCACAGGAGCTGCGTCAGGTGACCCCACCAGAACTCAGAGGCAGGTGGGGCTCTGCCTGGTCCTGGTTTGAGGGCAGGTGAGAATGACTGGAGTCCAGATTGCTTTTACTTCTGAAGCAGCTACTCCACAGCACGAAGGCTGTATGTGAGATAAGTGTGCAGAGGGACCTGGTTCTAGCACCTTGCTCGTCACTCGTGGAGGTGCCTGAAGTCCAGTGGGCTTGGTGGCCTGTGCAAGATGCAAGGCTGGGGACCCCCAGACCTTGACCTCTCTGTCCTGTCCCCATAGCACTGTCAGCCTCCAGGAACCTTTCATGTACCAAATAAGGCAATAGTCCTGTCACTTGGCAAGGCCTCCTGCATAGTCTAATGGCCACTTCCAGGCCTCGGAAGTTCTTTCTTAGTTAGTCCTGGGGCAGTCTCCCCTCATGTTTGCCTGTGCTGCAGATGAGGTTATGTCTATGTACCTTCACTCAGCAACCTTCCATGGGCAGCCTAGCCAGGGCCAACCTAGTTCCCAGGGGCTAGAGTGTCTGGCGACTCCAATCTGTGAATTGAGGACCTGGTCTGGATAATCTCTGCCCACCCTCTCAGCCCACCCCCAACTCTGAATTTTCTCAAGTGTTCACTGAGAAACTTAAAGGGGACTTGCCCTTAGGGCTATGTACATTTTAAAGTGAGACTTTATAAATCTAAGGCAGTGGTGGGTTGGTGAGGTGCCATATACTGCTGCCAGGCCCTCTCAGAAGGCCCAGGTGGATCAGGGTTTGTGTCTGTGTGTGCGTGTGGTGGGGTGCATGCATATGTGTATAATGGGGAGCAAGGAGGTGCTGGCTTGGGTGGGCAGGGTCTCCCATGATGGAGTGGGATAGGCTGCGGTCAGCCTCCCTCTTCCTCTCAGCCCCCCAGGTGCAGTTTCTGCTGGACTCCAAACTGTCAGGCTAGTTCCCAGTCCCACCTCAATCTAGGAAGCCCCCCTCAAGGGCGGCAAAGGGAGGTAATCACTTAAGACAGACCTGCTTGGATCACAAAGAAAACCCCACCAGTGCCAAACTGAAAATATGGGCTTGGGACAAATCCCTTCAGAGACTCTTGGCTCCTGGGAGCCAATAAATCCCCCTCCTCATAGATATAAATCCCAGAGAAATGTAAGGAGGAGAGGGCCGGAGGGCCTGATAGGGTGTGTGGGTAGGTTTGCCCCCTGCTGGGAGAGAATGGGCAGCGTTATCCAGATTCCTTCCTTCCTGGGCACCGGATGGCTGGGGGACAAGGACAGAGAGCTGGGCCTTGGAGGTCAGTGCTGGGAGGGGGAGCCCAGGAGGTGTCCACCTCACCCAGCACACCCCATCCCCATCTCAACCAGCCTAGCCCACTCCTGCCCCCCGCCATCAGCTGGCTCTTGGGAGCATGGCACTTGGCAAGCAGGATTTCTCAGGGGAGAAGAAGAATCTGTCCCCCCACCCCCACTACTACCCCACATCCTCTCTCAAGGAGAATTATTTTAAAGCCTCTTAGGATTTCTCCCATGGGGGTCCCAGGCTAATGGGACTCCTGCCTGTCTGACCTGGTATGCTCTGCAGGGCAGGAAATGGGCCTGGGAATTTGGACTGTAAGCTGTTGTCAGTAGAATGAATGCCATAATGAAAAAATAGTCACTGCTGGAATAGTCAGAGAGCAATTGTAATAAAGATGATTGCTATGAAAACCAGCTACCAGCTGGCCCCCGGGAGCACCAATGAAGCATTCGCAGAGAGGACAGGGATGAAGTTGGCAGCAATGGATTGTTTTAATTCCCTTTCTGGAGGAGGGGAAAGCCAGTGGGCCGAAAATGTGGCATCTGTAGATGGTGGAGCCCAGAGCTGCTGGGGTGGGAGAGGTGGAGGGAGATGCCTTTGTGCCTTCCCAGAGGCCTGTTTCCTCCAGGAGACCCAGGACCCGGAGAAGCAGAGGAAGCTGCTCCCCTGGCTGTTAGTGCTGGGCAGTGAGAGGGAGGGATGCCCATGCCGATGGGCAGGGAGGGGGTGATTCCTCTCCAGATCCTACCAAATGTCCTGAGCTCGGGGAAGAGAATGAAGAAGCTCCATGTATCAGAAGACAAAAGAGAGGTGTTTTCCCTCTCTCCTCCTCCATTTTATCTCGCTTGGCCTGTTTGGTTCAGGGCTAGATTCTGCAGTGTCTGTACACGCTGGGGAGCCCACCTAAACACGTCAGTGGATGGGGAGCTCTGGGTGCTCTAGGTTTTTGGTAAAGAGGCCCCAGGCTGGGTGGCAACTGGGTGCTGGGCCAGTGTGGGATGGAGTGTGGGCGTGGAGGGGCAGGGGCCTGCATCCTGGCTTCAGGCTTGCCTTCTCTGTCTCACAGAAGTATTCTAGGGGGCAGCAGACTGGACAAAGAAAGGCCTCAAGTCTGCCCTGAGATGCCCCCAAGACTGGCCTCTGACCTACTTCCTTGTTCCCTTTTCAGTTGCCCATCCGTATCCTACTCCTTGGACCTGCCGGCCACCAGCGTCATCATCACCTTCCACAATGAGGCCCGCTCCACCCTCCTGCGCACAGTGAAGAGGCAAGTCCAGCCATGGGACCCTCATCTCAGTGGTGCTACCCCCCAAGGCCTTGGGGCATCTGCGGAGCCTCTAGCAGGGGAGGACATTGAGATTGGGGGCTGTGGCCAGACAGCGTGCCTACCAGTGGGCACTGGGAGGATGAGTCCATCCTTCTGAGAAGCTGGGGCTTGTGACTGAGGGTCAGGGAGACCCAGAAGTTCACAGAAGCCAAACATAAGGTCAGGTCTGCACGACGAGGGCAGAAATGCAGGGGTCAGGAGCAGAGTGAGGCAGAGATGGACATGAGGCCTTGGGAGGGTGGATGCTGGCCCAGTAGGTGCCTGTTTGAGAATGAGAGAGGTGCCCCTTCTGTCTTCCTCCTAAGCTTGGTCTTGTGGTCAAGTTTAACCCCCACTTACCCCGTTTCCTCAATAAACTTAGACAAGAATAAGATTTGGAAAGGAGTAGCCAGGGGTATTCCGGGGACTAAAGAAGCTTGGGTTTCCCTTTTCAGGGTGTGGAGGAAGAGTGGAAGGGAAGGAATGGAGGGGCTTCCTGAGAACACCCCTCCTGACCTTTTAGGCCAGAAAAAGCCTCACAACCTCTGGGCAGGCAGGCAGCTCTGGCCCACCTGGGCTGCCCCAGGGCAGGGCTTGTTAAGCTTCAGGCAGCTGCAGCTCCTGCCTTGACAACTCAACTAGGGCAGCACCGCCCCCCTCGCCCCTCCCATTTGGGATTGGTCCCTAGTGCCTGAGGGTCCAGGCAGCCATGTCCTTCGAAGAGCCTGAGGGGCACACTGCTTCTCAGCCACTGATCAGGGCCCAGGAGGTTTGCAAGCAGTTGCCCATGGCCAATGTGCTGGCCCAGAGCTGGGCAGCAGAAGAGCCCCATAGCACAGGGAGGGGTAAATGGAAGGTGGTCTCTAAATCTGACTCTTTCTCTGTCCCTGGTGCTGCTCCAGTGTCCTGAACCGAACTCCTGCCAACTTGATCCAGGAGATCATTTTAGTGGATGACTTCAGTTCTGATCGTAAGTGTTCACCTTCCTTTTTGCACCCCTTCTTACCCCACCCTCACCTCCGGTTCCCCAGGATTCTGAGGCAAGCACTCTTGAGGTTGTCCTGGCCATCACAGACTGACCTCTCTGCCCCCCAGTGAGGATCCTCAGTCTTTTCTAGGACCCCTCTCTGGCCGTTCCCTGGTGCCAAAAGAGGGGAAAGAAGAGTGTTGCTTTGGATGGGACAACACTAAGATGACACTTAAAAAAATGAAATGACATCAGCAACATTCATCATTTTTACAACTGCCATCGCAGAAGAGTGTCCCTTCAATATAGCTCTTTGAGAGCTGTGATGATAACCATTGTTGTGCTCACTGGTGCTCCCTGGGTGGAATGGGGAAATGCCACAGCTACAGGCATTCCTCAGTCTGGCCTGGGAGTTGTGGGCTGGGCCATCTTTTGGCAGTAATGACGACCCTACCCCTTCAATCCTCCCCATCCCCAGACCTTTCCTGGGCCTGGCATGGGACAGCTCCTGGGCAGCTCCCATGGCAGCCAAACCACTTGTGGTCTGATGCCCATGTCTGAATGAGCTTGCCTTCCTTCTGTGCACCCTCAGCTGAAGACTGTCTGCTCCTGACCAGGATCCCCAAGGTTAAGTGCCTGCGCAATGACCGGCGGGAAGGTGAGTCCCCTGACCTCAGGTCCCACCATGGACCCATCTTGGTGTAGTCCTTTGGACTCCACTCTCTTTTGGCACCATGTCATACCAAGCCAGCATGGCCCTGCTGCATTCCTGTGGCTGGGACCAGGGTCTGCAGAAGACCCTCTCCTTCTCTCCCAGGTCAGCCCTATCATGGCACAAGTGTAGGCGAGTTGCTCTACTTCTGGCTGCCTTAGTTTTCTCTTTTGAGAAATGTGATAATGATAGTACCCTTTACGCCTTGCAAAATGACTAGAAGGATTAAATGAGACAGGCTATGAGGCTTTGAGAAAAACAAAGGGAAGAATGAAGCACTTCCAATCAGAGGTGTTTGGGAGCTCCCACTATGGCATAGCATTGCGCACGGCACTCTAGGGGACCCAAAAGAAGCACAAAACGTGGTCCCTACCCTCAGAGGATTATTATGTAGCTGAGGGTCAGGATCCACAGCAGCAATGGGACAGTTATAGTTATGTATGAATAACGTGGAGATTGGAGGAGAGGGCGCTGAGGAGAGCTGGAGCGAGCAGAGAGGGCTCTGTAGAGGAACCGGCCTCTGTGGGGGATGGGAGAGGTGTCATGAGACAGATGAAGGGAGCAAGGGAGGGCAGGCCAGCCTCAGGGACCCTGCAAGCACAGGTACTGGTCAGGGATGAGAACGTGTGTAATCCTACCAGCCCCTCTTCCTGAGTGCTCACCCCGTCCGTGCCAGGCATTCACTTTGCCTATATTCTCATGTTCAGGCCTCATAACAGCCCATTGTCCTGCGTTGCAGATAAGAAAACTGGGGTTGAAGGAGGGTCAGTAATTTTCTCAGGGTGATGAATAGAGGAACCAGGATTCCAACCTGGGGGTGTCCAACCCAGAGGCCAGCCTTCTAACCTCCCTGTTCTTATAGTCCCTTCCCGCGAGAAGCCAGACCTGGTCAGTAGGGGGAATGGGTGGAGTGAATTGAGATGACAGAAGACCTTTGGAAGCCAGAGAAAAGTGTTTAGATTTGATAAGGCAGGTAGCAGGGAGCCACTGAAGGTTTTAGAGAGAGAGAGAGAGAGAGAGAGGTGATAGATATATTTAAGGAAGACCAGTTAAGTCGGGGGGCCCCGAGGATGTTGGTGAGGGAGACCTTCAAACTGGTATGGAAGTGGCCAAAGAAAAATGTCTCCCAGGCCACTGGGTTGTAGATACTGTCAGGCGTGGAAATACGCTGTCCTGGGGTTTTGCCAACAGCAGATGTAAATTTATGATTAGATGCTTTATAGATGCCTAGGGAGTAAAAGGAAGGGACTGATGGGCTTTTGGACAGATGGATGGCTAGTTATATAAAGGCAGAGTGCTGAGCAGAGGTATGGCCAGGGAATCTCTCCAAGAAGCGACTTATGTTCAGAGCTCTTAGGATGAGGCCCTTCCTTCCCCACAGCTCACCGGGCACAAATGGCTGCTCTGGCAGGGGCAGGAGCAGCTGGGCCTCTCTCTCCTGACCAGGCAGGTCCCAGCCCAGAGCAGGGAGCTGCCACCAGCCAGGTTACTCTTTGCTGGTCGTGAGTGGTGGGTGAGACTGCTGGAGAACGGGGGTGAAGAAAAGCAGAATCCAACACACACAGGCCTCTCAGGCACCAGCCTCTCTCCTTGTTGTCTGGTTTGATCCTGACAGGCAGGGATTATCATCTTTCTGAATCTTGTAGATAAGAAAGCTGAAGCTCAGAGAGGTTAAAGAACATGCTCAAGGAGAGTGAAAGGGCTGGCGTACAAACTCGAGTCTGCCCTATTCTAGAAGGTTCTCTCCATGTCACACATGGTGGTGCAGCTGGAAGGGACCAGGCAGAGGTTCCCAGGTGGAAAAGGTTTTGCTTTGTGTTTCTCCTTCAGTAACAAACCACACTTTATTGCAATTTCTACTCACTAAACTGTGACTTATCAGTGTGTCCCTGGAGCCCAGAACGGTGTCTGGCACAAGTAGGGCACCCAGGGAGTGACCCTGGAGTAATGATGGTTAATGGACAGATGAAAGGAAGAAAGAGAGGAAGAAAGAGTGGGAGGGAGGAAATGAACAGGAGTACAGAGTAAAGTCCAATCACAATAACTCAGAGGATACCTCAGTCCCTGAAGGGGCAGGGAGCTCTGGGACTTTGGGGGGACAGCAAGGAAGCAAAATGGTTCAGTCCCAGCACCAACCCATTGCACCCCCATTGCAGGACTGATCCGGTCCCGAGTCCGCGGGGCAGATGTGGCCGCAGCTGCCGTCCTCACCTTTCTGGACAGCCACTGCGAAGTGAACACCGAGTGGCTGCAGCCCATGCTGCAGCGGGTGAAGGAGGTGAGCCGGTCTGTCTCTCAGGTGGCTGGTGTCTTTTGGGACTCGCCACTGTGTTCCTGGCATGAGGGCATGTGGAACACTGTTTGAAGTTGGGCAGGCATCATAGGAAGCCTATATGGTCTGCTTCCCCCAGAGTGACTTCACCTCATTGAGCTTTGTCATCCAAAAATGGGAATAATTAGGGGCTGGCCCGTGGCTCACTTGGGAGAGTGTGGTGCTAATAACACCAAGGCCACGGGTTCGGATCCCATATAGGGATGGCCCGTGGCTCACTTGGGAGAGCGTGGTGCTGACAACACCAAGTCAAGGGTTAAGACCCCCTTACCGGTCCTCTTTATAAAACAACAACAACAAAATAACCAAAAATGGGAATAATTATATTTTTCCCACTGGGTTGTTGTGAGAATTAAATGGGATGAAATCCTGGATGCTGTTTTTCTCCTGGGAGAGGCAAGGTCCTGTGCTGGGGGAGCTTTTGGTCAGGCTGGGAAGCCCTGGAGGGACGGAGGGGAGGGTGGTGTTCTCTAAGAGAAGAGTGGATGAAGGGCTCCTACTATGTGCTTGCTGCCCTCCAGAACAGGGAGGATTGGGACAGATGGCAGAAAAAGATGAGGCCATTACAACTTATCCATAAAAAGATATACAACCCAATTTAAAAACGGGCAAAGGATTTGGGTAGACATTTCCTCAAGTTAGACATATGCAGAGCCAATAAGCCCATGAAAAGATGCTCAATATCATTAGTCATTAGGGAAAAGCAACTCAGAACCATAATGAGATACCACTGTATACCTATTAGGAAGACTGTGGTAACACAGGCGGATAATAGCAAGTGCTGGCGAGGATGGGGATGGATAGGAGCCCTCACACACAGCTGGTGGGGATGTAAAATGGGGCAGCCACTTTGGAAGACAGTCTGGCAGTTCCTCACACGTCGAGACAGAGTTACCGTGTGACCCAGCAGTTCCCCTGCTAGGTGTATAGCCAAGAGAAATGAAAACATAGGTCCACACAAAAACTCGTACACATGTGTTCAGAGCAACACTATTCAGAATAGCCAAAAGGTAGAAACAATACAAATGCCTACCGGCTGATGAATAGATAAACAAAACGTGGTGTATTCAAGCAACAGATTATCCAGCCATAAAAAGAAAGGAAGTACTGATATGTGCCACAACATGAATGAACTTTGAAAACCTGATGTGAAGTGAAAGCCAGTCACAAAAGGCCACATATAAAGTGATTTCATTTATATAAAACGTCTAGAATAAGCAAATCCATAGAAATATAAAATAGATTAGGGTTGTGTGTTGGGATGATGAAAATGTTCTGGAACTAGATAGTGATGACGGTTGTGAATATGCTAAAAACCAATGAATTGTCAACATTAAAATGGTGAATTTGGGGCTGAGCCCGTGGCGCACTCGGGAGAGTGCGGCGCTGGGAGCACGGCAACACTCCTGCCGCGGGTTCGGATCCTATATAGGAATGACCAGTGCACTCCCTGGCTGAGTGCTGGT
Source organism: Cynocephalus volans (assembly GCF_027409185.1). Classification (NCBI taxonomy): domain Eukaryota; kingdom Metazoa; phylum Chordata; class Mammalia; order Dermoptera; family Cynocephalidae; genus Cynocephalus; species Cynocephalus volans. The sequence continues at coordinate 150,864,251 of NC_084462.1, forward strand.
CACACACACACACACACACAAAAAAAAAAAAAAATGGTGAATTTGCCTTCTAACACCAAGGTCATGGGTTCAGATCCCTGTACTGGCCAGGCAACCCCCCCCCCAAAAAAAAAAGTACATCTAAAATGGTGAATTTTATGGTATGTGAATTATATCTCAGTAAAAAAAAGTCTATAGAAAGGATGAGGCAAGTCCTCGTGGAGCACTGAAATACCGTCAGTGGTCTCCCCTGAGCAGCCCCTCTGGGCGTTTGTTACACTGAGACGGTATGTGAGCTGAGGGGCAGAGCTGGATTCCTAGTCACAGAGGAGGATTTTGATAGTTGAAAGCAGAGTTGGGGAAGAGAAGAGAGGAAAAGGCTCCATGTCCTTCCATGGAGAGAGAGAGCAGAGAGGGCTGATAAAGGGTGATTAAGTTTTGCATGTGGTATATAACATAATCCATCACCACTTCCCACCCCAAAAAACCTCAGTAAAATCAACGTAACTGACCACCGTTTTGGCGTTGGATTTGTGTTCTGGGAAGTGATGGAGGGAATGGTAAGTCTGACCTTGGAGTGGACGTGGCATGAGACAAGTGGCCCCCAGCTTACATGGAGACCATAGGGTTCCAGCCCTCAAGCTGCTGGTGGTCCAGTTGGGAAGACTCAACCCAAACATGTACAATAATAAATGACAATGAACAAAACAGCAGATCAAGCCAAACAGAAGAGCCAGCTCAGGCAGCACCAGGAATCAAGGTCCCAGGAATTGTCTAGACTGTGATTGTGAGAGCAGCTTAAAAGAGGAAGAAATCCTTCAGCCTGCAGCAGTCAGGAAAGGCTTTACTGAGGAGGTGAGATCCCAGCAGGGCTCAAAAGGATGTGAGAAGAAGAGACCAGGAAAATATTGTGTCCATGGGATCCAGGTGGGGCCTTTCAGGAGCCCGGGTGTGGTGATGCCAGACAGCTCCCAGGAGCCTGCCTGGGCTCTGGGGCAGCCCTGGGCACATCCAGAAGGAAACACTGAGTGCCCCATGTCTCAGAGAGACCCTCCCTCAGAGAAGGCAACTGGGCCGTTTTTTGCAAAGAGTCCTGGCGTCACACCGTCTTGATCTTGCATCTCCTCTCCTAGGACCACACCCGCGTGGTGAGCCCCATCATTGATGTCATCAGTCTGGACAATTTCGCCTACCTTGCAGCATCTGCTGACCTTCGTGGAGGTGGGTTCTGCTCCCAGGGGAGGGGCTGTAGGCCTGAAAAGAGGCAGATGAGGGCAGGCAAAAGCCCTGGCTTGGTGCTCTTCCCAGCTGTGCTAGTCTCACCCCCCCCTTCCAAAGAAAATGAGGAGGGTTTGGGCAGAGCCCTGGGGTTAGGGGCAAATGGCCAGAGCTGGCAGTTGCAAGCTCCTGGCACAATCAGTGGCAGAGCCAGGCTGATCTCTCATATTTCCCTATCCCCAGACATTGACACATACTTCCCAAATGCTGTCAGCCCAGGGACCATGGCCACAAGTCCTGGCAGAGGCCATGATGTGACAGCTGTCTTGGGGTTGGGGTGGGGGAGTCCTTGTCCTTACATGAATTCCTAAAGTGTGCACCCTGGAGATGATCAAGGCCTGTGCTGTGTGATACAGTGGCTAATAGCCCCACTGACTATTGAGCTCTTGACATGTGGCTAGTCTCACAAAGTGACTAGTTGGAATCGAGATGTGCTGTGAGTATGAAAAACACACAGGTTTCTAAGACTTAGCATGACAGAATGTAAAATATCTCAGTAGTAATTCTTTACATTGATTACATGTTGAAATGATAATGTTTTGGATATATTGCATTAAAAATGTTTTATTCAAACTAATTTCCTATGGGTTTTTCTGATGGGACCATAGGAACATTTTTTAAATTACATATGTGGATTATGTGTATGGCTTGCATTATAATTCTTTTGGGCTGCTCTAGTCTAGACTCTAGCACTATGCTGTTCGATACAGTAGACAATAGCTATATTTAGCTATTTAAATTTAAATTAATCAAAATTAAATAAAATTTAAAATTCAATTCCTTCGTTGTACTTGCCACATTTCAAGTGCTCAATAGCCACATGAGGTCAGTGGCTACCATATCAGACAAAGCATTTTCATCACTGCAGGGAGTTCTATTGGACAGTGCTGCTTTAGGAAATCTGTTGTTGGGAGCTGGTGGGCCCAGGGGATTTCCTGTTTGTGGCCTGGACTTACAATAAATGAACACAGCCATTCGTTAGATCTTGGGTTTGGTGGGATTCTGCAGGGACCCAGACATTTCCCCTTTGGGAAATCACCACAGGGCCTTTTCACTTGCTGCTGCCCTGCCTGGAAGTCCTTTTCCCCAGATATCTGCATGGATCTATCCTTCATTTAGGTCTCTACTCAAAAAACAAACATCACCTCATCAGAGAGCCTATCCTGATTACCCTTACTGAAATAGAATGGGCACCCCTCTTTTATTTTCTTTTTCTTAGCACTTTTCACCCACTTGACATGTTATCCCTTCATTTATTTACCTTTGTGGTCCTTGTCTTAGGCAGTAGATTGTAAACTCCATGAGGGCAGGGGCTCATCTCATTCTGGATGAAGGAATGACTGCATGAAGAGTTGAGGGCCCTCTGCAAGTGAGGCTCTGACCAAGGGAGACTCTGTGGTGGGGAGAGGGGGGAGGGGGGTGAGCATCCCCCAGTAGGCTCGTCCCTGATCCCTGTCCTCACTTTGCTCTGTCCCTTAGGGTTCGACTGGAGCCTGCATTTCAAGTGGGAGCAGATCCCTCTTGAGCAGAAGATGACCCGGACAGACCCCACCAAGCCCATAAGGTCAGGGCTGCTGTGGGCTCTGGGGAGACCCCTTTCTTCCCTGGGTCAGGGGCCTGAGAGGCTCTGGGAGCCTATGTCAGTCAACAGGGCTCCTGAGGCTGTATGATCTAAAGCTGACTCTGTCCTGGGCCTTTGGATTCTGCCTGCAGGGGACAGAGAGGACAGAGGCCACGGGAACAGTTGTGGGGGGCCAGGGAGGTGGCCAGACATCCTAACCCAGTGACTGTGCAAGCAGGGGATGTGGGGGCAAATGGCCTTGGGTCCTGAGGCCAGCTAGAGGGGCTTCTCACTTCCCAGCTCATGTGTTGCCTCTTCTCTCTCCTTGCTCCCAGGACGCCTGTCATAGCTGGAGGAATCTTCGTGATTGACAAGTCCTGGTTTAACCACCTGGGAAAGTATGATGCCCAGATGGACATCTGGGGAGGAGAGAATTTTGGTGAGTTGAGAAATAACAACAGCAACAACGGCAATAATAATAATAGTTAACCCTGACCAGGCACTTCCATGCACGTGGCCATGTTCTAGGGACTTTACACATAGTAAGTCATTTAATCCTCACAAAGACCCTCTGAGGTCAGTACTGTGATCTCCATTTCTCTGATTAAAAAACCAAGGCACAGAAAGGTTAAGCCCAGATCCACACGGCTGCTAAACCAAGAGGTTTGGGTGTTCAGGGGAGCTGAATGTCTAGACATGTGTGGAGGAACACACAGGCTGTGCCACGGGCCACAGCTTACACAGTGTAAAGGCGGGGGTTAAACATCAGCAATGGGGTCAGATGGCCTGGGTACACACCCTGGAGGAGACAGAGGTCGGAGTGAAAACTTCAGTCAGGAGCTGGAGAGGGTGCCCCTCACACCCTCACTTCTCTGCACACAGCCTAGGGCCACAGAGCACTGTGGAATGGTCCCCAGGTGGGGTTGCACCCCAGGCTCCAGACTCCAGTATGTGTGGGCTGGTAAGTAGGTCAGCCTTGTGAACCTCAGTTTTTTTCATTTGAAAAACAGGAAGTGAAGGTCCCTCTCTCCCAGGGCTGCCAGTAAGATTGAGGTTAGATCAAGTCAGGGTCCTGGCAGGGTACAGGTGGCACGCCTGACGTGGGTGTTTATTACAGGGCCCATTTATACAGTGTGGGCAAGATATAGGGAACCACAGGGACAGTGTTGTGCTGTGCAGGGTTGTGACTGCCAGGAACTGTAACCACCTCTAGGTCTGAAGGATGGAGGAGACAGTGCCCCCTGGTGGGACTGTGGTCTTGGGGCATGTGCAGCCCTCTGAGGGGCACCCAAGTTCCCCTCATCTCCTGCTGGTGCTTCCTGCTGGCTAAAACTGTCAGCCCAAGAGGAGGAAGCCCAGTGACACAACCCAAACGAGCAGCCTCCCAGACAGAGCCAGGTGAAGAAGGGTGGAGAGCCATTCAGGGGTCTCCAGGAGTGTGGGCAGGTACTTTGTGGCCTGTAAAACACTACGGCCTGTTCTTGCTCTTGCAGTGGAGCCAGCCCCTGGCAGAGCCCTTTCCCACTGTTTCCTTTTCCATCCTGACCAGACTGCTTGGGCAGTAAGTAGGGCTGGTGGTATCCCACCCATTTGACAGGTGGGAAAACTGAGGTGGATGCTGCCTTCCAGATTTTGTCCAGGAGACTACACATCTAATAGGTATATGCAGCTCCTTTATCAAAGCCATCTAAATGTCATGGGATGTTATCAAAGTCAGTCTGTGTCTCTGAGACATTAGGAGCAGGGCTCTTTTCCTCTCTCTCCCTGATTAGGAAAACAGATGAGCAGTGGAGTTTAAAACAGGCCTCATCTCAACCCAAAGCCAACCGGAGTGGAAATGGGCGTGGGATTTTCTCCCTTGTAACCTACTCTTGGAAACCATTTCCAGGCAGGCATTTGGAGGAGTAAATTCTGGGAACTGGGGTGCAGTGACCCTTCCATTCTGACCCCCTTTCATGTATTTTGGGCCTAAGTGACCTCCTTTGTGTCCTCAGTCTCAGTCTGAAGGGAGCTTTGGCAAAGCCGGTTTCCTGTGAAGACTTAGAAAGCTGGGAAACTAACATCTCCCCTGCATCCAGAGGCCGTTTTCTTTTTCTTTCTTTTTTTTTTTTCCAGTCTGGAGACTGACAGAGAAACAAGTGAATGATCAAATAGCTTACTTCAAACTCTGCCTGAGGCCAGGGCTCAGTGGCTGGGAAACTTGAAAGGTGAACCGTGGAGTGATTCTGGCGAGGGTTTTGTTAGAAGAAATTCAAAGAAATGTCTAGGCTAGCTGCAGCGCTCAGACGTTCAGCTGCTGAGACCAGTTTTGAGCCGTGAGACTCCTGTTGCTGGTGGGTTTGAGTCTTTCATTTTATTCCTTTGTTGAAGGAAGGGAGATGCCTAAACTCAGACATGTTCCTGTGTCCCCCGAGGGACCCAAATTCAGGAGCCCAGAGGCCACCCAGAGTGGGGCTGGCAGGTGTGGAAATCTTGGGATTCGTGTTGAGGATCCTTTTAAAACTTAGTTGGATCATGTTGCTCCTCCGCTCAAACTCTGCAAGGGCTCCCATGTCACTCAGAGCGAAACACAAAGTCCTTACACTGCCTACGAGGCCCTCCACTGTCTGTCCTTCCCCCCAAACCACGCCATTAACTCTGCCGTCCTCCCCCACTTTGCTCGCCCCACCTCACTCCATCCTTGTTGCTCCTTGAACTTGCCAACCACGCTCTTACCTCTAGGAACTGGCCTTTGCTGGTCCCTCTGCCTGGAATGCTCCTCCCTGTATAGCCACATGACTCGATCCCTCACCTGTTTCAGGTTTTAGCTCAAATGTCCCCTTTTCAGTGGAAACTTCAGCCTAATTAAAAATGTAGCCCTCTTCCCCACCCCTAGCCCTGCTCAGCTCCCTGCCCTGTTTAATTTTTCGCCATTGCACTTATCACCATCTGATATGCTTCATATTATACTCATTTCCTTATTTACTCGTATTTTTTGTTTCTTTTGTGTCTCCCCCCATGAGAGTATAAGGGAATCTAGAACAGTGTATGATGTATAATAGATGCTCAATAAAAATTTGCTGAATGAATTAAAGAATCTGATTCAAACAGTGCAGCTTGCTGGACAAAGTGTGAACTTGATGTTGGAATTTGGCAACCGAGTATTTGGGCAAACTTGGAGAGTTTATTTAACATCGTTGAACTTCACAGTTATTTAAAAACATAGGGAAAATAATATTGACTTCACATGGTTGCAGTGAGAAATAGATGTCGGGTATAAAGGTCATGCTCAGTAAATGGATGATGCTCAGTAAATGGATGGTGGTTACTGCTATTGTTACTGACATTGTTAATAATAATGACATGGACAATATGGGCTGATTGGGATGAAGTGACTTAACTAGCAAAAGAAACTTGGTCTGGCAGAAGTGGAACCAGAATGCAGATCTGTCCCCCAGGTCCTGTCCCCAGTTCTAAACCTCAGTTGCTGAGGCCAGTTGCAGAGCTCTGACCAGGAGGAGGGATGGATGCCTGGCAGTTTATGGGCAGACCTGGGGAAGCCCAATAATATAGCCAGCCTGTTTGTGGGTCCAGGTATGTCAAGTTTCCAGTCCTGGCCCTGAGCCACATCTGGACATTGCCTGGTGCACACAGGCTGGCAGCAAGGTGGACATTACTCCTTCTTCCTACACTTCCCCTTCTCTAGTCACTGGGAGGGCCCTGACCAGCTGTGCCAGGTAAGAGCCCCCAGGCATGGCCTGGAACCACGAGTGTCCTTAGGTCCAACTGGTGAGTGGAAGAGGGACCAAGGCTGGAACTTATGAGAGAATGGTCTTTTTCTTGTAATTAAAAAAAAAAAAGGGGGTTATGGATTTTCTGGGACAGGAAGAAGGTGTTTTAACATCACAGAGTCTCCAACTATAGGGTTAATATGAAGGAAAGTAGGAAATCAGGAGATTATGTGAGATTCAGCCAGCTGCCAAGGTGGGTCCTTACCACAAATGGCAACTGGTGAGTGGAGAACAGAGTGGTAACTATGATGTTCCCTTTGAGGAAGCAGAATGACCACTTCTTCCATCTCCCAACACTGCTGGGGACCACAGTCACCTGCAAAAGCTTGTTCAGCTCCACCACCACCATCAAAAGGAAGCATGTCTCAAGAGGCCAGTGACAGCTTATACATGAACACTATTGGGGCCAAGAGGGAAGGCTGGGGCCAGCCAGAAAGATGCCAGCTGGAGCAGCCTGTGGTTTGGTTGGCGGTTGGTTTTCTGACATCGCCAGTGCCCAGAGCTGGCCGACGAGCAGATATGTTCTTCCATGGCTCATGTCTGGCCAGGGATTTCTGGACAGAGGCTGGAAATGATGCTGCTCTTTGGTGCAGTTTTCCTTCTACTTATGTTCTTGGTGTTCCTTCAAAGCTTTTCCCACTGCTCTCCCAGGGCTCATCTGCAAGAGTGTGTGTGTGCATGCACGCACACACTCACACCTGCATGTGAGGTGTGAGCAGTCAGGAACATGAGCAGGGAGTGGGAGCCCTCCATTTAAACAGTCCCTGGAGATCCAACCCCAGCATGTACCTCCAGTGAGATTCCAAAGAGAAGGGAAGCCAGCCCCTTCCCACACTCACTTGCCGAGGGGCCCCTTCCCAGTCCTGATGCTGCCATCTCCTGCAGAGCTCTCCTTCCGGGTGTGGATGTGCGGCGGGAGTTTGGAAATCGTCCCCTGCAGCAGGGTGGGCCATGTCTTCAGGAAACGGCACCCCTACAACTTCCCTGAGGGCAATGCCCTCACCTACATCAGGTAGGTCACAGTGGAAAAGAGCACTGGACTAGGAGCAGGACCCCACAGCTCTAGACCCCAGCCCCACCAGTTACTCACCATGTGACCTTGGGCAGCCCACTTCTCACGCCTCAATTTCCCCATTCCCCCCTGCCCCCCCCCCAGGTCTTCCATTCTGGGATTCCAGGTACCTCCCGGGGGGAAAGTAATGAAAGCTGGGAGTATTGCCACCAGGTCCCTCTTGCCCTGACTCCCTTTGTCTTCGAGAGTCTTGAAAAACCAACTAAGTGGCCAACTAAGTGCTGCCCTCCACTCACTGGACCCCAGGTGCCAGTCATGGAGGCCAGTGTCCCGACTCTGACTTCATCAAGCATCTGTCCATTTATGTCTCCAGCTACAAGGTGCCTGGTCTCAAGGGGGAGTGGACAGTGTCCTGAAAGACTACCCTCTGACCCACACTCCTGATGGAGGTGGCAAAGGGAGTTCTCATGAGCACCTCCTCCTTATTAGAGTGATTCTTCATCTCATCAGGACAAGCTTTTTTGTGCAGGGCGCGCAACAGTTTGGAGTGGCAACTACCCAAGTCTAGCTAATGGAATGGCCTAGGGTTTTGTTTTGCTTCACTCCACCTCGTTTTTATTGTTTTTATAATTATAAAAGTCACACATGTTCACTGTAAAAATTCAAGCAGTACAAATATAATTATATATACATATTTATATTATATGTTTGCTCTCTATTATAGAGAAAAAAAGTGAAAGTCCTTTTACCCATTCTTACTCCTGTGTTTCCCACTTGTCTCTGCAGAAATAACTACTGTGCATAGGTTGCTGGCCTATCATTTCAGCCTTTAAATGCATCTTCGTATACACATAGTTTATGCACAGGGAGAGACGCTCACACACTGTGGGTGTCTGTGTTTCTGTTCTTATATGAATGTGGTCATGCTGTATGTGTTCTCTGAAGCATGCTTTACTGTCACTCAGCACCACGTTACAGGCAACCTTCCGTGTCAGCACATGCTAACCATGGCATTCTTTTTCAAGGCTGCTTCATACATACTTCATCATGTGGAAGTAGCTAATTATTGATGGGCATTTAGGTTGTTGCCAATGGTTTGTTAAACAAATATTCTTGTACATGTCCTTTTTGCTCAAATGCAGGTACTTCTGTAGAATAGATTCCTTGAAGTGGAGAGACAAAGAGTATATATACCTACAAAGTTGATGGATATTGACAGATTTTCCTCCAAAAAGATTGTACTGTTTTATACCACCCCAGTCAGTATTGTTTTGTGTACACCATGAGATTCTCATCACCCTGTACTGCACAGAGTTCATCTTTTCTTTTTTTTTTTTTTTGGTGGCTGGCCAGTACAGTGACCCAACCCTTTGACGTTGGTGTTATAACACTGTGCTCTAACCAAGTGAGCAACCAGCCACTTTTTAAAGAAATATATTTTTAATTGACAAACAAAAATTGTATAAGAGCTCATCTTGATCCTCACCCTAGCCCTGTTGCCTCCCCGATGACCTTATTCTGCTCTTTCCTCTCCTTTTAGGAATACCAAGCGCACTGCAGAGGTGTGGATGGATGAATACAAGCAATACTACTACGAGGCCCGGCCCTCGGCCATCGGGAAGGCCTTCGGCAGGTGGGCCCCCACAACTCCATTGTTTGTCTCCCTCCACCCACGCTAGCACAACCCAGCAAAACACAGAGCGGTGTCCACCAGGGAACCCCTCACAGCCTTCCTGGTAACTGAGCTCCCCCTCTAATGGGTCCCTCTGGGCCCTGGGAGGGTATGCAACATAGAGACAAGACCCTTGTCCTTGAAGAACATGCATTCTCCTGGGAGAGATAACAAGAGAAGCCTCACTTGTGAAAAAAGGCACCTGCCCACAGCTGCCTGCAGAAAAAGGGCATCTGTGGGAGTACTTAGGAAAGGCTGTCTGCGGAAAACATTTGAGGTTTGCCTCCACCCACTGTTCAAAATTGTGATATGTTAGCCTAATTTCCTGTCATGGACTGTTATGACTGCAATCTAGTTAAGCATTTTCAAAATGCAGATGGGTTGCAACATCAATTTAGTGGGTCGTGACCAGCTTTAAAAGAGAGAGAGAGAAATAAAACACTATACATTAGATTAGTACAGAACAGAATAGAAAATAAGAATTGATTGTAGTTAAGGGTAAGTGTTGTTTTATGAAACTCTTATTTCAGTTTTTGTGTGTGTGTGTGTGTGCACTCACACGCGTACCTGAATACGTACACGGATCACAATGTAAGATATATATATCTTCTACTTAAGGTTTTGGTCAGAAAAGTTTGAAAACATTATCAATGATTGTCAATGAATCTTCTTCCTTCTGTTTTTATCGATCCTTTAAAAAAAAAAGTTATGTCACTAAATATTTCTTTTAATGGGGAACTCATTTTCTGAAGACTTACCCTGTGCTAAGCACGTGTCCCCTTAAATTCATTCGATTCTCACAAGAGTCTTCCGAGGTGAGTAGTCATGTCCCCATTTATGCAGAAGCCACTGGGCTTGGATAAGTGGGGACGAGGGTCCTCGGCCAGGGCTGTGATGGTTGGTATAGCTGAGGAAGGTGGGGTGATTGAACTTGGGTGTCCTGAGGACACGTCAGGTGGTTCCTATTTGCCAAAACTCCTGAAAGATGTTTAAAGCTTTTTCTTCTTGTTGTTAGACTCTTTCTCCTAAACTGGAATGCAGGAAAGGAAAACTTCTAGTTTTCTCTGCTCTCTGCAAAAGTCAGGACCAGTTTATGGTATGCGAACTGAGGTCTCAAGTCCCCCTGTGCGCTGGGTTCATTCTGAAAGGGGAGCTCAGAGCAGGATTTGGGGAGAGGAAGGAGGAGTCAACAGGAGGCCTGGTGAGCTTGCAGGTCAAGGAAGTACCTAAAGCAAGTGGCCAAGGCTGGAGGGCAGCTGGGACAGCTCCTGGACCTTGCCCTCCTGGGGCCTGAGAAGGATCCTCTGCATCCTGTCTGCTGGCTGCCAGTGCCCGAACCTTGTCTCCTCCTTCAGTGTGGCCATGCGGATTGAGCAGAGGAAGAAGATGAACTGCAAGTCCTTCCGCTGGTACCTGGAGAACGTCTACCCAGAGCTCACGTGAGTGTGGCCCTAGTCTTGTGCATTGGACTGGGTGGGTGCTGTGCCGTGGGGGCTCCCCGCCACCCTTAGATCTCCCCATCCTGATAGTCTGGATCATTCTAGCTGCAGTATTTATCTTTATGTGAAGGCTGGGGCGGGGCGGGACTGAGAGGGCATTATCAGGAGTTATCAATTAGGTGTAGTAGGAACAGAATTTTTAAAAGTCTGGGTCTTAGACCTAGAAGTGGACATTGTCCCCTTAGGAAAACAAGACTGCATTATATAGCAAAGGCCACAGAAGCATTCTTTCCCTTTGACCCTGTTCTCACCTTTCTGGGACTTTATACTAAGGAAATAAAGCAACCAAAGCAAAGAATCATTGACCGATAGGTGCTGCAGACTCACCTGCTGCTGTGAAAAAACGAGAAACAACTCATGATCGGGGCTGGGTTCAGGGAATCACGAGACATTGATTTAAGCAAATATTGTGCGTTTATTAATATTATAATCATAAAGACTGTGAAAAAAACATGGAGAACTATTTGCTGTAGCAATGAGGAAGCTAAATGCGAATGGCGTGCACACCGAGCTACGGTCAGGTACAAATGTGCCTGCGGGATGCGTGTGGGGCTGCGGTGGCCACAGAGGCTTTCTCCCCCTATTTCTAAATCCTTTTCACTATCGTGGTCACATCCACACGGTTCTTTTCCTCATCTTCTTCAGGTCTTGGCTCAGGTTACCCCACCACTGCCGGCACTCTCTCAAGGATGCTGCTGTGGCTTTCAGGAACACTCCACCGCCCTCAGAGCCTGCATATGCTGCCCCCTCAAAAGGGGCAAATCTTTGTCCTTTGACGAAGATTTGATGTTTGGAAAACAGCCACAGTTAGGTGGAAGCCAAGTCCAGTGAATCAGCTAGATGGCTAACCCAGATAATATAATCCTGGTCCTGAATACCATGTAACTCAAAAGTAACAAGACTAAACTGACTCTGGGAGCAATTTCCAAGAAATTCCAAAATAATCTGAGCAACAGCAGCATCCTTGGAAGAAAGTTGGCAGTCTGGATAACCCCAGTTCCCTGGACAATAGCTGTGAAGGGAAGAACATTAACTTACAAAAATATAATAAATGGTCGACCTCCTGAAGTGATTACTTTTAAGGGGACAGTGCTCATTCAGACATGTAATTTCTGAGACAGAAAAGGAAATAGGAGGCAGATAAGATTAGGTACATGATCAGACTGTAACCCCTTTTGGCTCCCCATCACCCTCCGGTCGGTACATAATCCCAAAAAGCACTTAACCTATAAACTCAGATGCCCGAGCCTGTACCAGCCGGGGCCAGCTGCCTCCTTAGGCTCATTACCCACGGGGTGTCAGTGTGTGTGTGTGTGTGTGAGCATATCTTCCTGTACATATAAACTGCTTTAATGATATGATATTTTGAAACATGCCTGTTTTACTTAACAGTATGCTGTGAGAATTTTCCCATATTACCAGATACTGTGACAAAGTAAGTTTTAATGGCTGCAGAGTTTTCCATACTACAGATGAATAAGAATTTATTTAGCCCAGCGCTTATTGTTGGATATCTAGGAATTCCCAGCATTTTCAGTATAATCGACCACTCTGAGATGAATATCTTTTAACATATCTGTAACTATTTCTGTATGATAAATTCCTACAAGTGGCATTGTTAGGTCAAAGGTCTGCACATTTAAGAGCTTTGATACATGGTACCACACTGAAAAGTTGGGCTGATTAATGCTGTCACCATTTATGCTGTCACCGATAGGGTATGAGAAGACCCAATTGCACAGCTATTGACAGCACTGGGCATTGTCATTTTGAAGTATATGTATGTATACGTGTGTGAATACACACACGTATACATATATGGTAAACAAACAGTGGTGATGTTGTAATATCTATTTCTTAATCATTAGTAAGATTGAACACATTTTCATATTTTGAACTTGCCTCTTCAGAACGACTCCTTCCTTGTCATTTGTGATTGGTTGTTGAGCCCACATTTAGGCCCCAGCCTCTCCCTAGGTTTTCTTCTTTCTGGGCTGAGGAGCCCTATGCTTCTGGCCTGAGCTCTCTCCCTGCACGGTCCTCTGTGTCTCAGGCCTGGCCTCCAGGGCAGTCCCTGGGGCTCTGGGAACTGCTTGGAAGAACTCACTGGGGGCCTGGGGAACTACAGTCTTCCCAGGGCTGCTCCTGCTCCTCGCCTTCTCCTGTTTGCCATCCCCTGGTGGCCAGCCCTGCCCCAGAGGACCCCTTTCAGTGGAGACCTCAGTGCCCCAGGAGCTGACTGGGTGCTGCCCCCTGGCAGAGGGGGTGGGCGAGCGCAGGCAGGGCAGAAGACACGCCTGACTGCTGCCTTTCCTCTCAGTGTCCCGGTGAAGGAAGTTCTCCCTGGCATCATTAAGCAGGGGGTTAACTGCTTAGAATCCCAGGGCCAGAACACAGCTGGGGACTTCCTGCTTGGAATGGGGATCTGCAGAGGGTCTGCCAAGAACCCCCCACCAGCCCAGGTAAGCTGCTTAGGACCTCGGGGTCAGGACCAGGAGTGGGTGAGGGGCTTCCCTCTGCTCATTTTCATCCTCCTCTGTCTCCATCTTCCGCAGACCCATTTTCCCAGTGCAAGCTGTTCCCTTACACTCTGCTCCTTGGATCTGCTCCTGCCACACTCCCATCCCTTCTCAGTCTGCTACACAGGTGCCCTCCGTGTGCCAAGTGCATTCTCCTTACAGAGGGAAAAATGCTGCTCAAACAGCACCCAGTTCTCCCCTGGGATGCAGCTGTGGTCAGCTGGTGCGACAGGCAGCAGGGCATCCAGGACTCCTGTGTGCACACAGGTGTAATATATGAGTGTCAAGGCACCCACATCAAAACTAGAGCCGGTCATGGAGACCCCAGAGTGGACCAGCTCCCTGGCTGCCCTGGTCCCAAATCCTGTCATTATCCCTACCCCCAGCCTCTCTTGGTACATCCTCGATTGCCCTCTGGACCAGCTCCAGCTAAGCTCTCCACTCCAATATTTTATTATGAAAAATTTCAAACATATAGAAAAGTTGAAAGAATTGTACAGTGAATATCCATATACTCACCCCTAACTTCTACCATTATTTGCAGAAAGTTAAACAAAATGTACAGTATATTTGCTTCATCACCTGTCTACCCATCTATCCATCAATCACAGTACTTTTTGACACGTGCTTTCTGTTCCCCATCTTGCAGGCATGGCTGTTCAGTGATCATCTCATCCAGCAGCAGGGGAAGTGCCTGGCTGCCACCTCTACCTTAATGTCCTCCCCTGGGTCCCCAGTCATTCTGCAGGTGTGCAACCCGAGAGAAGGCAAGCAGGTAAGCCTCCCTGCCCCTGGGTGCAGATGGCCAGCAGCCTCAGGGGGACACACAGAAGGGATGGGAGGCCCTGGTAGGGGAGCCCCAAGCTTGAGCCGTATAGCTCAAATAAGCCCTTCCAGAGTGAGGATCTGTGGGGGCCTAAGTCAACATCCAGGTCATGCCTGTTATTTTACTCATGAAGAAATACTTCTTCAGGTAAACATTTGTTTAATGTCTGTCCTGCCAGTCTGTGAGCTCTATGAGGGCAGGAACTATTTGTCGTGTTAACACTTTATCCCTAGCCCTGGGCAACTACTGCAGCTCAAATAGTTTTTGCTTTGACCAAGAACCTACGCTAGGAGTTTTACATAGATCAACTTCTGTAATCTTCCCAGCCACCCAGTGACATGGGCCTTAGTACTATCTCCATTTTATAGGTGAGTAAACCAAGTCCCATTGGATTTAAAGAACATATGTCATATTACACATCTGAGAAGGGGTGGAGCTGGGATTCAAAACCAGGTTGGCCTGACTCCTAAGCCCACAGTCTTAACCTAGCACATAGTAGATGCTCAGCAAGTATTTTTTGACTGCTGCCTGACTGGAGAAACTGAGGCCTAGATATAGTAATTTCCAAGCTGGCTGACCAGCCTTGTCTGATCACTGCCTTTTCCATTTGTCCAACACTCTCATCCACACTGGCTCCATTAATCCTGGGAGACAGGTCAGGCCTGCCTATCGAGGAAGAAACTGATGCTCAGAGAGATGAAGTCACTTGCTTAGGGCACACAGCAGCCAGTGACAGAGCAGAACTGGAAGCTGGATTTCCACATTCGGCCTGGCCCCCTTCTATGCTGCTTCCTTCCTGGCTGGGAGGGCAACTCCATTGCCCAGGGAATGGGACCCCAAGTCCAGAGGCTGCCCCAGCCCTTCCTCTGCCCACCCTTCTCGGTAGTCCACCCTGTGCCTGATGCTGGCCACCCTGCAGGTCAGTGTGAGGCGGGAGCAGGGTGCCCGGCTCTCTGACATGGCCTGCAGGGTTTTTCTTCCACTCCTTTTCTGTTTGTCTGGATCAGCTCTTTCTTTAGGGATGACTAGCAGTTTGCTATTCCATCTGGAAAAGCAGCCACATTCCTTTCCCTCCAGCTTGGACGGGTGGGGGAAAGAGAGAGAGAGAGAGAGAGAGAGAGAGAGAGAGAGAGAGAGAGTGTGTGTGTGTGTGTGTGTGTGTGTGTGTGTGTGTGTGTGTGTGTGTGTGAAAGAGAGTGTGTATGTGTGTGTATTTGTCTGAGAGATCCCTGTGCTGTGGCCTGCTTGATGGCCCTGCTGAACACTTCTGAAGCACTTTCTGATTGGGGAGATACAGCTCGTTCTTTTGTGCCCTGAGGCTGCCCAGCCTTGCGGTTGGGCCTGTGCATAGTCTTCCCTTCACCTAGAGCACCAACCTCTCTGAGGGTAAACCCCACTCCCTTCTTGTTGAGGCCAGAGCTGGGGAGTATCTCCTGGGGCAGCTTCCACTCAGATACTTCTCTGGGGCTAAATCGTCCACTTTCCCCTTTGTGCTGACCCAGCCTGCAGGGGTGGAGGAATCTCCCTGGCCCCATTCATTCTGCTCCTGCAAGTCTTGCCAGGCTCCCAACAGCACTCTGGGCACCTGTGCCCCTCCCCTCCCAGGACGACAGAATGAACAGCTCTCCCACTGCCAATGCTTTCTGGAATCTGGGTCTCCTTTCTTGGTCCTCCTTTGGCCCTGTTTCCATGGCCAGTTGGGTTTTATGTGTCTGAGAGGCATCTGTGCATTAGACCAGGTGTGACAGAGTCAGCAGGTCCTGGCTCAGTCATTCCCTTCACCTCTCTGAGTCTCAGTCTCCTCACTTATAAAATGAGGGCTCCCTCCCCTGCCTACCTTGCAGGAAATCTGCAAGAACTAAGACTGTGGACATGGACGAATGCTGTGACATGATACTGTTTCTCCGGCCAGCCTCAGAATTAAGTGGCCAGGAGGGCTGGGAGGCCCTGAGGCTGTGCCTGACAGCACTGATAGGAAGTGAGAATCCTGCAATTTGGGGAGCACCTCTTAATGATTGGAGGATTCATTCACTCATTTATTCATTATAAAATGAAACTGCATCAGGTGCCTACCTTGTGCCAGGGAATGTACAGATCTTGATGGCCACAAGGATGAAAGAAGGACATGGCCCTTGATCCCTAAGGGACTTAACATAGTCTAGTGGGGGAGAAAGAGAAGGGATTCAGCACTACACTCAGAGGGCCAGGTGCTGAGACAGCACTGAGCACAGGCTGTGCCACCCAGAGGACAGCCCTGCAACCCAGATATAGTGGTTGGCAAGACCTCCTGGGCAAAGGGTGGACATGCTCTCCCCAGCTGGGCATTCCTGGAGGTTTGGCCCACACGAGGTAAATGTCAGGGGCTAGAAGAGCACAATGCAATAGGACGCTGTGAGTTGCAGGGGGGCCAAATGCCCTCTCTCACCCACTACCCCTGGCCTTTAGGCTCTCTGCTAGGGCTGCGTGGGTGCAGAATGTGCCTCACAGCCCTGCTTTCCCAAGGAGAGTGTAGGCTGCGCAGCCCCCACCTTCCACCCTATGTGCACGTCCCCAGTTGGTTCCCCTCCCTGCCCACCCCATGTCCCCCTGCAGCCCTGGCCCTGGCCCTGCAGCTGGGTGTGGCTTGTCTCTCTTCCCCTAGCTGTTCCAATGAGAACATGGACCCTCCCCCTCAGAGCTCTCAGGGCTCCATCCACATGGTCTCGAGCACTCCCACCTCTTATGGCAGACAAGGTGGACATAGGAAGAAGAGAGGTGATTGCATGGGAGGGAAATAAGAGAAAAACCAAAAATTGACCTATCGAGCTGGCTGGTTGACTCAGTTGGTTAGAGCGCAGCCTTGTAACACCAAGGTCAAGGATTTGGTTCCCCTTATTGGCCAGCTGCCAAAAAGAGTTGACCTTTCTTACTATTTATTCTTCCCTGAGCCTTGAAACCTGGGTCTCAGCCTCTCAACCCTTCTCCTAAGTGTTCCAAACAATACTCCATCCTCCATCTGGCACTTCCAACTCTTCTCAGGGGCGACTCTGCTCCCCCTTGTCACCTGGGGAAGGGGAGGCACCTGGAAGAGAAGGCACTGGCCCAGGAGCCCCTTGATGATGCTATGATCGGGGAACTCGACTTTGGGCCACCATCCCTGGCCTTGTCCTGTGTATCAGTCCATTTCTGTTGCTTATAACAGAATACACAGAACTGGGTACTTTGTAAGAAAATGAAATTTATTGCTTATAGTTTCAGGGGCTGGGAAACCCAAATCCAGGGAACCCATCTGGGGAGGTCTTGGTGGTGGCGACAGTGACCCAAGTGTCTCATGTGGCAGAAAATGGCAGAGCAGAGAGAGATGGAGTCTAACAGATCTCCTTTTAAAGCCCTCAGAACCATGCCCCTGAACACCATTATTAATCCATTTGTTACAGCATGTTCCTACAATCTAATCACCTCTTCAAGGCCCCTCCTTTCAAGTTCCATAATAGGACTTCCCACCCTCTTAACACTGTCACAGCGGGGTTCAAGTTTTGGAGGGACACTCAGCCCAAGGCACCAAGCATCTCTGCAGAGATGGTGGCCAATTCCCAGAGGGTGTAGGTAGCCGGCCTCACAGTTATAGGCCAGGTCAGAAGCTTGGGGCTACAGGAGGGAGAAATCTTGTTTGCAGAATTAAAAGATTCACCCAGGCCAGGACTCACAAACTCAAGTGCCGAGAGGGAGCTGGCAGGGAAACCTCTACAGGAGGAAAGTGGGACCAGGCAGGAACTACGGTGAACGGGAGAGCAAGAGTCCCACCTAATACAGAGAGCACCTCAGCACCAACTGACTGAAGCTACCTAAGAAACTGGCCCAACATCTAACTAGCAGCTCCAAACACAGATTTGTATGTTGCGACTAAGCCAAATTCTAAATAAACACCGTGCAGGCCAAACAAAATACATCTGGGTTGATTCAGCCCATGAGAATCTGCTTTGCTTTCTCTGATCGAGGCAGTAACTTCACACCAAACTGCAGAAGCAAAGGGAGCGTCCCATTGGGAGGGACGGGCTTAGAGCTTGTGTGGGGTGGGGAGGGGCAGCCTCTCATATGAGGGACACAGAGTCTGTTTTAAATGAGGAAGGCGTGTCCTAGGTATATACAGGGTCGTGTTCATATATGGGAAATGAAGGTACAAACGTCATTAGCGGTATTTTTCATCATTGTGTTTTCATCCACCTCCTTCCCTCTCTCCCTTCCTCCCAGAAATGGAGGAGAAAAGGATCTTTCATCCAGCATTCAGTCAGTGGCCTCTGCCTGGAGATGAAGCCCGCCCAGCTGGTGACCAGCAAGTGTCAGGCTGATGCCCAGGCCCAGCAGTGGCAGCTGCTGCCACACACATGACGGTAGCCCCAGGGCCTCCTGTACTTTTGCATGAGACTTTGGGACAGAAGGGGGTTAGGGTGGGGGAGTGTAAAGCGGGCCGTTTCCATCTCCTCACGTTTCTGCCAGAATCATCAGCAAACATCCCGCCATGACACACGTTTCTCCAAAGTTTGTTCTTGGGAGGGCACAGGGCACACCCTGATCTCCGTGCCGCCCTGGCCTTGCCCTGGGAGAGGAGATGGTCAGGGTTCTGGGCTGTTGCTGGACAGAGACTGGGCAGGTGCCATGGCCCTTTGTCCTCTCCCTTGGCCCTTCCCGGGGCCCAGACAGTGGTGGGTGGGCTCTCCCCTTGTTTCCGGAGGAGAGCAAGGACAGAAGACCACACAGGGGCCCAGTCGGGTCCTGGGGCCTGCCTGTGGGGACAGGCGTGAGGGGAGAAAGTGGGCAGCATGGACGGAGAGGCGAGGAGGGGGACGGGCAGCCTGCAGGGGCAGGTGAGGAGCAGGAAGGAAGTGAGAAGCTCAGTGCCCTGTCTAAGAGATGCCAAGTCAGGGGGTGCTGGGTTGGATGTGGGCGGCATGGGCTCCTGGGGATGAAGGATGGGTGATGTGCAGAAGAGCATGGATGGAAGAGCAGCAAAGCACCCAAAGAACAAGTCCGTTCCCCAGGACGCAGTCCCTCCACACGTACCTTACCAGCGCCAGGGCCTGGGCTTGACACCGTGCCTCTGGTTCTGCCCTGCAGGGACCCACATTCTCAGTGAGAGGATGCAGAGGGATCTTTAGGGGCAGCCTTGGGCATAGTTTATTAAACAGACTCCACTTCTGTTTGGCCACATGTCAGGCTGAGACCTCTCTCTTGGGCCTTCATGACCAGCTGGTGCCCTGTTTCCCTTGTCTATGCCCACCGGGAGGATGGGCAGCCACCACATGCCACTGACCAGCCCCATTCTTATTTGCAGTTTTTGCCTTCTGCTTTCTCAAAGGTCTTTGCCTCTGTAAATATAACATCATAGGTCAGGGTGACTGGTAAGAATGGAAACTTCTTTCTGGAGAATGGTCATCCCCTAAGTCATTAGGGGCTAAACCGTCAGGCTAAACCTCATCCTGAGTCCCCTCCCCATTGCAGGAAGGGTTCAGCTATTGCAGTGGGCTGGGAGGCTCGCTGGTGGCTCCTGTTTGTGTAGAGAACTCCCTGCTGCTTCTCACAGCCGCTAAGAGCATATCTACCACATCTACCCCATGGCCTTGTTTAGAACCGCTTCTGCTCTTCCCCACGCCCCTTTTCCCCCACCCCACTGGCTCAGGCAGTGTGATTTTGGGCAAAAGACTGTCGTACCAGGACCCCTGGGGGTCTCATTCCCAAAGAAAACGAGCCTGGGGCAGACACTCCTACTCCAGGAGACCCCAGACTTTCACAGACCGGGATTCGCACACCCACAGGGAGCTCATGGATTCGAGGGTCTAGGAATCTCCAGAAATTGTTCCCAAAATATTGCATGTGTTTGCATATCTGGGCAGAGGGTCCTTTGATTTCCTCAGCTTCTTAAAGAGGTCCATGATCCCCAAAGAGTCTGAATCTCTGCTCTGGATTGGAGCCACTATCCACCTGAGCTGCCATCCCCAATCTCCCTCCTGGTGTGCCCAAAGCACCATCACCCTGCTCCCTCTACATGGCCCTCAGGGTCAGGAGCCAAGTGTCAGTGGTCTGCAGCACCCACTCTGGAGGGTTCTCCAGCAGTTTCCTCTCACTTCCTGGCTCTCCCTGGCATCCTGTCAGCAGTGCTTCTGTGCCTGGCGTGCACCCCTTTGGATTCACCAGCGCAGGCCCTTTGCTCCTGTGACCACACTTCTGTCTTGTTGTGATGTTTCATCCGCTGCCATCTGCAGGCCTCAGATCCTTTGTTCATCTGGGAAGTCTCCTGCCACAGCTTAGGACAGAACTGGGCAGGGGCGAAAGCCTCTCCCTAGAGGATGGGGTAAGAGGCCTGGGCCATGCTTGAGCGTAGACCTTTCAGGAGTGGGAGCGTGGGCTTCTCTCGTTGAATGTTAGAGGACTGCTGCTCAGAGGGCCTCGATGAAGGTCTCTCCCTCGTTTCCTGTGGTCAGACCAGGCTTCACACCTGTCAGCCTGCTGTCCTTTGTGGGGACTCAGCCCTGTTCTGTTTTTGCTTTTCCTCTTCTTGACCAAAGCATGTGCCACTAGCTGTCCTTGAGGACCTTGTCTTTATGAAACATATACCTGGAATAAAACCACTTCTTACATGTTCTTGTGCACCAGCGTCTTCCTTTCTGACTCCAGGGCCAACCCCTTTGGCACCACTCTCCCCTTGCCTTGTAGGGGAAGTTGGCCTCTGTTCTGTAACAGTGAAACAGACATGCCAGAATCCAACCTCCTGCACCTGACAACTTGCTCCTCCATGCCCTACGTTACCCTAGCAAATCCCTTACGGCTCTAGGGAGCTAGCAAGTGGCCCTGCTGCTAGGCCGGGCCTGAAACCAGACCCCAGGAACCAGCTCTGGCCAGGCTGAGATCACACTTCTGTTGCCTCATTGCAGGACATGCCTTGGGGCTTGGAGATGGAAAGCAAGGGGTTTCTCTGCATGGATATGGCCCTACCCCCACACCTGCCTTTAGCCACCTCTCTGTCCTTCCCTGGGAGCAAGCCCCAGCCCCTCTGAGCTGCCCTTCCCCTCCCCTACCACACAAGAAGGCAATGGTAAAAATTCAGGCAGGACACTTTCTGGGTAAAAACAGAAAAAGAATTCCAGAAAGAGTCCTACTGGCCTAGCCTTGCTTGACTGGGTAGCAGATACTCTGCCTAATGTTTCCATGGAAACCAATGGAAAACCCCCACTATTTCTGTGATCAGAAGCTGAACTACCATGTAAAAATAAATGCTGCTTCAACGCACATGTTAATGCAATTGGCAGGCCAGTGTTCCACTAAGCTTGCCTGGACACAGCCATTTCTGCCCCCACCCCACCTTGTCTCAAGGCTGCCAATCCAGACTTCTCCACAGCTTCTGACTCCCAGGCCTCAGGGGTCTGGAACAAAGCACACAATGTGGCTGCAGCAGCCAGCTGAGTCTGGGCTGAGGAGGCAAGTCACCGCACAGGACCTGCACAGCCTGGCAGGGAGTATAGCCCACTGCCCCCACCTTCTCAGGCCTCCCTCCTGGCCAGGCCAGGCCAGCCTTCCACTTCCCATCCATTTGCACTCCTAGCCTTGAAGGCCTCTGGTGCTGGCTTCTCCTGAGTAAGCCTCTCTCCTCTTGCTCTCCTCCAAACCTACCTCTCCAGAGGCCCATTTTCACTCCCACCCCCCTTTTTTCCTGGGAACTAAGGCTCTTATCCTTTAGCCAGCTCCAGAAAGCATCAACAAAAGCCCTGGGGCTGGCCATTAATGATGGGCCTTGTGTAACCTGACAGAAGAGGCTCCCCAGAGTACACAGCGTGGGGGTGGAGGTGTGGCAGGAGGGACTTGGGGGCGGCAGGAGGGACTCTTCTGTGCTCCTATCTGACCAGCAGAGAGCAGCTCCTGGATCCCCAGCCCCTGTGACCTGGCTTCAGATTTCACACAAACTCTTCCCCTGACCCTCAGTAGGGCTCTCCCCATTCGCAGCTGGGAGGAATAACCCAGACATCGCTATCCTCCAAGGAGTCCAGCACCCCAAGGCCCGCGGGGAATGTCTTCAGCATCAGATGGGGGTGGTCCTCTCCCACCGGAGAACAGGAAAGGCAACCTGGAAAGGAAAGTCTGGAGTTCACAATGTCTACAGTGTTCATTCCCAACAACGTTCTCAGTGTGTTTGGTATTTGTGTGTCCCCTGCAATGGTCTGAGTCAGTGTTCCTCCAAAAGGGGGGAGGGGAACCCAGGCAGCTTCTGTCATGGTAAGAGGTCTTCACTTGCAGGCACTTAGCAAAGACCTCACCTGCTGACAGAGCAGGGGAGGGGCTGTCTGAGCAGCAGAGCTGGATTGTGGCTCCAGAGCCCTCTGAGTACAGCCCTCTCCTGTTGAATTCAACCCCATCATGTGCAGGGAAGAGTGTGCTAAGGGTACAGACTATAAATACCCGATCAGCTGGGTCCATCCCCACTCTGCCACTTACTAGCTGTTGATCTTGAATAAGTCATTTCATCTCTCAGCTTCGGTTTCCTGACCTGTAGAATGGGAGTACTCATAGCTCTAACAAGTTGTTGAGAAGACTGATTTATTTAATGATTGCAAAGCATGTGGCCCTTTCTAAATATTTAGGAAATCTGTGTTATTACATTATTAATAAACATTTTTTGAGTGCCTGCTACATTCCAGGTACTTTGCTAGGAGTCAAGACAGAAATGGTCCTGCCCTCAAGAACTAATATTCTAGCAGAGGAGACAGACAAATAAACAGGTGACTACAGTACCACATGACAGAGGCTGCAGGGGAAGGCAGGAGCTGTGGGAGCAACAAGAGGAGTCTCTCACTGTGGCCTGGGGGTCAGTGATTTGGTGCTCTATTCCTCAGAAGATGACATTCCAGGACAGTTTGAAATGATATCCTGGGCAATGCCTGCCTCAGGCTGGATAAAGAGTGGGCTGGGTGAGGTCTGGGGAAGTCAACTGGCCACACTAGCTGGGCTGGCAGCTCAGCCCCCTTGCTGGGGGGCCTGGGCTTTTTACCCCGGTGCACGCAGCGTTGTGGCTAAGTGGAGGTTCTTTCAGGAGAAGAAACTTGTCCATGGATAAGCAGCTAGGTTTAAACTCATTCTCACAGGAGTGTGTGGCAGTGGTTCTCGAAGTGTGGTCCTGCAGACTAGCATCTTGAGCACTACCTGGGAACTTACTAGAAAGGCAGACTCCAGGGCCCCACCCAGACCCACTGAATCAGAAACTCTGGGAGTGGGGCCAACCATCTGAGTTTAGCAAGCCCCGCAGGGGATTCTGATGCTGCTCAAGTTTGAGAGCCATTGGTTTGGTGACTGAGATGGGTTCTGGTCCCATCACTGGGGGCCATGGGTCACCACCTGGTGCAGAAGGCTCAGGGAGCTATGTGCCTTGGCTCTGCTAAGCAGGCTGCCTGCCACAGAGTTCTGGGTGGCGATGGTAGGTGGGCATGAGGCTGTGCTGAGGTTTGTTGCTGAGCAAGCTGCCACATGCCAAACTCGCTTTGAGTGATTTATGAGTTTCTTCCCCAACATCAGCCACATATGGCTGACTTCATTCTAGAAGAGCTTCCACCTGGAAAGCTCCATTAATCAAGGAATCAGTGCAGCACCACCCAACCTGTAGGACAGGCATGCATTTTACCACGGGTTACGTAGTAAAGTCCTTTCTATGGATCCTCGGTCTAATGACATTGATAGCCAGTCCTATCACTTATTGACCAGACACTGGAATTCACACCTTTCAACTTCTTTGATCCTTACTACAACTCTATCAGGTAGGTATTTTCAATATTCCATTTACAAACTAGGAAATTGAAGCCCAGATAGGTTAACACACTTGCCCAAGATTACCCAGCTGGTAGGAGGTAGAGCCAGGACTTTAAATCCACGCTCTTTACTGCCCCTCATTGCTTCTCACGTATTAGTTTGTATATCCGTGCCAACCCTGACGCTTTCACATTGTTATCCCAGCTTTGCTCTTGAGGAAACTGGGGCCCCATGCATGGCTCTCACGGTCGCAGTTGGCGTATATCCTCCACACCCCACATCCTCGCATGGCTGATTGTTAGAAGCCTGAATGGTAGGGCTGGCCAGGCTTGGTTCCACTAACATTGTTTTACAGATGTGGAAACAGGCTGAGAGGCTGAAACGCCTAAAGTCACAGAGCAGGAAATTTGGAGCACAGGACACGGTAGACCTGAGGACACCATGTTCTGTGACACAGCGACTGAGGTAGTCACCGATGGTCTGCCTAGTGTCAGGCATCTTATCTGGAGCGCAGGAGGGTGACTCCAGGATGATCTGGCCCCAAGGGCTACTTTGCTGCAAGGCCTGCTTTCTCCCTGCCTTCTGGCCAAGGCCTTTTTTCCAAATGTCTTCCTCACATTATTTCTCCTTAGATATGTCTTGCACTTGTTCAGACTTGGGTGTACCCTGCCCTGTGGCTTTGTCTACCAGGTGGGAATTTGAGGGTACTTTGTAGAGCCCCAGTGGACTCACCCACAGTTTTCACCATGGCTTTCTGCAGGCTCATCAAGCAGCTGGGCTTATTTTAAATTTATTAAAACCAAGCGTGTCCATCCCTGTTGTTTCTTGGCTGCTTTACTGTGTGGCAGCAAGGGTAGAGAGGAATGAGTTCTAGTGTTGCAGTGAGAAATCAATCGCTCCAGCTCTGGCCCAGCCATTTATGGACCAGGAGACGATCAGCAAGCCACTTGGGCCTCCTGAGCCTCAATGTTCTCAACTGAGGAATAGGTGTGTATAAACTGGAAAGCATGCACAGTAGTCTGGGAACCATTAGGGGCAGGACACTGGGGCAGGCCAGTACTGCTGGACCCCAAAGCTCTGGACTTTCCAGTTCATTAGGACATTCTTCAGCCATCAGGGCAAGGCCTTACCCTTCAGACATGGTGGCCCAAGGGGGTGGGAGGCCGACCAGGAAAAGAAGACGTGGGGAGTCCATGCACCCACTTCGAGTTGGAGATTACCGAACTGACTATGAAACCCTTTTTATGGCACTTGCTTTTACCTTTGAGAAGCAAGGAAAGTAAATTCAGCAAGTGTCTTGATATTCCAACAAGGCTTTGAAAATATTCAGATCGGAGGGAGGGCTCTGAGGCTGGAGAAGTGGTTCCATCTGGGGTCTTCAGAGCAGAGCTACCCCTCTTATCTGCATCCCCTGCCTGACATGATTTAGGGTTCCCTGGGCCTCCCCCTGGTGGCTACAGACACAGTCCTAGGCTAATGCCTCCATCTGTGGAGGACACAGGGCATGGCCTGGCCACTATCAGAAGGTGTGAGTGAGGATGGCAAAACCACGCTGTTGAGAAGAACCCATGGCATTATCAATGATAACAGGCAAAGCTGCTATTGAGAGGCTCCTTCCCAGGCCAGAAATCACTCTGCCTGGCAGAGGAGAAAGAGAAGACGCTGTGGAGCCAAACCTAGGGCTGAGGCCTGGTTCTGTCTCTTACTAGCTGGGCGATCTGTGGCAAGTTATTTTAGCATTCTGAAACTTGCCCCCCTCACTGGTAAAACAAGGTTCATAACACCTACTTCTTAGGCATATGGTGAGATTTAAATGAGGTGATATTTGTAAATGAGCTGAAGCAAATAAAAAAAAGGAGTCGTGGTGCCCAAAGGAGTGCCCAAGCTCTTTGAGGGGAAAGCATGTCTTGTTCACAGCTGAACCACCAGAGCTTGGTATAGAAGAGGTGGCCAATAAGTGTTTGCTAGTAATTGAATGAATGAACAAATGAATGAACAAATGAGACTCTGTGTGAAGCACAATGAGCCTATCTGGGAGGGCCTTGACTTTAACCCCAGTCCCAACCCTGGCCCAGGGTCTGCAGGACTCCAAAAGGGGGCATGTGTTCAAGACAGGTGTGTGTCGAGCTTGTTGACTTTGTAGATAGAGGAATCCCTGGCAGGGATGGATCACAGAGCTGGACAAATGGATGTAATTCATGGACAAAAAATGCTAGGAGCTTCCCAGAGATTCTCCACCCCCAGCCCTAGCCACTGGGTGAGGGCCCTCCTAGTGGTTTCCTGAGTGCCCTTTCTACCTTGAATCAGGCTCGTATCGGAATTGCCAGTATTTTCTGGACTCTCATTAGACTGTAAACGTCATGAAGACAAGTACTTGTCCACAGCACCGAATACAGTGCCTAGCATATGGTAGGTGCTCAATAAGTGACTGTTGAATGAATGTAGATGACTACAATAAAGCTGCTGTTCTCCCTCAGTTCTGAGTTCCTGAGGTTTGGGATGCATGTCAGTTTGTTCTCAGCTTTCTCTTCTAAGCTCAGCTGTTGACTTGAGCTTTCATGAAATCAGGTGAGGTTTGGCTCAATGAAAATTCTTTTTCATTGGGCACAGGAGACCCAGCTCTCACAAGCTAATGCCAAGTCACTGAGTGATTAAACAGACAATGAGTGTGAGAACAAGAATTACACCACAGAGATGATGCAGTAAATACAGATGGGCATGCATCTACCTTGTTAAAAACTGCCTTACATACCAATGAATTCGTTAGAAGGCCAAGGCAGTGGAAACTGCCACTTTGGAATTATCTCAGGTTTTGGTTTAAACTGGCAGCAAAGAGAAACTGATGAAGGCTTCTCTGTGGTCCAGGCAGTAGTCTTCATCAAGCTTTTGCCCAGGGCCATGTCTCAGCTCAGGGTACAGGATCTGTTGCTTATTTGCATACAAATTGCAAACTTCTAAAGTCTTTGCTTAAGCAATTTTTAAGCAAAATGTTATTGCTTCCCTGAAGGCTATAATTCCTTGGTTTTTCTCTTGAATATTCTTCTCACTTAGCAGCCACTCACACTGACCCAGATTTTTCACCCCAGGAGTGTGCAGGATTGTGGAAGGAGCCAAGGGAAGGGGGAGTAGATGGCCAGGAGATCCAGCCTGCTTTTCAGGACACCCAGAACCTGACCTAAGTGTTTTAAGTATTATTTCAATTAATTCTCAAGCCAACTCTGTGGGATAGACACTGTTATTATCTCCATTTGTAATGAGGAAATCGAGGTTCAGGGATGTTATGTAAGTCTCTCAAGGTCACACAGCTAGGAAACGGCAGGGCCTGGAATCCAAGGATGCTGCTCCTAGAATTTATTCTTAACTGTACTATCTCTGTAAACCACTTACTCTTTATACCTCCTTAAATATATCAGGCAGTTCTGTTAAAATTAACAATAGTATGCAGGGTCTACTGACTTGCTCCTAAACTCTTTTCAAATCTGAATGTGCTGGGAGATTTCTGGAGTTAGAGTCAGGGTAGGATTAGCTACATGGTTTTTGGAGTTTACTGCAAAATGAAAATATGGGTCACCTAATTCATAAATTAAGGATTTCAAAACAATTAAAGCAGAGCATTAGTCCAAGTATGGGGCCCTTCTAAGCACAGGACCCTGTACCACTGCACAGGTTACATACATGTCCATAAAGCTGGCCTGAGTCGGGGTTCTGGGTGGAAAGCACGCCTGTTTTGTCCTGGTACTTGGCATTGGTCTGGCGCATGATAGACATTAAAAAACAGTTGGTTAATTGAATTAAACAAAGCAATAAATATTTATTGTCTGCTACATATCAAGCAGTGTTGTAGGCACAGGGGACATAGTAATGAACAATACATATAAGCCCCCGACCCCAAGGTGCAAATATTCTAGAGAGAAAAACAAGTAAACCAAAAGATGTACAAGATTATTCCAAGATACTAATAGGTGTTATGCAGAAAATAAATTGGGACAATGTGATTGAGTTTCTAGGAAGGTGATAGAAGGAGTAAGGCTCACTTTAGATGGGGCAGGATTAGAGGTTTGTGTGTGTGGGAGTTGAGGAACTAGACAAGCCCATAGAAGGAAGAATGGGTAAAAGGCACGGAGAGATTGTGTGATGTACCTGGGAACTGTACGAAGTGTGGCTGGGGCAGGGAGCAGGGAAGGAGGTTGGTGGGAGCTGAGTTTTGACAGGTAAGCAGGTGCTAATCATGAAAGATTTTGGGTGTCAAGCTAAGAAGTTTGGATTTTAAAAGTGTGCAATAGACTGTTTTTTGGTGAATTTATATGTTGAAATCCTAACCCCTAATGTGATGGAGTTAGGAAGAAAGGCCTTTGGGAGATGATTAAGACATAAGGGTGGAGCCCTCATGAATGGAATTAGTGCCCTTAATAAAAGGGTCCCCAGAAAGCCCTTTCTCTCCTCTCTTTCTGCCACATGAGGATGCAGCAGGAAGGTGGCGCCTGGAAGAGGGCCCTCACCAGAACCTGACCATGCCGGCACCCTCATCTCGGACTTCTGGCCTCCAGATCTGTGAAAAATAAATCTCTGTTGTTTATAAGCCACCCAGTCTGGGGTATTTTTTTATAACAGCCCGAACTGACTAAGACAGAGTGATAGAGAGCTTTAAGAATTTCAAACAGGAAAGTGACATAATCAGATTTTCACTACAGAAGAATCTTTCTTCCACAGCAAAGAAGAGAATAGACTACTAGAGTCTATTTTTTTATCAGCCAAAGCTACTCCCCCATCCTTTTCCTGGGAAATGCTCTTTCTCTTGTAGTTTGAACAGAAACTTCCATTTTATTATAGACTCTATTGGCTATCTATTGCTGTGTAACAAATTACCCCACAATTTAGTGGCTGAAAACAATTAACATTTATTATCTAACAGTTTTCTATGAGTAGGAATCCAGGAGTGGCTTGTCTGATGGTTCTGCCTCAGAGACTCTCATGAAGTTGTAATCAGGTTGTCAAGCCAGGGCTGCCATCTTCTGAAGGCTCAACTGAGGCTAGAGAATCTGCTTCCAAGCCCACTGACACGGCTTTTGGCAGGGCCTTGATGATCTGTTTTTTCAGGCTTACATGGGCCCCCTCCATGGGGCTGTCTCCCAACATGGCAGCTGGCTGGCCCCAGAGCAAACAGTCCAAGAGAGAGTGAGAGAGAACACCTAAGACGGAAGCCCCAGTCTTTCTGTAGCTTCATATGGGAAGTGAGATCCTGTTACTTCTGCTGTATTCTACTTATTCAGAGAGTCATTAATAAGTCCAGCCCTGGGCCGAGCCCGTGGCGCACTTGGTAGAGTGCTGCGCTGGGAGCGCGGCAACGCTCCCGCCGCGGGTTCGGATCCTATATAGGACTGACCAGTGCACTCACTGGCTGAGTGCCGGTCACGAAAAAACGACAAAAAAAAAAAAAAAAAAAAAAACCAGCCCTCACTTTAGAGTAGGGGTTTATACAAGGGCATGACTACCAGGAGGCAGGGATCATTGGGAGCCACCTTAGAGGCTGCCTTCCACACAGATCCCACCTCATTCATAGGTCAGGTGACCCAAGCTGAGCCAATCAGAACACTTCCTTGGGATTTTTGAACCTGACTAGAAAGAAGAAGTTTTTTTTTTTTTTTTTTTTTTTAAAGATGACCGGTAAGAGGATCTTAACCCTTGGCTTGGTGTTGTCAGCACCACGCTCAGCCAGTGAGCGAACCGGCCATCCCTATATAGGATCCGAACCCATGGCCTTGGTGTTATCAGCACCGCACTCTCCCGAGTGAGCCATAGGCCGGCCCTGAAGAAATCTTTCTAAAGTTGTAAAATGTGAAGACTCTGTGGACAGCTCTTTCCCTCATAATGAAGCTGACACTTAAAGGGAAGCAGAGATCACAAACAGCAGACACTCCTGTCTGCCCACCAGTTTCTGCTTCCATTTGACCTTGAGACTCACCTGTGCTCTGCCCATTCCTATAGATTGGTTACATGAGTCAATAAACTATACCCCCTCTCTTGTTGGCCAAGCTAATTCAAAGTGGGTTTCTGTTCTTTGTAACAAGAGAATAATGACTGACTAACTGATCCAGAGTTACACTGAGGCAGGAAGATCAGTTAGTAAACTACTGCAGGAAAGAAGTGATAATGGCCTGAACTAAGGCACTGGGGATGGTGATTAGGGCCCAAACAGGAGAACATATAAGAACTGAAGGCAGTGATCATGTAGGACTCTTATTTACCATTGTATCCACAGGGCTTAACATTGTTTCTGGCACACAGTAAGTGCTCAGTAAATATTGGTGGAAATGAATGGCTGAATGAATGAACGAAGGTAAGGAGACAAAGGTAAAAGCAATACTTGCTGACCAATAGAATATGGAAAATGAGAAAGGGAGAAATTGAACTGTATACTCAGGTCTCAGGCTTGAATGGCTGGCTGGCTAGCAACCCTGTTCAGGAAGAGCTTGCTCTGGATGGGGTCAGCAAGAAGGGGTGATGGTTCAGTTTTGAACTACCAGCACGTGTTTTCAAGGGGAGTGGCTAATCCTAGGGAACAGAGTGGTTAATTAATCTACATGAGGAACATTCGTGTCATTGGCCTCTTTGGCTTGTCCACATAACCACCTGAGTGATGCAACTACATGTACTCAAAACCTATTCTCTCGCTAGAGAAAGACATACTTTTGCAAACAGGCAATGATCGCAATCACCTCAGGAACTGGTGGTCCTTGATTAGGAAGGAACAGTCTAAAGTTAGCATGACAAAATCAGCTGTCAAGTGTCAGCTTAATGAGTACTTCTGACTCCCAGAACAGTTCTCCAGGGTCTCCTGTATGACAGCTTACTTCCTGACTGGACTGGGGAAGATTATGGAGATGAGGTGAGAAGCTTGAAATTGGGTATTCAGAAAACACATTTGCTTTCCTCCTTTGGGGATATCCACACTGGACACAGCACTGTAAAGCTGTCAGAAGTGAGAAATGCCCTTTTATACTGGCACTCTGTGTATAGTCAGAAGCAGTCTAGGCAGGTGGTTAAGCAAGAGTTGTTAAATTTCACCAGAATAGGGCCGGCCCGGCTCACTTGGGAGAGTGTGGTGCTGATAAATTTCACCAGAATTTAGTTTGAAGCGCTGACTCTGTTTACATCCCTGGGTGAGGCTCATTAGCATGTGTCAGAAATGCAGCTTTAGTGCTTCCAAACATCCTCTGCTGCTTCCAGGCTTGCAGAATGCCAGCCTGACACAGCAGAGCCACCTTAGCTTCCCTGCAAGTTCCTCCTGCCAAGCAGCCAAACAATCCAATGCAAAGGCTTCTTTTGTGGCCCAAATACACCGTGTTTTGAGAATGCACCATTCCTTCTGAGCTCAGGTTGAGTTGAGGGGAGGGATGGGCACTGTATCCAGGCTGAATGGAGTAGTGAACATGGAGGTCTGTGAATGGTAAGTCCCTATGGAGGTGTAAGGGACGAGTTCACATTGCCAGTCTCAGCAATGTTTCTACTGGCTTCAGCACTATCGCCATGCAGTAGTCAGGGCAGGACATAACTTCATTATCGAATCTTTTTTATTTTTTTAAGTTTTTCATTATGGAAAATTTCAAGCATTTAAGAAAGAAGAGATTCATACCCATCATCTAGTTTCAACAATTATCAATTTGTAGCTAATCTAGTTTCATATACAATCTTCACTGGATTATTTGAAGCAAATTCCAGATACTGTTATTTTCTTTGTAAATATTTCAGTATACACACTAAAAGATAACTTTAAAAAATAACTATAATAGCATTATCAAACTTATTAGACTTCACAACTCCTTAATACTGATGGAATCTTATCCTGGTGAGGGAGACTTCCAGAGCTCCCTTCTCCTTTGCCCTCTATCTCTAAGGGGAGCACTGTGCCAAACACAGAGCAATGCACAAGGTGAAGGACCGAGCAAGGAAGGAAGATTGCACCCACACTGGGATCACCACTGATGTGTTTAGCACAACTTCAGCAGTTTTAAAACATTTCTTGAAATAGTTTAATAGAAAATTTTTTTTTAAACCCAACGGCCTTCACATTTTAATCAGACCTTTGGGCACTTACCAGTGCTATAGGACAGACAATTAGAGAATCAAGAAGTGTCATAAGGTGAACAAGATTCCTTGTCTTAGCAGCTTGTGGCTGGATTGCCTAAAGGTCCCAGGCCTCACTAAGATGCATGGGTAACTTTGCCGTAACATGACTTTTTAGACTTTTTTTTGGTAGTATTGCATTAATAACAATACTAAATATTTCTGGGGAACAAATTTTATTAAGGTATGACATAAAGAAACTGCTATTAGGACAGCTGATCATATAAATGTGAAATCTCCTTTATGGATGAGCAGGATGTTCCCATGAAGGAATGGCCCAGAGTGGGGAGCCAGAGCCCCAGTAGGGACAAGAGATTGACTATGCAGAGGGCGCTGGCTTGGGGTGGCAAGAGGAGGGAAGGTGGTGTCAAAGGCCTGCTGAGGTGAGGAGGTTGTCCATGTGGGAAATCCTAAGTGATCCTCCTAACCGTGAGCTTGCAGGACAGCATGCCCCATGGGGGCTACCAACGCTGACTTACTGTGGAGTGGTCTATTGAAGTGCTGATACAGAATCTTTTCTACAAACTGTATAATCTTCATATCTACACAGGTCAGTTGCAGGAATAACTGGGTGATATTACAGAGATGCTCACTGTTCACATATAGGTCACATTGGCCTCAAATACTTAATTCTCAGTAGTGATCATTAGCCTTTTACATGAAGATAATTTCTCAATAGAGGTATCTGAAAAGATCCCGAGGCCTGGCTCAGAGGAGGTACTACACACATTGAGGTATCAAGACTTTCCATCTTTAGATCCCGTAGAGCTGCATCAGGACTTTATGCTAATAAGCAATTGCCCTCAACAGACTTTCAGTATCTGTGCCTTCAAATCCTTCCCTGACACTACTCTGAAGGAAGCATGAGGCTTCCTCCTCTGTCATGACAACTGCAAGCTCCCATTGAGATTTGCCTAATAACTCAGATGAGCATTACGGTAATCCTTCCTGGAATTGCATTGTGGGTGGAAGTGGGTAACCATACTTCTAACAGGCATCTGGACTCAATGACAGCATCAAGAGCAAAGCGATCTCTGGGATGGCCAGAGCTATTAGGGGGAAAGGGTCCAGCATTGCTGTGCACTCTTCAAACTGTTCACCCTGGAGCACACACTGGAAGACTCAACCCAAGACTAGAGGGGCAATATAGTTGGCCAAGCCTGGGGGTCCTGGAAAAGAGTATGTACCGCACAACAAATGCTTGTTGGTAGGAGTTAGCATTACCATGACAACCCCATCCAACCCCAGACTTATAAGGAAGAAACCATGATCTATCCCATTTCTCTTAAAAGTCCAGAGACCTTAAATTAAAACATCTGTTGACAAGAACACAAGGCCTGTCTCAGTTAAGCAATGTATTCAGTTCGCATTAGTCTTCTCCCTACTCTCTTGAAAAGCATAAAGGAAATTATCTTTGGCATAGAAGTGGCTTTTAAACCAACCTTTCACAATATGTCTCAATTGGAACATCCAGTTTAGCATATAATTACGAAAAGAAAGGAGTGTCCTAGATAAGTTGACACAGTATCTCTGAGTGTAGCCAGAGGGATCACTATTGTCTTCAAAGGCAAAACATCTTTCTTAAAGCAGGTTTACAAGTCAAACTATGTAGTGGAGTAGACAGGGAAGTGAATCACTAAATTATTCCCTTCTAAGGTTTCTATCATTGAAATTTCCCTCTGATCATCATCTAGCTTCTTCTAACTTCTCCATCTCCCAAATGTCCTCATGAATTCAGCCTCTCAGCCCTCTTATCTCCCAGTCCATCACTCACTTGCTTTAATATCTAGCCTAGAGCTGGGTTAGCTTTTCAATACCATGCTTGTTACCTATGATTCCTTTTACCCTTAACATTTTTCCCACCCCAGCATCCCCTCCCATAACAATTTTATATTTATCCTTGTACTCAAGTTTATGCTCTTCTCTCTCCATGCTGCCCAAGATCATTCTTTGTTCATTTTTGTAGCCAATTATGTGCCTTGCACTGTTTAGTCAGATTCCATCACATTTACTGTGCATCTAATACATGTCAGGCACTTTTCTATGTTACTTCATGGAAAGCAGTGTGGTGTAGGATACCCTGCTAGTCAAAGTGTGATCACCTGGAAATTTGTTAAAAACACAAAATGTGGGTTCACCTCAGACCAAACAAATTAAAATCTGCATTTTAACGAGATACCCAGGTGTGCAACATTCAGAATGAGAAGGACTGGTATAATGCACATCAGAATCTGAGCTTTTCATTTCATGTATTTTGAAATTCTGTTATTGGGTGCATATTATACATTAGGATTGTTAGGTCTCTTGATGAAGTTGCTCTTCCATCATTACAAAGTGTCCCTCTTTATCCCTGGTAATTAATATTCCTTGTTAGGAAGTCTACTTGCCTGATACTAAGTACAGCCACTCTAGCTTCTTATGCTTAGTATTTGCATGGCATATTTTTTCTTTTGCACTATTAGCCTATCTGTGTATTAATATTTAAAGTGGGTTTCTTATAGACTGCACACAGTTGTGTCTTGCTTTATTGATCCAGTCTGACAGTTCCAGTCTTTTAATTGCAGTGTTTAGAAAATTTACATTTAACATAATCATCAATTTAGACTGGGTCTAAATCTACCATCTTTCTACTTGTTATACATTTACCCACCTGTTCTTTGTTCTGGAGGTCCTGGAACAGAGTATGTACTCCTAACAGATGCCTGTAGGCAAAGATGGGAGTTAGCATTACCATGGCAACTCCTCCAACCCCAGGCCTCGACATTATCTTCATATCCTACCTTCCTTTGGATTGAATATTTTTTTTAAGTGATTGCTCTAGGGTTTACAATAGGCATGTTTAACTTCACAGTCTACCTTCAAATGATATTATACTACTTCATGTTAATATTTCAACCATGTACTTTCATTTCTCCTTACTGTCCCCTTTGCAGTATTGGTGTCATACATTTTAATTGTTATTAAACTCACAGTACATTTTTAAACAGTAAATTATCTACTAAAGAAATTTTTCAAATAGAAAAAAGTCTGCTACATTTGCCCACATATTTACTATTTCTGGTGCTTTTCATGTATTTGTGTAGATCCAAGTTTCTGTTTTTATCTATCTCCGCTTGAGGAATTTCCTTTAACATTTCTTGTATGTATGCTAGCAATCAATTATTTCAGATTTAGTTTACCTGAAGAATCTTTTGTTTTGCCTTTATTTTTGAGTATTTTGCTGGATCTTAGATTGTCTACACTGTACCAGATGCTTTCTCACATTAGATTGACAGTTTTTCCTCTCAGCATTAACAAAAATGCCATTCCATTGCCTTTTGGCTTGCATAGTTTCTGATGAGAAGTTTGCTGTTACTCATTTGTTCCTCTGTATGTAATTTGTGCTATTAAGATTTTCTCTTTATTGCTGGTTTTTCACAATTTATTGTTTTTTATTTTTAAGTTTTTTTTACATTCGAAGACATTGGAGAGCAGGTGGGGGAGGGGGGAGGGGTGAGGGGAAGGGGGAGGGAAATAGGATGGGAAGAGGAGAAAGGGTGGGGCATGGTCAAGGCCTGTGGCACACCCCTCATTCTGGCAGGGGAGACCAAGGGGCTTTCAGTGGCAGCTTGGTGTTCCTGGCCTGGATGCAGATGTCAAGGGGGTGTGACTAAAGCCCTTGGCCTCCTACTGCCCTGGCTTGGGAGACCGGGGTGCTTCCTCTGGTGGCTCAATGGTCATCACTGGGCTGGGTGTGGTCATCCGGGGGGCATGGCTGAGGCCATCAGCCCCCCACTGCCCCAACTCGGGAGCCTGGGGCACTTCCAGTGGTGGCTTGGTGATTGCTACTGGGCTGATTGTGGGTGTTGGGGGGCTTTGGCTGAGGCCCTCTGCCCCCCAGCACCCTGGCTTGGAGCCTGGGGTGCTTCCAGTTGCAGTGTGGTGGTCATCACTGGGCTGGGTGTGGTCATGGGGGGGACGTGGCTGAGGTCCACAGCCCTCCCCCATCCCTGGCTTGGGAACCCAGGGTGCTTCTGGTCCTTCTAGGTTTTATAGGTGTTCTTCCGTGGTGGTAGACCTTTACTAGTTAATATCAAACTTTGTTTCTGATCTGTGGGCATTTTGTGTTTTCGTTCACTTCCGTGTTGGATATTAGCTACCACCACCACTTAAACTCTGCACTGGAACTAATTTGTTGTCCTTTGGTTACTTTTAAAATGGAGGAACTTCCTGTGGGGACCAGCACTTGAGGCCTGTAGTTGAGCTAAACTGCTGCTTTGCTGCTGATTCCCTGGGGAAGGCTTTTTGTGCAGCTCAAGTTTTAATTCTTGACTTTGTGTGTATTTCTGGGTCTTGTGAGGTCTAGTACATATGGGCTGTGTGGAAACTCTGGTCTGGGCCTGAGTCTTTTCAGCAAACTGCACCCCCTGCAGTTCTATATTCCTGACCAGACTCCACTGAGTGGGCCTGTGGTGACAGGAGGACAGACGAGCTGTCCATGCTGTGCCCCAGTGTTCCCCTGATGGGCTCTTCTCCCCCACTGCCTGTACTCTGAACACTTCCCATTGGATGGGCCTGCGCCAGTCCCTGCACCAGCCTCTGAGTGGCTCCTCGCTCCTATGTGGGTTCACGGGAACACTGTTAGTGGTCTTGCTGGCCTAGGGGCACAAAGGGCCTCTTCTCCCCTGCTGCCTCCAAGCAACTTCAAAGGGCACAGCTGCAGCTTTTGCTGCAGTATGTCTGGCTGGCTAGTATGTCTCCACACGCTGTATGAATTCTGAGAATTGTTCTTCTGACTCCCTAAGTTATTGTATAATCAGCCTGGTACTAGCAAAGATGTAAGGAAATTCACATGCAGACTGCTGGAGTTCTTTTTCTGTGTAGCTTCCTTTCCACTCAAATGCCAATCCGTCCCCTCAATTCTGCAAGGCAGCTGGACTCTGGGTTCCCCTTCATGCCTACATTCCACAAAAAATGCCTCCAGGTAGAGATGTAGGGCTCATTTCCTTTCAAACAGGATTCATAGTCCTGTGCTGCCTGTTGTTCAGTGTCTGAAAAACAGTACCTTCATGTGTTTTGGCCAGTTTTCCAGTTGTTAAGTCTGGTCCTTGTTACTCTATTGTGGCTAGAAGTGGACATCTGGGGAGCCTTTAAAAAATGCTTATTTTCTCTGGTCCCAACTGAGACTGACAATCCAATTCTCTAGAGTAGTCCAAATCCAGGCTACCGTTTATTTTTGTACGGCTGGCAAGCTAAGAATGGTTTTGGCATCTTTAAAGGATTGTAAGAACACACAGAGAAATATGTGACAAAAACCATGTGTGACCCACAAAGCCTAAAATATTTACATTAGCCCTTTATAGAAAATGTTTGCTGAATCCTAATGTAGAGGAAGAGTCTGGGAACCTGATTTTTAAAAAGCTTCAAAAGTGATTGTAATGTAAAGATTTCAATATTAGTTGAAGGACCAGTATTTGGAATTTATTAGGGTGGTGGAAAGATTGTGATCTTTCTCTGGAGCCAGAGACCTGGGTTTTACTTCATGACCTTGGATAACTGCTCTTCATTTTGTTTCTTCAGTTGTAAAATAGGAACAATTGATGTGCAGGAATGAAGACGAGAGATAAACTATTCAGGTAAAGTACCTATGTCTGGTACAGCATAGGCCACCATAAATGGTTGTTTTTAAATGTATTGAGTAAAAAGTATTCAATATCTAACTCTCTCCTTTTTCTCATTAGTTGGGTGATTCTGGTCAAAGTCACAAAGTATACTGACTAGTTCCACTAAAAGTTAACCTCCCCACATTCCCACCTGTACCAAACTTTTCCCACTATCCTCAAGGCCCCTGATATATCTCTTTCTCCCTTTCTCTAGTAGTGACCATTTTATCCACTCAATGGATTACGACCATCTAACATAAACCCTGTCAACTTTCCATCTCACTTTCTCTTCTGAAGTTAATCATTCCATCAGTATACCTGAACATATATTCTTACTGGGACTGTAATTTTCACCATCAATTATCAAATACTTTTTTTTTCTCATGGACCCTTCCTTTACTTACACACATGCATAAATTGCCTCTACTAAAAAAAAAAAATGTAAATTTGCAACTTAACATTCCATATTACTTTTTTCTTTTTCAAGTTTTCAATGAACTTTGTCTTCCCTGACTATACTTCACCATGTCCCTTACTCTTTACCTGCAAATTTGGTATTTGTCTTCATATTATACTACTGAAAGATCTCCTAAACTCCAAATCGAAAGCCCTTTTATAAGGAAGGATTCATAATAATAACTCTTTATCTTATCTTACTGATAAACTCTCTTGATTTGGAATCTGGGATATTATATTCTCTGGCTTCCCAATCCAGTCTAAACAGAACAGTGAGTTTAATCCTCCTAATGCAAAGATCTGACAGGTTTATGCCTCAAAAATCTTTAAAGGCTACCCACAGCCTAGGCAATTAAATTTATAAACTTTGTAGATCGATACTCAAAGCACTCTCCAACTCTAGCTTTCCTAGCCTTTATCCCACTTCTCCTAAGTATTCCCTTTACTCCAGCCATGATGGTTACTTGCTATTCTTCAAACATTCCCAGTGCTAGGCCGGCCCGTGGCTCACTCGGGAGAGTGTGGTGCTGATAATACCAAGGCCGTGGGTTCGGATCCCATATAGGGGTGGCCGGTTGGCTCACTGGGTGAGCGTGGTGCTGACAAAACCAAGTCAAGGGTTAAGATCCCCTTACCAGTCATCAAAAAAACAAACAAACAAACAAAAAAAACAAACATTCCCAGTGCTTTACTATCTCCATAATTATTATTTTTGCCCTATTTTCCTACTTTCAAAGTTTAGCTATTCTTTAAATCCCAGTTCAAATTCCACCTCCTTCATGAAACCAACTAGTTGTGCACTCTCATATATCTCAAGTATCTGTAGATAAAGAATTAACAACATTCCTGCTTTATGGACAAATGTGACCTTGGGTTTTCTAGCTATGTTCCTGAGGAGACACAATGGTGCAACGCATTACTAGACAAGATTGCGTATGGTAAAAATGACCCCTAACTGGTAAATTACGCTTAGACTGGTAGAAACTATAACTACCTAGTGGGAAGACATGGCCTTACGCTTGTCTGCATTCAGAGACTCCTGTAACCGCGGCCTATCTCTTATAGGGACCTAAAAACTGTGTCTATGGAGTTAATACAAGAGATAATGGCTCCTGTTGTACATGAAGCTTCTAAGCAGGGCAGATCTTGCACTTACCTAAGTCTTGTCTCTTGCACCTGAGCTATCGTGTTCAGAGAATAATTCTTGGATTGATGCCACAACGACTACCCCCATGGAAGAGAAACACTTGATGATGTTGGGTTGGCTAGCTATTCTCTGTGCCCTGTATGCTTGTGAGTAAACTGGTGCCAAGTGTAACCTCTTCAGGTCTTGTGAATCCAAATATTTGATTGAGTCTAGAAAAGTCCTTTTGACAGGCATCAGAGATCCATTATTCTGCTCACAGTTACTCATTTTGTGGAACTCTCTAATCCCCTCAAGATCTTTGAGGTTAAAATCTTATCTTTTTCATCTAGCAAAGTTTCTGGTTTTGCTGGGTGAATCACCTGAAAATTTGAATGTATTTTTTCACCATTAGGAGAGGAATAATTATTACCTGTCTCAAAGGGTTATTACTGTGATTAAGATGTGGAAATGTTTCCTAAGCAGTAAAATGCTATCTAATTGGTAATACTAATATCATTATGCTAACATATAAATTAATATTCTTTCTTCTAAAAGTATGCCTACAAATATGATAATATTTATTAAACAGTTCATACATTAATCCTGATTTTCATTCCAACCTTCAAATTAATAAAAACAGTTTGATAAAGGAAGGCCATCCTGATGTAAATCTAATGTCATACTAAAAAAACTACCCTACCCTCTTTCCTCCAACCCAAAGTCTGGTCTGCTTTTAGGACAGTACAAAATCATTTGCTCATCCATTAAGTTATTCCCTTGCTGAAAGTAAAAGTTAACCACCACTCCTATCCCAAACAATGGGAGTAAGAGGCATAACATGTTTGGGCATTTAGTGAGTTGCTGGAAAGAGTTTAAGCTTGAGAACTGGAAATGAAATGAGATAGCTGAAATCTCCCTCTCTCTTTTGAGACCTCTTCGATCAAGCACTAAAGGACAGATATAGCCATTATCAAAAAATATTTTAGAAATTCTCAGGTATGTAAAAAAAAACAAAGGTGAATTAGAGAACCAAGAGTTCTGTAATTTGTTAGGCAGATTTCACCTTTACATAGCAGTATAAAGTATCACTTAAGCAGAAACCAAACCTGTTTTCCTTGTGGTTGGGGAAAAGCCAAACAATCAATACTACAAATCTCTAACAACTTGGGGACAGTGGTTGTAGCTGGGCCAAACCACTGAAAGAGCTGCATCAAAGACTTTATCTTAACAACAAAAAGGCTCCTTTTCTGTGTAATACTGGATATAGATAAATGTGTCTTTCTCTGTATTTATTCCAGTCCTATTCTTCCTTAAGCTTTTAATGATTCAAAATACTGCTCCCCTTTTTGCTCTCATCACCCAACATCTAGAACCCAGATGTTTTCTCACATTCCTAAGAAAATCCTATTTTCCTCTGTAAGGCCAACACCAGAAACTGTACTGTATCTTACAACCAAGGGATCCCACTCCCTCCACAATATTTTTCAAAAAATGAAGCCAAGATCATATCTGTCAGATAAATAAAATTATATTAGCAGGACAGGCCAAGGGAAAAACAGGACAATCTGACTTGCTTTTGGATCTATTTCTTTTTCTGAGAAGATTTTAGCTTTAAAATTTTGCTGGGAGGTTAAGAGTTTGGATCCCTGTACTGGCCAGCAAATAATTAATTAATTAATTAAAGGCTGATTCACAGTGAAACATTAACTATAACTATACTTAATTCTGTAAAGTATACCAAATTTTTTTTTTTTTTTTGTCTTTTTCGTGACCGGTAAGGTGATCGCCCCGCACCGTGCTCAGCCAGTGAGCGCACTGGCCACTCCTATATAGGATCCGAACCCGCGGCAGGAGCATCACTGCGCTCCCAGCGCTGCACTCTCCCAAGTGCGCCACTGGGTTGGCTCAAAGTATACCAATTTTAATAATCCTTTTGTACAGTGACATTTTAATAATAGTATAATTGTTCTACAGAAAAACTGAGCACATATATTATTGGCTACTGGTGAAGTGATAACAGCAGAATCAGGGAGTGTCCATATACTTGATGAACGGAAGTACAATATCTGTTCAAGTCACAACATGACCTCACCTTCTACATTAAAAGCAAGATTACCTTATATTTTTCTGTGGTCTTTCCTTCACCCTTCTAGCGTCTACGCAAGAGTGGATAATTGATATTCAACTGCTGAAGGCTTTGAGGAGGGCACAAGGCCCTCCCAGAAAGAGTATTTGATCAAAGCTAAGGAATTAACCTGGCTGCTGAGGCAGATAAGCTATATCACCAGAAAGTCTTCTAAAATGTTTGCATCAACAACACGTACAAACCTTGGAGCTACAACTGGGATTCACTTAATGATGCTGGAATTCAATGTTCATGGACAAAAAAATAAAGAATCACTGAGGGAGAAAATATAACTAAAGAACATTTATTTTTCATTAAGACTTTATCTTGAGGACAAAACTAAACTGTGTTACCACCCCCTACCCCATCTTGAAGAAGGGTTAGTACAGTGAATGTTATAAAGCAGATATGAATAGTTTTGAAGGATTGGAACCAACATTAACTGACAAAGAACTTCCATCTAAATCATCAAAAAAATGTTGAAGTAAAAAAAAGCGGGGGGGCAAAAGGGGTTTCAGATTGAATAAGATCGTCACATTTCATCTAATACATTCAATCTTGGCTAGAGTATAACAAAATGGAAACAGGATTATTATAATACAAAACTTCCACTACAGCAAGCTGTACATACCTGTGTTCCAAGCCACCCCCAACCCCCTAATGCTTCCAACTCAATTATTTCCCAGCCTGTTGGGCCTGCCGACGAAGGAGCACATAGATCTTCTCTTTAATCCAGTCTTTGTTATAAGGCTGGTACGTCTGGGTGTCAGCTCGGTAACTGAGGAACAGAAAGACAATAAACAAAGTTACAGTGGTCAATTACTGTCATGTGTTTAAAGCCCCAAATTATAACAGCCCAATGATGGCACAGATATACACATTTCTGTACATAAACTTAATGAAAGAGTTGTTTACCTAGCTTTTGCATTTTAAGCTATATAAACTTTAGATCATTTAGCACAATTTTACAGTGGAAAAAGAAACCAATGCCTAGAGCTCTTAAGTTAATGCTCAATATGTTACATATCTACTTCTTGATAGAGTATGACCAGAAACCATGTGTTCTTTCTCCTACATACTTTCCAGTTTTTACGGTTCCTTTAGTGATTAAAGAATAAAAGCCAAATGCTAGTACAAACCTTAGATTTGCTAAATTTATTCTGAGTTAACTAACTTTAAAAACATGTTACTGCAACAAAGATTTCTTGATTTTTCCCCCCAATATAGCATTAAGAGAAGGAAATCTTATAACCTATATTTTAGAATTTGCTTTTTAATATAATGTTAGAGGCTCATGGAGGAGAATTATCAGAAGAGATAGTAAGCTCTAAAACACCTGTTATCAGAAGAGAAGGAAACAGCACAAAGACTAGCATTAGCAGTAAAACTCCAATGGGACTCTGAGGGTTTCTGGAGCACAAGGATTACTTAATGGCCAATCACTTGGGGTATCTTTACAGGACTCAAAAAAATGGAGAAATTTTCCAGCCAACCTAAAACTGAAATGTAGCTGGTTACGTAAAAAATTCATTTTTGGAGCCCAAAACTAAAGCAGACAATAAGCAACCAGAGACTGTACAAATACAATACACATCACAGTGTTTCAAAGCTTTGTGCACCATCTGGTGGGAACACTGCACTGCATCCAAAAAGAGGCCGAAGATGCAGTTTGCCTTGATGAGTACACTTAGTGTGCCCCCAAAATAACTTAGGGATACCACAGAAAAACACACTATCTAATGTGTCAGTTATTGTCTTGTTTAACTAGAAGTTGTGCTTGTTAACTTCATGGCAAAAAAAAGTATACATAAATAAATACAAAAGACATTAATATGTTACCAAGAACTAGGTATTACTTTAAGCGCTTATCTGAATTAATTCGCTTATTCCTTTTCACAACTCTTTGAGTAGGTACAATTATTATCTTTTTTATAAACAAGGAAAACAAGGCTCAAAGAAGTGAAGCAACTTCTTAGCTAGGTGATATTGGACAAGTAGTAGAATTTACACACTCTTGACTGTAGAGTCTTCACTGTTAAAACCACTAAGCTAGAAATCTATAATCCAATTTTTGGTAAGGGAAACAAACTCCAAAGTAGGAATGCTTTATACAATTCACATCATATTCTTCCTCTGAATGATAAGGTCAGAATCTGGTTTATTAAAAATGTATAAGCTTTCCATTTTACAAAATGCTTAACCAAATAAAAGAAA
Source organism: Cynocephalus volans (assembly GCF_027409185.1). NCBI lineage: Eukaryota > Metazoa > Chordata > Mammalia > Dermoptera > Cynocephalidae > Cynocephalus > Cynocephalus volans. Next base: position 150,907,822 of record NC_084462.1, read on the forward strand.
CATTTGGCTTTTTACTAATGTCCTTTTGTTACAATGAGAAATATCCTAAAAAGTGAAATAATTTTGCTTGAATATCTTCTGCTCATACCTCCTAAATAAATAAGCTCTCATCTAGTCTACTTTGAAGTGTGGCAGAACAGACCACAATTAACACTGGAAAAGACCTAAAAAGGAAATAGAATTTCTCAGAACTATCATATTTGGGTGGGCAGCCTTATATTCTTGGACCTTGCTTATTAGTACAGTAGGGTCAGATTTATGTCAGGAACTCAAGGACAGGGTTTTATTTTTAATTACAAATATGTTAATTTTTTAAAATTTGCCACAAGTAGAATTATATGAGCTCCAGTTTCCATAAGTGAGATAAATTGTACTGTTAACCAATAAAAACGTGTTTGGTTTTTTTTTTGATAGGTGAAAATTACACAAAGTAAAAAAGTGGTTATAAGGGACATACCACAAGTATGCTATTAATCTTTGAACATAACTTTTCTAACTTTGTGCTACTAAATGTAAACCAGAAACCACATCTAGAATGCTAAAATGATTTCTACTATTTGTATTATTAAAGAAAAATAGGGGAAAGACTTCTTTAATAATTACTTAGATAATTCCTTCCAGCTATGGTAGTTCAGGTAGTATAGAAGAGAAATTAATAGCAAGCTATAGTTATTAATGGTCTGTCTGAAAAGCTGCAAGCTGTAGTTATTTATGTTTCTATTTCTAATGTTGAAAATTTGGGGACCTCCGAAAACTTTCAGAATCAAATAAGGATTTAGAACCACTTTTCCCACATGACTGTGGTTATGTCCCTCTTATTATTAGAATATTCAGGAGAAATAAGGTAGGTAACCAAAGAGATTACCTACTGCCATGGTACTTCCTGTGACAGCACATGCTGCTCCTCTCTTTAATCAAGGATTGTGATTTGGGTAATACTCCTCAGACCAGAGACTGAGTCCATTTTTGGTTTGCAAACTGTTGTGTACTCACTGCTCCTACTACGTTTACATGGCAATGACCTAAGACTTACAAATTAATTAAAAAACAAAAAATCCCACAACAGTATAGGAGGAAATGCAATAAATAAGATTCTACCTTGGTTTTTTTTACACTTTTTTTTTTTTTTTGTCGTTTATTTCGTGACCGGCACTCAGCCAGTGAGTGCACCGGCCAGTCCCATATAGGATCCGAACCCGCGGCGGGAGCGTCGCCGTGCTCCCAGCGCAGCACTCTACCAAGTGCGCCACCCAAGTGCGCCACGGGCTCGGCCCTAAGATTCTACCTTGTGACATGACTAACCCCAGAGCAAACTGACCATGTATTAATAATAAAGTTTAGGCATGGAGAATTTTTATTTCACATATTTAAAGCCAGAGTATGAATTTTTTCAGTTTTCTGATCTGTAAGTTTTTTCCATAAGATGAAAATACAGCCTTTTGAATATGCAGGCTTTCTTTATTTGCTTAGAGAAAAAAGGGACCTGTTCATCCTCAGTTACCATAATGAGGAGGTACTCCTAACTAGTAAGGCAACTTGGTACTAGTGAAGACATCGTGATTTCATTGATCAAACCCACAGCTTCAGTTCTTGTATAAACCTGCATTCACTGACCATAACAGTAGGCTAAAAGATTCATCTGCCAACAGCTAGGAATTTTATTAATATACTTAACATTTATTGTCTCATTTTCAAGTACCAGTTAATAGCTGTCAACACACAGCTTTCCATAAGGAAGGCTATTCATGAGTTGGCTATTGCATGACTTGGAAAATAGCATGCAAGTTGATGGATTCCTAAATGTTCACAAGCCAGAATGATCTTGGGGGTGGGGGCACACAACAAAGTCTAACTAAATAGGGCTGCCCCACCCAGATATGATAGTTCTGAGAAATTCTGTTCCTTTTTTTTTTTTTTTTATAAAATCACGAAAGCCACCAATTTAAAAAATAAAATCAATAATTAATTTAAAGAATTAAGTGAGGGTATGCATATGAACTCTGTTAAAATCATAAATTCCAATTCAAACATCTAGTCAGTTTTTAAGTTCAGGTGTGAAAATTTCCCAACACAAATACACCTAGGACAAAAGCATATATATATGTATTACCAGAGTTTCATCAGATAAATAACTTCAAGCTTTCTAACATAAGAGACTGAAAAATTTAGCATGAAATATATTAGAGTTTTCACTTTTGTTTAGGTCATCCTATCAATTCAGAATATAGCTCTGTAATGAAAACAAGAGAAGGAAAACTACCAATAATTTTAAAAAGCGATGCCTCAAATATTATATGGTTGACATACATTTATACAACCAATATTTACTCAGCACCAACTACATGCCTGATACTATTCTAGATACCAGGGATACAGCAGTGAACAAAAACAAAGCTTCCTGTTCTTAGATTAAATTCTAGCAAGCATATACAGTCATCCCTCAGTATCCTCAGGGGACTGGTTTTAGGACCTCCTATGGATACCAAAATCCATGGATGCTCAAGTACCTGATATAAAATGGTGTAGTATTTGCAAATAACCAACGCACATCCTCTCATATACTTTACTTATAAATACCTAATAGAAAGTAAATTGTATTAAGTAATTGTTACACTTTATTGTTAGGGAATAATGGCAAGGAAAAAAGTCTGTACATGTTTAGTACAGATGCAAATTTTTTTTCTAATATTTTCTATCTGTGGATGGTTGAACCCAGGGATAAGGAAGGCCGACTGTATACACATTACTGGTGATTTTATATCCAGTAGATGATCCTGTCAACACCTAAGCCTCTCAGTTCCTTGAACTCCTCTCCCCTAATGACCTCGTCTCCTACCATTCCTTGGCCAGATCCCTACACCTTGTCATTCAGCATTTCAATCTCAGTTCCAAGCACCTCATTCCCTAATCACTACTTCCTAATACTCCAACTGCAGCAATCCTTTTACTCGGTGGGACCTACAATTAATCGGTTTACCTGTCTCCAGTGCCCCCTTCCACCCCCATTACATTTCACAGTCATTCAGTCCTTTGCATACACCTTCAACCTTTAGCAAAATCTTTGCTAACTCTCTACCAACTCCTTACCTGTAGCCATCCGGGTTAAGAGTGACTAGAAAAAAACCCCATGATCACAATGACTGATTTCACTTTAAATTCATTAAAGTGCCTCAGAGAACACTTAATGTATCCCAGAAATCACACATATCCCTAATCCTTTCATCTTCCTAGATTATTTCTCCACAAACCTGCAGCACCCCCCCAATTTCAAATTGTGTCCTTAATTCCTATTTTCCTGAGATAACTGGAGCAATCAGAAAATAATTTCCCTAAGCCCCCACATTTGCCTGCCCTCCCTACTTTACTACTAATGAACTGTCCAAGATCCTATCTAAAGCCATTAATTTCTCTTGCTCTACTAGATCATTCCATGAGCCAGCAAGCTTATCATTATCTCTTCAACCTAAAAAAATTTTACAAAGCTATTTCCTCTTTTGGCCATAACCCCATCTCTGCTCTTTTGAGCAAAATTCAAAAAAGCTGTATTAGCTGCCTATAATTCCTCTCTTATTTCCTTAAACTCACTGAAATCTGTGAAGATCGTACTCCTTTCACCCTACCAAAACTGCTTTGGAACTCACCAAAGACTTCCACAGGGCCAAATCCAGGGGTCAATTCTCAGTCCTCATTTATTCGACCTATCGATAACATTAAACACTTCTGCACTGGATATCACTGCTCCCTGCTTCTCCAATGTCCTACTACTCTCCCCCCCTCCACTCACTCCTCGGCAGCCTCACAGGAGGCCTTACTAACTCCAAACATGCCAAGCACACTCCTGCTTCATGACTCTTGCCCTACCTGTCCTGTCCCCTCTGTCTGCTAAGTTTTTCCTATACATATCTGCATGGCTTATTCTCTTACCCAAGTCTGTGATCAAACATCACCATTTCAGTGAACCATTTCCTAGCCACCCTAAGTAAAACCGCAATCCACCTTCCAAACTCTCCTTATCCCCCCATCCTTACTCTATTTTCCTTTTTGGTACTTAATTCCTCCTAATTATGATTTACTTGTCTATCTTGGTATGTCTCTACCCACTACTACATAAGAATGGAGATTTCTGAATCTGTTTTATTCACTGCTGAATTCCCAGTGCCTAGAACATGCTTGTTATACAGTTGACACTCAATAAATACCTGTTGAATGAACACACCTGGTCTCATTGTGTGTGAGATATATATATATCTCTCTGACTATACCTAGATTAACTATAGACATTACAAACTAATACAGCAAAATGCCTGCAGCTCTGTTGGCCTCAGATTCCTGAGCTTATTTATATTTAAATAATTATAATAAAAACTTTTCAATTAAGTTATTTCATTAAAGACTAGAACTGAATCACTTTAATGTTTGGAGTGAGCAAAATAAAATTGCAATAATTGAAACACAATGAAGAGGTACAGAAAACAAAACTCAAAAATCCCAAGGAAATGCCTGTTTTCACCAGGAACCTTTGGGGAGACTGCAAGGTGCAGCCAGGTTCCAGGCTTGGCTCTAGCGGTGACCCATGAAGTGCCTGTTTTTCACCCCTTCTCCCTCCACTTCTAACACAGTGCCTGGCATGTAATAAATACTCAAGTACCTATGACTGAATATCATCTCATCATAAACTGCATCCATTTTCCTCTGTAAAAAGAGCTGTATTTATACGTAGTTTCTGCTCACAATGTTGAGAAAGATTAAGTCTATAATACTTATGCTCCTTGGTAGTAGTGGTAATAAGTGGATTATCAATACAAATTATTACAACAAATATGTTAGAAAAAAATTTAATCTGAAAAATCTCTGAGAAAACAGTCTAAAAATATCTCACTCTAATAAACATGTTTACACAGGCTAGGATTAAAATTAAGTTAAATTTCAGCCCCATATAAATATTTAAAGTTTTAAAATGCCATGAACAGAGAATAATTTTAGTTTTACCCCAAAGTCAATTGCTTTAGGACAAAGACCATAAGGGGGGTTAAAAAACTAAGAAAAATATTATTAGGTATAAGGAACAAAGAATCAGGACATGGAACTTCTTAATTAGCATCCTCTCTGCATACTAACTGTATCTATTAGCAAAGTTCTTAAGATGTTCTTATGCCTTTGGCTCTATGCTGCCAAATTAATTTATGATCTACATGTAAGTGAAATATTAATTACCACATAGTACTCAAAATGCAAAGACCAGTGTCAGACACACAGTGAACCCCAATACCACAAATCACCTCAAACAGACAAACAATAGAAAAACACAAGTTAAAAGATATGGTGGCTAATACTTACACAAGGCAGCTGAGGTCTGCCAGATCATCGATAAAATCAAACAACTGACTGATGTCATATGTGATGGAGGGACTGTTGGGATTCATTCTCTTCAGATGTTCTTCATACATTTTACAAACACCTAAGAGAGGGGGAAAAAACAAGATCTTACAATCGCATAAACTTCTAGATGAGTAGAGCTATATACTGATGTATTTATTTTAATAAAGTTGGACTGGGAAAAGAATGGTAGGTTGATCACTTTTGTTTTAATCATTGCCATTAGTAAATATTTTTTTATTTTATAAATTCACCAGAATGTTGGTAACTATTTTGTGCCTTAATAATAAAATAAAAAGATTACTTCAAACCACTGGAGCTAAAGAGACTTTAAGGATTTGTCATCTGATGATTCAAAAAATGACAACCCTGTAGGTTTTACTATCAGATTTTTCAGTAAATCTTGCTAAAACCATAGTAAATAAAGAAAAATATCACACTGTGGAATAATGGGTGGAAAATGAATACTTTCATATTCTGCCTTTAAATTCTGATGCAATGAAAAGAAAAATCACAATAAAAATTGGCAATGAGGGAAGAGATTACCCTGATAGGGTACTTAAGATCCTGGACTCTGGATTGAGACAAACCTTATTTCCAACTCTGCCCTTTATTAATCATGAAACCTTGGGCAAATGACTCCATCCCCTGAACCTTACCTGTCAAACAGAGATAACAACAGAACCTCTTCATAGAGTTGTGTGGACTACATGAAATAATGCATATAAATCATTAGAACATGTAGTAAGCATATAAAAACTGAAATAAAGTAATAAAATGAGCAAAATCACCCACACTATTAACTTAATTATCTAAAGAGCATATTACCTATTTAATTTTTATTCAGTGAAACATTCTTCTTATTCTTTTTCAGGAAGAGCACCTTTTCAGTCCCTTCCCACTATCAACTACTTTTAAGAGTATAATGATGAACGGACAAGTGACATAAATGTTCGTTATCTGGGGAAAACATGTCCTATATTGTGCACACAGGCCCTTTATGTACCTTTAAAATTAACTTCATTGGGCCGAGCCCGTGGCGCACTCGGGAGAGTGTGGTGCTGATAAAATTAACTTCATTAATCTAATAAAAAGCAATATTCAACCATAATACTATCAGGCAACTATCTTAGGGTTTTTGACTGCTATTGGTATACGACACTGTGATCACAAAATATCACTCATGAGTTACTGAATGGAAAGGAAATAAAAAACCAGGAAAGTAAATTCACCTTTTTTTTTTTGGCAGCTGGCCAGTACAGGGATTCAAACCTGTGACCTTGGTATTATAAGACTGCACCACCTCTCATTTTAAAAAGGCATTAACCCACAGCTGCCACCATACTTAATAGTGAAAGACTGGATGGGTTTCCTGTTAAGAACAGGAAGAAAACTGGAATATCTACTCTTGCCACTTCTGTTCAACATTGTACTGGAAGTTCTAACCAGGGTAACTAGGCAAGAAAAAGAAATAACAGGCATTCAGACCGAAAATGAATAAATAAAACTATCTTTATTCACAGACAACATGATCTTATAGATAGAAAATCCTAAGGAAACCACCATAGAACTATTAGAATTAATAAATGAGTGCAGCAAGGTTGTAGGATATAAGAACAATATATGTAAATCAATTTTATTTCTAAACCCTAAGAGTAAACAATTTAAAAATGAAATTAAGAAAATTCCATTTACAACAGCATTAAAAAAGAATAAAATTCTTAGAAATAAATTTAACAAAAAAGCTTAAGACTTGTACACTAAAAACTATAAGATGCCATTGAAAGAAAAGGCCTAAATAAATGGGAAGGTATCCCAGGTTCATGAACTAGAAGACTTTAAGATGGCAATACTCCCCAGAATGATCTGTGGATCCAACACAATCCCTATCAAACTCTTGAGTTCCTTTTGCAGAAACTGAAAAGCTGACCCTAAGTTTTGCACGAAAATGCAAGAGACCCAGGAAAACCAAAATAATCTTGAAAAAGAACAATGATGTTGGAGGACTCACACTTCCCAATTTCAAAACTTACTACAAAACTACTATGATCAAGACAGTGTGGTATTGGCAAAAGGATAGGCATACCGATCAACGGAACAGAAATGAAAGTCCTGAAATAAACCTTCACACTTATGATCAATTGCTTCTTGGCAAGGGTACCAAGATAATTTAATAGAGAATAGTCTTTTCAACAAATGGAGCTGGACAACTGGATAGTCACATGTAAAAGAATGAAACTGGACCCATACCTGACATTATATATAGAAATTCACTCAAAATGGGCCAGAGACCTAAAATTAAGAGTCAAAGCTATTTTAAAACCCATAGAAGAAAACAGAGGCATTAATCTTTGCGACCTTGGATAGGGCAATGGTTTCTTAGTTATGATACCAAAAGCATAGGAAACAAAATATATACCAGGTACTTCAAAAAGTCCATGTAAAAATAGAATTAAGAGATAATATGAATCCGTGAACTTTTTGAAGACCCCTCATATAGACAAATATACATAAAAATTGGACTTCATCAAAATTAAAAACTCTTGTGCTCTAAGGGATACTATCAAGAAAGTGAAAAGACAATCCAGACTGAGAGAAAATCTCTGCAAAACACAAATCTGGTAAAATACTGGTATCCAAAATATACAAAGAACTCCTAAAACTCAACAATAACTCAATTAAAAAGTGGGCAGAGCTCTGAACAGGCACCTCACCAAAGATGTACAGATGGCAAAAAAGCATATGAAAAGATGCTCAATGCCATATGTTATTAGGGAATTGCAAATTAAAACAATGAAATACCACTATACGCCTATTAGAATGGCTAAAATCTAGAACAGTGACAAGACCAAATGCTGCCAAGGATGTGGAATAATAGTAACATTCATTCACCGCTGGTGGGAATGTAAGCCAAATGATATAAAGCACTTCTGGAGATAGTCTGGTAGTTTCTTTCTTTCTTTCTTTTTTTTTTTTTAAAAGATGACCGGTAAGGGGATCTTAACCCTTGACTTGGTGTTGTCAGCACCACGCTCAGCTAGCGAGCTAACCGGCCATCCCTATATGGGATCCGAACCCGGGGCCTTGGTGTTCTCAACACCGCACTCTCCCAAGTGAGCCACGGGCCGGCCCCCTGGTAGTTTCTTATGAAGCTAAACATAGTCTTTACCATATGATCCAACAATCATGCTCCTAGTTGTGTACCCAAACGAACTGAAAACTTAGGTCCACACAAAAGTTTGTAGCAGCTTTATTCATAATTGCTAAGACTTGGAAGCAACCAAGATGTCCTTCAACAGGAGAATGAATAAACAGTTAATCATATAATGGAATAATATTTAGCAACAAAAAGAAATGAGCTATAAAGCCTCAAAAAAACATGAAAGAATCTCAAAAGCATATTGTTAGGTGAAAGTAGCCAATTTGAAAAGGCTATATACTGTATAAATCCAATATGACATTCTGGAAAAGGCAAAACTAGAGACAATAGAAAGATCAGTGATTGTCAGGGGTTTAGGAAGAGGGAGAGAGGTATAGGTGGAACACAAGGATTTTCAGGGCAGTGAAACTATTCTGTATGATACAGTAATGGTATATACATGTCATTATACATATGTCAAAACCCACAGAGTGTTCAAAGCAAAGAGTGAGCCCTAATGTAAACTATGAACTTTAGTTAATAACGTGTCAGCTATTAGTTCATCATTTGCAACATATGTATCACACTAATACAAAATGTAGTAACAGGGGAAACAAGCAAAGTGGGGAGAGAAGGAGTATGTTGGAACTCTGTACTTTCCAATTAATTTTCCTATAAATTAAAACTGCTCTGAAAAAATTAAGTCTATTAATTATTTTTAAAGAGTGGGAGATTAAGGAGGAAAAGCTCTGCCTTACAGAGAGATATTAACAACTATAAGAAAGAAAAATAGAATAAGAACACTACCATTTGGCAACCACCATGTGAGAACCGATTCAGTAATTCTGTTTTAATATTTTTAGTTTTAACTTTTTAAACAGAAAATAATCGTTTCTGATTTTAAAAAAAGAAAGTAAAAAGGAGCTTTGAAAAGACATGGAGGAACCTTAAATGCATATTGTTAAATGAAGAAAGCCAGTCTGAAAAGACTGCATATGGTAATGATTCCCAACTACATGACATTCTGGAAAAGGCAAAACTATGGAGACAGTAAAAAGACCAGGGGGTGCCAGAGGCTTGGGGGGCAGGGGAGGGGGTAAGAAGGAATGAATAGGTGGAGCACAGGGGATTTTTAGGGCAGTGAAACTATTCTGTATATTTACTGTATGTAACAGTGGAACCATCATGCACGTAGCAAAACTCATAGAACTGCACGTACAACACAAAGAATGAACCCTAATGTAAACTAGAAACTGTAGTTAATAATGATGTATCAGTGCGTCAATACTGGGTCATCACCGTGACAAATGTACCACACCAGTGCAAGATGTTAATAATAATATGGGGAACTGTGTAGGGGTAGGGAGAGAAAATAACATGTGAACTTGCTGTAGTTTCTGTTCCACTTTTTATAAAGCTAAAACTGCTCTAAGAAATAAAGCATATTAATTTAGTTAGGCTTTACTAAAATCATCAAAGGTTAGTAAAGGGTACTGCAGAATCAATGACCAAATATGATAACATAGGTGAGGTAACAATCTGCTAAGGGAGCATATACACAAAGTCCACCTTAACAGTAGGTAAGGATGTGAGCAGAGGAATGGACCTGAAGGGAGATAAAGAAAAAAGCTGCAATGGGTTGAATGTCCTCCCAAGCTCTTGTTGGAGCTTAATCCCCAATATGGTATTTGAAGGTGGAGCCTTTAAGAGGTGACTGGACAATGAGGGCTATGCCCTCATGTAATGAATTAATCCATTTATGGATTAATGGGTTAAAGGATGAATGAGTTATCACCATAGTGGCACTCGTGGCTTTATAAGAAGAGGAAGAAGCACATTAGCACACACTTCTGCCTCCCTCGCCAAGTGATATCCCGCACCACCTCCGGACTCTGCTGAGAGTCCCTACCAGGAAGAAGGCCCTCACCAGATGTGCCCTCTTGACCTTAGACTTCCCAGGCTACAAAACTATAAGAAATAAATTCCATTTCTTCGTAAATTGCCAAGGTGCAGATATTCTGTTATAAGTGACAGAACACACACTAATATAAGTGCCTTGTTCTTCTTTAAAAATTAAACAGAAGTAGATGGCAGCCTGGAAGGAAAGGCGCCAGCTACCTAAAAGCTATCTCTGATTATTTCAAATAGCTTTTTTCCACAGATCTATCCATTGTTGGCTTTACATGGACAGATTTTAAGTCTATCCCAGTTAGTTTTGAATAATCAACAGACTGAGGGACATGCCCAGGAGCAGAAACAAAGTGACTATAAAATCTTCACTGGAAGAAGTAAAGAATGGACAATTTGCTAGAAAGGATGTGGGACATGCACAACTGGTTTACTAGACATAATGATTAAACAAAAGAATGAATCCAATTTATGAAGATCTAATTTATGTGCTCTTATCTAATGGTTTACTGAGTAAAACAAACTTTAGGGCTCACAGTTCCCTTCAGGGTTGTACCAACACAATAGATAATACTAATTTGGTTGCATTTGTCTTCATTCTCTGAGCTAACTTCTATTTTCTAACAACATTCTGATAGGCTGTGACCAAATTTCAACATCTTTTAGCATTTATTTGTTTAATAAGCAGACTATTAGATTCAGAAGGCATCCCCAGAGCCTGCCTTAACAACTCTAGTTCTTGAGTTTAACCAAATAACACATAACAGAATATTTATAAAACAATGTAAAATCATTCCCTATATATGAGCTTGATAAAAAAAAAAAAGTAATATTTGCAGCAGGAAAAGACGTATATATACAACTAATGTTTGAAATACACAACAAATATGGTCTACTTTCCCTGCTCAAATTAATAATTAAAGAAATCTGGAAGAAAAAGCAAATCTGGTTCCTAAAAGAAACATATTTTAGGGCCGGCCCGTGGCTCACTTGGGAGAGCATGGTGCTGACAACACCAAGTCAAGGGTTAAGATCCCCTTACTGGTCATCTTAAAAAAAAAAAGAAAGAAAGAAAGAAAGAAAGAAAGAAACATATTTTAATAATAAATGCCAGCAAAAAAAATAACTCAAAGATTTCTACTCCTTGATTAGTGCTAAACTCACCTTCCATGCATTCATTCACTGACTCATAGTCGGCGTAAGTTCTGCCTTCTGGCCTTTTGGTAGGCTGTACCAGTAAAATGGTGTGAGACTGCAGGAGGAAAAAGTGATTTTAACATAAGTTTCTAACTTTTACCTAAGAAATTCACAGTATGATGTAAAATCCCCATTTATAACACATTAATCATTGCTAGTTATTAAAACAACTAGTAAGGGTGCTCTTCCTACAAAATTTATGCCTTTGCCCAAGTGTGGTATCAGAAGCTGGATTCACAACTCCTTTGTAAGATCTCCTTTAGTCTCCCACTCTTTGACTTCTTCCGCAAACTCCTATTGCACTTACTGCCTGCAAGCACTCAGCACAAGCTCCCTTTTCTTTTATATTTTTTCTTCCCAACTGTGTTATAAACCTTCTTGGTTTTCCGTTTCCACTGGTCACTTTCTATCTCTAGCCCTGTTAAGTCCCTAATAAAAACTCAGATATGGGCTGATGAAAGGAGAGAAAAAGAGAAACACTATAATCACTGCAAGGACTGTATCAGCCTATGTTCTTTTTCCAACCTTAGCACAACAGTGGAGTCACATTTTATAAGAGGTTAGGCTCTTAACATTAAGGTGTAAGATAAACTGGCAATGTAAAAATGAAATACATAGTTAACATAACTCTAAAAAAATCTTTGCCTTAAGCGGCTATCTAGTACCAAAATCACATATTTTTAAACACAAAATGGTTAGATGATCACACTATAAGAAATGTAAATATGCCCGAAGAACAACATATAGACTTATGTCTTCCATCTCCTGCTTGCTGTGGGGCATGTTTTCGTTAGCGGGTCAATCTCAGGGTTTCTCAACCTTGGCACTATTACATTTTGGGCTGGATGATTCCTTGTTATGGGTGGCTGTCCTGTGCATTGTAGGATGTTTAGCAGCATCCCTGACCTCTGCCTACTTGATGCCAGTAACACCCTTCCTTCCAAAGTTGTGACAACCAAAAATGTCTCCCGGCATTACCAAATGTCCCTTGAGGGATAAAATCTCACCCAGCTGAGAATCATTGATCTACTAAAATTATGTCCCCAGCCAATTTTTTGCCATATGTAGAAGGCTGATTAATTAAACACAAGTATGATGCTGCTCCACCAAAAATCCAATCCCAAATCAAACTATTCACATTTTTCTTCTCTTTTGCTGTACTAGTAATTTTTTAGCTAAAAAAATAAAAAATAAAAAACTCATGATGACAGAATCTCCCCAAACTGTTTTGAAATGATGAGAACTTCTAGCCATCAACAAATTGGAACTGAAATAGTTGATGCCTAGACTTTCTGAATAAATAACAAAAAAACAGTACTTTGAACACGATATGCAAAGCAAAGGGTCATCATACTACTCCCTCCCCATGAAGAAATGAGTCATTTTGATTAAAAGTTCGAGAGAGTTTGAGATAAAAATAGAACTTGGTGACAAGAGATGGAGGATAATCTCTCACCTATGATGAGCTGAACACAGTCAAAGCCTTTGTTAAACAGTGATTAATAGATAAAGTATCATACAAGATTATATAAAAGTTTCTATTAGCCAGCTATGGAAAAAAGGAGTTTCAAATGATTATTGAGAAGAAAATAACTTTATAAATCACACTAACAGTGGAGCTTGCCATATACACTAGCTATACCAGTTGCTACTATATTAATTTTGTTCTCCTTTCAATGCAAATGAAAGGACCAATTCATTTGAAAAGGTAACACATGGAAATAGCCATACAGCTTTTTAGATCAGGTGTTAAAATGAATTCATGGGCAGTTTACTTTTTGCAATACTTACTGCCCAAAGACAAGGATTAAAAACTACTAGGAATAAAATACTGTAGTCAAAATGGTTATTATTTTTAAGTGGAAGCACTTCCCTATTACCAATTTTTCAAAGACCATAATACCTCTCAAACCACTTTTGGTCACTTTCTTCTTATTGGAGCTGTTTTCAGAACCCCCTAGTTTTATTAAAAATCCAAATATACTTGTCATATTAGTTTTTTCCTTCTGGACAGATTCCATCCTTTCCTTCCTTCTGGTCCTTTCTCAGAGGAACCAGTACAAAAAAGAAAAAACCACAACAGAAAAAAAGAAAAAAGAAAAAAAAAAAAGATTGTGAAAACCCCAATAAGGAAAAAAGAAAAATATTTATGTAGAATTTTCCTAATAAAATCCTTATTCTCTGATTACCAAGCAGCATTGATTCACTCTGACGAACAGTTAATCTAGCTTTAACTTTTTAAAGTCCCACAAACATGAACCCTAAGAACAGTCATTCTGCTATTGCAGAAATATTACAATAGTCATTAACTTCAAATGCCTTCCCCCAAACTTCAAAGAAAGAGGGAGGGAGGAATTAATTGAAGTTTCTAAACCAATAATCATTCACTTTAAATACAAACTGTAATGTTCAATTCTACCAAGTCGATAAGGAACTATCACTGGCATTTGTCCAAAGAGAATGGGTTGTCGATATTAATTGCTGTCACTTTCTCAGATTTTAACCTAAACATCTCAACACAATACCAGAATGACATAAAGGCAGAAAGAAGGAAACTCATAGAGGTAGAATGACTTGCCCAAGGTCACACTGCTAGATACGGCAAAACGGGAACTGGAGACTTGGTTTTCTAATTCGTAGTCCTCTTTGGGAGACTACGTTGGGTCAAACACTAAAATATCTCAACTCAGAAAAGTACAACCTGAAAAAGTTCCTTGCTAACAATAAATGCGGCAACCAGAAAACGAAAGTGGAAGTGTGGAAGTAATCTTGATTTCTCGTAATCCATGTGAGCATCTCCCTTTTGATTAAAAATCCACCACCAGCACCCCAACCACTCCACTACCGCTCCGGTCAGATTCTAAGGGACCTAGGCCCTAAGCTGAGCCTATCTTTTCAGCCTCCAACCCCAAAGAATGTAAATGAGGGTAAGAACAGGACTGAGGGCTGAAACAAATGAGGCACCTAGGGGTCTTAGGAAAGACAAAAACCATTTTTTAAAAGGCAGAGCACAGGAGAACAAAAGGGGAATAGCTGAGAAAACACACTACAAAGCAAATATGACCTCTCCTCGCCTACGCGCCGGATGCAGTAAGTTGAACGTCAGATTCGGGGAACGGTTTGTCAGACATCCCTCGGCCATTGTTCCTACGGTAAGCTAGAGCGACTGGAGGAAAAAAGCACCATCCCACGCCTGGGTCCACCAAGAAGCAAACGGGAGAAAGTGTATTTTCAGGCCCACGGCACGCCTCGATTGAGCCAGCAGGCGGGCGCGCAGCCGTAGGGCGGACCCGGGCGGGCCTAGAGGTAGGCCCAACGTCTCCGCGGCGGGAAGGGGAACGGTCCTCCCACGAGCTGGCGGGGCCGCGTGCAGAACGCTCGCGCTGGCGGGGATGGGGGGTATGCGGCTAGGGTTGCCCGGGAGGCTGGGTGCTCGGGTAGCCGCCGGGGCCTCTCTCACCATCGCGCCAAACTCTCTTCGTTTCAACCGCTGCAGACACCTCGGCCGCACTCGAGCTTAGCAGCAACGCCGCCAACAGCCAATCCCCGCGATAGGAGCCGACGGAAATCGTCGGAAGCGCAACGCGAAAGAGACTTTTGAACCATAGAGGCGAACTTACTTCCGGCAGCTAGAGCAGATACTGACTCTGTTTCAGCCATCTTGGATAAGGGCGATGAGCTAGGAAAGGGAAAGTTTCGGGCGCTTTAGAAAGAATAAATTATTTCATGACTCTGTGTTCCGTACTCACCTTATTAGAGATACGGCTTAAGAGCTCACCGGTACAGTTAGGGACACCAGTCATCTTTCATCAGCCCTACTTAAAAATGGCGGCAGTGTAAGTATCCCGGACCATAGGTCGGTTGTAACCCGGAAGTTCCCTTCTAAAGGAGGGGGCGGTGAGACAATCCGGAAGTGGATGTAATGAAGAGGTGCCACTTGGCGGCCATGGCCGCTGTAGTATCGGCGGCTTTGGGGCAAGGCCGGGCGGAGTGGAGTATCATGGGCAGCACCGGGTATAGGGCAAAGACAGCTTTGTATCAGCTTTGCTGCTGAACCCCAAGGACCCATCGTTAGACACCTGCGGGACTCCTTTCCCCATCCTAGACTTGGAGGGGAGTTTGCCGGGACTGGTGGGCTGGTCCCAGTCTTGGGGGGCGGATCACCCGCGGGGCTGCCTCTGGGAGACAGGGTCGCCGAAAGAAGGAGCAGGTTTGCTTGGGTTTTCCTCCTTTTCTCCTGCCACCTAGGACGTTGTCTGTGGGGGGAGTGGGCCCGTTGTGCCACCTTCATTACGACGATCGAACAGTTCGCTCGTTCGCACATTTTCCCCGTTGACTTTTCCCATCTCTGTTAACCCGCGAGAATCCAGTGGCTGGCATCTGAGAACCCAGGGGCTGGGGCCTAAGATTGCTGAAAGTTCTCTCTCTGGTGCTAATATCAGCAAAAAGGGGCTGTTTCCAGGTACGTTCAAGAGAAAGGTGCCTCGTGAACACATCTGCTGGTGGGAAGGCCGAAAGAACTGGAAAGCCCACTTGTCTTGGAATCGCCACACGTGTTTAAAGAACCTAAGCACCTTTTGAAGCCACTGGAAGTTTGTAGTCTGGCGGTAAGGAGGGCAGAATGGATGATTTCATCTCCATTAGTCTGCTGTCTCTGGCTATGTTGGTGGGATGTTACGTGGCTGGAATCATTCCTTTGGCTGTTAATTTCTCAGAGGTAAGAAATTCTCAATTTTCTGTCAGCTGTCAGGATGGCTGTTTAGGAAAGCAGTGATAGTTGCAAAGCGAAGCTTCTTCTCTAAGTAATCTCAGAGCCAAAAGTCTGATTAAGGAAGTCTTTTAAAAAGATACATAAGATTTGATAATAGAAACAAACTTCATATTCAGCTTTAGAATTCTTAACCTGGGGTGGGTAGATACTACACTGAAGATCCTGGAGTATTCTTAATCCCCTGAAATTGCATACAGAATTTGGGTCTCTGTGCATTTTTCTCAAGAGAGGCACGATAGCATTTGTTTGGATTCCCAGAGGTTTCAAGGAATCAAGGTTCCAGGTTGTTACCAAAAAAGTAAATGGAGAATATTATTTGTCCATATAAGTGGAAATCAATATGATAGCTTCTCTTTTTGAGAAAATCAAGCTTACTATTTTGAGGAAAGCTAAGGGTTTTTTTGGATGCCTGTACTAGAATGAATGTAAGAAAAAAAAAAAAAGTGAGCTTGTCCTTAACTCACATTTCCTTTTAAAGAAGGAGAGCGTTGGAATGGATATTCTGAAGTTGTTTTCAAATCTGTTCGCTTAGAAGTGAATTTTTGTTAATATGCTTTGACATTTTGGTTAGCTTGATTAGTTGTTATTCCTTAAACAAACATTAACAGGAGAGGATAGATGAAAGCATTCAATGAAAATGCAGATAGGTTAGTTATATTGTCATAAAGGGTTTACAAAGTGCATAGTGCTCAAAGATTTAGGGGGAAAAGCTACTACCTTCAGAAAGAACAGGATTTCATGAGTTTGTCTTGAAGTTCAGCAGTAATCTAGGCCCCAGCCTCAATGTCTGTTCTGAAAGTACTTTCAAAGGAAAGAGGGGAGTAGAATGGCCTGAAGTGGAAAGGAAAGGTATAAATGGGATGTGAAGTAGGCCTTGAAGAAACCTGAGAAAGAGGAGGTGCTGCTGGTGAAGAAAATAGCCTGTGAGTGGGAAAGAAGGTGGGACAAGGCATTATAAGTTGGAGGAAAAGTAAAGCCCTCAGCAAGATGGAAGGGAGGCTTGAATTGTTGCTGCTCCTTTTCAGTTTTCTTTTCTATTTGTACCCCTCAGCATCGAATGATAACTTTTTTTTTTATTACATTCATTACTTAATTTCATTTTAAAAACTCAGTGAGGTACAGATGAGAAAACTCACACTCAGGTTATGTAATCTGGACAAATTCATGAAGTGTATTAGAATCGAGTTTTTTTTGTCTGTTTTGGTGGCTAGCGGGTACGGGGATGCAAACCCTTGACCTTGGTGTTATACGCTGTGCTGTAACCAACCAGCCAGCCCTCAGCTATTTTTTAAATCTAGGTTTTTCTGACTCAGAGCAATTCTTAGCCACTCTGTCCATTGCGGCGAAGTGCATGGTGTATGTACAAGGTAGCCCGTGTACCAAATCCAGCCCACAGACTTACTTTGTTAGATTAGCGAATGTTTAATTTTATTAATTTTTTTGTCTGTATTTTCTGTCAAAGCTACAACTGGGGGGTAGAGCTGAGTGGCAGCTGATTGTCCCAGTCCTTCTTGGCCGGGGAAAACTGTTTCACTCATTTGAGCTACCAGCATGCCCGGTGCTTTATGAGCCTGCTGTCTTTCCTCTGACATAAACCATATTTTTTTATAACTACATTAGAATTGAATTGACATTATTAGGGCTGACATTTGTGAGATTTTGGTTGGTTTGTATATTTAAACACTTATTGAGAGATAACATTTATGAAAATTATAATTAATTCAAATAAGCCACTAGTAAAACTTTTTATTTCTATAAAATGCTTAGAACTTTTCCAGTTTCAGTATTTTCTCAAATTATCTTGAATGATTATTGCAGTATGCAGGTGTATGTTGTTTTCTTTTTCACTGAAAGGAAATGTCTATTATTAGCCAGGTCATTAATAAAAATAATTCGTATGCCATGTCATTTGTGGCTTTCTAAATTGACGGTCAAGTGGTCTTTTCCAGCCGTAGGTCTTAAAATGCTATAAATCAGCATTCATAATATTTATTATTACAGCAGGAGGAATGTGTTTTTAGCTGTTAATAAAAATAAAAGTTATATATAAGTTAGTCAAAGGCATTTTAGAATTCAACTGGTGTTTTCTGTCTGCTAGGTTCTAAACATTTTTTTCCAGACACTTATGCTATTATTATTGGCTAATGTATTGTGAAACTAGTGAGATGATAAATTTGTAAAAATAAGCTTCATTCTTGAGGGGCTGGGAAGCACAATTTCTATCCTTTGAAAATAGCTCCCCAAACTCCTACATTGGCTAAATGCCTTTCCTTTTTAAAGAAGTCTAGCTTTTCTTAGGGGCTAGTGTTATACATAAGAGAAGAGAACCAAGTAAACCTACTTTATTTTACAGTTCACTTTCATTTACATGAAAAGATAGGCTTTTTATTTATGTTCTTAATCTTGCTGATGTTTTGTCATTAAATACTTTTTTTCTTCAGAATTTCTTAGAGCAGGAGGGCTGGCCGTGGCTCACTCGGGAGTGTGGTGCTGATAACACCAAGGCCACGGGTTTGGATCCTATATAGGGATGGCTGGTTAGCTCACTGGGTGAGCATGGTGCTGACAACACCAAGCCAAGGGTTAAGATCCCCTTACCAGTCATCTTTAAAAAAAAAAAAAAAAGAATTTCTCAGAGCAGGAATAAAAGTCAAATGACCCATAAAACCATTATTTATGGCAAGATTGGTATTTAGAAAGTCAAGTAGTCTGAAATTGCTGTAACATCAAGAGGTTTATTTGATATTGATTTCTCTGTCACTTTCTCCAACACTTTTCACTCCAAAACTACCTTTCTGTATACTTTCATGACCTTCTTCCTTGCCTTTTGAGCTGGCAACTGTACCTGAAGCCTAAATAATTTATAAAATTATTTTATAAAAGGGAAAATACCCC
This sequence comes from Cynocephalus volans, assembly GCF_027409185.1. Taxonomy (NCBI): domain Eukaryota; kingdom Metazoa; phylum Chordata; class Mammalia; order Dermoptera; family Cynocephalidae; genus Cynocephalus; species Cynocephalus volans. The sequence continues at coordinate 150,927,108 of NC_084462.1, forward strand.
TGATTTGCAAATGGAATTACAGTAGTCCCCCATCCAAGGTTTTTCTTTCCACGTTTTCAGTTACCTGTGGTCAACTGTGGTCTGAAAAATAGGTGAGTACTGTAAGTAAGATATTTTGAGAGAGAGAGACTTTTATTACAGTATATTGTTATAATTGCTCTCTTTTATTGTTATTGTTGTGCCTAAGTTTTAAATTAAACTTTATCATAGGTATGTGTGTATAGGAAAAAAACATAGTATATATAGGGTTTAGTATCTATGGCTTCAGGCATCTGCTAGGGGGTCTTGGAATTTCTCCCCCAAGGATAAGGGGGGACTACTATATAAGTATATATTATAATCAAGATGCTATTTTTTCAGCATACGGGAAGGAGAAAACTTGTAATGGAGACCAAAGTATGCTTTACACAAATGAGGTCCTGTCTGGTAAAGGAGGTGGACACACTAGTTTAGCACCATCTTAAGTTTTTATATTCAGTTGCTAATGAGTTTTCTTTGGTACCAAATAACAAGGCTACATAAGTAGGTTGAGAGTCAATGTCATGTAGTATAAACCCAACTTAGCAGCTGCTCTGATTGATGAAAGAAGATATAAACAGATGGCCAAAGTGGGGTTTAGGATTGATTATCTGAGGATTGTTAATTTACCTACACATGTCTCCTCTTTGTCACAGAGCTGGTAACAGAGAGCAAGCTGTGTTTGTACAAGGGTTCTAGACCAGTCCTGCCCAAACTATCTGGTAAAGGACCAGTTTTTCTTTTTATTTTCTATTCCAGTCCAGACCAGTACATTTATAAAAATAAAATACTAGGAAAACAAAGTGGAAAAAAGACATACAAAACACAAGCTCAAATATATTGTTATTACATTCAACAGAGGTAAAAATACTCCTGTAATTGTAATATGATATTGCTATAAACATTTCTGAAGGCTTTCTCTCAGTTTCCATCCTTTTCCTGTTACAGGCCAGTTTGGGTTATAATGCCACCTTTTTCATGTATTAGAACAGCATAAATCCTTAAGTAGACAGATGAAAGTAGTGCTGCCTTTAGGATGATTTTAGAATTTAGTATGATTAATAATGCATTGCTTTCAAAAGAAACTGTCTGAGACAGATAATGTAGTTCAAAATCAGTGTCTCTACTTGAGCAAGCTATTACAAAGGATTGTTGTGAGGATGAAATGAAATAATGTCAGCAGAGGGATTAACACTGTGTCTAGAACTTAATAATAACTTTCAAAAATATTGAGAAGGGTTCTCAGTACTTATTACAAAAACTTTTTAAGATTTTTATTTTTACAACTTTGTTCTGATTTATCATTTTAAAACCTTTTTTCTGGGAACAGACTTATAATAATGGATAAGCCCCTCCCAGTCCCTCCCCTTCCCAATCATGGAAACTTCTCAGAAGTTTGTTTGGAATCCAGAAGTCTTATTTTGAGGTTGGCATTTCTGTTCACCACGAATGTTCCACTTGGAGTGTCCAGGGCTTTTCTTCTAGCCTCCCTGCATTATAGTATTTTTCTTAATATTTACTTTCTTTTCTTCGTTATACTTATTCTCATTTTAAGCTTTGTTTTGTTCTTTCATGTTTTGAAGTTTTGCTTTGTGTCTGATATAATAGCTGACTCATTATAAGTATCTTTGGTTTGAGGTACCACCAGTCAAAGGTTTATTGTCTGAAGAACAGATTTGTTCAGTATGCCTTTTCTCCCACAATTGGTTCTCTTTGAAGTAGTTTTGACAAAGTTTTTAAGGACTTTTGCATTGTCTTGTATGTTATTCTCTTATTCTCTTATGATACAGTAGATTTTACAGCTGTTTGGAATTTCTAAACTTTGCAATCTCAGTAAATGTATCCATATTTGGAATGCAGTTAGTAACTTGTCCTCCCTCAGATTTTAACTACAGTTTTTTGTCTCATAAAGATCTTTGGTTGATAAAACTAAGTTTGGATCAAATCAAATCTGGATACAATCTGATTCAATATTATTTTCCTGAAAAACTTTCTTTTCTCCAGGATACTATATAGAAAATCATAATTAAGACTTACCTGCATAATAATATTAGTAATAGTTGATGTTTAGTGAGCTTGTCCTATGTACCAGGCGCAATGTACATTATCTTATTTAATCTTCAAGGCAAGACTATGAGATACTGTTAAACCTCACTTAACAAGTGAGCAAACTTAGGCTCAGAGAGGTCACAAACTCTGGTAGAGGTGGTTTTTGAAATTAAGTCAGCCAGATTCCCAGTGCCAAAGTACTTGACCACTAATGGTATTGCCTTTCCTAATGACCACTGTGTAAGAAGGAGTGAAAATATGATCTATCTAAACTGATACCTTTAGATTCCCAAATTAGGAACATCCTTAACATCACTAACATTTTACCTTCCACAGTTTTTTACTTAGTCAGTGTAGCAGAACTTGGAACTCCAGAGGTAAGTGGTTTCCAAATACCATTGAAACCTATAAGAAAGAACTGAATGTGTCTTAGAAGCCCTTTAAATTAACACCTGCCAAATTGGAATTTGAAGTAGTTGCTGTTTTGAACTGTGCAAGATTAATTTCACATGACATCTTCACAGTATAGTCAGTCCTAAATTGTGCTGTTCAAGAAGTGACATTCTAGACTTCTGGTCAAGATGGCAGAATACACGGTCCCCAGCATCACTCTCTCCCACAAATCAACCAATTTACAGCTATTACATAGCAATGACAGCCAAGCTGGGACCGCAAGAGCTCAGGGGAAGAGGAGGAGAGACCTATGGAGTGCATGAAGGTGGGAGAAGCCACGATGAGATAAAGAAAGAACTGCTCTGACTGTTTCGAGCCCTGGCCACTTCCAGGCTGGAGCCGCTGAGTGCACGGAGTGGGAGCTGGCAAAAGCTGCAGCTGTGCCCTCCAGATGAAGTTGCTTGGAGGCAGCAGGGGAGAAGAGAGGCTTGGGGGCCCTCAGGCCAGCAAGACTACTAATAGGGTTCCTGTGGACACACATAGGAGCGAGGAGCCACAACAACTGAAAAAAAGGAGCCACTCAGAGGCCAGTGAGCCATCGCAAGGGACCAGCACATGGCCAGTCCTATGGCAAGTATTTGGAGTGCAGGCGGTGGGGGATATGGGCCCACTGGGAAAACACTGGGGCACAGCAAGGACAGCTGATCTGCCCCCCAATCAGCACAGGACCACTCAGTGGAGACTGGTAAGGAATGTAGAACTGCAGGGTGTGCAGTTTGCTGAAAAGTCTCAGGTCCAGACCAGAGTTTCTACACAACCCAGGTGTACTGGATCTCATGAGACCCAAAAGTACCTGTAAAGTCAACCATTAAAACCTAAGCTGCACAAAAAGCCTTCCCCAGGGAATCAGCAGCAAAGCAGCAATTTAGCTCAACCACACAGCTCAAGTACTGGTCCCCACAGGAAGTTCCCCCATTTTAGAAGTAAGCAAAGGACAACAAATTAGTTCCAGTGCAGAGTTTAAGTGGTAGGAACAGCAAATAATCCAACACAGAACTGAAGGAAAAAACAAAATAGCCACTGACCAGAGACCAAGTTTGATATTAACTAGTAATGTTCTCACATCACCAAAGAACACCTATAAAACCTAGAAGGACCAGAAGTCCCCTGGACTACCAAGCCAGGGAGCGGGGAGGGCAAGGGGCCTCACCCACATACCCCTGGACACCTGCAACCAGCCCAGCAATGACCACCAAGCCATCACAGGAAGCGCCCTGGGCTGTCCCAAGCCAGTGTCGTGGTGGGGCCTTGGACCTCGGCCATGCCCCCTGACACCACAACCAGCCCAGTGATGACCACCGAGCTGCTACAGGAAGTGCCTTGGGCTCCTGAGCTAGGGTCGTGGGGGGTGAGGGCTTCAGCCACACCCCTGTGACATCTGCACCCAGCTCAGCAATAGTCAAGCCACTGCTGGAAGCCCCCTGGTCTCCCCTGCAGGAATGAGGGAGGTACCACAAGCCTCAACCCCACCCCTCCTCCTTCCTCATTCCTCCTTCTCCCACCCTATTTCCTTCCCCTTTCCCCCTCCCTCTACTGTTCCACAACAACATCATAGAATGTGATAAATAAGTAAATAAAAAATAAATAAGCTTACAAAAAAATAAAAAATAAAATAAAGAAGTGGCATTCTTTTTGAGGGAAGAAGACCTTAAATGAACTCAGAATGTTTCTGTATGTGGCAGTCTTAATCCTTCTTCTAATTGAAGAATTTAGAGATGAGACTTTTGTTCAATGATAATGAGATTTAAGATCCCCCACAGCTCAGTTTGGAATTCCAGGTAACAAATAGTAGTGCTGAGTATGAGTACTGTTATTTCTTAAAACTTATGATGGTCTTATAGAAATCTCAATCTTCCTTGAATACTAAATACAATTTCTAACTTTATTGAAATGAAATGGAAAATAGGTATCAGTTGGGCTGGAAATTCTTCCGCCCCAATTATATGGATTTTTAAGTCACAGGGTTGTGGGGTTAACTACTAGATAATTACATCAAACTGTGTATTGCAAACCCTACGTTTATCTGGGGGTCAATTTTTCTATAAACCAAAATGCTGTACCTTAGCTTCTACATTTAGTTGTATGTCCCTTTCATTAATTCTTCATGTATTCATGACAGAGCAAATTGGGGAAAGAAGACAGATGCTAAAAGCAAAAAACTGAACAGTGAAGTGGGTTTTGTGGAGAAGCTAGTTAGCATCATGCTTTAAAAGTATAGATTCTGGAGCTAGACTGCTTCAGATCGTGGCTCTGCCATTTACTGGTTGTGTTAGCCTCAAAATTACTTGAACTTTCAATGCCTGTGTTTCCTCATCTGTAAAGTGAGAATAATACAAGTATCTACCTCATAGGGTTGTTGTGAGAATTAAATGAGTTAATATATCTAAAGTGATTATAGTAGAACACGCCTGGCATGGTAAATACTTAGTAAATGTTAGTTATTATAATAACGATGAAGGAGAAGAGTATCGGTAGCACCTCTCTTGTGTAGAATTTCGCCATCCAGAAACTTCCTTAATCTAAAGGACCATAAAAGTCTTTGATTAGCCAAATAGCCTGAAGAGCAAGCATTTTATTTGCTCTCTACTGTCCTTTTTCTCACTTGGCTCCTAGTAGGCTAGTGTGCCAGTTATGAATATATTGCCTCTCAGCTCCACATTCATTCTTCATTGACTACTCTGCAAAAATGCATCTGGGCCTTTTAAAGATTTTCCTCTGCCAGCTGGCACGATGTTAAGCTTTGTCAGTAGAGGATACTGGAGAGAAGTTGTAAAAGGAAGGGGTTTTCCTTCTTGGTTCGGTTATGCTTGCTCAGCAGGCTCCTAGGTGGCTTCTCTGACATCGATTCCTATAGCACAGGCAGCCTTCCCAATGTCCAGCTCCTGCGGTGTACCCAGCTTCCTCAGCCCAGGCTCCTGCAGCTTGTGTGGCTTCTCCAGCCTCCAGCTAGGCTTCCCCCATGCCCATCTCCTGCTGCACACACAGCTGTTCCAGCACCCAGCAGTCAGTAGTTTCTACTGGCACCCCCCCCCCCCCTTGGAGAGTATTATAGGAGTCTCTCCAATGAGACATTTTCCTATGAACAGCTTTCCCTGACACCCCAGAGTGCACATTTCTAGCAAGATCCACCAGCATGGCACCACAGAAACTTCTCTGCCATTCATCGAACCCCAGCTGTACCCTCTTTAACAGGGTTTGGATCTCAGCCTTTGTGGGGCCTCTTTTTTGAACACTTTTACCTCAGTCCTAGGGTTGTAGCTGCCCCTTACATCTGTCATGCTTATATTCTTTAGAGTTCTCTCTTACTAGCCAATTCCCTATTACTCCAGTCACCTGTTATAATTGTTCTTTATATTAAACTTTCCTTGTTCAAAATACTTTATGATTTTTCTTTCCTGATTGGACCCTGACTGATAAAGCTAGGTAATGGGTCATAAAATCAAATAACTACTGAGGCTAAACAGTGAATCAGGCCTGGAATAAGATAAAACGGCAAATGTTGTGATATATGGCAGGTGACCTTTGGAGTCAGTGCCTGGGAGTCATTAGGAAGTAGTGAGAACTGTGGTCAGCCAAAGAGTATGTCATTTGACAACACCAGCTCTGGTGTTGCCAAATCTTATTTTTCTGAAGCTGGAAATCTGGACTTTTATATGAAATCTTCTGAATTTTACAGTTTGGCTAAAATTCAAATGTTATCACATCACTGTGTGGGCCAAACAACCCATGTTTGTGAATTGCCAGTCTGGAACCTCTGGACTGGACTGTCTGATTAATAAGTGCTCTGCAAACTAGAAACAGCAAACTAGAAGGGGTAGGGGAGCAGGTAAAGGCAATAAGTCACAGCCTGACAGCACGGGGGGAGGGGACAGAAAAAAACATTTCGAATTATTGCAGAACCTTAAAGTGCATTTTTTTGGAACTACTTAGTGAAGGTAAAACATATCTATGTTCACATTAAGGGCATTCTGCTCTTTAACTCAGCCAAAGCACAATAATTAATAATAATAGCCACAGTGTCAACATATGTGTAAGCCACAATGTCAGCTTTGTTGATCTTAACAGTAACCTTGAAAGAGAAGAATTCTTATGCTGTTTGTAGATGAAGAAACAGCCTCAGATAGTAAGTACAGAGACACTATTTATATATCCTCTAATTTAATTAACAAAATTTTAAAAATGCCTGGCTATATAATAGAGCCAGTTTGTGGAAAATTTAGAAAACATACTGTGTAAAAGGAAAATAAAATTATTATCCTATTGTTCAGTTAGAATCAGTAGTAACATTTTTGTTTTTTTCCATTCTTTTTTTCAATTTGCATTTTTTGACATGTGATATATGTATAATTTTACATTCTCCCTTCTTTTACCTGGTAGTATATTATAAGCATATTTCTTTATTGTTAACTTGTCCTTGGTATTTTTTAATGTCTTCATTACATTCAGTTATTTTATGTACTGAAATTCGTGCTGTGCATTTGTTTTCAAGTTTTTGCCATGATAATAGTGTTGTATGAATGTTTTTGGAGTCTAAAATTATGGCCATATTTCAGATTATTGCCTTGGGGTAAAATGACAAGGTCAAAGGGTATAAGTGTTCTTAAGAAGGTTCATTTTTATTACCAGTTTTTTAAGATGCATTTTTTCCAACAAATGCAAATGATACTGTATTCTCACAAACAATAAGTATTATCATTGTTTATTTCAAAAATTTTACTAATTTGATAGAGAAAAAATATTTTTATTATTTTAGTTTGCTCAGTTCATTTGGACTCCCTAATGATATATTTATTGTCAGTGCTTTCCCAGGTTCTTTCCCAATGGGTTTTTGTTTGTTTTGTTTATGTGGTCACATTGAACAATCTTATCATGAGATTTCCATTTATGTTTAGTTCTTTTATGTTTAGAGAAGACTTTTATGCAAAAAGGAAAACAAATTAGTCTTGTTTTCCAAGATTGGAGGAAGTGGCATTAATAAAGTACTTGCTTGTTATCACTTCCTAGAAGACGTTCAGTAACCTTTATGTCAAATGAATTAGGGAAGGGGAAGCCCATATGCCACTGGCAAAATGGCAAATATTATAGCACTGTTCACTTGAACTTTTATCCAAGTGTCTGAGTTTTGTTATTCTTGTAGTAGAGGTGCTTAGATGCTTTTTCTGCATGCTATTGATGATGTTGAAGATAAGTAATAACACTTATACTGTATGCTAAATGTGCTAATATCCTACTCCTACACAGTAATAATAGTAGTAGTAGCCACTTTTTACAGAGGAGGACACTGAAGCATAGGAAGGTTAAAGAACTTGCCCAGGTTCACACAGCTGCTACTTAGAGCCAGGAAGCTTTTGGGCATCTTATTTCAATATGAAGACCGGAAGAACAAAATTTAGATCTGAGTTTTCTTCATTACCTGTTACAAACACTTAGCAGCAAATAATACAGTGACTAAATTGACATTAGGAAATGCCTTCTTCTTGAAGCAGGTTTGCTTGTTAGAATATGGAGAAAACTTTTGTTGCCTGAAGAAGAGTGATATTTTATCTCTTCAGTGCCTAGAATTTTGAAGGGATCAGTCTTACAATGAGATTCATCTTCGGTTTTTTTAAGGAAATGGTAGTTGATGCTTTGAGTACTAAAATGGGCATGGTACAAGGAAGATTGAGATAAAGCCATTTTCAACATCAAAAGTTTTTAAAATTACTGTCTTACATTTAGTTGAACCAGTTTGTTGACTGTTTCTGTGAGCAGGAAAAGAAAAACCATTTAATTACCTTGGTGTCTGCCAAGCAAATTAAACTGACTTCAGGGTTTTGCACTGATAGTTAATGGTACTAAGTACAAGCTGTTGTTTTAATTAATACATCTGGTTGATCCTTTGGCTCAGTCAGGCTACAACTGTGAAATTCTAAAATGAGATAACATAAAACCAATGGCATTGCACAGTTCATGCCTCTCTTGAGCAAATATTTCAGTTCTCTGACAGAAACTATTACTTTGGGAGCTCTCTTTTCACCTGGAACTACACTTGGAATTTGTAGTTTTTCATTTAAATATACCCTTTTAATGATTTATCTTAAGCAAAGGAGAAACCTGTCAGCATTTTCTTAACTTTGACATATTTACAATTTGACATTGAACCCCAGGGTGCAAAGTTGTGTGAAAGAATACAGCCATACAGAAGATAACACACAGCCACATCTCCTGTGCGGGAAACAAATCACATTGAGTCTTAAATGATTCAGGCAGTTAAGAAATTTTTTCCAAATAAAAATTGAAACTGTAACCCCTGGCAGTGATGCTTATTTTTTTGACTACTGGTTTTTTCATCAAAAGTGTTACCTATGTAATACTGGCCACCATAAAAAGGCTAATAGATATTTATCAAGCTGGCAAAACTTTTGTAGGACAGTCTTTGTTCACTTTGCTGAAGAGTGAAACAATGACTGAACAGGTTTTTAGCTTCTTTGGAAAAAATAGATGTCATTAAAGATATTTGCATTAATGAGACAAATGACAGCATCACCTCACATTTACTATGGTGGAATCCTATTATGGGCCTTTATTAATTGTATTTGTATACCCCTTGAGCCAAATCATAAATTCTGAATCAACTTGTCACTGAAAATTCTTGATATAGTTACATTTATAAGGAATATGTCAGGCCTATTTCCCAGCACAAGTATTCTAAAGAGGTTCCACAGCATTTGTTTATATCTGTTATATAAACAGGTATTTGTTTTTGGTATATTTGTTCCACGTATTTGTTGATATCAGAGACAGTGAAGTGTCAGGTATCAAGTCCCCAGTGCCTTGCGTGGTGCTGGGCATTTAATTCATTCTTTCAATAAATAGTTAGGGAGAAACTGCTGTGTGTCAGATACTGTCCTATAAACTAACTCAGCAATAAATTAAAAACAAAAATCTGCCCTGGCAGAACTTACAATTTTGGGGGGAAGGGATTACAGGGACAAACAGTAAACATAGTGTTCAGTGGTGTTTAGCTTCATTTGATAAATAAATGTGCTTTACCTAATTTCAAAATGGACTGAAAACATAATACAGTAATTTTATCTCACCCTGCCTTTCTTTTAAGGAAATAATACAAAGCTAGTTGATTCACTCAGGTTTACCTTCATGATCTCCTCCTACAAACCCTCAAATTCTTTGTTTCTGAATTTTTAATGGTATGATAATATTATGCTTGCACTTAGATCAGGGTTTCAAAGGCCAGTAATATTTTTGAAATTTGGGAGAATTGATATAGAATTGCCTGCTTTTAATTTTGCCAAGTAAGGACACTAAAAGTAAAAACAAAAGCTATTGTCTCCATTATTTATGGAAAGAAAGGACATTTTAATACCAAAAAGTAGGTATGACATAATCTCAGAATAAAGAATAGTCCTGTACATTAAAGAGATAAAACTTTAGGGCCGAGCCCATGGCGCACTCGGGAGAGTGCGGCGCTGGGAGCGTGGCGACGCTCCTGCCGTGGGTTTGGATCCTATATGGGAATGGCCGGTGCACTCACTGGCTGAGTGCTGGTCACGAAAAAGACAAAAAAAAAAAAAAAAAAAAAAGATAAAACTTTACGAAGTGCTCATTATATTGTCCTTATTTTTCTTATTTTGTCATGGATCTTTAGAAACTATCAATAGAGAACAATCAATAGAGAATAATTATGATTTTGGTTTTCCTCCTGATGTTGTGAAGGTATTTTGCTGACTCACTATTTAAAGCAGTTGTGTAAATATCATATTTTTTTGGAGGTAAATTTTTATAATGGGTTGTATGTATTGTGCTATGAGATGAACATTGTTATGGAATGATTGAACCAGGCAGCAGAGTGCAATGTCAAATCTGATTATCTCTCTACTACTAACTAGCCTACCCATGGGATCTTGGGCAAATCAATTCTCATCTTTGGCCTTTGATTCTCCATCTATATATTGAGATAGGATCAATTCTTAACATTTCCTTCCAGTTCTTAAACTTGAATTCTATGATGGTAACTTTGGTAGCCAATATTCCTCTTTTTAAAACATGTGTCTAAAGATTAATAAAAACCTTTATTGTGTCTCTTTAAAAATTTGGACCAAGTTTCTGTTCATTTTCCTTCAGCTGAGAGCACTTAATTGTTCATACATGATTAACATAGAGTTGTACTTTCATGACTGCGCTTTAAAGATTTACCGTGATTTTTTTGTAATGGCATTAGCTGTACAGAGATTCAACTATTTTCCAGTTTGCTAGTATCTTTGGGAAATTCTTATTAAAAAAAATTTTTTTTTGTACTAATCTTATTCTCAATATTCTTTTAAAAATTTTTATTTTTTATTGTGACATAGTTGATTGTACATATCTGTAGGTTACAGAGTTGAATATCAACACCCATGTGCAATAAATAGTATATTGAATAAATAGTATATTCAACAGTATACAATATAACTGTTTTTGTGTCCCTTTACCAATTTCTCCCTTACCTCCCTCCCCCTTTCGAAATTCTTATAAAATTTTTATTGTGATAGATAACATTCAAAATTTGGCCCATGTAAATCAGTGAGTTGAATTATGGGTAATTTCACCTTGGAAACAAGAATACCTAAGATATTAGATTAGATTGAATTAGTAAAATAAAAAGGCAGTGTTTTAGGGGAATTAACGTTTTACTCTCTTAATTGGTTTGAAGTTTTTGTAGTGCCCATAGATGTCTAAGTTATTCTGGATGTATCCCTTAGTTATCTTAAGTGGTACAGCTTCTTCTGTAACTTAATTTGTGGCATGCAAGCCTGAAAAACTTACCTCTGCTCCTGCTTTTAAACTTTGTCTCATTGTAGTCCTCCATGTGACCCCAAGTGTAGAGTATGATGAAGCTCTTGGAAAGTGCCTAGTGAATTGTGGATTGACCCAAAATTGTGAACACCTCTGGTTTCCCCGTGCAGTTATTGACATAAAATTGTGATGAATTATTTTTAAGGAATACCTGAATGACAGATGAGTTTATTTAAGGAAAATATTTGGAAGTGCCTTTTAATATTTTACATAGATAGACCTTGGATGTTGGTTTCAAAGAGCTGCCACGGGGCCGGCCCGTGGCTCCTTCGGGAGAGTGTGGTGCTCATAACACCAAGCCAAGGGTTAAGATCCCCTTACCAGTCATCTTTTTAAAAAAACAAAAAAACAAAAAAACACAAAGAGCTGCCATGAAGAAGCCTTATTGAAATTGAATAGTTCTAAAATGAATCTTTTCAGAGTTCTTGGCTGAATAAATTACCACCTAGTTTTTTGTTTGTTTTTTCTTTTGTAATAAAAATGTAATTTTATAGAGTGAAAGGTACAGATCTTAGGATGGTTTGATAAATGTTAGCAAAAGTATACAAATGTAACTAACATTCCAATCAAGATATAGAACATTTCCATCATTCTGGAAAGTAACTTGGAGCCACTCTCCTGTTAATCCCCTCTGCACTGCCTCCCCTCTCTCCTTCCTTCCATCGCTCACCAGAGACATCCACTGTTGTGATTTCTATCAGCATAGATTAGTTTGGCCTGTTTTTAAACTTCATATAAATGGACTCATGTAGTACATATTCTTTTGTATAAGCCTTCCTTCACTCAAACATCTGGAAAATGTTTTTGAGATTCACTCATGTTGCTGTATGTAGCAGTAGTTTATTCCTTTTTATCACTGAGTAGTATTCCATTGCTTAGGTATACCACAATGTGTTTATCCATTCACCTATTGGTGGACATCTGATCTAGATTGTGGCTATTATTGAAAAAGCTTCTATGAACATTCTTGTACACGTTTTTGGTGGATGTAAGTTTTCATTTCTCTTGGGTAAATACCCAGAAGGGAATGCTGGTTTAACTTTATACTAGACTGCCAGTTTTCCAAAGTGGATGTACCATTTTATGCTCCTACCAGCAATGTATGAGAGTTCCAGTTGCTCTGTACCCTTGTCATTGTTAAGTATTGTCAGTCTTTTAAATTTTGGACATTTTAGTGCATGTGAAAAAGTATCTCACATAGTTTTGATTTGCATTTTTCTGATGACTAAATGATGTTGAGCTTTTCATGAGTTTATTGGCCATTCATGTATCTTTTATGAGATATCTATTCAGTGCTTTACCCATTTTTTGTTAGGTGGTTTGTCTCTTATTATTGAGTTGTAGAAGTTCTTTATATATCAAATAAAAGTCCCTTGTCAGTGTCTTTGGTGGAGTTCCCCGGAAAACTGTGAGGAGACTTGCATGCAGGAACTTTATTGTGGAGTGCTCTTGGGAATATAACTCTGTGAGAGAATAAGCAGGATTAAGCAGATAGAGAAGTTGAAGTGTAATTCAGTGGCAGTCCACCCCACGGCAGGCTCTGTAGTTGGATGGCCCTTCAGAGAGTCCTGAATGGAGGAAATGAAGTCAGGCTTCATACCTCCCTCCACACAATCCCAGTGGGCTAGTTACTGGATGTGGACTGCCCTGGGGGAGGGGATATAACCTCAGGTTAGTCATTTGCCTTTGGCCCAAGGTCAGTTCCTCAGAGGGATTCAACTGTGAGCCATCAGTAGGCAACACTCCCAGCAGCTGGAAGAACAGGTATCTCTGACCAGAAGGGGACTGAAGTAGACAGTGCTTCCACAGCATCCACCACAGATTATTTCCACTACAGATATATGTACTGTGGATATTTTCTTCCACTCTGTATTCTTGTCTATTCATTTTCTAAAAGGATCAGCAAACGTTTTAAATTTTTATATTGAATTTTTTTCTTTTATGTTTTGTGTTTTTTGTATCCTTGCTTGGAAATCTTTGACTATCCTGAGACTGCAAAGATATTCTCCTACATTTTCTAGAAGCTTTTGAATTTTAGGTCTTATATTTAGCTGTATAATCCATGAAGAATTAATTTCTGTGTGTGATGTGAGCTACCCATAATTCTTGAGAGCAATCAGTTCTTTTCCTTTTAGGTACATCCCTTTCATCACTTCTCATCTTCCCTTAATTTGCAAAGCCGGGGCAGCTTTCATTTCTGTTTCCCGGAGTAGAGCATAGTCAAATGCTGACAGGACAATTTATCCATTCGTTTGAGTGGAGAGTTATGAAACCAAGTCCCTGAAAGAAAATAATGTACTTAGTCTGGCTCAGTTTTACTCTGATTTTTGTCCTTCCCTCGGAGCGATACTTTACATTCATGAAATCTTTGAAAAATAAAGGTGATTTTTATGAATTGATTAGAGAGAATGATGAAAAGACTAATTAATTACTATATCACCTTCTACACAGAATTGAGCTGTTTTTTTCATCTTGTGTTCTCTGCTCCGAGTTTGCAGTTTGTCTCAGTTGAAAACTGTGATTAGCAGTATTTGGGGGAGTTTAGTAATTTGAAAAAGACAAAAAATCTTATAATAGCTCAGTATTAAATAGTAAAATAGTAACACTAGTTGTTTGGTGTCATTTTTCTACAATGCTTCAATCACTTTCTTCTGTTGCCTCATATCTTCACAAGATATGTAGAAATATTCTTATTTTACAGATGAAGAGTTAATGAGTTATTAACTGATTAGGTCATGAAGTCAGTTCTGTCTCCCAAGCCAGTGCCGCATCCACTGGATGCCTTAACAATACTCTCAGTTTATAAGTAGGTAATGGCCATCCTGAATGCAGCAAGGGCTGACCTGGCCTGGGTGCTGGGGATTGGGGGATTCCCCTCTTACTATATAGCAAGTATTAGTTGGTGTTGACATTATAGCTGTTGTTCCCCCTTTTCAGTAGAGACACAATAAAATCCCTTTCCTTCTCTCCAAGCAAGGAGGGGCTAATGTTTCAACCAGCCTTTCAGCTAAGGACCCATTTTCCATAGAGACAGTATTTGTAAAAGCTAATTAGGCCTCCAACCTCACAGTTGGAAGTTCAGTAGTTTATCAGAGGTGATATAGCTACTGTTATTTTTGATAACCTCATAAAGGAAACTGACACAGAAAGATGAAGTACATGATATACAGATCATTTTTCATTCTTCTGAAATCTCAGGAAGCCATATTACGATACACTATGGCTTTGAGAAATTTTGAAATTTAGTCTTTTGTATTTTGTATGACAGAAAGTAGTTTCTCAAAGAAACCTGAATAAAAAGAAAACAGTTGGGATTAGGTTGGATTAAAACCATAGAATAATTTTAGTATTGACATCTAAATACATTTTTTTCATCATATGAGTAATACATGTTCATTGTAGATAAATTATAATTATGTTTTATAAAGTATATATTATAATTATATATGTTTGTAATTATAAAGTAAAAATTTATTAAGGGTTTAATGTACACTTATTCTACTTATATGTACAAATACTTTTTAAATAAATATGAGATTATCAATACACATTGTTTGCCATTAACTTTTTCCTCATAGCAGTACATCATGACTTTTTATATCCATGAATAGACTTAATCATAATTTTTAATGGCTGAGTACTATGGTAATGTGATAAAGTATTATAGCTTATTTAGCTAATCTCCTTTCTTGGACATTTGGATTATTTTCAGGTTTGCACTCTTAATCAGTGCAGTGGTCATCTTTGCATTCTTCCTTCTTTCTTATGACAAATTTCTACAAGAGAAATTTCTGAATCAAAGAATTCACATTTTTGAGGCTTTAAACTCAATTGCCAAATCGCAGTCCAGATAAATTGTAGTAACCTTCCCTCCAGTGTTAGACAAATGTACTCATTTTCCCTGGTATGGATAGTAGACATTTTTCCACATCATTGCCAGCCTGGTCAATTTAAAAATGGCATCTCCTTGTTTTAATTGGCATGTTTACTGGCCATCATAGATGTTGACCTCACAAAGGAGCAGCTCACAGTCTTTTTTACAGATACTTCAGAAACTTTTTCCCATTTAATAATCAGTCTTTTCAATGGTTTCTTTTTGTTTTCTTTCGAGGAGCGACTGAAGCTGGTTACTGTTTTGGGTGCTGGCCTTCTCTGTGGAACTGCACTGGCGGTGATAGTGCCTGAAGGAGTACACGCACTTTATGAAGATATTCTTGAGGGTAAGAAAGAAAAGAGCCTTATCTGAGATATGTTATTGACCTGCAGTATTGACAGGAGAAGCTTAGTGGTATTTTTTCTGAACACAGTTCATGTTTACCATAGAATTCTACACTGACACAAGTTCTTAAGAGATACCTTTTGATGTCTTTGACACTGACCACATCCTTAGTAGTTTGTGAATTGAATGCCCCAGTTCATGAATACCACTTAATATTTATTTGCAATAATGTGTGAATTCTAACCATTTTAAATATGACAGTTCTTTTTTAATGCCTATTCAAAAACTTCCCAGGTCCCACATGATAGTAGTTGTAATTTTGGAGTTCTTTAGTTAAAAAAAAAAAAAAAAAAAGATAATACATGTATTTGGATTCAAGACCGTTTATAGTAAACTTTATAGATAATTAGTGAGGACACATACAGTAAAGCATAACTACAAAATTAAAGAGGCCTTTTCTGACCTGATAACAACAAACAGAGAGAACGGTATACCTGTGTGAGAGTAAATGCTTGGTGGTCTTCTTGGTTCACTCACAAGCTAAGTAATTTTGTTCTTCACACTACCTGAAGCATGCTTGATTCACATTTGTGACTCAGCAAAATCAAATAACTATATGTCATGAAACTTCACAGTTACTTGTGAAGAATTGAAACCACAACTGTTAAATCATTGAGCTGAATCCTGAAATGCCAAGTGTCTGTTTGATGTTAAGAATAATATAGGGGCTGGCCAGTTAGGTCAGTTGTTCGGATCCCAATACCAGCCATTCCCCGCTACCTCCAACTCCCCCCCCCCAAAAAGAATAGTACAAAGAGGTAGGCACCTTCCATATTTCTTACTAGATAAAATATAATAAAGTCTTTTTCAGATCTTTGTAGAGGAAAAGAACTGTGTTCTTTGTTCAGAATGATGATGCTCCTGGGCCTGGGGTATGAATATGGGCATAGTGATGTTTGATGGGCGAAGAGTGGTGGCAGAAGTTATATATGAGGATTGTGGGAGTTTTATTGCAAAAGAGGACAGGGGCTAGAGATTGGTCAACTTTAGGGGAAAACAGTAATAAATCAGGAGCCCTAGAGCAGTGGTTTCTACTTTTTGAGGTCACACATCCTACCAGTGGAAAAATGATTTACATGACTATTGTACTGATTTACTATGTGCATTATAAAACACATTCCTAAAATAGAAAAAATTTTTTCTTTGATTTTTTTTTTTTTAATTGACATGTACATTATATATTGGGTATAGAGTTACATTTCAATACATACATGCAATGTGTGATGATCAAATCAGGGTAACTAGTGTCTTTATCATTACAAAAATTTATCATTTCTTTGTGATGTGAATATTTGATCTCCCCTCTTCTAGCCATTTATGAACATAGCATACATTATTGTTAATTATAGGTGCCTAGCACTACTGTATACCATTGGGACTTATTCTTCCTATCTAGCTGTAATCTTGTATCCACTAGCCCACCTATCCCCTCTCCCGCTTCCCCTTCTCTGCCTCTAGTAACCACATAAATAGAAAAATTCTGAAGTCTGCAATTTAAAGTAAATAGAGAAGATCAGTATTTTCTTTCACATCCCAGTGAATCATCTTGAATTTTTCTGAAATGTGATTATTCCACCATAGAAATCATTGTCCTGGTGTAATTCTTTGAGGGAGGGTTACATTTTAAAAGTATAGTTTTCTGGCCCCCAGCCTAGACTACTAAATCAGAATTTCAATGGAATGTACCTTGGAATATGTATTTTTAACAATTTGTCTGTGATTCTTATTATATAAGTTTGGGAAACACTGGAGTAGAGGAAAGAAGGTGTCAGGTATAGCTTCTTCTTTTTTTCTTTTTTAACATAACAGTTTGAGATATAATTCACATACCATACTCTTATTTCAGGTATAGTTTTAAGGTTAAATTTAGCTATGATGTGTCAGGTTGCATTCTTTTATTTTTGGTTTCCCTGATTTGGGGCCCCAAATAGTTTTGTGCATTCATTTGAAAACAGATCACAAAGTGTTTTACAAACCTGCCCTTCTAAAAATAAGAATTTTGGTCTCTTTAACCTTTCATCATAGGTTAGTTTTCAGCCTTAAGCCATCACTTAAAATTTTTTGTATTATTTTAATTTATATATTTTACTTTCATTCTTGGTGTTTACATCTGTGAGTTTTGACAAATGTATGGAGTCATGTTATTACCACTGCAATTAAAATATAGAACATTTCCATCACCCAAAAAATATTCCCTCATGCCATCCTTTTGTAGTCAAAACTTTTCTCCACTCCTAACCCCTGGCAACCACTGATCTCTTCTCTGTCTCTATAATTTTGCCTTTTCAGAATGTCATATAAATAGAATCATGTAGCATTTGGGTCTGGCTTCTGTCACTTAGTGTAATGAATTTCAGGGTCATCATATTGTTCTGTGTTTCAGTAGTTAGTACCTTTTTATTTCTGAGTATTCTGTGTTTGGATGAACCATATTTGTGTATTCCCTCACCACTTGGAAGACTTATGGGTTGTTTCCAGTTTTGATGATTATGAATAAAGTCGTTGTGAACATTCATGTATAGATTTGTGTGTGAACATGAGTTTTTATTTTTCTTTTGTAAATACTTATAAGTAGATTGCTGGGTTATATGGTTTAACTTCATAAGAAATTGACAAACTCTTATCAATAATGTATGACAGTTCCAGTTCTCCCTTTCCTTACCAACACTTGGTGTTATCTGTTTTTAGTTTTTTGCTTGTTTGTTTGTTTTTAGCCATTCTAATAAGTAGGTAATGATATCTCAATGTGGTTTTAGTGATTCTTATTTGCATTTCTCTTATGACTAATGATGTTGAACATCTGTTTGTGTGCTTAATTGCCATTGTTATGTCTTCTTTGGTGATACCAAGTCTTTTGCCCATTTTTAAAATTGGGTTTTCTTATTATTGAGTTTTGAGAGTTCTTTATATATTCTAGATACAAGTTCTTTAACAGATAGGTGATCTGATCTACTGCCATACCACCCTGAAAGCTCCCAATCTTGTCAGATATGTGATATGCAAATATTTTCTCCTAGTCTTTGGCTTATCTTTCCATTCACTTAACAGTGTCTTTCACTGAGCAGCTTTTAATTCTGATGAAGTCTAATTTATCAATTCTTTCTTTCATGAGTTGTGCTTTTTGTGTCATATCTAAAAACCCTTTGCTGAACCCAAATTCACAAAGATATTCTCTTTTGTTTTCCTTATAATTTTAGGTTTTACATTTATATATATATATATATATATTTTTTTTTTTTGGCAGCTGGCCAGTGTGGGGATCCGAACCCTTCACCTTGGTGTTATGAAACTGTACTCTAACCAACTGAGCTAGCTGGCTAGCCCTATTTTGATACAATTTTGAATACAGTGTGAAGATTCATTTTTTGGCATATGGATGGATGTTCAATAGTTCCAACACAGTTTCTTGAAAAGAGCATCCCTTCTCTATTGTCTTTCCTTTGTCAAAAATCAGTTGGCCATACTTGTTTTGGTCTATTTCTGGATTCTGGATTCTGTTCTGTTGGTCTATATGTCTAAACTTTGCCTCCATTGTCTTGATGACTATAGCTTTATAGCATATATTGAAATCAGGCCATCAAATCCTTCTAACTTTGTTCTTATTTTTCAAACTTGTTTTGGTGTTCCATAAGATCTTTTGCTTTTCCATAAATATTTTAGGGTCAGCTTATCAGTGTCTACAAAAAAATCATACTGGGATTCTGATTGAGATTGAGTTGAATCTATTAATTTGGGGGAGAGTTGACATCTTAAGAATATTGTATTTTCCATTTTATGAGCACAGTATATCTCTCCATTTATTTTGTTCATCTTTGATTTCTTTCAGCAGTGTTATAGTTTTTAGCATACACATCTGTAGATATTTTATTAGCTTTATACCTAAATATTTCTTTTTTGTGTGAAATTGCAAATGATACTTTAAATGTTTTTTTCAATTTCTAGTATTCTAGTATATAGAAATTTGCTAAACTCACTTATTAGTTATAGGCACTTTTTTTGTACATTCCTTGGGGTTTGCTACGTAAAATAATTGTCATCTATGAATAGAGGCAGCTTAATGTTTTCCTTTCTGTTCTGCCTTTTTTTTCCTTTCCTTATTGTATTGACTAGACCATTCGCTAAGAGCTTGATTAGGAATGAAAGTGGGCATTCTCATTCAGTCTTTCACCATTAAGATGTCAGCTATAGGTTTTTTATAGATTCCCCTTTTCAGGTTGAGGAAGTTCCATTTTGTTCCTAGTTTCCTGAGAGTGTTTATCTTGAATGGATGTTGAATTTCATCAGATGCTTTTTTAGTTTGTTAATGTGGTGAATTACAGTGATTGATTTTCAAATGTTGAACTGGACTTGGGTATACTCCTCCCCTCCTTTTGGTTGTTATGCATTATTCTTTTTATATACTGCTGGATTCAGTTTGCTAATATTTTATTAAGGATTTTCTTATCTCTTTTTGAGGTTTGTGATTTTTCTTTCTAAAATTGTCTTTGCATGGTTTTGTTATCAGGGTAATGCTGGCCTCTTATTTTTATTTATTTATTTATTTATTTTTTGGTCCTTTTTTTTTTTTTTGTGACCACGCTCAGCCAGTGAGCGAACCTGCGCTCCCAGCGCCGCACTCTCCCGAGTGAGCCACGGGGTCGGCCCAATGCTGGCCTCTTAAATAGAGTAGGGAAGTATTCCCTTCTCTTCTATATTCTGGAAGAGACTGTATAGAATTGATAATATTTCTTCCTTAAGTATTTGGTAGAATTTACCATCTGGGCCTGGAGTTTTCTGTGTTGGAAGGTTTTTAACTGATATAGGTTAAAGAACCTGAATTCAGGTTCTTTAATTGATATAGGACTTTCATGTTACCTGTTTCTTCTTGAATATGCTTTGGACATTTGTCTTTCAGAGAATTGATTCATTTCTTCCAAATTGAAGAATTTATGGGCATGAAGTTGTCCATAGTAATTTCTTAATACCCTTTTAATGTCTGTAGTAAGGCCTTCTCTTTCATTCCTGATGTTGATCATTTGCTTTGTCTCTTTTTTAAACTTAGTTATTCTGACTAGAGGTTAATCACTTTTATTTTTATTTTTCAAAGGACCGTATTTTTTTTTTCCCCTGTTGGTTTTACTGCTTTCTATTTCACTGAATTCTGCTTTTTATTTATTTTCTTCCTTTTGTTTGCTTTGGGCTTTATTTGCTGGGTTTTTTTTTTTTTTTCATGTTTCTTTAGATAAAAGCTTATTGATATGAGATCTTTCTTCTTTTCTTTTCTTTTCTTTTCTTTTTTTTTTTTAAAGATGATCGGTAAGGGTATCTCAATCCTTGGCTTGGTGTTGTCAGCACCATGCTCAGCCAGTGAGCCAACTGGCCATCCCTATATAGGGATCCAAGCCCATGGCCTTGGTGTTATCAGCACCGCACTCTCCCAAGTGAGCCACGAGCTGGCCCCTTTCTTCTTTTCTAATATAAAAATTTAATGCTATAAATTTCCCAGCTGTCTCTATCATTACTTTTAAAAAGTAAAATATTAATACCACTATTAAAGTTTTTTTAATTAAAACTTTTTTTTTGAGGTGGCTCAACCATGATTTTACCTTTCAACTGAGCTGTCTCCAAATTTTTCACATCCATCTTCATACTTATGAGATTAGTCATATCACTTTAATTAGTTTTTGCTACTCTATTTTTTCCTCCCCACCTTCCCCCTTCTTCTTTAATGTTTATGAAACCAACTCTTCTCTTCAAGAAAGGAGTTTGTTTACATGTTACTACAGCCTATGGTTTTGTTCTTCTGTGACCTTATGATAATTAACAGATTTTTTTTAGAGCTCACTATACCATGTTAACTAAGTACTCTGACACTTTAATAAGCATTATTAAATCTAATTAATGTAAAAAGGAACCTCTTACATACTCTTCTATAATTGTAGCTCTAAAATCACTGGAATTAGATGATTATCAACTTTCACGTGAGAAAACTGTCTTTCTGTAGAAACAGAGGTATTAAGAACTTTAGAGTTTGTTGAGTATTGCAGTGCTTGTTTACTGTGGAGCTAAAATTTGAAACCATTGTAATTGTCTGGACTGTTAAAATTGGTATGTTTAGGAAGACAGACCATTGTATCAAAGACCTAAATATAAATGTGATATACTTATGACTGTCTGGATAATTGTCAAAACAGCTTTTGTCAGGAATGGTTCAATATGGATAGCCCACAAATTTTTACCATTTCTCTAAGAATGCTACATATCAGATATGTTAGAGAGGTACAATTACCTGTTGCTTTTTCTGTCATTTTGCTCTGCATTTAAACAAATGGGGGCCCTAGCGAGAGCACTTAAGCAAAAAAAAAGAGATAAAAGTCATCCAAATCAGACCGGAAGAAGTAAAATTGTCTCTGTCTGCATATGAGATGGTCTTATATATAGAAAACCCTGAGGACTCTACCTCCCAAAAACTGTTAGAACTAATAAATGCAGTAAAGTTGCTGGACACAAAATCAACATACAAAAATCACTTACATTTCTATACACTAATAATGAACTATCCAAAAAAATTATGAAAACAGTCTCATTTACAATAGCATAAAAAATAGAATAAAATAAAATACTTAGGAATAAATTAACCAAGGAGGTGAAAGATCTGTATGCTGGAAACTATAAAACATTGATGAAAGAAATTGAAGATGACACAAATAAGATATCCCATGTTCATGGATTGGAAGAAATTAATATTGTTAAAATATTCATACTACCCAAAGCAATTTACAGATTTAATGCAATTTCTATCAAAATTCCAATGGCATTTTTCACAGAAATAGAAAAAACAATACTAAAATTCATATGGAACCACAAAAGACCCTGAAGCCAAAAGAATCTTGAGCAAGAAGAAGAAAACTGGAGGCATCACACTGCCTGTTTTCTAAATATGCTACAAAGCTATGGTAATCAAAATAATATGGTACTGGCATAAAAAGAGATATATAGACCAATGGAATAAAATAGAGAATCCAGAAATAAATCCATACATTTATACTCAATTGATCCTTCGGTAAATGTGCCAAGAACACACAAAGGATTGTTTCTTCAATAAATGTTGTTGAGAAAACTATATATCCACGTGCAGAAGAATGAAATTGGACCCTTATTTTACTCCATATACAAAAATCAACTCAGATTAAAGACTTAAATGTAAAACCTGAAGCTGTAAAACTAATAGAAGAAAACATAGGGGAAAGGTTTTTGACACTGATCTGGGCAATGATTTTTTGGATATGACCCCAAAAGCATAAGCAACAAAAGCAAAAATGGACAAATGGGATTGCATCAAACTAAAAAGCTTCTGCACAGCAAAGGAAACAACAGAGTAGAGAGACTTCCTATGGAATAGGAGAAAATATTTGCAAATTGTACATCTGATAAGAGTTTAATATCCAAAATATATAAGGAATTCATCAGTTTAATAGCAAGAAAGCAAATAACCCAATTTTAAAAATGAGCAAAAGACCTGAATGGACATTTCTCAAAAGAAGATATACAGATGGCCAACAGGCATATGAAAAAATGTTCAGCATCACTAATCATCAGGGAACTGCAAAGCAAAACTACAGTAAGATATCACCTCACACATATTAGAATGACTGTCACCAAAAAGACAAAATATAACAGGCATTGGCAAGGATGTGGAGAAAAGGAAACCTTTGTACACTGTTGGTGGTAATATAAAACAGCTATTATGGAAAACAATATGGAGGTTCCTCAGAAAATTAAAAGTAGAACTACCATATGATCCAGCAGTCCCACTGCTGGGTGTATATCCAAAGGAAATGAAAGTATCTCAAAGAGATATCTGTACGCTCATGTTCAGTGCAGCATTATTCACAATAGCCAAGCTATGGAATCAGTGTAAGCGTCTGTCAATGGATGAATGGATGAAGAAATTGTGATATACACATACACACAGAGGAATATTATTCAGCTTTTAAAAAGATGAAATCCTGCCATTTGCGACAACATGGACAAACCTGGAGGACATTATGCTAAGTGAGATAAACCAGGCATAGAAAGACAAATACTACACCATCTCCTTATATGTGGAGAGTAAAGTGGTCAAATTCATAGACAGAGAGTAGAATGGTGGCTATCAGAGGCTGGAGAAAAGGGGAAATGGGGAGATGTTGGTCAATGAGGACAAAGTTTCAGCATGTAAGTTTTGTAGAATAATGTCCAGCAATGTGACTGTAGTTAACCATGTTATATTGTATATTTGAAATTTGCCAAGAGAGTACATCTTAAGTGTTCTCCCAACAGAGAGAGAGAGAAAAGTAACCATGTGACATGATAGATATGTTAATTAGCAAGATTGTGGTGAATATTTTACAATGTATACACATGTCATATATTAAGTCATATACCTTAAATATATACAATTCTTAATTGTCAGGTATACCTCAGTTAATCAAGAAAAAATGTGAATGAATGAAAGAATGAATGAATAGGGTTAAATCTGGTATTATATTTAACTCTTGCCCTGTTGTTCATTAATAAAAGTAGAGCTCTTTTAAACTCTTGCTACTTTTTAAAACTCTTTTAAACTCTTTATTTTCAGGACTCCAAAACAGAAATGATTGTAGATCCATCTCTTTTACCTCTTTCTTTGTCTGCTAAACTGTCTGGTGTCTGCTTTTACCCTGCCCCCTCCTCTCCCCTCCTCCCAACATTGTTTTGTTCCAATTTTAGTATATTTGCTGCTAAAACAAGCACCCAACATTGTTTTATTTCTCAGTATTGTATCTGACCAGATAGGCCAAATATTTAACATGCAATGTTTAAAAGTGAATCTCCCAAATTAATTCCATTTAGTATACTTCTGTGTTCCTGAACATTTAGTGAGTACTTACTGTATGCCAGGTATTTTGCAAAGCTCTTCACATATATTGTCTAATTTAATTGTCACAGCAGCCCTCTGAGGTGGATACTGTTTTGTAGATCAAATTTTTGAGGAAATTGAGCCACAAAGAGTTTGAAAAACTAGCCAGTAAGTGTCAGGACCAGGATTTGAACACAGGCAGTCTTTCTCTAAAGCCTACACTCTATATGACAGTCTGTTACATGATATACATCATAAGGAATTTTAAATCACCATCAGTGTTTATCTGTTAAAGAAATCTAAGTTTTCTAACTTATAATAAGAGATTTATTTCTTTCAGAAACAATAATGTTTTGATTGAGTCATTAACATTCCTTTAAAATGTGTCCGTTTTATGTATTTGGCTATGATCAGGTTTTCTCTTTTACAGTAGAAACAGAATAAATCATAGTGAAATAAGAGCTACTCTACCCTTACTGCAGAAAACACATGTAAAGTGTAAAGAACTATTTGCCTTTTCCAGAGAAAAAAGTATGTAATAGAGAGCTATTAAGGTTGTAAGCTATGAGTAGACATTAAGAAATTAAAAACAATCAACAAAGGCCAAAAATATAAAAATCAAAACTAGGATCACCTAAAAAAGAAAAAGAAAATAAACCCAGATTACCTGAAGGTTTGATTCATCAAATAATTGTGCATTGGTCCTTTGTATATGTGGGTTCCATATCTACAGATTCAACCAACCTCAGATCAAAATGTCTGGGGGAAGAAAAAAACTATAAAAAATAATACACATGAAAAATACAGTATAACAACTATTTACATATTATTTACATAGTATTAGGTATTATAAGTAATCTAGATTAATTAAAGTATATGGGAGGATGTGTATCGGTTATATGTAAATACTATGCCTTTTTATATAAAGGACTTGAGCATCCATGGATTTTGGTATTGAGGAGGGGTCCTAGAACCAATTCCCCATGGATACTCAGGGACAACTGTACTGTCCTTTATAGAGGTACATGTTAATCTGAAGGAGAAGCGCCAGTGAATCTTTTCAAGGAGTACTAGTAAATGGATTCTATCACATTTAAGTTATGTGTCTGTGATGTAGGAAGGCTACATACCGAACTGATGGAACTTACTGGAAGGGTTCTTGTATGAATATCTAGGGAAAGAATAGTGCCCTTAGTGATTTGCTCTGTTAGTGGCATGAGAAAAATGATCATATACACCTGATGCACAATATCCAATGATAATACCATTGGTTTGTGTACTTTGCAGCAGGCAGTATGACGTGGAACGTATCTCATCCAGTGACTTACCAACCAGTATGCTGAGTAAAACAGACATAAAGTGAAAGCTCTTTCATCAATGAGTAATGTATATGCACAACTTAATATATTTTAAATAAATAGCTGATTTGGGGGTCTCATTTTTTGCTAGGTTGATTTGGGGATCTCATTTTTTCTAGGTTGACTTTCATGTCTTAAAGTAGAAAGAAGGATGGTTATATTAATATTGAATATCTGGATCCCACTGCTAATCTATGTATGTACCTTGATAGTTGTCATGTCATTATCACTCACTTTAAAGTTTTTCGGTTAATGCTAGCAAATGAAACCAACAATGCCTACCATTGTATATAATCCAATGAGTATGTCATATTTTTATATAAAGTTAAATTCTACTTAATGTTAAACATCCAGATCTTTTGTCAAAAGCCTCAATCAGTAGCCTACTTATTTCAAGCAATATTCGTTATATGTTGCTGATACTTTTCTTGCCAGAATTTTCCATCAAAATGAGTGTTATACACTTCAAAATGGTAACTTCAGGAAATTATATACTTATACCAGTGTTTGTTCAAAAAAATGTTGCAACTCTTTCTTTATTTAATTTACCTCTAATATGCAGCATATCTTAATGAATATCATCAGTGGCAGCAGAAATCTTGAAAGTAGTTTTGGCTTTGGGACATGTAAAACTTATTCAGTACCAGCCTGCGTAAGAAGATAGATGATCAGTTCATTCAATACCATTTTAGATCAAAAGCAAGTGAAAAGTAATGAGTTTCTTTCTTTCTTTTTTTTTAAAGATGACCAGTAAGGGGATCTTAACCCTTGACTCGGTGTTGTCAGCACCACACTCTCCTGAGTGAGCTAACCGGCCATCCCTATTTGGGATCCGAATCCGGGGCCTCAGTGTTATCAGCACCACACTCTTCTGAGTGAGCCACGGGCTGGCCCTTAAGAGTTTCTTATGATTTATAAACTTGCTTCTGAAGGCAGTACCAAAAGTAGATTTCTAAAATTATATAGATAAAGCATTGTTGGGTAAGATATAGAAGGATTTTAGATGGTATAAGTACCCATCTAAATTTTAAAATTCTGATACAGTTATACTTAATAAAGTGGAATAATATTGACTGTCCTTTGGAAGTCTTTGTAATTAGGCTTGACATTTAGTTTCAGAGCTATGGGCACCTCAAAAGTAATTGTCTTTAAAAATTATTATGCAACTGTTCACAAATAATAGTATGACTAACACCCTTTAATAAGATATTAACCCATGTTCTTATCTGAACTCTTAGCATAACTCTTAGCATATACCTATGTTACCTGTTAAGTCTGAATTTATAAAGAGGCATGTACATAATTTTCTTAAAACATAAGACTAATAAATTATATTTTATTTCCATTAAAAAAAATCTTTTTGGCTAGGAAATAATTAAATGCAGTAACTTTTCAAATGAAATGCCACACTAAAAATTATAGACCTGAAGGCCATTTCTTGCCTTTAGCATCTATTTGTTGTCTGCTAGATTTCTGGCCTTATATTGATTGTTAATAATACACAACTCAAAGATTTTTTATGAACTAAACACACTCATGTTACCATGAGGCCACATTTTAATTGCCCATCATCACTGATTCAAGAAAACTTAATTGTTTTTCGTCTCTGAACTTTCAGGCAATTCTTTGGCTTAAAATCCTTATTGCAGTAATAATTTTGCTTGGTGAGGGACAGGGTGGGCACATACAACCTGCCTATCTTTTTCTCCCAGGCCTATCTAGCATTCAGCTGCTTTTGGTTGACCACTGCTGCCAAGGCTTCTAATATCTGCCCTTTATTCCCAAACCATCAATTTTTTCCTCTTGACAGTCTCTCTTTACCTACAGTAATACTTTCAAAGTGAAGGTAGCAACTCAGTGGGTCTTCAAATCAATTTAGCAAGTTGGACTTGTGACCAGCATTTAAAAAGAGACCGAGGGAGGGACGGAGAAAGAGATAAAGAAATAGCATAGTACATTTCAACCATTGTAAGGTTAAGTATTATTTTGTGAAACTTTTGATCTAGTTTTTCATATAATTGTATGTTTATTAGATCGTGATGTAAAATTTATTTTTTAACTATTAGTCATGGTCTTAAAAGTTTAAAAAACATTGTCATAAATCTAATTTCATTAAGGTTTTATTGATATTCATAGATCTTGTTGAAATTAATAAAATGGAAATTTATTGGCTGGAGGTCTTTTCTTTCTATCTCTTGGGAGCACTCCATTTTAACGTCAGTATAACTCAGAGACATTACAAGAAAAAAAATTACAGGCAGATATCCCTCATGAATGCAGATGCAACAGTCCTTTACCAAATATTAGCGAATTGAGTCCAGCAATATATAAAAAGGATAATACATTTGGACCAGAGTTTATCCCAGAAATGCAAACCAAGGGTTGGATTAGTGTCCAAAAACCAATTCAATTTACTAAATTAATCAAATAAAGTAGAAAAACCATTTGATTATCCTTAACAAGTGCGGGAAAGCATGTGACAGAATTAACTCCATTCCTGAAAAAATTCTCAGGAAACTAGGAAAGAAACTTCCTTAATCTGAGAATAGGCATATTTGAAAAACCTACAGATAACATTGGGAACAAAGCAAGATCGTCTCTTCTTAACCACTTGTATTTTACATTGTACTTGGGATCCTAGCTAGATTCTAGCATGCAGTAATGCCAGAAAAAGAAATAAAAGGCATAAAGTTAAACATGCATACAACCCATCAATTGTGCTCCTAGGTATTTACACAAAGGTAACGAAGACATGTCCACAGAAAGACTTGTACCTGAATGTTATTCAGCAAAAACAACAACAAAAAAAAAACAAAAGAACTACTGTTATACACAAAGCATAAATAAACCTGAAAATATTATGCTGAGCAAAAGAAACCTTACACAAAAGAGTATATATTGTATGATTCCAGCTATATGAAACCCTAGAACAGGGAAAACTCTCTGGGGACGAAAAGCAGATCAGTGCTTGTGTACAGCCATGAGTGACATTGATTTCAGAGGAACACAAGAGAACTTTTTTTGGGTTCCATATCTTCACCTTGGTGGTAATTGCTCAGGTTTTTACATTTGCAGAAACTCATTATGTTTTATGTAAATTATACTTTAATAAAGCTGATTTAAAAAAAAATTCAGACAATTAAAAAATAAGTGAATGAAATAACTGTTAAGAAAAAGTCTTTGGATTAAAAAATTCCTTAAGGAAGGTGAAAAAGTTCTGGGGGTGGATGATGGCGATGGTTGCAGAACATTGTGAGTATATGTAATGTCACTGAATTGTACACTTAAAAATGGTTAAACTGGTATATTTTACATTATGTATATTTTACCTCATTCAAAAAGGTAATAAATAAATAGTTATGAAGAAAAAGCAAAAAACCTCTCAGGAAATAGAAAAATATATAGGTTTTTATTATCTTCAGATGGCATTTGCTTTATGTCCTTCAAAAATAACTTTTTTTAAAAAAATAGGGTCTAGTTAAAACAGGCATGTGCAGTTTCTTTAATTGAAAGGTTAAACAGCTTAATTCTATTATAAATGATAAATATCTACTATATTAGCTTCTATTCATGAAATACAGCAAAGATAAAGATTTTGGCCTTGAAGCACTTAAGTTTCAAATATATGAATATAAAGTAGGAATATCAGTTGGCCAGGTGTCATTTACTGTAATTCAGAGTCTCCCAACCACCTTGATATTTCTAGAACTGAATTTAGACTGAAGTGTGCTTATTAAACTGTGCTTCATTTTTGGTTTCTTGTTAGTGATTGCCCACTGATACTTTTTAAAGCTAAAAATTTTATACTTTATTTGCAATTTTTGTATCAACCGAGGTGTAAAACTAGATGAATTTGATTGTAATTATTTTCATTGTTACTGCTCTTACTGATTTTCATCAGAATAAAACTTATTGTAGTTTCTGATGAGGTTGGCATGAAGGTCTCAGACAGAAAGGAAGATTTGAGGATGTCCCTTTGGGAATATGACTGCTTTCTAGCATGGTGATTTGCTTCCACTTCCCAGGTTTTTAGAATAATAGGCAGTCAGAAGTTCTGCATGCCCAAAGCAGAAGACACTTGGGAATTTTTTTCATCTTGAAGTTTAAGTTGAAGGAGGTTATGACTGGCTGGATTACAGTATAGAAAGCTGATGTCTTTAAAGTAAGTAGAGCTTGCAATACAAAAGAATGGAAGCTTCTATATGAAAATGTTTTTAGTGGAAAAATTATTTTCTCTTTATGGTTTCTTCTTCTCTAGGAAAACACCACCAAGTGAGCGAAACACAGAATGTGATTGCATCAGACAAAGCAGCAGAAGTATCAGTTGTCCATGAACATGAGCACAGTCATGACCACACACAGCTGCATGCCTACATCGGTGTTTCCCTGGTACTGGGCTTCGTTTTCATGTTGTTGGTGGACCAGATTGGCAGCTCCCATGTGCATTCTACTGACGGTGAGAGGCTCCAAGGCTTTCTGGACAGTGCAATAAGTTTGCAATTTAGAAAGTTACATACAATTGATAGGGGCTGGCCAGTTATCTCAGTTAATTAAAGTGCAGTGTTACAACACCAAGGTCCAGGGTTCAGATCCCCATACTGGCCAGGCACCAAAAAAAAAAAAAAACCAATTGAATAATTCAGTCTGTATCATTTGCTTTATTTAGTGTTAAAAGTCTGTCTTCCTCAGGTTCCAGTGAACATTTTATTCACTTGGTGGATCTTGTGAGTTATGGCATGTGGCACAAGGAAATGTTTATTGATTTATTATTCTGCTTGTCTTAAAGCAGTCACATCTGGTTGAGTGTCTACGGCAGAGGTTCTTAAACTATTTGTATGCTATGAAGCCCTTAGGCAGTCTAAAGTCTATGGGCCTTTTATTGGAATATTCTTTTTAAATTTATAAAGTATAATACATAGGATTACATAGAAAACCAGTTATGTTGAAGTACTTGTGTAGTTACCAAAACGTTAGAACAAATTCATGATATAGTAATGTGTGTCTTCTTTATCAGTGCGTTAAGTAACTAGATAATATATTTGAATCTTAAGCAAGTCAGAGTTCAACTTTATTTTTTAGGATATCAGCTATTGTTACTTAGCTTGATTAAGAAAATTAAATTGGAAGGTGGTCTTTAACAAGGCAATATGTATGTCAAGTTGAACATACAGTTGATTTGGGGTTTTTGTTTTGATGGTTACTACTGTAGAAAATCCTGATTCACAAAGGTATTTTCTTAACAAATGTACTTAAACACATTCGTAGCTTGCTTTCCAAGGAAAGATAAGCTTCTTTCAAAGGCAGCTAGGATTCTCTAAGACTTTTTAAGTTTGACTCCAGTCATAGTAACTTTTTAATCTTAAAATTAATGAATACATCTTTGGATAGGTCAACATCTTTTATATGGTTTATATTAAATAAAAAAGGATTCTGATACATGATACAACTTTGATGCCATAGTGATAGAAATACATTTGAGAGTTATAAACCTTTGCAGGGATTTATAGATATCACATATCTCTTTCCAAATATGTTGACAGAGAATTTTGCAGATAGAAAATACAGCATTGGAATGCTACATAGAGTATCTTGGTACCCAGTGGGAGGTCGCATGACTTCCACTTATTTGGTAGCTGGATGAGTATTAGGCGCAAAGTTGCTTAGCAGTTGCCCACCTGTCACATGAGCATCTACAGACAGGAAAATTGTAATCACGCAGTGTGGTAGCAGTTCTATAAGTCCTTCATTTAAAGTAGCGATGAGTAGAAGTGATAATTTCAAAATATCTACAACTGTCAAATAGTATGAAATGATCGGAATTCTTTTGGCAATAAGCTAATGCTAATATTGTGATTTATTGCCTACAATAATAATTAAAGGAAATGCTCAATTTCAGTTAGAGGTTAGTAAAACTAAAAACGCATTTTTTCCAAGTTAATGTCTCTGACACCCCCTGAATTCTACCTGTGTTCTTCTCTGCAGACCCCAAGTTAAGAATCCTTGGTCTACGAAAAAAAATCTGTAGAAAAGCAGGCAAAAGACATGAACAGATATTTCACAAAAGAATATAAAAATGCTCTTTAAACATATGAAAAGATGTTCAATTTCACTTAAAAGGAATACAAATCATAACTACGCTGAGATATCATTTCTCACCAGTTAGGCAAAAATTCAAAAAACTTGATAATACGCTCAACTGGCAAAGCTGCGGTAAAATAGGCACTCTCATATATTGCAGGTGGGACTGCAGAATGGTACAACACCTGTGGAGAGAAATTTGGCAATATCAAACAGAACTGCATATATATTTATTCTTGGACCCAAAAATCCCACTTCTGGGAATTTACTCTGATAATATGGCACCAATATGAAAATACATCTGCACAAGATTACTCATTGCAGCTGTATTTATCATTATAGAATATTGGAAAGTACTTAGATATCCAGTCATAGAGATTGGTTGAATGAACTATGGTATATATACATAATGGCGTATAACATAGCTCTAAAAAGAATAAAGAATCATATTTTTGTCAACTGATAGGGAGAGATTTCCAGGAGAAATTAAGTGGGAAAAAAAAAGCAAAAGTGTAAATGAACACCAAACATATACTATGTTTTGTGTAAGGAAGAAGGGGAAATAAGAAAACATAGATATATCTGCTTAATTTTACAAAAAGGAAACACAAAAAGGATCAGCCAGAAAACTGTATGGAGTGGGGTGGAGGGTGTGTGAGGGCAGAAGGGTTTTAGGAAGGCATGACACTTCCCTGAGCATGCCTTATTGGTATAATTTTGACTTTGGGAAACATATTAATATTCCACATATTCAAAAATGATCAAAATTAGTGTCACTAGCATGCTGCTTTTGTTTTACTTAGTAAGCTATCAGACCAGCCTCCTTATAGATAACTATAAATTCTAGACAAAATGTGAAAAACCACAACCTAAAGACATTGGAGAGTGACCTAAAGCGGGCAAATTCAGGAGGGGAGTCAACATTTGGAACAGCGTGAGTTTCCTATTTTTACTGCTTTTAGCCATCAGTGCACTTTGGGCAGCTAAAACTCTGATAGAAAACTCAGTCTTTCAGGGCCGAGCCCATGGCGCACTCGGGAGAGTGTGGCGCTGGGAGCGCAGCGACGCTCCCGCCGTGGGTTCGGATCCTACATGGGAATGGCCGGTGCACTCACTGGCTGAGTGCCGGTCACGAAAAAGACAAAAAAAAAAAAAAAGAAAAAGAAAACTCAGTCTTTCTGGCCCAAAGAACCAGAGAGAGAGAAACTCAGCCCCTAATTCTCCATATAAACTGCCCAGGTCTCTGGCTAACCCCTGAACCGTGCTTGCTCAGCTAAAGATAAAAGAACTAAACTGAGATTTGAGCACTCCCCAAAAGACAGAGATTTCAGTTTTAGCCAAATCAAGTTACTTAAAGCAAAACAAAAAAAAAATCAACACTCTTTGGAGGAATGTAACAAAGTCCAGGGTATCCACAAGGTAACATTGACAACATTCAGGATATAATCCAAAATTAATATCACCAGTGAGTAGCAGATGTACATCCTGTACCTCTAGATGTGATACCCTGAGAAACATCATCATCTATATAGTATTCCATCCAAGAACACATAATCTAAGGACACATCAGACAAACCCAGAAGGAAGCCTCTTTCTACTAAAAAACAAGAAAGGTGCAGAAAGGGAAATGTATTCTCCAAAAATGTCAGTGTCATAAAAGTCAATGGCAGAGGAAATGTTCCAGATGAAAGGAGACTAAAGAGTTACAGCTAAGTGCAATAAGTGATCCTAGACTGGATCCTTCCTGGAGAGGGAAAATGCTTTGAAGGACATTATTGGGCTATTGACAAAATTAGAATATGCAAGAGAAATTGGAAAAAGTGTAAATGTTAAATTTACTGAAGGTGGTAACTATACTGTGATTATGTAAGAAAATATTATTTCTCTTAGGAAATATACATTGAAGTATCTAGAGATAAAGCGTTATGTATGGTATGTGCTACTTACTCTTAAATGGTACCCCAAAAATGTGTACATAGAGAAAGAGCCTGAGTATAAATGATGATGCAAATCGGGCAGAATGTTAGACAATAGGTGAATCTGAGAAAAGGGCTGCATTATATAGTAGCCCACACTAGCCTCCATGGCATTTTTCTTGTGATTCTCATAAGTTTCAATTTTATTTATTTATTTATTTATTTCTTATCTATCTATCTATCTATCTATCTATCTATCTATCTATCTATCTATCTATCTATCTATCTATCTATCTAAAAGATGACCAGTAAGGGGATCTTAACCCTTGACTTGGTGTTGTGAGCACCACGCTCTCCCAAGTGAGCTAACTGGCCATCCCTATATAGGGATCCGAACCCATGGCCTTGGTGTTATCAGCATTGCACTCTCCCAAGTGAGCCATGGGCCGGCCCTATAAGTTTCAATTTAAAATTGATAGGCCCTATAATCCTATACAAAGAATTAAATGTAGAATGTGTTCCTTTATTCTTCCTCCTGTTTTATCTCTGACGTTACTACTGTTTTTGCTGACTCTCATATGTCTGATGAGATGGTTTTACCTATTCTCTGCAGGATTTTATGTAGGAGGGGTCTTCAAAAAATTCGTGAAAAAGGGCCAGACTGTGGCTCACTTGGGAGAGTGCGGTGCTGATAACACCAAGGCTATGGGTTCGGATCCCTATATAGGGATGGCCGGTTAGCTCACTTGGGAGAGCGTGGTGCTTACAACACCAAGTCAAGGGTTAAGATCCCCTTACTGGTTATCTTTAAAAAAAAAAAAAAAAATTTCATGGAAACATTCGTATTATCTTTTAATTCCATTTTTACATGAACTTTTTGAACTGTCCTCATGTTATTAAATATCAGTAAAAGTTTATTAAATTTATGCTAAAATGTAGTCTTATCCTGTAGATTCATGAAAACTGTTTAATTTTAAAGCCTCTAATTTTTATTTAAGGTGTTACTTATAACCACACCACAAGGCTATGTATAAAGAAAGGCCAAAATAAGTTTGTCACACAGTGTAATATGACTGTTCTTCCCAATTTGGGGTGATATTGAAATATTTGTTGTCTCAGAGTGATTAGACAGTGTTTTAATAGGAAGATAAAATTTATTAGTAAAAAGTAATGTTACTTTACTAATATGCTTTTTCCATAGTAAACCCTTCCTTCTGTGTGCTAGGCTGCTTAAGAAGATTAAATGCCCTGGAATTTATTTGATTAATATCCATCTGTCATTTCACCTGGCATTTTCATGTCTTTTAACTTTATATTGGACAGTATTTATTTGCCTTATGTTTCCTATAATATCAGTAACATATCATGTGATACAAATAAATAATTTTTTCACCCTCCAACAAGGATTTATTAAGCAATGATTGGGTGCCCAGTGCTATGCCACATTCTATAAGACATGTTTATTAAAAGAAAGAGAAAGAAGTAGAAAATTGAATTCTTTATTGTTTGCAGTCAATCTGGGGATAGAAGGCCTATTGAAGTGAAAACAGTTTTCTGTGTCTGAGGTGGTATATAGAAAAACCTTTGAAGTAGTATGTGGAGACTGCGTACATTGAGTGTTAGGTCTACTCAAGGGGAAAGAAGCTGTGAGCTGCAATTAATCTTTGATTTTTTCTTGAGGGAGGTGGTTCTAGAATTAGACTTAGAACAATGTCTTAAGTTTTGGGTTGATGAGCTGAGGACTTCAGTGTGTGCCAAGAATTAGGGGTGAGGAGATTTGGGGAGAGGAAAAGGAGAATGTTTTGTTAGAGGGTGTTAAGGAAATTGTTTTAACTGGACTGGATAGTGAGAAATAAAGTGGAACCAGCTGATAAAGGGCTTAAGAATCTATATAATAGAGCAGTTCAGACTGACTTTGAAAAGCAGCAAATTCTTAACTATTTTACTGACACATCAGAAGGGTGGTGTTTTCAAAAGATGAATCTGACATGGATGAATTACATTAGGGAAAAATGATAGTAAGGGAAAACCAGTGGGAGCCTATCGCTAATTTAGGCTTGAATTGATGAAAAGATAGGTTAGGGTGGTAGCAATAAAATGCAAAAAGGTAGATGTGACAGATGTTAAAATGAAGATAAAATTGCAGGAGGCTGGGGATGAAGAAGAGGTAGACAGTGACTATTAGACTGGTCTGGAAAAAAGTGATCAGAAGTCATAGAGCACTTTACATGGAGTGGTAGAGGATTTAAGGTGTATGAGGAAGTTGAGGCAGTTGGGGGTTACACATTTCAGGAATTTGTCTAAGGGAAGGCTGGGTCAACTGAAGGGTTCCCTCCCACCCACCTTTTGAGGACAGGGGAAACTGCTAAGTGTTTAAAGCAGAAAGAAAAAAGACAGCAGTGAGGAAAATAATAATCTACTATTTAAAGAGCTTTCAAAAAGTTTTTCCAAAATAAAATAAAATTAAATTAAATTAAAAAAAAATTTTTTTTCCACCTCCAGATCTGTGTTTGAAAAGTTTTGTCTCTCCTTGTTTATGCTGTCTTTCTCATTTTCACTTCAGATCCAGAAACAACGAGGCCCAGCAATTCCAAAATCACCACCACACTGGGTCTGGTAGTCCATGCTGCAGGTAAGGTTGGATTGCAGTGGAACCTCTTTCTTTTCTGTCAGACGAGGGAAGACTTAGTATTTGCATTACAGGAACTATCCACATTGAAGTTTCTTGGGCTGGCCTTCAGGGAAAGGGTTGCTTAGTGAAGTCCTTTAACATGAGCCCAAGCCCTGGTGTACGCATTGTTAGGGGTTTACAAGCTACGAATAGTTTCTATATTTTTTAAAGGTTAAAAAAAGAATATTTTATGGCACATGAAAATTACATGATTTAAATTAATAAAGTTTTATTGGAACACAGACATGCGCATGTGTTTATGTGTTATCTGCTATAATGGCAGAGTTGAATAGTTGCAAAAGGCCAGATGACCTGCAAAGCCTAAAATATTTATTGTCTAGACCTTTAAGAAAAGGTTTGCCAGGGCTGGCTGGTTAGCTCACTTGGTTAGAGCTCGCCAAAAGAAAAGAAAAGTAAAGAAAAGGTTTGCTGACCTGCCCTAGAATCTCATCTGGAAGAGAGCCTTGGCACTTTGTACTGAACATTCCTGCTACCCAGTGTAAGTACCAGTTTAAGCAGAAGTGATGTGTAGAATGTAAGAGTCTCAGCATTGCTGACAGGCACACCCTAGAATCATAACCCAAACCTAGTCCCAAAGGTAGGATTCTGTCAGTCACAAAAGCACATGAACGGTTGCACACTATTATCTGGACTTTTTGTAGTATAATATGCTTTTCTAACAAAATTCATCTGTTCAACAAATATTTACCTATTATGTATAAATCATCTATGTTGAGTCCTAGTGTCTTTATTTTCTTTCTTCATCTGTAAGATAAAGAGATGTTTCCTTTGAAATTCTTCTTTGGTATTTCTGTTATACAACTTGATTAACTAATCAATGGATTTTTGAGCATTATACTTTTTCCAATAACAATAAAAATAACTAACATATTGAATACTTTGAGCCAGGTGCTAAGTACTTTACATATGTTATCTTATTTAATCCTCATGAAAATATTAAGAAATATGTACTTTATTGAACCCATTTAAAGATGAGAATTCTAAAGTTCAGAAAGGTTAAGTAACCTGCCCAGTCAAATCCAGCTCTGCCTGACTCTAAAACCTACAAACTCATCACTACACTTACCTTATTGTTGTTATTTTTATTTATAGTATTTTATGCTTCATTTTTTTCCAAATTCAGCTGATGGTGTTGCTTTGGGAGCAGCAGCTTCTACTTCACAGACTAGTGTCCAGTTAATTGTGTTTGTGGCAATAATGCTACATAAGGTAAGCAAAATTTTGGTATAAAATTTTACATTCAATATATTGACAGTTAAAATTTCTCTTGATTTTTAATATTTTTCTGGGTTGGGAAAATTTTTTTAGTTAGTTTCATAATTATTCATTTTGGAGAATTAAATAAATCTGTGCAGAGCTATTTTTGCTACCATTTTCTTAAACTTTTACTTGAGCAGTTTTTTTTTTGTGGTCATATACACAAACTGTTAAATTTTCTACAGATTTCTATATTTCGTACTAATTTTTGTTCATAAGTATTTTTCTTTTTGAATATTTCCCTTTCCTACAATCCAGGAAACACACACATACAAATAGAATCTTTTCTTAGCTCAGAACATTGAATAGTACCTAACCAGGTACTATGCCTGGCTTTTTTGAATAAGAATTTACAGTCAAATGACATGTATTTGTTGATATAGAAGCAATCTGTACTTCTAGAGTGATAACAAGGAATAATTTTTCATTTCCAGGCACCAGCTGCTTTTGGGCTGGTTTCCTTCCTAATGCATGCTGGCCTAGAGCGGAATCGAATCAGAAAGCACTTGCTGGTCTTTGCATTGGCAGCACCAGTCATGTCCATGGTGACATACTTAGGACTAAGTAAGGTAAGTCTGATCCATGCCTAGCTTATCTCAACAAGTGTCTAGTTCTTTTGTGACCTGATAGAACTTACAATCTCTTATGTTAAATTTTTCAACAAAATTACCCTCTCAAACTAAACGTAAATTAGGAGTAAAAATCTGCAAAAAGTTAAATGTCTTAATTCCGAGTCAGTGCTCTTTATAAATTTAGCATTTCCTTACTCATTTAATTTGAAAACTTCTTCCCTATCAGTTTGAAGAATATTTGCATATGATATATGATCGTACTTCACTATTTAGAATAATATAACTTAAATGTAACCAGCCATGCTAATTTTGACAAGTACATACTAGGTCTTAGCCATCTCTATTTAATGTTAAGGTAGACACATGAAGCATGAAGCTTTTAGAAGAGTGGGGGATGAGCAGAGATTACTGTATTCAGCTAAGACTCAGATTTTTCTACTCCCAGCTCTCATATTGTGGAATATGAAATGTCCTGTTCTTTATCATTGTACTGAATATAGCTTCAGATCTGAAGTGATGTGTCACTTGTCAGCTCAGAGCCTGGGCACTCTTCTGATGCCAAGCTGGACCTTTCCATGCATTACAAATTTGTCTGTCTGGGCTGCAGTTCTTTGCAACAACCCTGCCCATTTTACCTAATGTCAACTGGCAGGTAACAGAAGGAAAATCTTAGAACCAAACTGACTCAGGGCTAGTTCATGGGAACTGCTTTTCCTCATGCCTTCTCTGAAGGTCGTTGATACTTCTGAGTGTTGGTCAATTCAGTATATGATGTAGTAAAACCTGTGTTTAAAGGAATATATGAAAAATGAGATGGTTAGAGAATGGTTTAGTTCCTGTTAATCAAGGATTTGTTGATCTGGATTACTAACAAATGCATTGTTGTAAAAACCCTTTCTAGTCATCTGAAAATCCTTACCTTCTTTCAGTTAGCAAGCAATATGTACTTCCTTTTAAAGTACTACTCCATCATTTCATTGATCAATATGTCTTTAGAACTTTAGGCAGGGGCCATCCCGTGGCTCACTCGGGAGAGTGTGGTGCTGATAACACCAAGGCCATGGGTTCGGATCCCATATAGGGATGGCCGGTTGCTCACTGGGTGAGTGTGGTGCTGACAACACCAAGTCAGGGTTAAGATCCCCTTACCGGTCATCTTTAAAAAAAAAAAGAACTTTAGGCAGGCAGGAAGGTACTAGTAATTCTGGAGGTGTGGGGGGTTGCATGCCCCATCTATGACATATTTTTTTCTTACAATTTTAATGAATTGTCTCAGTCCATTGGTCTGCTTTTTTAATAGAAAGGTTGAAATTATTTGTATAAAGAGTAGCTTCTGAGATAATTCTCAGCTGTGTGAGGACAGCTGCTGCATTGTGATTACCACATCTCAAGCACCTAGCCTAGAGCCTGGTACACAGGGGATGCTTCTTACATAATGTGTGAAATTTAATATCTTCATTAATATGTTTTTGATTCCATCTCATGAATAACACAGGCCAAACCTGTTCAACCAGTGCTTGAAGTTCATTTTAAAAAACAGTTGTGGTGAATGCAAGGGTACTTCAAAAAGTTCACGGAAAAACGGGATTGAAAGATAATATGGCTTTCCGGTTCTCGCACACAAGGGAACAAGGTCGTGAAGAAAGGAGGAGTTGGTGTGGTTTTGTCCTTCCTTCTGCCTTTGGTCTCTGTGCCTTTCACAGAGCTTCCCACAGCGCCATGTTGGGACAGAGCATTCGGAGGTTCACAACCTCTGGTCTGTAGGAGCCTCCGGGAGGAGGGCCCAGGAAAGAATTTGCCATTTTCAGTGGAAAACAAGTGGAGGTTACTAATTACGATGACTTTGTACTTTGGATCTGGATTTGCTACACCTTTCTTTATAATAAGACACCAACTGCTTAAGAAATAAGGATGTTTTAGTTGATCCATTTAACAGATATGAAGAGTGTTTTAAGGGGTGCATTCTCTTTGAAAAATGGATCAAACTCTTGAATTCATAGCATACTAGATGTGTTTGTAAATAAACTTATGACATGAATGCTTAATGCCTTTTTTCTGAGATAGGGAATGTGATAATTGACTATGTGCTTACTTTATTATTTGGGTAATATTCCAGTATTAGTTTCTTAATCAAGAACTGTGTGTGATTTAGTTCGTTTCATAGTCTTAAATTCTGAGATTTTATTTAATTTTTGATTCCTACTTCAGGACCTTGTTAATAATTTATGTCATAAAAGAGAAATGCAAATTGGAAAAAAAAAAAAGATAATGCAAATCTTTCCATGAACTTTTTGAAGACTCCTTGTATAGTTAATAATAGTGTGTTGTACATTTCAAAATTGCTAAGAGTAAATTTCAGATGTTCTCACCACAAAAAATTATAAGTATTTGAGGTGATAGTTCTGTTAATTAGCTTGATGTAATTATTACATTATATTCATAAATCATATATCACTTTGTACCCCATAAATATATATGACTACAAATTGTCATTTTACAGTAATTTTTTTTTTTCTTTTGTGTTTTTGTGACCGGTAAGGGGATCGCAACCCTTGGCTTGGTGTCTCCCGCACCGCGCTCAGCCAGTGAGCGCACTGGCCATCCCTATATAGGATCCAAACCCACGGCGGGAGCGCCTGCTCCCAGCGCCGCACTCTCCCAAGTGCGCCACGGGGTCGGCCCAGTAATTTTTTTTTTAAAAGCAATTAAAAAGCAACTGTGTACATCACTAATATTCTTAAACCCTTATTTGGAAGCTTCCCATAAATAACGTAAAATTGCTCTGGTGTAAAGATGTCCCCAGTGTCCTAGATGGCACCAGTTGTGAATATTGCATGTTTTTTAATTGAGACTTCTTCCTGACCCTGAATTTTACTTGACTTAATTTTTCTTCTTTCTCTCTTTTAATTCACAGAGCAGTAAAGAAGCCCTTTCAGAGGTCAATGCTACTGGAGTGGCTATGCTTTTCTCTGCTGGGACATTTCTTTATGTTGCCACAGTACATGTCCTCCCCGAGGTGGGCGGAATGGGGCACAGCCACAAACCCGACACCACTGGAGGAAGAGGCCTCAGCCGCCTGGAGGTGGCAGCCCTGGTTCTGGGGTGCCTCATCCCACTCATCCTGTCAGTAGGACACCAGCATTAAATGTTCAGGTTCCAGCCTCAGTCCATGGCCATTCGCAGCCAGTGAGAACAGTCGGCACATGACAGCTCCTCACTTCTCAGTCTCTTGTCTCGCCTTGCCCATCTCCATCTGTATTCCTAGAGTCCGGAGGGAGGTGAGATTAAAACCTGGAGTAATGGAAAAGCTTTTAGAGTAGAAACAACACATTGCAATTAGGTATAAACATTCTGTTGTGTTGTCTTTAAAAGGGCCCTTGGCATTTTGAGTTTTGATGTTTCTCTTAACCCTATTCTCAGGGAAGATGAAATTTAGTTTTAAGGAAGAGTGGAGAACTTCATACTCACAATGAAATAGTAATTATGAAAATACAGTGTTCTGTAATTAAGCTAAATCTCTTTGTTGAGAGGCT
This sequence comes from Cynocephalus volans, assembly GCF_027409185.1. Taxonomy (NCBI): domain Eukaryota; kingdom Metazoa; phylum Chordata; class Mammalia; order Dermoptera; family Cynocephalidae; genus Cynocephalus; species Cynocephalus volans. The sequence goes on from NC_084462.1 coordinate 150,969,005, forward strand.
GTGCCACTTTATCCATTGATTTTAACATGGTTCTCACCATGGCTTTAGTACCTATGCCACATGCCTTGATAGGTCACAGCACCCACTCTCTTACATGCTAAAGGTGATTGTGGTTAGTTTGGGATTAGAGTTAGGGAAATGACAGAAAGACACACTGAAAGCTAACTTTATACTCGAAAGAGATAATCCATTGAAAAAGGATGTCTAGAGAGACTTAACCACCTCCTTTTGCACGTGCCTCTCCAAATACAACCTGCCATTCCATAAATGGAGCAACAGAGGTGGGACTAGCTTTCTCAAGAGGTGACTAGTATTTTGAAGCATTTCTTTTCAAATTCTGCTTTGCAGAATACCTACTTCCAACACATTCTTAGAGGAGCCAAGTTTTAGTAGGTTCAGGTGTAGGCTTTCCTTCAAGAACAGTTACATCACAAAGTATCTTTGGAAATGAAGGGATATTAAATTTTAAGTGAATTTGGATAGTTATTGACATCTTTGTAGTAACTTTTTTAAAAGTGAGACTACCAAAATCTATGTTGTCCTTTTTTTAAAAGGATTTCTCTTAGCAGATAGGCAGTCCTTCTGGCTAAAATACTTGGTCAGCTTGTGGAGCCCTGTGTCTGCTCACATAAGTACCTATTGATTTAAAGCTTATTGAAATCATGTCTTTAGTCTCCTCTTTTCCATACTTTTCTTCTAACTTTGCCCTCTAGTTCCTCCTCCCCACAATTTGCTGCTTACTGCTACTGGCAATGCTAATATTTGTGTGAGATGAATTCTCCTCGGGACAACCACTTCTTGAACTGTGATAATGAAGATAACATTGTCTCTATTCTTTATTCCCTTCAAAGAAGTTACCTTTGTGTCAAATACAGCTTTGTTAAGCCCTTAAAATATCACCTCCTCATGTGTGAGTCAACACAATCACTAATATTCTGGTAATTTAAACAATTGAGACAGCAAAAGTGTTTAACAAACTAGGGTAATTTCCCCATATTTGCCAAAACCCATGTAAACCCTCTTTTGTCAAATAAGTGTATAATATTGTATTATTAATTTATTTTTGATTTTCTGTACCATTTCAGAACACATTACGTTAAGAGAGAACCAAGACTAGTTTCTTCAGGGCAGTGACTTTAGTAGTTTATAAAAACGTGTTATGTATGCGTAAGCCAGCATGCCTGTGATTTCTTTATTTCCTTCCTAGATTTGTCACTGCGTCAGCAGCTGTGGAAGTAAAACGTGGGAGCCCTCTGCTGGCTGCAGTGAAGAAAGTAGCATAAATAGGATAGATACCATTTTGTATGGTGGTTGACAACCACTGCATACAATTTTAAAACCAAGAAAAGGTATAGTAAGGAAAGTCTAAGTGACTTTCCTGATTAGATGATAATAGCTGACTTATAAGCGACTTGGGGTTTCATCTGGTCCTTCAAAATTATATGGTTGCCTTGATTCTCTCTGGAAACTGACTTTGTCAAATAAGTAGCAGATTTTAGTGTCTGGTTTGGTTTGGATAGTACTTCCTATCATGTCGTCGTGTGCAATGGTCAGAGATTTTGTTCTGCTGGCCAAAGCCTCTTTCAGCAGTGCCTTGCCATCACACTTGTAAGTTTAGCTAGAATATCTTGCTGGATAGGGTCTTCACTCTGGCAAGGACTGAACCATCTAACTTCCAAATTTGCCTTTGTGTCTGGACCTCACTATTAACAAGCAAACCTTTCAAGATCCTGTCAGTTCTCAGAAGCTATGAACTTTCCCAGATTTTAAAGCTGCTGCCTCAGGAATTACTCGTTTCTCTCCTGGTCAGTAGGCAGAAATAGCCATACTAATTTTATAGGGCTCAAATGCATCTTCAGGCAGCAGGAAACCAAGCAGCGTGGCAGAGGCCTCCTTCACTGGAGGAAGAGCTTGCTCATATGGTGGGCGGTGTCCCAGGATGCGAGGCCCGATCGAAGTTCACTTTTTGACACATTTCAGTTGTTTTCCTCTTGTTTAAAACTGCCTCCTTAGATGTGGATGCCTTAATGCTCTAACACATTTGAAAACATTGGCAGTACTTAAGTTGCTGCCATGATTACAAATAGAATGATTGGCTACCAAAGAGATGCAAGTGATGGTTAACAGCATGGTCAATCCATTTCCTCATAACCAAAGTTAATCTTTTTTTTTTTTTTTTTAAAGATGACCGGTAAGGGGATCTTAACCCTTGACTTGGTGTTGTCAGCACCACGCTCAGCCAGTGAGCGAACTGGCCATCCGTATATGGGATCCGAACCCGGGGCCTTGGTGTTATCAGCACCGCACTCTCCCGAGTGAGCCACGGGCCGGCCCCCCAAAGTTAATCTTAATTGCAGTTTGAATCCCTTTCCTTTCTAGGGATAGACTTTCTTCAGATTCCAAGTACTCTCTTAAATGGCAAATAAAGTTGAAAAATGCTACTGATCCATTCCCCTCACTTTTTCCCCAGTTAATTGCTATCAGTTCCCATTTTGCCAAAGCAGTGATATTCCAGGTTTGATTTGGTTTTCCTGTGCACGCTGTTGCCAAATTTCTTTTTTTAGGCAAAGGCTCTGCACTGGAATGTAGAGATTTGGAAACAGTACTACCTACAGAGGCTCTGTGTTCTCTTTCCTGCTGTTTCACCTTTTTATTTCCCAATTCAAAACAGTGAAGTCATCCCCATTCTGGTATTTTGAGTCACTAGAAAATAAGAGGGGCTGGCTGGTTAACTCAGTTGGTTAGAGCATGGTGCTGATAATACCAAGGTCAAGAGTTCAAATCCCCAAATGACCATCCGCCAAAAAAAAAAAGGGGGGGGGAGTGGCTGTTTTGATTTGTCACTTCTTTGTAGAAAGGAGAAACTGTAATTGTGTTTTCTTACCAGCCTACTTCTAAGTGTCACTGCCTGGTTTTTCTCTTTTTCAAGGATTAGAACTAGGAGGACACACCAGCATCGGAGTATAAGCCCCTGAAACACATGGTAGCTAGGTACTGAACACGGGAACTGTATGTCAACAGCAGCATAAGCCCCCAAAGAATGTTCCTGCCTTTTGAGCCCCTGAACCCCTTGGGAGACTGAGAATAATGACCAGATTCATCCAAAACTGCTGCAGTGCAAGGTGAGAACCTCTGTAATTGTTCTACGGGGATCCTTTCTTGCATTAGAAAATTTCTGCTCAATACAAAATGGTTCACATCGCCTAAAGAGCACTATTGGAGATGCTATGAAATTAAAACCAATGAGGTAACCTCTTTGTATCTGATACATCTAGATTCACCTGAAGAAAACTGAAGGAAATTTGTGACTTGTGGGAAAGGACTAAACAACCATTTAGGAATTCTCTAGATGTGTTCAGTAACACATATATTGGCTTTGATCTTTTTTCTGGTAGCATCTTCCAGCAAGTTGGAACTCTCATGGGATAACACTGCAGTTCCCCTGGTTTAGTAGCCTGAACAGTGATTTTAAATGTCCCTTTTTCTGGATCCTTTGTGAACACGAAATCATTCCATGGATGGCTGCCTTATAATTTTGTCTCTTTCCACTTTAATTGTGAATGGTTAAAAAAAATTGCTGTTTTCTGATTTGTTTTATGTATTAAATTTTTATTAGTGCATACCTATGTGAGTGGCTCGTTACTTATCCTATTGGCAATTTGTTTTTCTGTTTGATAACCAGACTTGACCCACATTTGACCATCAGAAAAGGTAATGAAACCCTGTGAAGAACAGCAGAAAGATGTACCTACTATATGCACATCCTTTAGGTGATGGAGGAAGAAAGGAGGGAGAGGAAAGTAAGGACTTGATATACCATCTTCTCCAAAAGACACAAATTCATTGATAATTTTTTTGCCTTACATTGTTAATAGCAAAAGGTAGCTCTCTATTTCCAGAAAAGAGAAGCAAGCAACAGATCCCAGTCATAGTGGATTCATTTCAAAGGGGGAGAGTTGTTATATGAGTACATAGATGCAATGAATAACTGACCCTGGAAGTAGATATTTAAATAGAAGAGCAACTTGTGAATTTGATAAATGTTTTCTCCTTCTGTGGATTTCAGTGCTGGGGTTCACTTTTAACTTACAAATACATTCTATATATAGCAGTGTATCATTGAAATGTATAATTTGTATGTTTAGTCATTAGATTTCATTCATTATTACTGGTCCACTCTTTTCTGGTTTTCTGTATGTATCACAAGTGCTTCAGCTAGTTACAGAGATTGTGACCAGAGTATTAGTTTCATGAAAACCTCTCCTCAGGAAGAAGAAAATGGCAAAGAGGGCCTGGTATTTATGATTCCTGTCATCTCTACAGGAGCCCTCAGGAGAAGTTCTACATCCTCTGCTTTGAACAGTAGACTTTGAAATCTTAGGAAGTCAGCATTATGCCCTTTCACCCTGCTGCCCTGAGATTAATATATATATATATATATATACGTATATATACGTGTATATATATATATACACGTATATATACATATATATACGTGTATATACGTGTGTGTGTATATATATATATATGTGTATATATATATATATATATATATATATATATATATATATATATATATATATATATATATATATATATGCGCACATGGGCTTAGGCAAAATAGCCAGCAGTTCTTACTCTGTTTTGTGTTGTTTTTAATTCTTATAAGCTATCGCTGCATCCTCCAGTATAGTTTTTACAATGTAAGAACTAAGACACCTTGTGTCTGTGTTGTCCCTATGTATGGAATGCTCTTTCCCCAGCTTCCTCACCTACGACAGGTCTTGATCCAGTGTCTCCTTCAATTAGGCCTACTGTGACCACCTGAGTTAAAATTGTAATCTTCCCCCACTTTACCCTGTTCCTTACCCTGTTCAGTTTCCTTACCCATACTCCTTACCCTGTTCTATTCCATGCTTCTTACCCTGTTCTATTTCCTTTTCTGTAGCATTGATCACCTTTTAATGTGCCTTATAATGTGTCTTTACTTTGTCCCACTTTCCCACTATAATATAAGCTCTAGACAGGCAGGTTCTTAATAAATATTTGGTCGGCCCTGAGGGGACACTTCTTCCTAATTTACAACCCAACCCCCCCATACCACCAGCTGAAGGCCTGTTCCCTAGTAGACCAGCTGCGGACTTCCTGTGTACCTGCATCTTTGCCTCACGCTTGGTGAGTGCTGCTTGGGAGTTAGCAATGGAGTTGGAAGTCAGAAAGGCATGGGATTGAATGTACAGGTGGGAAGTTAACTGGGTTCAGGTTAGTAAGGTGCTCTATGACTGATTTAGGGATTGGAAAACCTGGATCCCATTTCTGGCTCAGCTACTGATTTCTGTTACATTGTTAGCCATTGCCCAGCTTTATAATTTTGGGATAGAAATGAGTGAAGCATGTGCCGCACTTTGGTTGCCACACTTGTAGTGAGATCCAGACAAATTCAGGAGCCATCAGAGGAGGGAGCCTGGTGGAGAGAAGATGGAGAGCAAACTTCGGGCATTTGAGGAAACTGGAAGGAACTGGATTGTTTGCCCTATGCTTGGAACACCCTTAGGGGCAGAACTTCATAACCATCTTCACATACTTCAAGGGATGTCAGGTGCAGGAAAGAGATCCTATATTCTTGAGAGGGTAGACCTGTAGGTAGGCTGAGCCCAGCCCCTCCTCCACTTCAACTCTTCACTCAGCAGCCTTAGTTGAGCCCTTCTTATGGTCCAGGCACTCCTAGGTGCTGCGTGTACAAAAGGGAGTCATGAGTCAGTTCCATCCCTTGATGAGCTTGTGTTTCAGTGAGAGATTCAAGCAGAGAACACAACTGTCAGTAGTGAGGTAAGCAGAGGAGACGAGGTAGCACAGGGTACTATGAGAACACAGGGGGCAAGAAACGCAGCATGGGGCTTTGGGGAATAGCCGAGGGAGAGGAGACCTGAGCTGAGTCAAAGGCTGAACAGAATGAGCTATGTGGAGCAGCTGGGAAAGGTTCTCTGAGGTGGAAGACCTACGTGGGTAAAGGCCTGGTGGCACACAAGAATATGGGCTCTGCCTAGAAGGTGCCATCTGGCTGAAGGAGGGTTAGGCAAGAGGTGGGTATGCAAGATATATCAGTTCCTTTAGTGACCTCCAAGCTTCCAGATTTAAAATCCTACAGATAATTGGGCTGAGCCAGGGTCTTTGTGATCCGTGCCTCAGCTCTAACTGGTGTCCCTTCCCAGGTACAGTTCTGGGTGGCCTGAGTTCCTGGCACCACAGGTATGAGTCATGAATATGGTAATGGCTTACAGATCTGTGCATTCCAGAGGCTCCTCTGGCCCCTCAAGGTGGAGCTGGGTGACTTTTTTCCTCCCCTACCTCTGCCTGTCTCCCCCACTTCTTGGCTGGAGCCTAAGGACTCCCCTCATACCACTTCCAGACATCTGTGTTACAGTTATGTACAGAAGACCTAACCCAGCCTCCAGTGGTTCCCACTCTTTCTGTCCTTTGGCTCTCCCCAACACTCCTGTCCCCTCTGTTTCTTGGTTTATTGAAGGGGGACATGCCGTGGAACAGGAAGTGTGCCCACCCATCACCTTCCTCCGTGTGCACAGGCCTCCATCACCATCTCAGCAAAGCCTCTACCCCAACGTCTTGTTTCCTTCCAATCCTCTAGCCTCTGTCTGAATTGGGTCTTCCCTGTGCTAGAGGCACAGCACAGGAGTGGGAGTAGAACCTGTATTTGTATTCTCTTCTGTCCCTGCCTTTGCCTGCTCAATACTTTGAGAAACCAGAAAAGAACATGCTGTTGAACCTGGAAAAAACACTCTAAGATAACGTGATGCTGAGAGTTCGGAGGGCCCTTTTGATATATGAAGCCATGAGGGTTTCAAAATAACTTGCCTAAGGTCTTTTCATTGAGTAAAGATGGACCTAACACTGGTGAAGGGCACCGTCTCTCAGATGTTCTGGGACAGTGTGTAAAATTGTATCAATAAGTGGCTATGGGCTTATTGGCTAGACTCAACATGTCTGCCCCCACCTCAAATAAGATATTATACTTGCTCTTAGAAGACAAATTAATGTATAGTACTTCCCCCTTACCTGCAGGGGATATGTTCCAAGACACCCTCCCCCCCAGAGGATACGTGAAACCTCAGGTAGTATTGAGCCCCATATACACTATGTTTTTTCTTATACATACATATTTATGATAAAATTTAATTTACAAATAGGCACATTAAGAGATTAACAACAATTACTACAAATAGAACAATTATAACGATATACTGTACTGTAATAAAAGTTACGTGAATGAATGTGGTTTCTGTCTCTCAAGATATCTTTATGTAATGTTTCTGGACCACCATTGAACAAGGGTAAGAAACCATGAATAAGGGGGGGGGGACTACTGTATACATTTCAACCCACATATCACCCACAAGAGGGAGCACTGGATATCTTCAGTGTTTCTGAGCAGTGTGCTCCCCACGGTGAGGCCCTTGTATCCCAAGGTCCATGTCAGTGCTGTGAAGTGGCTGGCAGGCTGGCAGGGCAACAAGTTCTCCAGCCAGCCCCAGAAACATTTCTACTTTGGCAGCCTTTGGTGTGAGTGACTACTGGGCAGTGAAGGCAAGAGCCTAGCAAGAGGCTGACCTTGCTGATGAGAATAGAACTGAAGGGAGCCCAAGTCAAGAGAAATCTTGAATGGGGGCCTGCCAGTGTGGTGTCAGGCTGTACTTCCCACAGGCAGGTGAGACTTCCTGCTCCCCAGCACGCCCAGGTCGAGGGCAGCTGGTCTTCTGTGCCCACACATGCTCTCCTTGGGCTCCCCCACTCCCTAGTCCTTTGGCCTGCTGGCTTCACACCTGCATGTGGTGCCCCCCATACCCCATCTCACTCACTCTTTGTTCCCCTGGAGGCAACAAAGTCCTCCACAGGTAAAGGAGCCTAAGACCCATCCTGGCCTTAGGAAATGCAATCAAAATAGGAATATAATTCAATAAAAAGTGACGTGTTTAAATTCTCACATGGGGAGGGGGGAGTGGCATCAGCAAAGGTATCACAAAAGAAGAGTCATTTGAGCTGCATCTCAAAGTAGGGTTTCAGGAATAAGAAGAAAACATTCTAGACTGAAGGGTGGCAAGTGAAAAGAAGATGCAAAAGAGCATGGTGGCTTCGTAGAATATTAGAACCAGTATGGCTGGAGTACAGCATCAGGGAGAGTGACGGGGTGAGCCTGGGCACTAGGTGGGACCAGTCACCAAAACGTGAGACCTACCCACTGTGAAGGGTATTAGAATCAAAGGTCAGGAGTTGGGAGCTCGAGTTGGAGGAACAGAGATCCAGCAGAGGGTTTTACACAGGAGACTCATGATCAGCTTTCGGCTTTGAAAAGACTACATGGGTGATGGTGGTGAGCCTGGATTCTTTGGACGCCTCTGCTACAGGTGGGTGAGTCATTTGAAAAAGTTGAACATGAAGCAAGTTGAGAGTGGAGGGAGGGGTGCTGCTGCGAGAACACAGAGTCCCAGTGATTGTCCTTGTTCAGACAGCTAATGGCAGAGCCTGGACTTAAACCCATCTTAATGCTAAAAGCAGGTGACAAGTCTGCCATCTAAAGATTGCTGTCACATACATTCTCAACCACCCCACAAATTCTGTTCTATAGACAAAGGGAAGCTGAGGGCCCGAGAGGTCAGTCTCTACTGGGCTGGCAAACCAGAACAGGAAACTGCAGCACCCAAACAGAGGCCAAGTGAAGACAAATCAATTCAGTAAGCATTTGTTAGTGCCTGTCACATGCCCTGGACCTTGTCCATAAGGAGCTCAGAGTCTGGACGGGAAGCAAACAAGGCAGACAGACGTGCTAGAATGGATGGATAAGCAAAGGTCCACGGGAACCAAGAGGAAGGCATTGTTTCAGCTGAAATTGGTGCCATACCCTTGTGGAGTCTAGGGTGGGAGTCTGATGATGGAATTTGGGTCAGTGGAGGGAAAGAGGTTCCATGGAATACACTCGATACTGCAGCAGGGCCAGGTCTGGAGCCCAGATTTTTCTGCCTCTTCTGCTTCTTGGTCCTATAGGGGACACTTGGGCTGGGCCCAGTCATCAGACTGACACCAGTGCTGAGACAGCTCAAAGAAGCAGAGTAGCAGTGCTCCTGGGTCCTTCACTTGCACCAGCCCAGAAACAAGTGGGAAAGGCATGGCCTGCCTGGCTCAGGGTGGGATCAGGAACAGAAGGGTCAGGGAGCTGGGTGGCACTCTGGGAAGAGCTACTTTTGTCTAGGTTTTGGGAGCTTTTGTGGCCCAGTCAGGATGTGGCTCCAGGGAGACCTTGTCACCATTTCCTGTCGGGCAATGTTTCCCTGCCCATTCCTGGGGGCCCTGCCCACATAGTGGGATAAATAAGACCTTGTGTCTAGCTCACTGTAGCTGAAGTACAAGATCAGAGAGCTGGATTCCTTACCATTGGCCGGTCACATAAAATGACCTGCAGACTATGGATAAAAGCAGCATTATGAAAATATATGTTTGTTATCAGGAGTCCACCCCTGAGCACAGCTGAGAGGTTGGAATTTTATAGTGCGAGTAAAGCTGCATCTTCAGTTCTACAGGAACTTTCAGCCTTAGGTGAGTTGGCAGTTGAGAGAAATTACTGGAAAAAGGGGGGGGGCGGCAAGACTGGAAATAAAGTGGTCCAGCATTTTCTCAGCCCGCACTTAACCTTACATGGCAGCGTGCTGCAGTGTGAAGGGCATGGGCTTAGGATTCAGACCAGATCAAGTATCTTCTTCCTGGCTCTTTCTCTCATTCAACACATATTTAGGGTCCATCATGTTCCAGGAAATTATTAGCTGTGTGACCTTCTGTAGATTAGTTTTTCGAACTTCATTTTTCTCATCTGGAAAACTAAAAACAATATGCACCTCATGAGCCTATTGTAAAAATTAAGTGCAATGGTCATTTGTAAATAACATATTTAGAACACCAGCTCTGCATCTAAGCAGTATAGGCCACTTAGGGACCCTGAGTTTCTACCTCAGACTAGTCTCACTTAGTTCCTGATAAGATTGGGCAGCCCTGACCCACTTGGTCTAGGGCACTGGATTGGCACCTGGCTTGTTTTGTCTTTCTGCAAAACTATCAGCCACGAAGTCAGCACTCCCACCAGCAGAGGCAGAGACCACAGTGGAAGCAGACACGGCTTCTCCCAAGGCCGACTTTGCCATGATCTGGGCTGGTTAATTGAGGGGAACAGAAGCCACTCAAGTATCTAGTGGTTGATCAAATTTGTGCTGTTTGCTTCAGGGCAGTCTTTCCTCCCAGCCTTAGCTACTATTAGCTACAGTCTGTTCAGATATCCTGCATGCAGAGGGAATGGGCCAAGATGGCTTTATCTTTGCCATTGAAGAAACGTGCTCCATTTCTTCAATTGAAGAAATGAGCCTTTCCCAGGATCATCTGGGCTCACTCAGCCTGTCTCCTTGGGAAGGACTTCTCCCAAATGATTCCAGGTATCCTGCCTTTCTCCAGCCCATGGCTCACCAGCTCATCACTAGTCCTCATCACAAGCAGCAAAAACTGCTATTGACCCGATTCAGCAGAAAAGGAATGAATTTACCACAAATATATTAGGAGGGCCAGAGACCCAGGCCTAAGGTGAAGCTTCCAGGAACCATCCCCAAAAGCATGCTGCAGAAGCAGCCTGGTGAGGATGACAGCCAGGGCAACTGTGGCTGCTGCATCAGAACACAGAGCTGACATGCAAAGCAGCAAGTCTGATGCTTTTGTCACTATCTTCCCTTAAAAAGTGCATGCCTGTGCATGCTTTTTCCTCACATGTGTCACCTGCAAACTCACTTGTGTCTTCTGACACAAGTTTTCTTAGCCTCCAACTTAGAAAAGCTGGACTCCTCCTATGGGAAAATATCCAAGAATTAGAATGTGTGTCAAAAATAGCAAAAAACGGGCCGGCCCGTGGCTCACTCGGGAGAGTGTGGTGCTGAGAACACCAAGGCCCCGGGTTCGGATCCCATATACAGATGGCCGGTTCGCTCACTGGCTGAGCGTGGTGCTCACAACACCAAGTCAAGGGTTAAGATCCCCTTACCGGTCATCTTTTAAAAAAAAAAAAAAAAAAAAATAGCAAAAAACATGTGAAATGTTCACTTTGCCCTCTATTCCAGGACTCTCATCAGCTTCCCAATCCTGTCTCCTCCCACCTGGGGGACCCAGGACTGGGCCCCTGTGTTAAGAACCAGCCTGAGATGTTCTGCAGAGGAACACAGGCCACAAGAGAGGCACAAGGGAATTCAGATGGGCTCCTCTGGACAGTGAGCAACAAGGGGATGCTACCTAGGCCTGGGAACCCCGGGGCTGGTTAAGGGAAGAGTGCCAGGGTGGAGATTAAGGAAGCCCCTGGGAGGTCCGTTCTTACCTAGACTCATAAAATGTGAGACCTAGGGAAGCCCTGGGGAACATCTAGTGAGGGTCACAAACTCAAATGCCTACAGGGAGAAGCCAGGCAGATAAGACAATAGGCAATGGGATTTGTGGAGAATGCCCCTTTAAGCACCAAAATCAAAACTTAAAAAAATACTGTGCAAATAGTGCTAAGAGTGATAACTGTGGTGGGGGCAGGGGGAGCAATGGACTAGAAAGGGAACTTTCTGGGGTGATGGAAATGTTCCCTATCTCGCTTTGGGTGGTGGTTACATGGTATATACATTCATCAAACAAATACTTACGATCTGTGCACTTTACGGTACAAGTACACCTCAATTTTTTCACTTGGGGAGAGTTAATAAAGTCTATCTGTAAAACGATTTGGTTCTCAGGCTACCCGTTTGCAAGCTTCTGTTCCAGTCCGACCTCTTTATCTTACATATTAGAAATCGGAGGCCCTGACGAGGGGAAGTGGTTTTCCGTAGGGCACAGGTGAATTGTGACTGCCCAGAGATGGTCTGCGGCGTCTTGGCCCGAAAAAGGGTGACTGCAACTCGGTCTAGCGGGCGGCCTCTGCCTGCACAAACTCAATTCCTTGCCTTTGGAGTGGTGCGAAGAGCTGTGCTAGCCTAGCGTTTTCAGCCGTCCCCAGGGAGGCAGCCCGCAGGGGCTGGGCAGAAGTCTGCCCTGCCTGAAAGTGAGACAGTCACCAAACGCCTGCCTGCCAGGGGGGGAGCGGAAGTGGACAGAGCACCGAGCCCCGGGGAGCACGGGCCAGGAGCGCAGATAAATCACGAGCACAGACTGCACTGACAGCTCGAGACTGGCACAGCGCCAAATGCCGACACCGTCAGTCGCGTTCCAGGAAAAGAAATCCGATCAGGGCGAGGCGGCTGCGGTGCAAAGCGAAACCCACCTGAGGGAGCAGGGACGAGCTACCAACCTTGACTGAGCCTCCTCTGGGCTGGGAACTTGGGGCACTTACCAAAGTCTTACCTGGCCACCGGCCTGCGCGAGGAGGGACAGGAATCTCCGCTTTACAGGCGAGAAAAGCTGCTTACCGGGCTATGTAAGGACTCAGTCGGGATTCCAAGCCCTGCTGTCCGACACCACACCCTGGCTCCTTCCTCTCCGTCACCCAGCGGCCAGCAGGTGTCTGCAGGAGTGGACTGCAGCCGTCACAAAGCGGACGTGTCCCCTTTTTCCGGGTAGGAGCTGCAGGCGAGAAGGAGCCCGGGGATGGTGGTGCTGGGTGCGTGGGGTGGGGGTGGGGAGGTGCCGTGGCGCAGGCCGGGGCCGAGACACCCGCCAGGACCTTCCGGACGCACGGAGCCCGGCCCTGCAGCCGGCGCCCGCCCTGATTGGCGCTCGCGGCGGGCCTCCAGCCGGCTCACCTGCCACTCCCAGCCAATCGGGGCCACCAAAATTGGGGCTGTCGCCGGGGGGGGGGGGGGGGAGGGGGAGATGCTGCGGGTCGGAGGCTAAGCCGCCCTCCCCGCCCAGTTCCCGCCGGGCCCGCCGCAATCCCGAGCCTCTCGGCGCCGCGCTCCGTGCCCCGCGCGCTTTCATGCAGCAGCTCCCGGCCCGGGCCGCTCGGCGTCTCCGCTCGCTGGGACGCGCCCCGACGGCACCCCGAGCCGGGGCCCGACGCCACCTCCGCGCCGCCACCCCGCCGTCCGCCCGCCCTCGCCGGGAGCCCCGCGTGCCTGTCCGCCCCGGGGAGGGGCTGTGCCGGGCCGGAGGCAGCCCCGCTGTGGCAGGATGTTCACGTCCAAGTCCAATTCGGTGTCGCCTTCGCCGTCCCTGGAGCAGGCGGACTCGGACGCGCTGGACATCAGCACCAAAGTGCAGCTCTACGGGGTGCTGTGGAAGCGGCCCTTCGGGAGGCCGTCGGCCAAGTGGTCCCGGCGGTGAGTGCGCCCCCGCGCCGCCCGGCGGGCTGAGCACCCCGCCCAGTCCCTCCAGTCCCCGTCCTGCCTCTGCCTCTCGTCGCGACCTTGGCCTCGCCCCATTTCACTCCACGGTGGCTCCCCCTGGAAGATGCGGCTCGTGGCCTGGGCCGGGAGAGCCGGAGTGGGACCTCCGGCCTGGGGATGGCGGTGGATTCCCTGTGCAATGAGCCTGGGTCCCGAGTGGGGAGGTTGGTGTGTGGCAGGAGCCCGGCTGAGGCAGGCCGGGCCAGACCCTGCCTCGGGGGGAGAAACACCACCTCCAGCCAAAGATTCTCCCGGGACCTCCACTGCCAGTCCCATCCTCCCCGCCACCCGCTGCCCCAGGCCTCGAGAGCGGGCTTGCAGCCGGCGCCGGGGTCTCCCTTCCGCCCACCTCCAACCCGGAGCGCGCTCGGCTCAGCCCGCGGGGCCGCCGGCCCTTCTGAAAGGCTCCGCCAGGGGAGGGAGGAAGAGCCGGGGAGGGTCTGTGCTCGCCCCGGGGAAGTGATGTTGCAACCCCTCCAACTGTCCCTTGGGGGGAAAATTGCTTTTTGTTGTTTTGTTTTTGTTTTTCATGTGGGCCTGGGGAAAAGAGATTCCAGTGCTTCAGGTGGAGGAGCTGGAAAGGAGGGACGAAGCCGGAGTGGGGGAGGGGAGACTTTGGTGGAGTCGGAAGGATCGATCCCTTGGAAGGGGAGGTGGGGAGCGCCATAGCAGCCCCAGCCCCATCCTCCAGCACCAGCTTTCTGGTCCTCAGCTCAGAGGCGACTCCCCACACGTTAGCAGCCATTTTCCACTTACAAATGGGCCTGGGAGGTGTTGGGAGAAGGGAGAGCTCACAGCCCTGGACTTGCAAAAAGTGCCCAATGCTGGCTTCAGGTGCTGTCGGCTGTCTTCTGGACAGTTTCCACCCTCGAGCCAATTTCAGTTCTGAGATTTGCTACTGGTGTGATCTAGAGAAATCAGACCCTGAGTCTGCCCCTGAGCAGAGAGGGCCTCAAATGTCCCCAGGCCCTCAGACCATGTGAGTGTGGTAGTGATTGATACTGATGTTCTGTTTTGATGAATAATTTAGTATTTCTATAAGACCGCAGGACAAATGGAGCAGTGGACAGTGTTTCACATTTTACATAGCTGGTTTCATGTACTTTGGTTACTGCTGAGAGGTTTTCTTTCTGGTACTTAATGGGATACAGTTTCCTTGAGTTCCTCCAAAGTTAAACTTATCTCTGATTCCCCAGTTGGGGGCTTGGAGCAGCATGGAGAGGATATGAGGGGCTTCAGGGTCAGACTGTCTGAGCTGCAGCCCCCGAGAGCCAGAAGCAACTCTGTCTCTACCAGGGCACTCGAGTAGGTGTGGGAAGGCTGCGTGTAGATTCAGGTACCATTAGCAGAATGCCCTCCCGCCCCTCGCACACACCCCCATCTCTCTTCTGCTTCAGCTGTTCCAGGCAGGCAGCACTTCACCACTGGGTCCAGCTGCTGTCCCTGTATTGCCTCTGAGTCTTGCCATCCAAGACCTCTTGCCAGGCATTTTCACCTTATTGTATCCCTAGTAAATGCTAGGCAGTTGTGACCCTCAGGGTATGTCCCCTGATCCCCGCCCCCAACACTGCTGCAGGTATAGTGGGGACCTGGCCCCTGCACCTGCAGTCAATTCCAGGGCTGGAAGTGTCAGGGCTCAAGGCTCCGAGCTGAAAGCATCGTGATGGAACCTAGGGAGGCTTGGAGGACTTTAACAGCCCCTACCCCAAGCATCACCATTAGTCCCCACGGCCACCCCAAAACCACCTAAGTCAGAACAGTGTGCCTGCTCTGCAAATACAGCTTTAAGTCGAGTCCTCCAGCCTTCTTCCAAGGAGATAGCCACTTCAGTTCCCTTCCCTGGGGCTCAGGGAAGAACTAACATCCCACTCGCCTTTACCCAAGTTCTCAGTTCTAGGAATATGTAACACACATGCACACACACTCACATACACAAAGGATTTAGTCCTGAGTCAGCGACAGAGCCAGCCAGAGAGGGTCTCGGTGTGGAGGAGGCATGATGCTCAGCTGAGCCCCTCTCGCTTCCCAGCAGCACACCCCCACTCCCCCCACCATCCACTCCCCAGCTCCAGTTTCCCATTTGTTAAGTGCAGTCTCTGGACCTCAGCTAATTAGCAGCCACAGGAAGGCTTGGGGACAGGGCAGTACAGGCCCACCACTGCAGATCCTTGCCATTAGGCCGATCGATGCCCTGGTTGGGGACGGCTAAGGGGAGGGGGCCTGAAAAGGCTCCGTGTTGCATAAAAAAGCGGACAGGATTGAACCGGCTGTGGCCGGCTGGCTTCTGTAAAACCTCTTCCGCTCGGGGTCTGCCTTAGGACGCCAGCCTCCAGCCCCCACAGCCCAAGCAGCCCTGCCTTCCTGGTGTGGGAAGATGCCCTTGAGTTAAAGAGTCAGCTTATTTTCCCATGGGCAACAAAAGGGGGAGGAATCAAAAGCATTAATTAGCAGAGCTAAGAGAATCTGGAAGAGGTGTCTAGAGGGTAAGGTAAGGTTGATGACTCTGTCCTCCCCTTGGTCTGTGAGCAGTGGAGACACAGGGCAAAGATTGTCAAAGACCCCGACAGCAAGGAGGAATAAGTGGGGAGTCAGCCTCAGTGTCAGCACGGCAGTGGGCTGGTCGAGCAGCCAGGCTAACTCTTTCCTGGGGGGTTAATACTTTCCCCAACATTCTCGCCCCTCTCCCATATCCCTTCTGACCACTTCCCAAGGCCGGAGCCCCTAATTGCTATTACCAGAAGGTGCCTGGCACAAAGGAGGAGCTCGATACGTGTTAGCTACTTTTACAATTATTGATTTCCATATTCTCTCTCCTACGTTTGACTATAAGCTCTCGCAGGCAGGGAATCATCAAGCCACAGGGCCCAGCATAGTACCTGGCTGCAACAGGTGATTCATTAATGCTTTCTGGCCCCAGCTGACCAGGAGCTTGCAGTCACTTTGCAAAGATAAGCTCTAGGAAGACAAAGAATTCCAGGTCATAAGTGATGAGAAGGACCAGGCAACACAGAGCACATCAGCTGAGAGCTTTGTCAGTGGAGATATCTGAGTTCCAAGTTGTCCACTTACTAGTTGCATAATCTCTATGTGCCTCAGTTTCCTTGCCAGAAAATAACAAACAACCCCCCCCCCCACATACACACCTCCATTTCTTAGAGTTGTTGTGAGAAATTTAAATACAGTAATGTCAGCAATCCCACTGCTCGGTATTTATCCAAAGGAAAGAAAATCAGCACACTGAAGAGATATCTGCACCTCCATGTTTATTGCAGCACTATTCACAGTAGCCAAGATATGGAATCAACCTAGGTGACTATCAACAGATGAATGGATAAAGAAAATGTGGTGTATACACAATGGAGTACCACTCAGCCATGAAAAAGAATAAAATCCTGTCATTTGAGGCAACGTGGATGAGCCTGGAACACATTATGTTTGGTAAAGTAAGTCAGGCACAGAAAGAGAAGTACTGCATGTTCTCACTCTTATATGGGAGCTAAACAAACAAACAAGCAAACAAAAAATTGAGCTTTTAGGAGTAGAGAGTAGAATTGTGGTTACAAGAGACTGGGAAGGCGAGAGGGAAGAAGAGATAGGGGAGAGATTGGTTAATGGATACAAAATTACAGCTAGGTAGAAAAACTTCTAGTGGGGTACAGTAGTGCTAGGCATCTATAATTAACAATAATTCATTGTATGTTCTCACGTGGCTGAAAGAGAGGGGCTCAAATGCTCTCATCACAAAGAGATGATACATTTTTGTAATGACGAATATGCTAACTAACTTCATTTAATCATCACACATTGTCTACATGTATTGAAATATAACTCTGTACCCCATAAATATGTACGATCAATACATGTCAATTAAAAATAAATAAATACATAGATAAATATGATAATGTCAATAAAACACTTAGCAAAGTGAGTGCCTTGGCACCCTATAAATGCTCCTTAATCTGGAGGTAAAAATTCCATTCTTTACAACCAGACAGAGGAGGCAGCTGGGGTTGACACCAACCCCTTACCTCTCATGGACTCTGGGCTTCACACAACCCATGGGGGCAGACAAGGAGGGCTGACAGTCACAGCTTCTCCAAGGACTGATGTTGGGGCTGGAAAAGGGAGTGGACTTCACACAGGGGGAGGGGCAGATGCAGGCATGTGCCATGTGTTTGGAGGGCAGGGAGCTGGCCCGCTGGGCTGGAGCCAAGAGCTCCTTCCAGTAGGAGCTGTGTGAACACAATTGGGAAAGGAGGTCAGGGGAGGCTGCAGCAGATACTGAACCTGATGATAATGAATAATAGTGACAGTAATACCAAAATTAAACATTTACTGAAATTAACCACAATGTTCTGCGGTTGTGCGAACACACTCACCACTGTGTGAACAAACTCAACCCTATGAGGTATAAGTATTATTGTTATCCTAAATTGCACACGAGGGACTTGATACCTAAAGAGGTTAAGTAACTTGCCCCAGTCACAGTCCTGGTAAGTGACAGAGCTCTAAACCTTGGCTTTCCCCAGCCTTGATATCTACTGCCTCTGTCCCATCTGCTTCCTGGCCGGGAGCTGGAGGGAACAGCTCCTTGGGCAGTGGGGGGTGGAGAGGAGGAGTAGGGATCAGTGTCCATGGCTTCTAATCGCAGCTCCACTCTACCCTAGGTGTGTGGTTTTGCACATATTATTTCACCTCTAAGCCTCAGTTTCCTCATCTGTAAATAGGATCAAAAGTCCTACTCTCTGGGATTGTTACATGGACCAAATACCCTAATACACGTAGAGCCCTTGGCACAGAGCCGATACATGAGCATGGCGAAATCAGTGGCGACTATCTCTAGCCTTACACACAGCCAGCCTCATTCTGCAGGGTCCCAAGGAAGTGGCCTCTGGCTTACAGTCAGAAAGAGAGTGTCTGGGAGCGAGGGGACTTTGGAAGAAGGGGTAGGAAGAGGAAGTGTCCCTCTGGGCAGGGCACTCAGTTCTGAGCCCCCACCTGCTGAGAAGCTGAGAGTCATCAACTGGAGCAGTGGCTGTCGCTGAGACAGGTTAATAAGCAAAGCCAGTCCTTTGTGCCCTAGAGGTGTGCTTACCAAATGAGCCCTTTGTTGAGCAGTACTCATCCCTGCCAGCCAGGTCTGTGCCAGCTCCCCTCCCTTAGTGTCCACCCCCACCCAAGCCAAGCTGAGAAGAACGGACACTGGGCCAGGTGCAGCATGTGGGCCGTTCATGAGCCCTGCAGCCCACAGGGGCCCCAAGGCCTGCTGAAGTCTGGCTGGCACAGAGCAAAGGCTGCCCTTGTCATCCATCTTACTCTGCCTCTCTCTCTTCTGTCCCTTAGAGGGCAAGAAGGGGAGGGGTGTGACATTTGGGGACATACCCTGTGTGCCAGACAAGTGCTGAGGACTTCACACAGTTCCATCCACTGGATTCTTTCTTGCTCCCAAATGATACGTGGCGATAGTCCCTAATGGATCCCCTGTCTTTACTCGGGCAATCTATTCTCAACACGGCAGTCAGGATGAGCCTTTTGCAATGTAAGTCAGATCATGTCACTCCTGGGTTGTCCCTCTCACTCAAAGGAAAAGCCTGCCTCTTCCAGCTAGCTGTATGAGTTTCAGCAAGTCATGCTACCTCCCCGCTTCATGTCTGCCCATTTAAGATGCAGGGAGTACCTGCCTCATAGGATAGTCATGCGTGTTAAATGCATTAACAGAGGCATCTGCTTGAGGTAGGTGCTAAATAAATGGTTGCTTTATCGTATTATTATAATAGCCACAGGGCCTCACTCCCCCTGCTGCAGCTCCCTTCCCACCCCAGGGCCTTTGCACCCGCAGCTCTTCTGCCTGGAGCCCCTTCCCTTTCTCAAAAGTCACCTTCTTAATTAGGCTCTCGCTGACCACCCTGCTGATTATCAACACTCTTCCCTCTGTTGTCACTCCCAATCCCCCCAACCCTGATTTGTCTTCTTCCATAGCATTTAGCCGCATCTGGCACATGACCTCTTTCTCTCTCCCTCCCCCCTTATTTATTTACCGACTGCTCCCCACTACATGCGTGTAGTGTAAGTTCTCTGGAGACAGGGATTTTTGTCTCTTGTCCATTACCCTATCTCCAGCATCTAGAGCAGTGCCTGGCACAGAGTGGGAGCTCAGTAACTAATTGTTGAATCAATGAATGAATCTCACAGCAGCCCTAAGAGCCAGATATTTGCACTCCCATTTTATAGAGGAAGAAACAGAAGCTCAGCAAGGCTGGGAGCTTGCCTGAGACTGCTGCTGCAGGGATGGGGATGGCTGGGCCCCAGAGCCCCTCTCTCCCTGTCCATGCGTCCAGTGATCGTCTGCCTATCCCACCCCCAAGTTCCCAGCATAGTGCTTTGCCCTGAGTGGGAAGGAGCTTCACAAGTGGCAGGAAGGCAAGAAGGTATTTGACTCAGTCAGTACGGCCTGCCATAACAAAATACCACGGACTGGGTGGCTCAAACAACAGAAATTTACTTTCTCACAGTTCCGGAGGCTGGAAGTCTGCGATCAGGGTACCAGCATAGTTGAGTTCTGGTGAGGGCCCTTTTCCTGGCTTGCAGACAACCACCTTCTCTATATGTCCTCACATGGTGGGGGAGGGGAAAGAGAGAGAGTTCTATTGGATTAGGGCTCCACTAATGACCTCATTTAACCTTCATTACCACCTAAAGGCCCTATCTCCAGATGCAGTCACATTTGGCTTTAGGGCATCCACATATGAGAGGGAGGGGCCCCCAGGAGACAGCCCTGTGCCACTAGGCTCACACTTCCCTGCACCGATGCATATTCAGACCGCGGGAATGCGTCACTCAGCCCTGTCCTGAGTCCTCTGTGCGTTGGCAGAGTGATTAGCACAATCTCATTTGATCCATACAATAATCACATAAAGTAGGTGTTATTGCCCCCATTATACAGGCAAAGAAACTAAGGCTCAGAGAGGTGAGCTTACTTGCCCAAAGGCCTCCAGCTGGAAAATGGCCAAAGCCTGTGCTCTTAACTACGCTGTGAAGTTCCCTTGAAACAGGCAGGGAATGTCTCCTTCAACCTATGGGACTAAAGCGGCATGGCCCTGCCCTCCAGGAGTTTAGCACCCCCTCAGGACAAGAAGGGTATATGGGGTAAGGCAGTGGGCGCTAAGTGCCAAGTGCATGGCCCAGTTAGTGAGTGCGGGAGCTCAGACGTCTCTGTGGGCTGGGCTGGTCATCAAGGGTGAGCAGGGTTCAGCAGGATGAAGAGCAAGAGGAGGGCACTGCAGGTGGAACAGCACATCTCTATCTGCAGGGTCATGCAGACGTGGTGCGGGAGGCAGCGGGCCCAGTGTTTGCCCGCAGCACAGAGACGCTCAAGTGCAGTGTGGCGGGAAAGCTGAGAGGTGGGCAGGGTCAGGTGCTGGAGGGCAGCCGGTGGTACTTGGAAAGGCCTGTGGGAAGGGCTGGCATTAGCAGGGTGTCGCTCCTGAGCAGGTCCACAGGGCTGCATTTGCCATATTGCAGAGAGGATTGACACAGATAAGGAGAATGGGTGGCACGACTCACACCAAAGCACAAAGCTGAGCTTCACTCTCCTCTGGAAAGGACAGATGGCAGTGAGAACAGTCCCGGGCCTGCCTCCCCTCAGCAGCTGTTGCCTCAAGAGAGACCACATGGCTGGTAGGACCTTCAGGGATTCACTGACTTCACGATGCTTACCAGCAATTTTTCAAGTGCAAGAGGGCGCTTTCAACTAGTGGTGTGCTTGTAAATGTTTAACTACCGGCTCTTGGGGAGGGGGCAGGGCTGTTTTGTAGTATTTGATTTTCATGGTATAAATACTCTTGCCATGGCCAAAGCCAAGCTACCAATGCCACGTCACTGAATGCAGAGCAGGGGAAAGATTCACACGGTTGGCTACTGTGAGCCCATCCAGGCCGGCTCCAACACACCACTGCTTTAAACTCTCCCCCCCGACACACACACACACACACACACACACACACACAAAACATACACACACACACACACTCAAGGACTTTCAGAGTCTCCACCACGTTCTGCTCACATCCCATCACTACAACAGCGGTGTTAGCAGAGGCCCTGGAGGAAGGAGCCAGCCACCTGGGTGTCCCTGAGCGTTGGGGCTTTGAGGCCCAATTGCATCTCCCCCTGGAGGGCACTTGGTGTCTTGTCACAGTCAGCTCCAATCATTAGTCCTGTGAGTCCCTGGGGTGGGTCCAAGTCCTCCACATGTTGGCCAAGGATGTTGCTTCCTGAAGAGTTAGAAAGCTGCAAAGTCACAGACTGTCAGTTAGACCCGAGTCCCAGAAGGAGACTGCAGAGCAGTCTGAGACAAAAGGCAATGCAGGTGTCACACGGTGGGCTGTTTGGGGCTGCAGACCTGGCCTCCCTAGCCTGGCACCTCAATTGCCTTTGACTACCAGCCTTCATGTTCATTTGCCGAAAGACCTGTCTTGGAATCTTGCATCTTCTGTCCTTCCTGGAGGGGACCCTAAGTGACGGGAGAGGGAGGACCACTGATGCCCTGCTGTGTCGGGGGCACTAGTTCAGAGGGATGGAGGCAGCGAGACCTGGAAGCCAGTTGTGGGCCTCCCACCACAGCTGCCCACTGGTGCGAGGGTCGGGCTGCCTGCGGGGAGGCCAGCTGGCCAGCTGAGTCATTTGTGCAGATGTGGAACACGAGTTGGTGAGGATGAGTCTGAGCTGGTGTCCCCATGGGCTCCCATGTGAGTCCAGAGTCCCCAAGGGTGCTCTCCCTGTCCCAGGAAACCTCACCCCTTCTCTCCTGGTTACCCTTCCTTCCCCACCACCCACTACAGGTTTTTCATCATCAAAGAGAGCTTTCTGCTTTACTACTCTGAGAGTGAAAAAAAGAGCTTTGAAACCAATAAGTACTTCAATATACATCCTAAGGTGAGGCGGTCCCTCCCCAGGGCCACAGTGGGAGAGGGCCCAGTGGAACATCAGGGGGTGGCATCGTGTGAGGATAGGGGACTGTCTGTTGTCTTGCTCTGGTCTAACTGAGTCTAGAGAGCAAACCCTCCTGGGGCAAAGGACCCCCTGCACCCTACTGGGCTGGACTCCCAACGTCTTATGCCCCCGAGCTGCCCCAGCCCTTCCTCTCCCCTCTGGGAGTCAGTTCTGGCCTCTGTCCAGGGTCTGACCTCCAGCTTGGTGCCTTGGCAGGACTTGGCTTTGGCTGAGGACCCCCAGGGGCCCTGGGTGACCTGAGCTGGGCGGGGTGGGGGCTGCCTGTTCTGCTTCTTCCTCAGGGCGTCATCCCTCTGGGTGGCTGCCTGGTGGAGGCCAAGGAAGAGCCCAGCATGCCCTACGCCATGAAGATCTCCCATCAAGACTTCCACGTGAGTAAAGCCACCCTAAGCCCAGGTTCAGCAGGGCAGACCAGCTTCTTCTCAGGCTCCCTGGAGACGGTCCCTCCAGCGGCCTTGCCTGGGATGAGTGTCGGTGCTCAGGAGTGTCATGGAGGACAGGGTAGGAGAGCAAAGCTGGGCCTCCCTCACCCTCGGGGTGGCCGCCTCTCAGGCATGCCCACGGTTCCTTTCCTGGCAGGGGAACATCTTGCTGGCCGCCGAGTCCGAGTTTGAGCAGACACAGTGGCTGGAGATGCTGCAGGAGTCTGGGAAGGTGTAAGTGCTCGCTGCCAGGAGGTGGGCAGCCTGAGGGTCCAGAAGGAGGGGGTGTGGGCTGGGCTGCCCCTGAATGCCCACTTCTCTGCTGGGATCCTGGTGGGTACCGGGACAGGGCTGTGGGAGTCAGCTAGGGTGGGTGAGAGGAGACAGGACAGGTTTTAGAGCACCCACCAGTGAAGGATCCCCTAAGTGAGCTTGGAAAGTGCTAGACTCCTGGGAGTGAATCTAGCATCACTGGTCATATTTCATGCCTCCTCACACCCATCTCACCTCCCCAGGCTCATAATTAATCCCAGCAAGGTCCAGAGCTAGTACTTTGTGAATCAGAGTCCAGATCAAAATCCCCAGCCTGACAGAGTCCATTTGCATGTAGCCCCCTGTCCTGGAACCTACTTATCTGAGCTGGGCCATGCTTTTCGCTCAGCAGATAACACTGAGTGAGTGCCCTGTGCCAGGCCTTGCACTAGGTGGTGGGCATCCAGCAGTGCAGAAAGCCGCCTGGCATGCAATCTCTTCCCTGCTCTGAAAGTGCTGTTGGCCCAACCCCTAGTGGCCCACTTTGCAGCCTGGGCCAGCCTCCAGTTACTGTAGCTGATCGATGCTGGTGGCGTGCCCAGAGCCATGGCTGCCAGAGTAACTGCAAACTGAGATTCTGGAGGAGAAAGGGTGGGCGAGTACAAAACATGCACGTTCTCTTTCTCCTCTGCCCTCCTGTTTGAATGATTTTGTGTTTCTTCCTCTTCTCCTCTGTCCCATCTGCCCTCCCTCCCCAGGACCTGGAAGAATGCCCAGCTGGGAGAAGCCATGATCAAAAGCCTGGAGGCCCAGGGGCTGCAGTTGGCTAAGGAGAAGCAGGAGTATTTAGGTTTGCTGGAGGAGTAAACTAAGAGCCGAGGTTACCTAATGATAGCACTTGGGGGCTGGGGGCTATAGCCAGGGGCTTGGTGGAGGAGACAGGTGATTTCTACCTGTTTCAGGTGGGGCTGAGCAGGCTATGAGGAGTCAGAGACCAGTTTGGCTCCTGGAGGGCTTTATGGTGCAATAAATGTCCTTTTGGCCAGCATGGCTGGAGGGAGGAAAGTCTGATGGTTAGGAGCCCGGGCTCTGGATTCATTTATCTGTCAGCTGTGTATACCTTTAGGCAGCTTAGCCTCTCTGAGCCTCTATTTCCTCAGCCTTAAAATGGAGATAAAAATAGTTCCTAGCTTTTAGAGGTGATATGGGGCTCAGGTTAAATAAGAAAATGCCTGAAAGCACTTGGGCCAGGCATGCAGTGAGGGCTCCATAAATGGCGTCAATGATGTTGTCCTACCCTGGGCCCTAGACTTGTCCCCAATCATACCCCCAGACCACCTTGAACATATCCATGGGGTTCCAGGCCCCTGTGCCCCTGACTGGTTGGAAAACATGCTGGGAGAGAAGATGGTGAGACTGGGGTTTGGTACTTTGCTTGGGACCCTCTCCCCTTCTGCCTGCTTAGACACTTGGGGCCCCAGCACTGAGTGCCTGCTCCAGACACCTATCTACCCCCCTCCAGGACTCTGTCCTTCCCACTAGCCAGATATTAGTGCAGGTGGAAGGTGAGCTAGGGATGAGCCCAGCTACAGCAGCCCTGAGGACAGAGGCCACCTTGGGTCTGGAGTGAGCCTTTCGTGAGTGTGTGTGTGTGCTTGCTTTGGCAGACAAACTGATGGAAGAGACTGAAGAACTCTGCCTTCAGAGGGAGCAGAGAGAGGTAGGCGCATGCTGAGCATGCTCAGAATTGCTGCCGCTCCCCAGCACCTCCTGCTCTGTGGGGCCCTTAACAGCCACAGCGCATGGTGTGTGCATTAGGGAGTGATGTAGAGGAGATGGGCACTCAGAGAACCTGCTGGAAAATCAGACGAGGCAGAGCAGGGAGGTCAAGTGAGGTGACAGTGCTTAGGGCCTGCCGTAGCTTATTGGCAAGAAGTGATTCTCTTTGCCAGCCCCTGGGAGGAAAGTAGAAATGGTGGGTGACCAAATTCTGCAGAAAGAGCCATTCCAAAATTTTATAAGCTACTTTTTGAGGTAGTGAGCTGCCTGTCAATGATAGTCACAAGAGGCTGTAATGGCCTCTCTTATCCATAGAAGGGCTGCTGGCACCACAAGCGTGACTCGGTTTGATGATCTCAAAGGTTCCTTCATTCTCTAAATGTCTACAAGTCCTGAGCAGGCCTAGCACTGGCTAGAGGAAGCCTGTGGGGTCAAGGAGACTCTTGCTTCATTTGAGGTTGGAGAGTCATTGAAGTTCACTTCATTTGGAACCTCTATGCAGCACTGGGCCTTGCTGTTCTGAGGAGTCATTAACACACCTGAAGGGCAGAGCAGGATAGTGGTAAGCAGCGCAGACTCTGGAGCCGGGCTGCCTGCGTTTGTGTTTGACACTCACCACTCCTAGATGTGTGATCTTAGGCAAATTACTTAACCTCTCTGAAATCAATATTCTCATCTGGAAAATGGGGATAATAACAGAACCCATCTTACGAGGGGTGTTGTGAGGATTGAGATGTTACATATAAAGTATATATGGCACATATATGTGCTTAATGAATATCGTGCGTGTAAACATTACAATCATGTTATTCATTATGGGCCCATCCTGCATGTGAACTCTGAGGCTCGAAGCGGCACAGTGGCTTGTCCAGAGGAGCCTGCAGAGGAAGGGCCTGATTGAGTCCACTTCTCTGCCTAGTTGCTTTTCCCTGTCCTCTCCTAGGCAAGTCATAGGACTGGGGCCATCTGCCTTGGCTCAGTGCCTGACTCTCTGACTTGACCTTAGTAACTTTTCATCCTTCCCTACCACCCCTCGTTGGTTTCTGAAATAGGCTGTATAGTTAAGAAGCACCGTGTCTCCTTTGCACCCCAGACATTCCCAGAGCCTGGCACACCTCCTAGCCCAGGATAAGTGCTTGATAAATGTGGAATGAGTCAATGAATGAACAGGTTTGATTCTTGCAACTTTACATTATATCTTGATTTTAATCCAGTAGGGCAACCCACCCTCATTTTTCTTCTTTCAAATCCTTATTAGTTATTCTTACCCATGTATTCTTCCAGCTGGGCTTCAGAATTATTTTGTTGATTATGAAGGGAAAAAAAAAAAAAAAAGATTAAGGATTTGTATTTAGATGGCATGGATTTGTGATTGGCACTGTGACAGCACTGTCTTCTTCCACCCCCGAGGGCTTGGGCCTCCGTGTCTCCAGGCTCTCATCTGGGTCCCACATCAGAGTTCTGTCATTCTCTTCATGCGGTTCTATACATTTCAAGTGAGCCTTCTGGTATATTGTCAGCAACTTAAAGACAGGTGATTCAGGAAGTCTGGGTATGGAATGGAGTGACAGACACAACCACTGGCGGGGAGAGACAGACTTATCCATCAGAGAGGCTAAATCTGGGGCAGCAGTTGGCCGGAGGAAAATTTAGACACTCTATCTAGGTCTTTAGCCAGGAAATTAGGACAGCGGAGACCCACTGCACACAGGCCTCGCTTAACGCCACAGCATGTTGAAGGAGGGAGGCCTGTCGGCTGTGAGCTCCCTGTTTTTTTGGTACAGGATGTGAGTGAGCCTCAGGTGCAGCTGGTACCTGCAGTGAAGGCTACACTGGGCAGGCAGGAGGGAGAGGATTGGGCCCATGTTCACATTCCTGTTGGCCGCATGCCTTAGATCAGGAAGAGAACTCAGATTCTACTCCTGGCTTTGCCACTGAGTCATCATGTCAATGTTTCTCCTTCCTCCTTGCTCATCTGTGGGATGGGTCTGCCTGTCCCCTGCACCTTTCCTGTCTCCACATCAGGTCGGAGATTGTCTGAGTGTGCCTTGGGCCACTTGGAAAGGCATTTGATATAGTGGCCCAGTGATAAGATGAA
The DNA here is from genome assembly GCF_027409185.1 of Cynocephalus volans. NCBI lineage: Eukaryota > Metazoa > Chordata > Mammalia > Dermoptera > Cynocephalidae > Cynocephalus > Cynocephalus volans. The sequence continues at coordinate 150,995,965 of NC_084462.1, forward strand.
GATTCTCCTGATGGTTCACGTGGTCTGTAAGAGAGAGCCACAGTCTTCTAAAGGAAGATTCAGGGTCTGGAACTAAGAGACCTGGATCAGAGACTGAATTCTATCACTGTGTGACATTGGGCATGTCTGTTACCCACTCTGAGCTTCAGTTTCTCCATCTGCGATGTCTGATAAGAGTGAAGCCTGCTGCTGCCTACCTCCTGGGTTGCGGTGAGGCTCAAGGAAATAGAATGCAGGGAAGCACTCTGTGGACTGGTAAGGCCCATGCAGATGTGCACTGTGTGATAGTGCAGCCTTGACATTCTCCATATGGCAGAAAGGGGCACAGGACTCTGGGACATGAGCAGAGAGTACAGGGGAGCCATCCTGGGCTCATCTGCTTAGGGCCAGAAGACTGTGTCCTCCCTTGGGCACAGATCCCCCAGAGGTCCCTGGATCCCTACGACCTTCTCAGTCACCCTACCTTTCCTTCTCTGGCTGAACTGTGAGGGCTCAGCCTCACATGTGGGCAGGCACATGGGAAATCAGAAATGCCCAGGGCAGGACAGGGTTTCTGGCAAGTTTCTTGCCACCTGGGGTGCTCCTAGTCAGAATACATACTCTCTGAGTTGGAAAGAACCTCTCACTTCAAGTGTAAAGCTGTTTGCTGACCTCCCTGATGAATGTTGATCCTGATTTTGTGATGGACGGCTCATTCCCTCCATGGTTATTTGAAAGCTCTTCCTTCCATTGAGCTGAAATTTGCCTTTTACTAACTTCTTTCTCTCCGTATACTCCTGCAACTTAAATCAGGCCCAAGAGTCTGCAGGACAAGTACGATATGGTAGAGAAAGGGTTTAGCTGCAGCAGGTCTCAGCTGACAACTTAATCTGTGATGGATCTGCTACAAACACTTATACCATCTTGGGCTACAGGAACAGAAAGTTCTGGCTGCTCCAGGTTTATGCATCTGAACATCAGCTTCATTTGAGTCATACCAGTAAAATGAAAAGTGGTAAAGAAGAGAGCAAGTAGGAATGGGAGTTCCCTCTCTCTTTTTAAATTAATAAACTGATTTTTTAAGAATAGTTTTAGGTTCATAGCAAAATTGAATGGAAAGCACAGAAGTTCCCACATACCCCCTGCCCATGCACAAACAGAATCCCTCATTATCAGGGCTGGCCCATGGCTCTCTTGGGAGAGTGTGGTGCTGATAACACCAAGGCCACGGGTTCGGATCCCTATGTAGGGATGGCCGGTTTGCTCACTTGGGAGAGCGTGGTGCTGACAACACCACGTCAAGGGTTAAGATCCCCTTACTGGTCATCTTTTAAAAAGAAAAAGAATCCCTCACTATCTATACTCCACACCCGAGTGGTACATTTATTACAATTGGTGAACCTATATCGACACATCACTACTACCCATAGTCCACAGTCATCACTGTCACCCTGAATCCATAATCATCACTATCACCTAGAGTCTCATAGCAATTGCCCAGAGCCCATAGGCCTCACTGTCACCCAAAGTCCATAGTCATCATTATTGCCCAAAGTCCATAGTTTACATTAGGGTTCACTCTTGGTGTTGTACATCCAATGGGTTTTGACAAATGTGTAATGTCATGTATCTACCATTGTAGTATCATACAGAATAGCTACGCTGCCCTAAAAACCATGTGTGCTCTGCCTCAATTCGGTTCTTCCTCCCACTAATCCCTGGCAAGCACTGATATTTTTACTTTCTCCATAGTTTTGCCTTTTCCATAATGTTATGCATTTGGGATCCTATAGTATGTAGCTTTTTCAGATTGGTTTCTTTCACTTAGGAATATGTATTTAAGTTTCCTCCATGTCTTTTCATGACTTGTTAGCTCTGGGTTTTTTTGTTTGTTTGTTTGTTTTTTTAGTGCTGAATTATATTTCACTGTCTTGATGTGCCACAGTTTGTTTATCCATTTCTCTGAAGGACATCCTAGCTGCTTCCAAGTTTTGTCAATTATGAATAAAGTTGCAATAAAACATTCATATGCAGGTTTTTGCATAGACTTACATTTTTAATTCATTTGAGTAAGTAACAAGGAATACAATTGCTGGATAATATGGTAAAAGCATGTTTAGTTTTGTAAGAAGCTGCCAAACTGTCTTCCAAAGTGGCTCTACCATTTTGCATTCCCACCAGCAATGAATAAGAGCTCCTATTGCTCCATATCCTTGCAAGGATTTGGTGTTGTCAGTGTTTTGTATTTTAGTCATTTTAATATGTGTGTTGTGGTATTTCATCATTGATTTAATTTGTAATTCCCTAATTAAATATGATGTTGAACATCTTTTCATCTGCTTATTTGCCATCTATATAGCTTCTTTGGTAAGGTCTTTTGTCCATTTTTAATTGGGTTGTTCATTTTCTTACTGTTGTTTTAAAAGTTCTTTATATATTTTGGATAACAGTCCTTTATCAGGTGTGGCTGCAAATATTTTCTCACATGCTGTGGCTTGTCTGCTCATTCTCTTGACATTGTTTTTTTTACAGAGCAGTTTTATATATATGCCTTTGATACCTAAAAAGTCATCACTGCACCCAATGTCATCCAGATTTTTTCCTATGTTATCTTCTAAGAGTTTTACAGTTTTGTGTTTCCCATTTTGGTCTGTGATCCACTTTCAGTTAATTTTTATGCAAGGTGTAAGATCTGTGTCTAGATTCTTTTTTTGCATGTAGATGTCTAGTTGTTTCAGCACCATTTGTTGAAAGGACGGACTGTCTTTGCTCCTTTGATGAGTTGAGTATAATTATGTGAGTCTATTTCTGGGCTCTCTATTTTGTTCCATTGGTCTATTTGTCTCTTGTTTTGCCAGTATCATACTGTCTTGATTACTGTACCTTTATAGTAAGTCTTGAAGTTGGTAGTGTCAGTCCTCGAATTTTGTTCTTCTTCAATACTGAGTTGGCTATTCTGAGTCTTATTCCTTACCATATTAATAAAATCAGTTTGTCAATATCCACAAAATAGCATGCTGGGATTTTGATTAGGATTGTGTTCAATCTATAGATCAAATTATGAAGAAAGAACATCTTGATAATATTGAGTCTTTCCATGAACATGAAATATCACTCCGTTTATTTAGTTCTTCTTTGATATCTCCTACAGTTCTGTAGTTCTTTACGTATAGATCTTATATACTTTTTTTAGACTTACATTTAAGAATTTCATTTTCTGGGCATGATAATGCAGATGGTAATATGTTTTTAATTTCAAATTCTACTTGATTATTGCCAGTATATAGCAAAGTGATTGACTTTTGTGCATTAACCATGTATACTGCGACTTTGCTACAATTGCTTATCAGTGCCAGGAATTTTTTTTTTTTACAATTCTTTCCAATTTTCTACATAGATGACCCTGTCACCTGTGAACAAAGAGAGTACAGTAGTACACCACATAACATTTTGGCCAACAATAGATTGCATATATGACAGTGGTCCCATAAGATTATAATGGAGCTGAAAAATTCCTAATGCCCAGTGACATTGTTTCCATTGTATCATCATAGAACAATGCATTACTCACTTGTTTGTGGTGATGCTGATATAAACAAACCTACAGCAAAATATGTTGAGGAAAAGTGCCTAGCTTACCCACAGGGTGACCCTCCCAAAGGTAGCTCAGACTTAGGACAGAAAGCCAAGCATTTGACATATTAGGTCTGACCCCAAGTGAAAGAGTTGTTGTCTACATTAGAATTCTTGCATTTAAAAATGATTCCCATTCATCCCCTAGCAAAATAATAGTTAATAAGAGTTAGCTAACACTCATTGAATGCTTGCTGAGTGCCAGGCACAATCCCTACCTGTAATTTCATTTTCATAACTTTGTGGGGATGGCATTATTCTAATCCCTATTTAGCAGATAAGGAAAGTGAGGCACAGAGAGACTTAGTAACATAATTAGGGGGCTCATGCTCATGCAATTAGTGGCCATTTTAGATAACAGGAAAATTCATTGCTGTTCCCTTTTGTAATACACTTCTGCACAACAAAATCATCTAATATATTTTTCAGGAAGTATTCCCACCGTTAAGCAATGTGTGAATTTATTATTCCTTTCTTCCCAATCTGTATACTTTTTATTTTCTTTTCTTGTCTTATTGAATTAGCTAGGACTTCCAGTACAATGTTAAAAAGCAGTGGTGAGAGGGAACATCCTTGCTTTGTTCCTTCTCTTAGAAGGAATGCTTCTAGTTTCTCACCATTCAATATGGTGTCAGATGTAGGTTTTTTTGGTTTATTTTGTTTTGTTTGTGGCTGGCTGATATGGGGATTCAAACCTTTGACCTTGGTGTTAACTGTACGATTTTTTGTAGATGTTCTTTATCAAGTTGAGGAAGTTCCCCTTGTATTCCTAGTTTGCTGAGAATTTTTATTATCATCAATGGCTGTTTGATTTTGTCAAATGCTTTCTCTGCATCTGTTGATATGATCATGAGATTTTTTTTCTTTAGTCTGTTGATGTGATTAATTGATTTTTGGATATTGAACCAGCTTTGCATACCTGGGATAAATCCCACTTGGTCTTGGGATTTATACATTTGTACACTTTATACATTGTTGGATTCAATTTGCTAATAATTTTTTGAGAATTTTTGCATCTATGTTCATGAGAGATATTGGTTTATAGTTTTCCTTTCTTTGTCTAGTTTTGGTATTAGGGTAATGCTAGCCTCATAGAATGAGTTAGGAAATATTACATCTGCCTCTATCTTCTGGAAGAGATTGTAGAGAATTGATATAATTTTTCCCTTAAATGTTTGGTGAAATTCACCAGTGAACCCATCTGGGCGTGGTGCTTTTTGTTCTGGGAGGTTATTAATTACTGATTCAATTTCTTTAGTATACATAGGTATATTAAGATTGTCTATTTCTTTTTGTGTCAACTTTGACAGATTGTGTCTTTCAAGGAATTGGACCATTTAATATAGGTTATTAAATTTGTGGGCATAGAGTTGTTTATAATATTCCTTTACTATCCCTTCAATGTCTGTGGTGTCTGTAGTGATGTCCCCTCTTCCCTTCCTCCATTTCTGATATTAGTAATTTGTGTCTTCTTTTTTTTTTTTTTTTTTTTTTTTGTCGTTTTTTCGTGACCGGCACTCAGCCAGGGAGTGCACCGGTCAGTCCCATATAGGATCCGAACCCGCGGCGGGAGCGTCGCCGCGCTGCCAGCGCAGCACTCTACCAAGTGCGCTACGGGCTCAGCCCTAATTTGTGTCTTCTCTTTCTTTTTTTTTTAGTTAGCTGGCTAGAGGCTTATTGATTTTAGTGAACTTTACAGAGAGCCAGCTTTTGGTTTTGTAAGTTTTCTTTATTGATTTTCTGTTTTCAATTTCATTGGTTTCTGCTCTAACTTTATTTTATTTATTTTACAGGAAATTTTATTCTGCTTCTCTTGGATTTGATTTGCTCTTCTTTATCTAGTTTCCTAAGGTGGAAACTTAGGTGATTGATTTTAGATATTTCTTTTTTTCTAATGTATGCATTCAGTGCTATAAATTTCCATCTAAGCAGTGTTTTTGTTGAATTTGACAAATTTTGATGAGATGTGTTTTTATTTTCATTTAGTTCAAAATATTTTATTTTATTTTATTTATTATTATTTTTTTAAATTTTATTTTGTCGATATACATTGTGGCTGATTGTTGCTCCCCATCACCAAAACCTCCCTCCCTTCTCCCTCCCCCCCTCCCCTAGTTCAAAATATTTTAAAATTTCTCTTGGATTTATTCTTTGATTCATGTGTTATTTAGAAATATATTGTATAATCTCCAAGTATTTTGTATATTTTCCAGTTATTGATTTCTAGTTTAATTCCATTGTGTCTTAAGAACAGATATTGTGTGATTTCTATTCTTTTAAGTTTGTTAAGGTGTGTTTTATGTGGTCTATCTTAGTGAATGTTCCATGTGAGTTTGAGAAGAGATGTAATCTTCTGTTGTTGAATGAACTAGCCTATACATATCTTAGTTAACTTGATCCGCCATAACAAAATACCACAGATTGAGTGGCTCAAACAACAGAAATTTATTTCTTAAAGTTCTGGAGACTGGAAAGTCCAAGATCAAGGTTCCGGCAAGGCAGGTTTCATTCTGAGGTCTCTTCTATTGGCTTGTAGGTAGCTGCCATCTTGCTGTGTGCTCATATTTCCTCTTCTTGTGTACACATGGGGAGAGAGAAAGAGCAAGCTCTCTAGTGTCTTTCATATTAGGGTACTAATCCTATCATGAGGACGCCACTCTTATGACCTCATCTAACCCTGATTACCTCCCAAAGGACCTATGTTCAAATATTATCACACTAGGGGTTAGGGCTTAAGCATATAAATTTTGAGAGAACATCAACATTCATTCCATAACAGGTATTAGTTACATCCAGTTGATCGATGGTACTCTTGAGTTCAACTATGGCCTTACTGATATTCTACCTGATGGATCTGTCAGTTTCTGATAAAGGGGTGTCAAGTCTACATCTATAATGATGGATTTGCCTACCTTTTCTTGCAGTTCTATCAGTCTTTGACTCATGTATTTTGATGCTTTGTTTGTAGGCACATACACATTAAAGATTATTATGTCTTCTTGGAGTATTGGCTGGGAATGGCTTTCGTTTGCCACTTCTAACAGATGTCACTCCAGGGATCTTTAATGGGAATATACATTCAGCACTCCTTCCTCTAGGCTTGAGGCCAGCCCACCCGCCTTAGGATGTTAGTGACTGGAGCTGTCCAGTAGAGGAGACATCTAGAATTATAATCACATCCAGCCACAAGAAATAACGCAGGGATCATTTCTACACCCTGCCTTCAGCATGCTAAATGTGTTTCAAATGGGCCAAGTTAATCCCAGATTTTGGGTTTGTTGAGATGGTGTGTCACTGAATGGGGCCAGGGCACCTCGGGACTTAACTACAAGCCCTTATCTCCAAGTCCTTAACTTCACTCCAGCATATGCCCCAGACTGCTAAACCCCAGAGGGTCTCCTGGGTTAGAGTGGGAGTTCCTGATATCTGGGGCCCTTTGCTGCCTGTGACTCTTCCTCTCTGGTTCTCTTCAGGAGCTCGAGCGCCTTAACCAGGTGCTAGAGGCTGAGAAGCAGCAGTTTGAGGAGGTGGTGCAGGAGCTGAGAATGGAGCAGGAGCAGATCAAGAGGTGGTGACGGTGTCCTGGGAGGGCCGCGGGAGGGGGCGCACCTAGGTTAAGGCTTGCAGAGCCCACATCCCATGTCAGGCCCGCAGAGGCCACCACCCAGGAGATAATACTTGATGAGTTGGTTTGGGTCTATCTCCCCAGTGCTCTGGGACTTGAATGTGCCAATAAGAAGCTGTAGACCCCCCACAAATGGGCCATTTCTCCCCAGTGGAGCAGGAGGCATGATGAATATAGGCAGCTATCCCTCTGAGCAACAATCCCTTCCTGCCTCCATGAAAGACTCTTACCCAGCGTCATACAGGAACAAGCTGGCCTAGAGGTGGGGTTAGCCAAGACCCCCAACAGTCTCTGTCTTGCCTGCACAGCCCTTTCACATTTTGGCCAATGACATCACTTGGGATCTTAATACTTTGTATTGTTTGCAAACCTAGTTGCACGTTATAATCACCTACTGAATTTAGAATCTCTTGAAGGTAGGGCCCAGAAATCTAAATTTTAAAGAAAGCTCCTCAGGGGATTCTGCTGCAGCCTGTCCAGGAATTTGGAGACTATCACAGTGGGTAGTGTTGATGATGGTGGTGGTCATCATTGTCGTCATCATCGTCATCATCATCATCATCATCATCATGAACATCATTATCATCAGTAATAGCCCAGAAAATTTTTCTCGCAACAACCTTATAAAAGGAAGTAAACTAGACATGTATTTTGGGGAAGGAGAAACTCAGAGGATCTTACCACGTAAATAACCAAGCATCTACTCAAATTCCAGAATTGTGCTGGATTAGAAGATTAGTCCCTCCCTTAAGGATGTTATGGTCTGGCTGGGAAAATCAGACTCACACTCAGGAAACATCAGTGCAGCAATATCATAACTAGAAGGCATAGTGCAGATTTCCTGTGTTATAAGAATTAAGATATATGCATCACCCTTATGGGCTTAAACAGAAGTTGATTGAGCTGGTCCTTGAAAGGCGAATAGGATTTGGAAAATTGGGCAAGAGAAGGGGAGGGCATTCCAAGCAGGGGGAGGGGAAACCAATGTAAAAGTCTGAGTAGCCAAGTCTTAAGAAGGCAGTAAGGAGTTTGTTACCCCAGAGAGGGGCCTTACCCATGTCCCCTGTGTGCTGTAGCAGGCACTGTCCACGGAAGACAGGGGGTGAGGCTGGACCTCTATTTCTCCAAGTGCTTCTTTCTGCCTGTGGGGGGGGGGGTGGCCCCAGGTTTATCCCAGCTGACAGATGCATGTGCATCTGGAGAGAGTGACTCCAACCCCACTTGGCCGGGATCTCCTTTCAGCCGCAGGCCCCTAGAGCTGCCATTGGAGCCCGGCAATAGATACAGAGGGGCTGGCCATCCAAGGGCACTTCTGAGCCATATCAGCTGGTGAAGCAGAAGCATTTGTGTGTGCAGGGGAGGGTGGGAGGGATGGTCATTGCCATACCCAGCCTTCTGTCCCTGTAGGGAGCTGGAACTGACTGCAAGATGCCTCAAGGGTGTGGAACAAGAGAAAAAGGAACTGAGGCACCTCACGGAATCCTTGCAGCAGACGCTGGAGGTGAGGGGCCGCTAGTGGGCTGGTTGACCAGAAACCAGGCTGGTTGATTGGGTCACGTGATACTTGTTTTTCCAAGTGTTTCCCCAGGGGGCTATCTGCACTGGGAATGGAAACAAAGCGTTTCTTCCCTGTGAATCATTGGGAACCCCAGCTGGCCCATGGGGTCCAAAGCAGAAAGTGTTTTTTTTCCAGAAGGGCAAATTCAAGCTTGTCCTTGCTGTGACCATGGCCTCAGGAAATCTGCCTTCTTCAGTGCTTATATTTTTATACCAGATGGAGAATTGATTAAGGTGGGCAGCAGAGGCACCCACCACTTCCTTCTTGTGGCTCATTCACTTAGCTGCTCCTGGCTGAAATTGAGCATGAAGGGAAGTCAAGTGCCAGGTCACCTCCATCTAATACCACAGAAGCTGGGAGGGGGAGTGGAAGGGGGCACATGTCAAGGACAAAGTGCAAACTCCTTAGCATGGCATGCAAATGCAAATTCCAGCCCTGGCCTCTCCTCCCCTTCTGCCCCGGTCTCCCTCTGCTGCCCCCCCCCACCCTGCACAAGGACATCCAATGCCTGCTCCAAACCCCTGAGTTCATGTGCCTTGAGGAAGCCAAGCTCTTTCATCCTCTGTCCTTTTGCCTTCACTGTTGCTTCTGCACAGCGGATCCTCTCTACTCTTCCTGCCTGGAGAACTCCTATCCACCCTTCTGAGATTCAGCTCAAATGCCCTCTTAGTTAAGCTGCCCTGATTCTTCTCTTTTTTATTTTTTATTTTTGGTGGCTGGCCGGTATGGGGGTTCCCTGATTCTTCTAGGCAGGTATTTGCTCTGAACTCTGGGCACCCATGGCATTTGGTTGTATCTGTTAACACTCTAGCTTGTGTTTTCCAAACAGTGACCTTCGCTAGACTGTCTTAATGGTCCCTCCACACCCAGCACATGGTGTGTGACCCCCACGTGTTTACTGAATCCATGAATTGCCTTGGAGGCTGCAAGGGTTTCCAGTCTCCCTTGACTCTCTGGAGCTTTGTTTGTGGAGCCTTTATGTGTTTATCTTTCCCTGTTTCACTTCATGGGAGGTAGTCCCCATGAATATTTTCAACTTCAGCATTTCTGTGTATTGGAATATCCTGATCTGATATATGGGGAGAACATCTACATCTGCTCTTGGGCTGGCTCCTGCTGGGTGTTTTTCACATGGGCCTTACTCCCCCATGGAGAAACGAGGACCCCAGAGGTTATGGTGCCCTTGGGACCTGGTTGTCTTAGGTGCCATCTTTGCTGGAAACCCCATCGGGCTTCTCCCTGACTCCCTTCCTTGTTGTGAGGAAGATCTTGGCCTTTTACCTGGGAAAAGTGAAGACATTTCAGGTGTCCCTCATAAAGGATTGAGAGAGGAATGGATCATTCCCTGGAAGTGAAAGGCAGGAGAGGGCAGCTGCTTTGGAGAACCTAAATTAGGCTCTTTCTCTTCTTTCCCTCCGTCCCTGCCAGGAACTCTCCATAGAGAAGAAGAAAACCCTGGAAATGCTGGAGGAGAATGAGAACCAGCTGCAGACACTGGCTGGTCAGAGTGAGCAGCCCCCTCTGAGCGGGGGTCTCCACAGCAACCTAAGGCAGATCGAGGAGAAGATGCGGCAGCTCCTGGAGGAGAAGCTCCTGGCAGAGCAGCGGTGAGGAGCCCACGAGCCCTGCGTTCATGAGCAGCTTTGGCGTCTGGCAGCTTTCCTCAACTGGACAACTGGACTCGGGCTCTAGCTGGCACTGGCCAGATGGGTCACTCATTGCCTTTTGCCTAGGACTCAGTTTCCCCACCAGGCAAATAGGAAGATAATCTTCACGACCCAAAGCTGACTTGATAACGATCTCTTGCAATGGTGTGAACCATGCAGGCAATTAGTAGGTCCTTATAACAGTGCTTTGTGGCAGGCTGGGCAGGTCTTCCTATCTGCCTTTTGCATATGAGGAAACTGAGCCTCAGAGGGGCTGTATGACTTTTCTGAAGTCACACAACTAGCAAGCCCTGGCCCCTGGACTCCAGTCTTCTGACTCTAAGCCAGGGGCTCCCAACCCTGGCCACACCATCCCTCTTATCACCTGGGCGACTGGATTGGGGCTCATGAAGCCTGAGGCTCAGAGTTTCTCCAGCCAGATCCCTAAGAGGGGCTGCCCTCCCATTAGCAATCCCCTTTGGCCAGTGAGCACTGAGGGAGTGCCTCTTCTGCCCCTGCAGGATGAAGGAGAATGAGGGGCGCTCACGGGCCCTGGAGGAGGAGCGTGAGTTCTACTCGAGCCAGTCGCAGGCGCTGCAGAATTCGCTGCAGGAGCTGACGGCAGAGAAGCAGCAGGCCGAGCAGGAGCTCAAGGTGTGGCAGGGCTGCTGGAGGCAGCTTGGGCTCAGGGTCTTCTGCTCACCTGCAGACATCCCCACATCTCACATCTGGGTATCTGCCCAAATGACCTCTGCCAATCTGATGAGAGGTCAGACAGATGGGATGGAGCTATCACGTGGGGGAGCAGTGAGTCTGATGCCTCGCTGACAGACACATGCTGGGTACAGGGCCAGGGCCAGGCTTTCTGGTCCAGGGGTGGACACAGAGGCAGGATGTGGTAACTTCTATCCAAGCCCATTGAGCCTGGGGTGATCAGGGAAGTCTTCTGGGGAGATGGCACCTGCTCCCCAGGACCTGGCTTCCCTCTCGCTTCCCTGTCCTCTCAGGCTGAGGTGAAGGTCCGCATGGACCTGGAGAGGCGTCTGCGGGAGGCAGAGGGGGCCTTGCGGAGCCTGGAACAAGGGCTCAACTCCAAAGTGCGGAATAAGGAGAAGGAGGAGAGGATGCGGGCTGACGTGGGCCATCTGAAAAGTAAGCCCTGCCCTCCAGGGCTGGCCCCCGAGCCCTGGACCTCAGGCCCAGCTAGAGTCCAGGCCCTGGAGAGCCTGCAACGGGGCCTGGAGCCCCACACCGGGCCTGCTGTGCATGAGGGGTTCTGTAGATGTTGCTGGGGTTCTTCTCCTGACACCTGCCTCCTGGGTGCTCCTTAGTGCTGCTTCCTGTTGGCTTTTAGATCTGGGGTGGGGGTCTTGGGGGAAAAGCCTGGAGTTTCTTCCCTTTTCAGAAGCTCAGAGCTCTGTTCTCAGCAGACCCATCCTGAGATGGCTGCAAACTATGGTTTGAGGGAAGAATGCCCCCTTCTGCAGGTGGCTCTGGTCTCAGGGGATGGGGTCAACGTATTTCCCATGCAACCCCACCAGGATCCTTGGAAGGGGAGGGACAGGCCACAGGGAAGGATGTGGTCAGACCGTACCCTTCCGGGGCCTGCCACTGCAGGGTTCTTTGAGGAGTGCATCCGGAATGCTGAGCTGGAGGCCAAAATGCCGGTCATCATGAAGAACTCCGTGTACATCCACAAGGCGGCCACTCGCCGCATCAAAAGCTGCCGCTTCCACCGCCGCCGGTCCAGCACCTCCTGGAATGACAGTGAGCGTGGCTGGCTGTGTGCCCTGATGGGGCAGGATGGTCACAGTGTTGGTGACAAGGCAGGAAGAGGGCAGGGTGGGGGGTGAGAAAGGCTGGCCCAGCTCTGAGGCTGGACAGGGTGGCCTTGAACCCGGCTCCACCAGGCTTGGGCAAATGGATGAATTCTCAGAGCCTTGGGTTTCTTGCAGGATTAGGGAAGCCAGTGGATGGGAAGGGGCTGGTAGAAGCTCAGTGGCACGTAGGACGGGGCGAGGGAGGCAGGGTGAGGGTGGGGACAGGGCCAGGCCTGGGTGGGTGGAGGGCTGTTCACCAGGCCGGTCGGGTCTCTGTCTCCCCAGTGAAGCCATCCCAGTCCTTCATGACCTCCCAGCTAGAAGCCAACAACATAGAGGAGCTGAAGGAAGTGGCCAAGCGGCTCAGCAGAGATCAGCGCTTCCGGGAGTCCATCTACCACATCATGGCCACCCAGCCCGGAGCCTCCTCGGCACCTCCCCGGGGCGGAAAGTGATGGGTGCTCCTCCCCGGCCTCCCAAGTCTTTCCTGGGTGGGCTGGGGGAGAGAAGGGGTGGCAGAGGGAGGCCTGACTACCTGGCTCATCTCCTCTCTGGTCTGGAGCCTGCCTCTCCTCTGGGCCAGCTTCACCCTCAAAGGTCAGGGACGCCACCTCCCTCACCCCACCCTGCACCCTATGCTTGGTCTACACCAGGTCCGTGCAGGCCCAAGCTAGGTGCTGCCTGGTTGTCATGGTGAGGTGAGGAAGGGGCTTGGCTGCATGTGGAGATTGTTGTGGGTTGGGGAGTGGGGTGGGGAGGGGCTGTCTACTCCTGTATGGCAGGCAGGGCCCGCCGCGCTGGGCAAGGCCGCAGCCCTCTCTGTGCCCACTATGCCTCTCTGTGACTCTGCTGCCCTGCCCCTGGTCCTCATGTGTAAAGGCCTCACCTCCCCACCTTGATGCTCCCTTTCCCCTGGGCTCTCCTAACCCTCTCTTTGCTTCTGACACTCAAAGATATCCCTCAGCTGAGGCTCCCCTTATATCATGTCATGGAGTAGGGGAGAAAGGGACCTAGGATGGCAGCTTTTGGGCTCCTGGCACAGCACACATTCACCACAGTACCACCTTTCCTAAGTTGGGCCTCGGCTGTGGGGCTACCTGTTCACTCCCCTCTTCCTCAGGTGAGCTCACCCACATGCAGCCTCAGCACGCACAAGAGCAGTGGGATCACACTGTGTCCGTCTGGTGGGCGGGCCCAGGGCCCTGGCTGGGAGCTGGAGCCAGCAGTGGCATTGGGGGCCCTCCCAGAGGATACACAGCAAACCCAGGAGTGGAAGAAGGTGGCCTTGGCTCCTGCATTATCTACTCCTGGTCGGGCAGGGAGGCAGCTGCCTCTGGCTCCAGCGGTCCTGCTGGTTGTGAGATTTCAGACGTCCCTGCTTCAGTTGCCTGCTGCCTCCTCTCCCTGCAGAGGCTTTACCCAGTGAAGCAAAGTGACCATAAACCCTGGCAGATGGGGAGACTGGGCCTGTGGTGAAGCCAGTGGCCATTGGTTGGCTCAGTGTCATTTGGGCTGAAGCTGAAACACCAATTTGCAGCTCTTGTGGAAGACCGCCACTCTCCAGGGGGCCAAGGGCTGTGGGTGTGTCTCTCACCCATGGACGGACAGACTGCCCTGCCCTTCTCCCTCCAGGACCACCCTCCGAGCTGACTGAGTCTGTTGGTCTCTCCAAAAAAAGGGTTCTACTTGGCATCAAGGTGCTCAGGGACATCGGTGGTACAAAAGGTGCTGATTCTCTGCTGATCACAGAACTGAAATGCTCTGAGAAATGGACAGATGGCTGCAGGGCAAGTCCCAGCCAAATGTGCAGGCCCCTGGGAGCCCACAGACTACTCTGTGGGAAGAAGAACCCCACTGCCTCAGGGAACATGGGCACATCTGCTGCTGGGCTAGCCAAGGCCAGGCCGGGCTGTCCCTCCCTGTGCTCGGGGCTGCCTAGTAGAACTTTCTCTATGATCTCTTCTCAGTTGTGGGTGGACTTTGATGGCTTCAGCCAGTCTCCGCAGAATCTAGGTGCAGTCAGTGGTGGGGCGCTTTAGAATCAATGCATTTGAAAGAGCCAAGTCTAAACGTAAAGCTTTAAACATGTGTAAACCTGCATAAACCTGGAACTTATCTAATACATATGTAGAATGAACTTTGAAATAAGGGAGATGATAAATAGAACCAAGATGACTTTTTTGTTTGTTTTTAAATTAATAATGGCTTGATCTTGGAGAAAAATCTTTTGGGAATTTTCAAATTTCCAAAAGCTATTAACCAAAGAGGAAAGTGCTTACTTTAGTCTGCTATGTGCTGCTATAACAGGATACCTGAGACTGGGTAATTTACAAAGAATAGAAATGTATTGGCTCACAGTTTTGAAGGCTGGGAAGTCCAAAATCAAAGTGCCGGCATCTAGCAAGGGCCTTCTTGCTGTGTTGTCTCATGGTGGAGGAGCAAAGAGAGCGTGAGATAGAGAAGGAGAGGGGGCCAAACTTGTCCTTTTATAAGGAACCCACTCTTGGGGTAGAGTCCTCATGGCCTAATCACCTCTTAAAAGTCCCACCTCTTAGTGCTGTTACAATGACAATAAAATTTCAGCGTGAGTTTGGGAGGGGACCAACATTCACATCATAGCAGTGCTTCTCTATGCACATTCTCCAGTCCCTAGTTCCTTTTCTCCTATTCTCACCCCATACTTTCTATGCCTCAGGCAAGTCTGGGTTATTTTCATCTGATCAATCCATATATGTTCATTTGTTAAAAGCTTACTATGTACCTAGCATTGTAAATAGAAAAAAGAGCATCTCTATATGAAAATATGTAGAGGTGGAAATTGCTTACTGAAAATATATTGATCTGATTTTTTTAAAAAAATTTTTAAAAACAAAACTCTTATTCCTTGGCCAATTAATGTGTTTCCTGCAGGATATCTTAAGTATGTGGTATGGTCATTGCTGGAGAGGTGTTTCTCCCTGCAAGCCAAATGTGGAATTATAGAATCACCTGCTTGTACACTGTCTCTAATGCACACTTCTGCACACATTTCTCCACCTATGAGGAAGTACTCCCCACTGCTGCGCCTCCTGTGAGTGTCTTCTTATAATTAACCAAAAAATCTGTGTTCCCACCCTGAGGTCCTGACTGTACCTGTGTAACAAGGACTATCAGCTGGATTTTGTTCCTATTTGAGCACAGACCAAAGGGACAGAGCTGTCTGCGTCAGTGGGAATAACCTCAGGGAGACAAAGTATACCTAGTTTTATCGCCTGGTAGTTTCAGTATTCCCACCAGAAGTTGACAGTTTACCTGCTCGATGATGAGGGGTTTATGCTTTTATTTAGTAATTGTATAAGGGAGAGCCTGCAGCTAGCCAGTTTGCTCAGTTGATTATAGTGCAGCCTTAAAACACCAAGGTCACAGGTTTGGATCCTTGTACCTGCCAGCTGCCAAAAACAAAACATAGCAAAAAAGTAAGAGCCAGAAATAAGTGAGAAATGGTAATGACTGGTTTGTTTTCTCACTGAGGGTGGATGATCTATCATCATGCCCAGGACTGTCCTGGTTTGTGCTGTTTCCCAGCATAATTAATGGCTCCCCCTCTCCCTATCATACGTGTCCCAGTGTGGGTATTAATTTTGTGGTCACCCTGGTTGTAGTGCTCCACCCCCATGAGATTTTAATGGGTGAGGCAAGAGACCTGGGAAACACTTGGCTCTACCAAGAAGGATCCACCACCTCTGTTCATCTCCGGAGGGATGTAATTCTTATCCTTCTTGTCCCCAACCTATTCCATCCCATCTAACTCAGCATGACCTGGGCAGCCTGTGTTGAGACCACAGTAAATGATGATTGTGGAACAGAGACTTGCTCAAGTCTCAGGGAGCCAGCCTGGGGTGTGTCAGATCTGATCTAACTGGAAGGTAATTAAACCCACTGGTCAGAGCAGCTTCCCTGGAGCGCTCAGATAAGTCCAGCAGCCCCTGTGGAACCTTGTGCTTCTGCAGTCTGCCAGGACGAAGCTGCTCAGACCCCCAGCCTCTGCAAGGTCTCCCCAAAGTCAGAAGCCCTGTGGCTTTGACTCCTGGGGGGAAAGCTGCTGACTTCTCTTATCTCACCCCACCCCTGGTTAGGAGTGGAGGGATGTCCTCCCAAACTTTGGGGGAGTATGCTGTGGATGCCTCTGGGAAAAGAGATCTTTACCTCTGGGAAAGAGACATCCACTCCCAGACACCCAAAGCAACTGGGAGAAAGTGGTTACTCAAACTTCTGGGTGGGTGTGGATGGGTGCGGTGGGTACAATCCCTGGTTCAGTTCTCCTGACTCTGCACATCCCACCTCCCTTCCTTCCTTGGGCCTGGGTTTCCACTTGTGGCTACCAACTTCTCTAACCCAGAAACGAGCATCACCACTCCATCCCACTAGGTTAAGGGTCTTCAGGGAAAGTTTAGGAAACTCCAAGCTCAGGAACACTGGAGGGTGGGGATCTTAATAAAACTAAATTTCCTTGTGGGAAACTCTACCTTCCACTGTCCTCAAATGTTTAAATACAGTCTAGCATTCTGCGTCTCTTTGGCTTTGCCTCTGGGTAAGACTTGGTGATCAGGCAGGGAAGTTGGGGTTGATTCAGGACATCAGGGGCTCCAGGAGACATTCAGGCCGTTGCAGAGCCAGCTGCATTGAGGGCTCATGCTCTCCTCGCACTCTGCCCTTCTTCCCCTGGAGGATGTGATTCCTGCCTCTGGGCTGACAGTCCTTGTATTCACCCATTTCTGTTGCTTGTAACAAAATACCTGGAACTGGATATTGTGTTAGAAAATGAAATTTATTGCTTACAGTTTCAGAAGCTGGGAAGTCCAAAGTCCAGGGAACACATCTGGTGAGGGTCTTCTTTGGAGGTGGCTTTGGCAATGCAGGGGTCTCACATGGCATAAAATGGCAGGGCAGAGCGAGAGACTCTCATGTGCTCTCCTCTTAAAGCCCTCAGAACCATGCACGTGACCACCATTATTAAGCTATTCACTACGGGATGGTCCTACAATCCAATCACCTCTTCAAAGCCCCACCCTTCAATTACCATAATAGGAATTCCCACCCTCTAACACTGTTACAGTGGGGACCAAGCCTCCCACACAGTCAACTTTTAGGGGGGGTCACAATTCAATACATAATAGTCCTGCTGTGAACAGACTCAACCTGCCCCTGTTATCCTTCCCCCATCATGGAGCAGTGACTCCATTGACCAGACACCAAGAACTTCCCAAACACACTGCCAGCTGTTGTGGAGGGGCAGGGGGGACAGCTCTGGGGGGAAAAGTCAGGCCTCTGCTTTGCCCCTTGCCTGCTCCTGGCTTTGCCCCTTGGTCTTTGAAAAGTCACTAAAATGTTTTATGTATTTATATATTTTTATTACGTAGGAGAGAAGTCTCTTTAGTTTGATGAGGTTGCTCAGAGCCCCTGTGGTTTTGAAGTTCTATGATCTGGGAACTTACAGCCCTGAATCAACAGGAAATTGGCTGCGCTGCCACCAGTGATCAAGAACACACAGGTCTCAGGGAGAATATTCTGGCTCTGGTTGAACTTAGCGCCATGTGGTCCTTAGAATTTTCTATGAAAATAGAAAATTTTGGCTTTGAGTTAAGAGCAGGAAAGATAACTGATTTATCACCCCAAGGAAAAGGTAATTGTGACTAATCACAGTCACTTGGGAGGCTTCCCTGGTAAAAGGAGGATGTCCATTGTCATGTTCACCCTGGTGTCTGAGACCTTCGGTCAGTGTCACTTCTTTCCATCTTCATTCAACCAATATTTATTGTTATTCCACTGCGTGAAGTCAAGCACTTACCATGTGCTTATCCCTATCACTTACTGTTTGTTTTTTTTTTTTTTTTAAAGATGACCGGTAAGGGGATCTTACCCCTTGACTTGGTGTTGTCAGCACCTCACTCTCCCAAGTGAGCTAACTGGCCATCCCCTAAACCTAACTCATTCTTTAATGACTTTAGAGTTATATATACATATATATATATATATATATTTTTTTTAAAGATGACTGATAAGGGGATCTTACCCCGTGACTTGGTGTTGTCAGCACCACGCTCTCCCAAGTGAGCCACAAACCAGCCCTTACTGTTTTTTTTATTGTGGTAAAATACACATAACATAAAATTGACCATTTTAACCATTTTTTTCTCTTCTTCTTTTTAATTGAAGCATAATTGATTGCACATATTTTGGAGGTGCAGTGTTGACTACCAATACCTGTGTATAAGAAGTGATGATCAAATCAATATTATTAGCATATTCATCGTTACAAATCGTCATTATTCTTTGTGCCCCATTTTAACCATTTCTAAATGTACAGTTCAGTAGTGTTAAATAAATTCACATTGTCATGAAACCAATCCCAGAACTTTTCATCTGGCAAAACTCAAACTCTGTACCCATTAAACAATAAGTTCCACTCCCCCTGCCAGCCACCATTTTACTTTCTGTCTCTATGGATTTGACTCCTCAAGGAACCTCATGTAAGTAGAATCATACAATATTTGTCCAGGGCCGAGCCCGTGGCGCACTCGGGAGAGTGCGGCGCTGGGAGCACGGCGACGCTCCCGCCGCAGGTTCGGATCCTATATAGGAATGGCCGGTGCACTCACTGGCTGAGTGCCGGTCACGAAAAAGACAAAAAAAAAAAAAAAATTCTCTTACTACATACAATATTTGTCCTTTTGTGACTGACTGTGTGGCAGCATGCACTGTAATGTCTTCAAGGATCATCCATGTTGTAGCATATGTCAGGATTTCCCTCCTTTTTAAAAGCTGAATAACATCTTATCACTTACTTTTAGGAAGAAAAACTATTGCAATCTTATTCTTCTAATTGTTGGTCAATGAGGAGGGACCTACCTGTCTTAAAGGACAAGAGTCATGGCTGAGGGGAAGCTGGGACCTTACCCTTCCCTTTTCCTACGTTGGTCCCCACTATGGCCTGGTGTTAAGGGATGCTTTGGGTCCCTTCTTCCTTCTTCCCAGCAGATGGCAGCATGCACTGAGCACAGCCAGCAAATTCTGGTGGGAAAGTGAGCTGAGGCTTTCGGAGAAAGGGCTGTCACACTGCTGAGGTTCTGCACTGCGGGTGTTGGATCTCCCAGTGGCTCTCCCCTTTAAGACATGAAGCAAAAGAAAGAAAGAAAGATATGAAGCAAAAGACTCCACTTATATTTATTGAGTCTGTTATATACTATGCATTTTCACACTGATTTCTCTTTTTTGTCCTCACAACAAGTCTTTCTTCTTGATTTACAGAAAAAATGGAACTCCATGATGTTAAGGGACTTGTCCAAGGTTGCACAGCTTGTAAATGGAAGTTCAGGTATTTGAGCTCAAGGTCAGTGTTCTTTCTAGCATCCCCTGAAAAGAATGTAAATATTTTTAGTGAGTTTCCTCCATTCATTCATTCATTCGTTCATTCATTCATTCAATAAGTATACTAAGCTCCTCTATGTTCTA
Source organism: Cynocephalus volans (assembly GCF_027409185.1). Lineage (NCBI taxonomy): Eukaryota > Metazoa > Chordata > Mammalia > Dermoptera > Cynocephalidae > Cynocephalus > Cynocephalus volans. Next base: position 151,015,717 of record NC_084462.1, read on the forward strand.
GGCCCCAAGAATCTCCACTCAGATATTTTCTCTCATGAGTTCTTAAAGGATTAACTCAGCTGTTTGGTAACCAACAGTGTTTGGAGAATTCTTTTCTGGAAGTCTGGCAAGTCCAGTGTAGCAGGTTTCCATGGGTGGAGTTTTTCATCTAAAGACTTTGCAAAGTAACCAAGCCCTTTGTTGCTGCCTCCGACCACGTCCAGGCTGGCCCTGTCTTGACCTTCTCCCCACTTTGTCCCTTCCCCACATTCCCCACTCCAGTGTTCTCTGGAACAGAAGTAACCTCTCAGGGAGGGGGCAGCCAATGGAAAGATGCTGGGGTGGGAATCTGGAGGCCCAGGGGGAGGGATCTGAAGAGCCAATAATTAATCTAAGATATGCGACCTCTTCTTTGTAAAATGAGGATGCACAATTAGATGCTCTCAAAACCCTCCTCCAATTCTGGTATAGATTACAGGACTTTCTACACTGCAGTGGTTTTCTGGGAAGAATGTCACCTTTCCAGGAAATGAATGGCAGCGTTTTTTTTTTTTTTATTATTTTTGCTTTTTGTAGTCAATAGCATTTATACCTGGATGAATTACTAAATGTCTCCCCCATTTCTACTCTGTAACCACACACCTCCGCCCTGTTTGAAGGTAGCTTCCTGCATATGACCATCTAGTGCAGGGGACATGCACATTTAGGTCACTGCAGCAGACACTGTGGGTCAAGCTCAATGGTATCCAAAGAGGGGTGTGGGCACCCAGGGGCACACATGATAACCCATTTGGGGAACAGGGAATAAACCTGTAGAACTTTTTCTTGAATAGTTTTCTTCTCTAAAAAAATTAAAAGAAAATGAAGTCTTAGTTTCAATACACAGAGTGACACTGGCACCCTCAGTCTGGATGCCAGGGGTTTCATGTCATGGTCAGATGAGAAAGTCTGAGTTCCACAATTTGGAGGAGGAGGTAACAAAGATATTTTCACATGTCACATTCAGGGTACTGTGATGTATTGTAGTCTACCTCTTGTGAAATGAGTACACAGGTTACACTATCTAGTTTAACCAGATTAACTCTCATACAGTACATACATGGCTCTAAAACTTTCCTGCAAAGAAGCCCTATCACCCTAGGTAGGAACAAATATGATCTAATCAGATCTAACAAGATGCTGGCCCCCTACATTTGCAATGATCAAGAAAACTTGGCATGCATTCAGCTGCAAGTCACAGAAATACCAATTCTCAGCCATATACAACCAGAGGCTTATTTTTCTCCTCTAACTAGATGTCTAAAGGCAGGCAGTTGATGATATTGGTACATAACTTAAAGAAATTAAGGCCAACATATCTGTCATTCTCTTGGCCTTGCTCTCATAATTTCTGAAAACAATTTTACTGTAAAATCAAATATTTTAAGAGCATGAAAAAAGAAAAGGATGGTACTACCCTACCACTTGACATTCATTCACTTCTTCCTTAAAAATAGAATCCTGGTTTACTTTCGGGCACCCACCCTAAGGGGCAAGTGAACTTTATTCCGAACTCAAGAATAAATCCTGATTAGTTTAGTCTAATCATGGCAATTTTAGACTTCTCTGTGAGAGATTGCGTTAGGGTTGGCATGGGACCCGGGCAGGCCAGTGAGATAAGAAGTCTGCCGGAGGACTTCTGTGACAGGTTTTCTCATCTTTAAAAAAAAGAGTCACAGGTTTTGGACTGGCGGATTAGCTCACTTGATTAGAATGTGGTGCTGATAACACCAAGGTCAAGGGTTCCAATCTCCTTACCAGCCAGCTGCCGAAACCAAAGTAAATAAATAAATAAAATTAAGAGTCATAGAGAAGATACAATCCCTTTACCTCTCCCGGCTATTTCATGTCTGGATAAGACACTAGAACTAAGGCAGCCAACTTGTGACCATGAGGACAACTGGCCTGAAGACTACTAGGCTGGCATGTCTAGGATGGCCAAGCAGAAAGATGGCAAGGAGCCTTGGTCCTTATTGAACCGCTGAGTCACTGAGTTAACCAATGCTGGCTGTGCCCAATTTCAGGACTTCTTGTTATATGAGCTAATTTACCTTTCCTTATTGTTTAGGCCATTTTGATTGGGTTTCGTTATTTGTGAACAAGAGTAGCTTGCCCAATACAGTCACCTTAGCTTTATCAGAGATGTTCTGTGATTCCCAAAGTCTGAAGACATTTTCCTAAGAAAGTCAAAGCACTTTTCAATCATTGACTGGGAAATGGAATTCATCTACTCATTCATTCAACCAATATTTATCGAGAACCTACAATCATATTTTTAAAAATTTTATGAGACATTTTTTCCCCTGAAACTCAAAATCTCTAAAATTGGGATATATTTTAAATTAATGGTATCTTGCAGTTGCTGTTGTCCACGTGGCAGTCTTGATAAGGTTGTTATTGCCTGTGTGAACATCAAAAGTTCCAACATCAAAATTTGCAGAATGTGTGTCAACAGCTCGGGGAGAAAACTCTCAAAATCACAGAACATGCTCTTAATCCAGAAGAATCAAGTGGTTATGGGGGAATTGGAGAATCAGACATGTTTGGCAGCATTTGTGATATGAGCCAAACATAAGCCAAATCCACAAAATTGTAAAGCTGGCTTAACAGCCCAGCACAGATGACACTTGGTTCTCTTGTAGATTCTTCTGAAAAATGTTTCATCATCAACACTCTTGATGCCACAGAGGATAACAGTGTGTAAAAAAAGATGGCCTTTGTCAAGTCTGAGTCAGAGAGAGAAGAGTCAGATTAGGAACGAGGAGAAGATCTAGAAATATCTTAGCCAACTTATTTCATTTCTATTTCCTGTTTTATTATGCATAAGAGTGATTTGTGATAAAATCTATGACTAGCAGAATCTATAAAAGCTATTCTCAATAAATATAAAATAAAACTTCTTAAGTGAAAACATAGGCCATGGTTTAATTGGCAGCATTTTATTTCTTAGTGGTACATAAAATAGTGGTGTGCCTTATACTTGATGGTATCTTATGTTGGGCGATGTACACTACATGCCAAGCACTGTTCTAGTGCTGGGGACACAGCAGTGAACAAGAGAGACAAAACCCTGGTTGTTTGTGCAGAGTTCTTTACGTGTCATTCAGGGACATATATGACAGACACTTTCCCATTATCAACATGAGGCTTCCAAGGTGGCCTTAGGGTTATAGTCTTCAGTCATCCACAAGGATTTCCCCTTTTCATTGTGCCTGGAAGTGGCCCAGAGCACTTCTGTTTTCATTTAATTGGCTGAAACGTGGTCACATGGCCACATGTACCAGCAGGGGAGTCTAGGAAATGTAGTCTTGCTGACAGTCCTGGAAAATTGGCACGCTGGTGCCTATGGATGCTGATGAGCAGTCAGTGGTCTGTGCTTATGCTGCAAGCAGCACTGCAGAGGTGGAGGAGAGTCTCAGCAGCTCAGAGCCTCCCCAAAGAAAAGAAAACAAAAACCCTAACCTGTCCACCCTTCCACAGTCTCTTTCAGGATGCCATCCTGAAGATTAGACACACCACTGAATAGTAAGGTGTTCATAACTCAGAATATTAGCCCCATGGGTAACCAGGTTTAACAGACCTATTTACCCATGGGGCTAATGGGGTTAATGGAGCCTGTGGTGCTCATCTTAAACCATGAATCTCTCCTTGAGATATTTTTGGGCAGAAGAGATTTTTCAGGAGTGCCCAGAAAGTCCCATCACTTAGCACTGCTGATTCCGCCCACACTCCTGCTCAGAGAGGCTGGAGGCGATTGTGTTGCTCAGTGCAGTATGTGCTAGTAACTCTGAATGCAGAGCTCCAGCCTCCAGGATATTGAACAGAGCAATGGTGCAGAGACAATCGGAAGCCCTGTGTATGAGATTGGGTTTCACCAATTAGGAGGTGTGTGACTTGAGCAAATTACTTACCATTTCTGAACACTGGAGTCATCATTTCTACTCTTTTTTTCTTTTTTTATGGGCCCATATCAGTAAAGGAGTCCTCATCCGTAAATGTACATTCCTCAAATGTAAATTTGGCTGTGATACCTGCCCTTACTACCTCCCAGGTTGGTGAGAGGATCCTTCAGGCTTGGGTAGGGGAGACCTTTGTGACTCATCGAGCTTTATACAAACACTACGTCATGCTGACAGTAAGAGCACAGTGTCTGCACCTGGGAGGAGCTGAGTGACGACTTCCTGATGAATGACAGTGGTCTTGCTCATGCTCACTACATCTGATGTGACATCTGTAAGCCACTTGCTGGAAAGGCTTTCCCTCTCCTTCCAAGCCCCTTTGGGTGTGCGCACACACATGCAGACACATACGCACTCACACACACAGTGGAGCTGGTTCTGTTTGGCATCCAGGGTAAAGCCTCTAAGTCAGAGCTGAGGAACTGAGGCCAAATATTAGTGGAGAATTGCAGGAATGGGAAGAAATCTGGGGGCTGTGGCTGCCTCTCCCCTGTATGGCAGCTGAATGCATTTTTCATTGGCAGCAGCCTGGCAGTGGCTGGGAGTGCCAGGAGGAGCCTAGGCCAGATGCTTCGGCATAGCTTTGTCTCCTCTCCTCAGGCCAGTTGGTTCCTCTCTCTGCCTTTTCTCGACACAGACCATTTCTTTATTTCTTTTTTTTTTTTGCCTGGCAGGCAGAGGGATCCAAACTCTCTTGGGGTTACAACATCACTGCTCTAACTGAGCTAACTGGCCAGCCTTCAACACGAACCATTTCTGTCATTCCCTAAGTCCCATGACATATTGCTGATGTTAAGCCTTTTGCCATCTCCTCTTGCTCTCATAACAGTTCCTAGAGTGGAGAGGTTGGAAACTTGCTCTCATAACAATTCCTAGAGTGGAGAGGTTGGAAACGAGGTGCATTCTCTCCATTTTAGAGCCATGAAACTTAAGGCTCAGAGAGGGAAGTGATTTCTTCAGATGGGGCCCAAGAGGTGGTAGGAGCTAACTGAGAAGAATCTCCTTGGAAAGAAGACACTTTTGGTTGCAATGACAGAACACAGTGTCTCCCAAAGCTGAGAAGGACTCTGAATCAAAGTATTGATAACAGGAACCAGGGCCTCCGAGTCTCAGGCTGGGGACTCACTGCCACGGGAATGTTGGCTCTACCTCTTCGCTTCTTTGTGTGATGCCCTTGCTCTCTCCCACTGCAAACATCTGGCAAGGACATGGCCATTGGCGGCCTCAGCTTGGCACCCACAGAGGGAAGAGAGGACTGTTTTCTTGAGGTGCCCTGTATGCATCCCAGGGAATGAATTGGCCCTGCAGCTCAGGTTATATGCCCACCACTAGACTGAATCACTGTTTTGGGTGGGGAGAATGAGGTTCTGTAATTGTCCAGGCAATCCACCAGATCGCGGGGTGGAAGTGAGAGTTGGAAGGATATGTGCAAGGATAGAGACAGAGGGGTGTTTGCATGTGATCTGCAACCTGCCGGTACCGACTGTTGCATCATAGGCTGAGTAATGTTAGGAGCAGCAGCAGCAGCAGCAGCAGGACCACATCCTTTCCGTGCTCCAGCTGCTGCTTCCTGAAGGCTGGGTCAGCAACGGTTGTCATGGCAACAGCCTGATGGGAGGGTCTTAAGGAAAAGACTAGGCTGGAGAGTTTTGAATTATATTTGCCTATCGATGAGTCTCTCTCTTGCTAAGAGCCAGACAAAGAGAAAGCCCAGCTCTTTGGATCTGTGTCACTCTGCATAGAGGAGTCAACAGAGGTACGCCGTGTTTACGCCGTGCTGCTGAGTTTGGATTTCCTTCCCTGAGGTTGCAGGAGGGCTGGTACTAGTTCTGCCTGTGTGTGGCTGTTATGGGTTAGCAAAGATGTGTGTTCCTGCACTTAACGTTTCTCACAGAGCTCATGAGATGAAAAGCATACTGCCACGAGATCCACGGGGCTGGCAAAATGTCCTGTCCCAAGTGCCTCCCTGCTCCAACTTCTACTCCTCCAGCTGCTGCCCAAGTGACCTTTCTAACAAAATCCGATTGGCTTGCTTCCCTGCTTAAATCTTTTAGTGGCTCCAGATTCCTGACAGAGTGAAGTTCAGATGCCTGAGCTTGACCATTTTCGTCCTCATGATCTTGCCTTCTCTGAACTCTCTGTCTTCACCCTCCCCACTCACATTCTTTGCAAATCTGCATTCCCGATAGTTCCAAGCCTCTGTGCCTTTGCCTGGAATGTCTTCCGGCTTCCCATGGAGAAAGCCAGCTTCTTCCTTAAACAAAATGTGTGACTCCTCCAGTTGATGTGACTCTCAGATGAGGACAGAACCAACCAAGTGGCCTTGTGTTGCACCTCCTGAGCCACACTTCCCCTCTGGGCACCTGCTCAGCCCTTCTGTCCACCCTCAATAGGTTGGGCTGCATCCCCTTAGAGATGAGCAGCTCCAAGAGGAAATAAAAACCTCTCTCCTTGGTTCCTTTTGCACCTTTGAGAAGGATGATTCATTCCTTCATTTGACAAAGATTTAATGATGCCCATTATGTTCTAGGCACTTGGATACATTAGTGAAATAAACAGACAAAGATCTCTGCCCTCGTGGAGCTTAACTTCTAGCAGGGAAGACAGACAATAAATGATATATATAAGAAAAAAGTAATTTTTTATATACAAAAAGGCACTAAGGGACTTTTAGAAAAGGTGAGCAAGGTAAGAGAGTTTAGGAGCCCAAGAGAGGGAGGGTGAGGCAGGTGGCAATACTGTATACAGTAGCAGGATCAGCCTGGTATTAGTCTGCTAGAGCTGCTATTACAAAACACCGCAGGCTGGGTGTATACAACAGAAACTTATCTCTCACAGTTCTGGAGGCTGGAGGTCCGAGATCAAGGTGCTCAAAAAATAGGTTTCGTTCTGACACTTCTCTTGGCTTGTATGGGGCTGCCATCTCGCTATGTGCTCACACAACCTCTTCTTTGTGCTCACTTTTGCGGAAAGAGAGAGCTCTGGTGTCTCTTCCTCTTCTTATCGGGACACCAGCCTATCAGATTAAGGCCCCACACTTATGACCTCACTTAATTACCTCCTTATAGTCCCTATCTCCAAATACCATCACATTGGGGGTTAGGGCTTCAACATACGGACTTTTGGGGGACACAATTCAGCCTGTAACAAGGCTCATTGAGAAGATAGAATTTGAGCATAAAATTGAAGAAGGTGAGAGAATTAGAATATCTGGGGAAAGAGCATTCCAGGCAATGGAAAATCTACAGCAAAGACCAAGGGACAGGAATATGCCCAGCACATTGGAAGAATGGCAAGGAGGCCAGTGTGGCTGGAGTGGACTGAGCATGGGGACAACAGTAGGAGGTGAGGTTAGAGAAGTTGCGGGACCAGATCATGCAAGGCCTTGTGCACCATGTGCAGACTTTGGCTTTTCCCCTGAGAGAAAAGGGAGCCATCGCAGGGGCTGAGGTGAGGGATGACATGATCTGCCTTATGTTTTGAATGACCACCCAGTACTGCATTGAGACTAGACCGTGGGGGTAAGGGTAGACACAGAAAGTCCTGTTATGAAACTTTTGCAGAAATCCAGAGAAGGAATGATGGTGGCTTAGACCAAGGTGATAAGAAGGGTGGCTTTGCGATGTGGTCAGATTCTGTATATACTGGGGAAGTGAAGCCCACAGGATTTCCTTATAAATTGGATATGGAGCATGAGAGGAAGAGAGAAGTCAAAAATGGCTCCAAGATTTTGGCTTGGACAATGGGAAGAAGAGAGTTGCCATTAGCTAAGATGACGGAGGTTGCAGGTAGAGCAAGTTTAAGGGAGAAAGATCAGGTATTTCCATTTTGGGCGTGTTGAATTTGAGATATCTGCTAGATATCCAAGTGGATATACCAGGTAGGTAACTGGATATATAAGCCTGGTGTTTGGAGAGAGATCGTTCACGGAGATAGAAATTTGGGAGTCAACGCATGCTGATGGTATTTAAAACTATGAGACTAGATGAGATCATTAAGGGAATGAGAGAAAAGTCAGGAGGAAGGTCTAACCCTGGGACACTCCAAGAAGACAGCTGCTTGAGAGACAGAACAAGGCAGATATGCTCAAAACCAGTGTGCCCAAGGGAGGACAAAGGGAGAGAGAGAAGTGGAGACCAGTACTACAGGTTCCGAGAGACAGGCTTCTGGTCTCACCGTTGTCCCCCCCCCCCCCCCCCCCCCCCGTGCCAGGTCCCATTTCCCAGCCCACGCCCTAAGATTATCATGCTGCAGCTTAGAGTTTCTCAGCGCTTTCAAATCCTTGGCCTTATTTTTTATAAGCATGAAAGTCTGAGATTAGAGCTAGAAGGTCTGACTTTGATCATCCCGATTCCCAGTTTGCAGGAGCAAGGACAAACGCCTGCAAGGTGTCCCTCCCCACCCCACTCAGTCTTAATGGATCCACAAATGGTGTCGCCCTGCAGCTCCCCTCTCCTCGCGGGTCCCTTACTTGGCAGCACCACCCCCCCCCCCCCCGTCCCATTCCCCGGCCTGTCCCCACTCCTGCGTCCGAGGACCTCAGCTCCTCACCCACGTTGGCTCCTGGCTCCCTTCCCCCACCCTAGGACACGAAGGTGGCCTTGCTGAGGTCCGCGGGACAACGCTTCCATCCAGCGCTGGTTCCATCCGCTCTCATTTTCTCAGCACAGACAGTCTTGGGGGCTTCGCAGGATAATTAATAAAGGGAAAGCTCCCAGGTACCTCCAGAAAGGAACACCCTTAGTCACTAGATGGCAGGCTCTCGTCCGCCTGGTGAGTGAGGTGGAACGCAGTGAGGGCGCTCTGGAAGAATCCGTGCGGGGGAAAAGGCGCGCTTTGCTCAGAAGGCAGAGGCCGCGGCGGGGTCCTGCAGACCCCGGGCCGCCTCCCGCGCCTCTCGCTTGCCGCACCGCGTGGGCCCGCCAGGGGGCGTCAGGCACCCTTCGCTGCTGTTCCCTGGCCCCCTGCGCAAGTCCCGCGGTGTCCCAAGATCGTTATCTTTCCTCCTATAGCTGAATAGATCTTCCTGTGTTCAGAGAGGTACCACCCTCAGCATCTGAAAGCAGAATTAGGAAAAAAAAAAAAAAAAAAAAAAAAAAGAATCACTCTTCAGCTATTGAAGTTTGTGGCAATTATTTCTTCTGAGACTCTGCCACCTCTCCAGCTACATCCGCCTACAAACAGGTTGGGACATATTAGTACAGAGCCTGGCACTCCCAATGCCTGTGGAATTGATTGACTCTAGCACAAGCGAGAAGGCCCATTTGAAGAAGTCACCCCCAAACAGTGAATGAAGACAAGGTGGGAGTGGAAGGGAATGGTCCGCATGTGGACCTGGTGCAGCAGAGTTTGAAAATACCTGCAATATTCTGATATAACTTAGAATAATAATTATTATAAGTATCATCATTATTATTATTGCTATGCAGTGTTTTCGTCATTCACACCACAGGTAGTAAAGTTTGACAGAATCTTTGTGGGTGGGATGTGAGCTAAAAAAATGTTAAGGGGGCTGTTCATTTAGCTCGGTGGGTTAGAGCACAGCCTTGTAATACCAAGGTCACGGGTTCAGATCCCCAAACTGGCCAGCCGCCACAATAAATGAATTAATTAATTTAAAACAAATTTTAAAATGTTGAGAATCAGGGACTATGAGATTGTTTGCTGGTAAGTTTCCTGGTAGTGGAGGATGGGGTCTCCCCTGAAGAACAGAGTTGGTCCTAGGGATGTTGACCATGGTCCTGCCAATCAGAAGGAGATGCTGCTCCCTGGGGCTGGAAGCTGAGGCTGGGGCGGGAGTGGGGAGGGGTGCTTGGAGATTTGGCTCACTCACTGTAAATCTTGAGAAGGAGGCCAGTGTCCAATGTGGGGACTGCACCAGGTAAACTGTGATCTAACTTGCTGCATGTTTTCTTGGCAGAACAGTTCGTGCAGGACAGAAAAAGTAGAAGCCAAGAACTATCAGAAGAATGACTGTTCTGGTCCAAATGTGGACTCAGGGTCCCCAGAAAGAGACCGTAGATGAGATGATGGGGGAGGCAATCACCATGCGATTGTACTAGAGCAGCCTGAGGAGGCTGACCAGCACCCTCTGGTTTAGTTCTTTTTACAGGAAATGTTCTGGTCTCTTACTATGTCCCTTGAATGTATTTTATGCCATCCCAGAAAGCTGTGTGCTCTATGAAAACGAAGGGGTGCTCTTCCATTATAAGGAATGCATTGGCATTCTAGACTTGGGGGCTGGCTGGCATGGACCTCTTTCCCAGGGTACATCAATTTCTCAAAGAGTTTTTGGAACTGCAGCATCAAGCACCAGGCTGGGAGTCGTGGTGACTCCAAAAAGATGCAGAAGATGCCAGGCACCAGATAGGAGGAGGCGTGGGACTCTTCTAAAAACAATCACGCTAACTGCACAGACCATCTGCAGCAGGGAACCAGTACCAGATCATCCACCATCTCATAGTGTGCCCTCACGGTGTTGCATGAGTGTGTTTTGTGCTCAACTAGCATTCAAGCAGCTTGCAGGCAGGAGATGTGTTTCCTACACAGTGTGCCCCTCTAAGGAGCCTGGTGCACCAGATGCTCCTGGGAAGCTCCTTGCCGTGGGTAGCATACTTTCACCTCCAGTGCCTTGGCTTACTCCACAATTACCCCTTGAGGTTACAGTGATGGTGCTTTTTACAATTCCCATTTCATTTTTTAAATTTTATTTACTTATTTATTTTAAAAGATCCCCTTACCAGTCATCTTTAAAAAATAAATAAATAAATAAAAGATGAGGAAGCAGAGGCCAGAGAGTGCCAGCCTCAAGAGAACCTTGGAATCCCAATCTGCCTTGCCCTGCCCTGCCTCGCCCATCCCTAAGGAAAAGAACGGTGCCAGGAGTGAGTTGCTTGAGTGGCTAGGGAAGGAGGTGACACTCTAGGCCTGCATAATGGGGAGGGGTGCCTCTCTGGGCTCTTCTTCCATGTCCTGGGAGTGACCATGAGGTGGGTGGGTTAGACCTGCTCTGCTTGGATCTTGGACAGAAATTCCTGCTCACTTTTCTTTCAACTCATCTTTTCTGACTATGGGAGTGTTAAGTAGGTTTGAGATTCAGGAGAAAAGAAAATTGGCTATTTAGGTGAGCCCCAGCCTGCATTAAGGAGTCCCTTACATCAGGCAGCCTGGTCCACCAGGGCATAAAAGCTTCAGTAACAAACAGTTTCCATTGGCCTGCCCTGTGATGGGACAGGACTGGAAGGTTTCTGGCCAGATCCTGTTATCCCATCCTCACGCCACTCATACCTTGTGTTAGTGACCCACCCACAGTTCCACTGCCATGAAAGGCAGAGATGGGGACAGAACTTTCAACCCAAGTCCCCACCTCCTTCCTCTATCTCTTCTAGTTTTGAAAGAATGCTAAGCCAAAATGAGGGGATGATCCTATAGCCTCAGGCGCTTCAGGAAGAGCTTTGTACACTGATTCTAGATTCCTGCTTCAGTTCATGATTCTGTGGCGGACATCCTCCATGTTCAATCCTTACATGCCTGCAGCTGTCCTAGCAGGCACAGCACTGCCCCAGAGCCTGTTATCCAGCACGAGCTAAAGTCCTTGGGAGCGTCCAAGACTGCTTGAAGGAGGAAATTTATTCTATATCTTTCCTTCCCTCTTTCCTTCCTCCCATCCTTTCACTCAGATCTTAGTGGATATATCCCTGCAGCATGCCTGCTAGTGTTTCTCTAGGTTAAGAAGCATTAGAAACCGAATACTTCCCCTGAGTCAGGAGCCATGCTGAATTATTTATAGGCCAAATCTATTGCAAATTTCAGAGTGATTTTTCTTCAAGGTTGTGGCTATGAGGCTATGGGTGAAATGATTAATGGACATGCCTAAATTTGTGGAGGTAAGAAACGCTGTCAGAAATCAGACAGCCGAGGATCTCTCAGTCTCATGTGGCTCTGGGACAAACACAGTGAAGAGAAATTCTCTGTACAGGGGTTTGCACTACCTTGGCCTTGTGTGGACGGAACTTTGGTCTCTCTGAAAATTTCAATCTATGGATTGATGGATTAAACACACCAGTAGATAGCTGGGCCTCATCCAGTCTCTGCACCTGCATGGACTCCATTTTCACCTAGGCTGGACCATTCAGAAGGGCATCAGGGTCCCCAAAGTTGTCTGACAGAGACACTCACTGGAGAGGTGGCAAGATCACCAGCACTGAGAGTGTCCGAGCTGGCAATGACGAGCAACCATCAGACGCGCAAGGGGCTCCTGCTCTGGGTGGAGGTTATACTAGATGTCTGTGCACGATCATTCAACACCATCCCATTGATCGGTTTGAGGATCAAGATCACACTCAACACTGGAGCATCTTGAGAGGTTCCTCACAGTTCTAGGATCTAACTACCAGGAATGATTTGGTCTCAGAGCAGAATCTAAACATTGATTCTCTTAGACTCAAACACAGTTAGCTTGATTGGGTATTGCCTCTTGGATTCACCTGCTGACTTGCCAATCCTGCCTCTTAGTCTCCATTCGCCCTCAAAGTGCCCCAACATTGGGGCACTTCTAGGATCTTCTGGATCTCCCGTAGCCTCTCTTACCTTCTAGGCAGCTTTACAGAGAGAAAGCATAGCCTCATAGAGAGACCAACAACTCTGGAGTCGGGTGGACTTAGATTAATATCTTGGCTTCACCATTACGGCTGTGTGACCTTGGCCAAATCACCTAACCTCTCCGACCTTCCCTGTCCTCTTCTGTAAAATGAAAGTGGTAACATACTTATTTATAGGATTTTGAGGTTTAAAGAAATAAGGTAAATAAGGCACTTGTACAGCGTTCAGCACATCCCTCCCCAAGTCCTTTGTGCTGTCTTGTGCCTCTTGCCCATGACTGTGCTATTCCGTAGGCCACTCTTCCCCTCTTGTGATGGAGATTTCTAATCATCCACTAATGCTCATTTTCCCCTTCTTCCCTCTTAGTTTTAGCTTGACACATGACTGCTTAGCTAGACACTATGTTTTCCAGCCTCCTTTGTAGCCAGGAGCTGCCATGTGACTAAGTTCTGGCCAGTGGGATGTAAGCTAAAGAGACATTTGCAATTTCTGCAAAAGGAAATCGTTTCCTTCCACATCCTCTTTTTTCCTGGAATGTGGGAGTGGTGCTGCTGAGTTAGCTTTGACCATGCAAATGAGGAAAACACCCTAGAAGATGGCAAAGTAAGATGGAAGGAAGGTGGGCCTGGACAACCTCGTGGCGGGATTATCTACCCAACTTGCACCTCCCACCTACCTATGGACTATTACACACGAGAAAAATAAGCCTCTTCCCAGCCTTCTGCTCATCCATTTTGCCTTGGCATAGATGTCACTTCCCCTAGGAAGCTTTCTCACACTCTCAAGACCAGCGCTCCTGTGAGCATTCACCCACGTCCTCAGTGGGGCTCACATCATAGTGTCTGTCCTATAAAAACTTGTTTGCTTGTCTGCAAACCCCACAAGACTGGAACTGCCATGAGGCAGGGACCACAATCTCATCTGGCCTCTTTTTCTCAGCATCTGGAATATAGCAGGCACTTAGTAAATGCTGAATAAATCAGTGGTAGTGCCACATACTTACAAACTGCCCTAGTTCTTGCCTAAAAAGGTCTTAAGCACTTCCATGTGCTTAATTTCAAGCAAAAACTAAAGAACAATTCCCATTCATTTCTTCCTTCCTCCAAACACACTCAGGGCCTTCTTCCATGTCCAGTCGGCCAGGGCAGGCCCTGCAAAGATGTGCTCCCCAAGGGGGCTGGTTGACTATGGCCAAAACCCAGCCCAGTACTGGACATCAATCTATATGATGCTATTTCCATTAAGTCCCCTGTTTTCAGGAGAGTTCCACCCCAAAGTGAGACCTGGTAGTGTTTTTACCAGGTCCTTAAAGTGTAACAGAAGTTATCCTCACTGGATTATTTTTGCCTTGAAAACCTAGGCAAAAACAGTCTTTTGATAAAAAGGCGGGGTGGGGGGGTGGGTGATCCACACATCAAATTTAATTGGAAAAAGTGTGCAAACTCTTTTATAATTTGTTTTCAATTTATATACAGCTATGGAGGTCTGTTTACAAATCTGAGATGGGGCAGCCCTCGTGCATTTCTCTGATCACTGTAGAGTCAGCTATGCAACCTCCAAGGACCAAGGCCTTGGCAGCCAATTCTGAAAACCAGGTCTGGCCCCCAGCCAGCCTTTTCTTGAAGACACTTCCCAAGAGCATTGCCCTTGGCAGCAGACAGATGCTGCTTTTTATTAGTGCTTCCTTCTGTTTTGCCAGACCCTTTTTTGGGGATCTTTCTGCAGACAGCAGCTTTCCTTATAGCCTGAGGGTTCAGAAGAGTCCAGTTTGCTGCTCACCACCCATCAGCCTCTGCTTTGGGGACTGCATGCACAGCATCATCCACACTCCTAAACTGACCTCCAAACACACACGGTTATGATCAGTTACTGCCCAGGAGGGCTAGAAACTGTGGCAGATCTTTCGAGGGTTCTGGAGAACGAGTTACCCTCAGTGTGGCGTGTAAACAGGTTTCAGGGATTGAGTTTGTCCCAGAGCAGGGGGCTCTATATTCTTCTGCCTAAGAAGCGTGAGACTGGTGCTTTTGAGAAGAAGGAAAGTGCCAACTCAGAGGAAGGGAATTCAGACCCCACATTTGTCTCAGGTATGTTCTCCACTGAAACCGGGTGATTATGGTGGTTTAACTGTCATTGGGGTTAGAACCAGAATCCCACACATTTGTGGATACCCAACCACCTTTTATATTGGCCCTGTTCTCTGCAATCTTGTCCTTGATGGGTCATCTTAGATTTCCTCCCTAGTGGAGCATGGTGAGGTGGGCAAGAGGGGGGTCCACCTTCAAAGAAGACTTTCAACAGGGAAATCCTCTGGGGCCCCTAATCCCCTCTCCTCACTCCTTATGGACTATCACTAGCTGAGTTGACGCACGTTGTTCCAAGGTTTATGTTCATCTTATTTAAACCTGTTCACGTGACAAAGCCCTTGAAGATAAATTTTTGTGATCTTAGAGTTTAAAATACCCAATACATGTTGGCTTAAAATGGTTACCATTTTATGCTACATTCTAGTATATATATCCAGAAGCATGCACCAAGGTCTTAAGAAGAAACATCACTGGGGAAAATCCAAAAGTAAGACAGTTTTATGCTTTGACTTAGTTTTATCTGTGAATTGGGAAGAGAACTGCCTTTATTTGGCTTTGAGGAGGAGGGACAACTCAGGAGCTTAGTTAAGGGTCAGTGATCCCACCCTAATGGACTGTGAGGGTCTGTGATCTGGGTTGAACACAGACACCCCCAGCCAGCCTCTCTTCATCTCTTAAGCACTTTCTCTCGGATCTTTGTCAAGCTAAGGAAAATAGTTCAGCTCATGGTTACCTTTATTTCAACAGAGCTCAACTTTTAGGACCACCTACTACTTAAAAAAATAATGACGAGATGAATAATAAGCTATTTATTGAGCACATATTATGTGCTAGGCACTATGCTATTCTCTCTGCATGCTTTTTCTCATTTACAACCTGTGCAGTAGGTACTACTATTGTCCCCACTTTACAGATGAGAAAACTGAGGCTCAGGGAAATTATTTGATTTGCCCAAGATGACCCAAAGACCAGGGGTGTCTGACTCTACAGCTTTAACACAGTTTTGCATGAGGGCAGATTCTCAGTGAATGAACAGAAACCAACTTCTTTCATTTTGGAAAAGGCTGTGTCCTACCACCCATGTCTGATGGTCCCAGAAAAAAAGTACTTCCTAACCCTGTATTCATGTGTAGGGAAAGAACTGAATGAAAATTTGATAAAGAAAAATATAACAAAATGGGCTGTCTGAATTTCTTCCTTTTGCCCAATGCAAGTCTGGTTTCACAACCATAAAAATCCCAATCACTCTCAAAGTTAAAAACTCCAGAAATTTTATCTCTTGGTGATTTGGCTACAGCTTCTTCTACCAGGTATAATGATTTGGCAGGCCAGCTTCCTGGAGGTCACCTGTGCAATCACACAGGGCCCTGTGCTTAGAAAGGCCCATTTGATTTAACGTTCTGCTGTTGCCATCTTGAAATTCTTAGTAATTTCTTAACATTTTTATTTTGCCCTGGGCACTGCAAGTTATGTAGCTGATTCCTGAAATTTAAGAGATAAAACTAACACGTTATGACAGAGAGCAGCTGCAGCCATGAACTACTCCAGATTCAAAGCTGGTGTGCCTGTGGCCCTCCCCTTGCCCACTCTCTTTCTGTGAGTAAGTGACCATGCAAGGAAATTGTCCACTCACTTGCCCTGCATGGAGAGCTGGTGTTGGCATCAGAGCAGCTCAGTGATGAATCCGTCAGAAAGGTTGAAGGAACAGAGGTAAAGGGAGCCCTGGTCTTACTGAAAAATCCCAGGAGAGCTGGCCAGTTAGCTCAGTTGATTAGAGCATGGTGCTGGTAACAGCAAGGTCCAGGGTTTGATCCCTGTACTGCCAAAAAAAAAAAAAAAAAAAAAGTCCCAGGAGAATGGGGAAAAGTGGCTCAAGGCTCCATGCCCTGGCTGATGACGAAAAGTCTAATTTCAGTGCTTCTGACATGAATATGTCCTTCTGATCCCAGGTTGGAGCTCAGAGCCTTCAGCACCCTTTGTTTTGAAACTGAACCATATAACTGCCAAACCATTGAAGAAGGCTCTGTTTAAACAGGTGGGGTAAAGTCTGGGGGAGGGTGCAGTGTGGGCGAGGCAGGGCAAGCAGCTGGAGAAAGCACCTGGCTCCCCACCAGAGGCTTACCTGGAGATCTGGATGAGCTGCCTCTTCTTTATGGTTCAGCCATAAAGAAGCTCTAAATTGAAGGGCAGAGTTGGAAAGGAGACTTGGTGGCACGTAGTTTGCATACCGTCTTCAGCACTTTCCCCAACTCACAGGTATGCCCCTACCTTGCTTCTTTGGCTTTATAATTTTTCTTGTTGACCACCCACCCCAACAACAAGCTGTCTCCAACACGCTTCCTTGTGGATGCTGGGTCTCGAGCAGCCATGTCTGCTGTGCCCGACATCCCGTCGCAAGGATTAATGTTGTCATTAATATTAGAGAGGGAGAGTCAGGATTCTGGTTCGTATAAGGGCTGTGGCCACTGTGAGAACAGTTGGGGCTGTGGGGTGTTGTGGGTGGGGGAGGGGGCGACATCTGTGAGACACACCATCTGGACAACACTTTAGATTTATAAAGAATTGGTCTTTCACAAGGCACCAGCATCCCATTTAAAAACCCAAGTCCTTTTATGCTGGTTTCTCCTTCCTCTCCTCTTTTCAATGGCAAAAGCTCTTTCAAGGAGAAAGGAAGTTTAAGCTGCCCTGAACTATTTGGCTTTTGTGCTAACATAAAGGTTTATGGATTATCATTGTTGAGCATCTGTAGACATGTGCTTGCCACTACCCTGGTCTACTCAGTTTTCAAACTGCTCTGCCAGAATTCGGGGTGTGTTAACCCCTGGATTGCCTTACTGCTAAGGCAGAATTTTGGCATCCTGGCTGCCCTGTGCTGTCTTACTGTCTGCCTCCAGGGCCTCTCTCTGGCTGGCTCCGAGCTGGCAGCCTGCTTACTGCTCTGCGTTGTCATGGAGAAGGTTTTAGAAACATATTGTTGGATTGCAGACGTATTTCTGCCACCTGGAAACAAGTGGGTCTGTAGAAAAGCCACAGTAGAGGGAGAGAAAGGGCTCTTGGAGGGCAGAGCTGGAGCCTGGGGAGCCGGCTGCAGCGGAGGGGTGGGAGCCTGCACGGCTGTTTGCTGTTTGGTATTCTGGGCAGGCAGTAGTGTGATTGCCTTGGTTCCTGCAGGACTCCTGGGAGCTTGTGTCAGACAGAAGACCACAGCCCCTGCAGAAAAGTCTGCATATTCTAAGGAAATGAATTGCCTTGCAGCCCAATCTGTGGGAGGAAACCGAGTGGGCTCTCAACCATTTAGATGAACTGACGTAAATTTATGCTTCATGGAGGCAGAAGAGCTGCCCTTTGCCCATGCACGTCAGCAGGTTGCCCTTGACCCATCCCTGCCAGCTCCTTGTGGGACCAGGATTCCTCAGCCATCTGGGCACTTCCCTCCACTCCCCCAACCCCAGTTTCTGCAGGGCAGCCCATTTAGGGCAACTGCTACCCCACCGTCTGCTACTTTGCAGTCCCCAAACAGTTAAATATTGACAATTTCGTATTGTTCAACCTGATTGAAAGCTTCATGGTAATTTGGCACCTTCATCAGAATTAGACAATAAGAACATTAAAGAAAAACAGCGATGGATTTTCTCTTGCTGAATAAATATAATCTATTACATTCTAAATTCTGGTACTCTGTGTACTTGTCAAGTCTTCACCTTCCAAATGATGTACATGCTACCAGTTATGCCCTCAAAGGTACAGAGCATATGGCCTTTCCCTTGAGAAGTTTTGTATATTTTTCTGCTGCTGGAGGTAGAGATTAGATCCATTCTGATGCCCACATAGAGAAGAGTCATCTCAAGGTTTATTAATTATCATTGTTAGGCATCTATAGACATGTGCTTATTAGAAGATACTCGAAAGTATCTTCTAATGGCTACCAAAGATTTATTAACTGGTTTGATCGTAAGCATATGAAACTATACATTTTCATTACTTGTATATTCTTTTTACTAGAAGTTTGAAGACTTTTGAAAAGCCCTTGCCTATTCTTTCTATGTAGATTTAATATCTGTAGACTATGAACACATTTTGAATCTGGACCTAAATATCGAGTATCAACTACCAAGTTCACCAGCTTCCCTCTCCTTTCTCCTCCCTGGATCTGGATCTTGCTTCAGTTGCCTTGAGGTGGCCTCTTATTTCTCTGTTGAGGCACTGACTTATTTAAGCATGCTCAGACTCACAAGATATCTGAGTATACCCCGCCTGAATCTTTCTTTGTCTGTGGCTTTATCCTAGTATCTCCCAGCCTCTCTTCCTTTTTATTTCCTTCCTTTATTTCTATTCCCTCTCTCTCTCTCTCTCTCTCTCTCTCTCTCTGTCTCTGTCTCTCTCTGCTGGCAGGTACAGGGATCGAACCCCAGAGCTTGGTGTTATCAGCATCATGCTCTAACCGAGTTAACTGGCCTTTCTTGAATGTAAAGATGCTTTTACTTCTTTTAATAGCCTTTCATATATATCAGCCCTCTCTCTTCCCAGAGAAGTTTTCTTGCTTCCCTCCCTCCCTTTCATTTGTTTCCACTTCTTTTAGTGGCTGCAGGAAGTGAGAGCACTGGCAGAATTCTCGACCTACCTATGGCAACAGAGGTGGACTATAAAACTGAGGGCCAGACCTTTGGCTGGACCCACATCAAACAATTAAGTGGCTTCACTGCTAATATCCTTTTGCTGTGAATCTCAAGCAAGCAGCAGGAAGGGCTGGTCTGGTAAATGCTGCATGTGTATCAGGTGAAATTAAGTCTGTCCAGTGGAATCCCTTTTGCAGGAAGGAAACAGGTGAACTGCCAGACTTTCCCATGCAAACCCCTGGCTTCACATGGCACTGAAAACAAGCACTTATCTATGTAGGAAGAAGGAACAGATCACCGTAAGTGGGAATACTGACAATGGGTAACACCCAGAAAATAAGACAGGCAGCTGGCAGCCCAAAGATGAAGAGAGCAAAGGGGAGATTTTCATTAAACTGCTCTAATGGATAACTTGTGTGTGTGTGTGTGTGTGTGTGTGTGTGTGTGTGTGTGTGTGTGTGTGTGTGTGTGTGTGTGTGTCTTCAGCAGGATGAAGTCTCTCAGAACACTGCATATCTAGGGATAGTTGGAAGCCAAGTCCTGGACACTTGCAACCACCCCAATTACATCAGAATGCAAGGAGTATCTACAGTAGGAACTCCCAGCACAATGTCTGGCTGGGGCAGAGTGGGGGGTGGTTATTCATATCATTCAAGTGGACAGATGGAGGGACGATGTCTAACTTCTCTTCGAGCTCTAAGATATCATGATCTGGTGGCACAGGAAGTTGAAGCCTAACCCCAAATGACACAAATTTACCAGGAAGGAGAGTTGCCCAGGAACAAGGAGGTAGAAGAGGTAGGGAGAATCTACCAAGAGGAGTTCATCCCATGTGCAAACTGAACTTCAGTTGGGCTTGCCTTCTAGAGCAGTGCTGCTCAAACTTCACTGTGCAACATGAATTACTCAGGGACCTTGCAAAAAAGCAGACTCTCATCAGAAGGTCTGTGGTGGGAACACATTTCTTCACTTCTAACAAACTGCCAGGTGATGGCAGTGCTGCTGGTCTGTGGACCACACTTGAGTAGCAAGGTTCGAGAGCAGTGCAACCCAATAGAATTTTCTGTGATGATGGAAATATTCTATATCTGTGCTGCTGAACGCTTGCCATGTGGCTAGTGTGACTGAAGAGATGAATTTTTCTTTTCATTTGGCATATGTGGCTAGTGACTACTGACTTGGAAAGCACAGTTCTAGAGCAGTGGTCCTCAAAGTTAGGTGTACATCAGAAGCACCTGGAGAGTTTGTCATAACAGGGTGATGCTCCCACCTCCAGGACATCCTCCTGGTCCACCTTTGAGGACTTCTTCTCTAGAACATGCACCACCTAGATGTGGTCAGCTTTCCAGTCAGCACAATCCCTCACCTTGCCTCTGGGCAGTGAGTCCCAGTCCACCCTGTGCCAGCAGGACCCACCCAGTCCAGATGAGCTGTGAGCTTTCTCCCTGTAGGCCTTACACACAGGCATAGCATGGCACTGGGATGCTCCAGGAGGGCCCGTTTGTTATAAAATATCATTTCCACTGATTCCCAAGAAGTGAAAGAACATACTGGTTAAAAACATGTGTTGTATAGCCAGACTGACTGGGTCCAAGCCAGATGTGCCCAACACTAGCTATGTGACCTTCGGCAAGTTGCTTAAACCTGGCATCTCAATTTTATTGTCTGTAAAATTGGAATAATTATAGCACCTACCTCATAGAGATCTTGTGAGAATTAAGCGCTTAGAACAGTCACCTACACAGTGTAAGTGCTTACTTAGTACATGTTAGCTATCATTACACCTGCAAACCCAGCATTAACTAATTGTTCTCTTCTGCTTTGCATTTTGCTCACCCTGCGGGTTCTCATCAAACAAGCAGGTGTTCCTGGGAGGCACACTCTGCCTACTCTACTATTCTTTTTGAGGGCTCAGGAAGCCTTTGAGGTCCACTGGGGCCTCCCTCTAGGGTATCCAAAGGCAGAAGAAAGGTGACAAAGTAGGAGAGCTCCAGGCAACTTGCCACACTCTTTGTCCTCACTTTCCCATGCACAGTGAGAGCAAGCACGGGCCAGAACTGTTCAGCTCCTCTGTGCTTTGATGTACATCCAGAGTGGGGCACGGAATTCTGCAGACCCAGATCTGAAGCTAGCCTCCATGCAGCTGTCTGCAGGGCCAGGGGGCCAGGAAAGGAGATTGAGGGACTTTGCTGAGGCTCCTCAGAGAAAGGCATTTGTTGAGGATAAAGTGATGCTAAGGCACATCCTCCTCTCTCCTTCCTATTCTGACCTCTCTCCTATAGTGAGCCCATCAGTACTTTCCCAGGTTGGGCTTCCTCATTCCCATGTGGACCTAGCAGAGATGGCTGTACATCACAGAATTTTTGCAAAGTACCACCACAGCTTGCAGTACCAGGGACTCCCAATACACTGGTTCTCCTACAACCTCTCCTACCCAGTTCTGCTAAAGATGTCATCATAGAATTTTGGTATCGCCAGGACAGAAGCACACACTCTTTTGCACAAGGAACATATACAAATTTTAAATTTTGGTCATCATTTAGGAAGCCTTAAAATAAAATTTCCAAAATTACCATTAGATGTCAATTTTATTGCCAAACAAGGTAATTTGGTAAACAAGGTAATTCTTTCCGCCCCAATCTACCACATATTACGGGGGGAACCATTATTCCAGAGCCCCTTCCTTTGGAATTGTTGGGGGATTGCCACACAGCAAGTGATACACACAACCCCAGAAGGGCTACTGTCCAAACCTGGTGTCCACCAACCACTACCACCTGGCTTAGGCTCAATCTACCCCATTCCTTCCTTTACCACCTCCCAAGTTCAGAATAACGGTATCCATGTACCGAGTGCTATTTGCCAGGGACTAACTACTGTCCAAGCATTAACTGACTTAGCAACTCCCTACCATGTGGGATCTATTGTCTCTACTTTACATATGACAAGAGGGCATGTGGAAGAGCATGGAGTAGTTTGAATAAGTCAAGACACTTGCTCCTTTGCCAAACTCTTGCCTTGAAGGTGTGCTAACCACATGAATTTTCAGAACTTTATGGATGTCAGTCATTCTGTTACACTGAGATGTTCCTGAATGTCAACATGTTGGCATCTAAATTCCATTTCCCAGTCAGTCTCTCACACTGAGTGAGAGAACACATTGGGGAGGAGAAGTGTAGTGGCAGCACGGAAACCATTTGTCGTCTATGAGGCTCAGTGATGGATGTGGGAAATACACGCCAGAGCATGAAGCAGCCTTGGGGCTGGAGGTAGGTGGAAGCAATGGACCCCCACCAAGGGGCAGCTTAATTTTCACAGAGTTCACCCTTCCCTGGAAGAATAAGATGGCTACAGATTCCATCCCTCTGCAAGAAAGCTGATGCTGGCATCAATAGGGGGTGTGCGTGTGCGTGTGCATGTGCGTGTGTGTGCGCGCGCGTGCGCGCGTGTGCAGGCACACACATGTGCACAAACAGTAGATATGGATCATCTTTCTGACAGTCCTGTGAATTGTGCAAGTGTCTGACACAAAAACATGTCATCGACACTGTACTAGTGAAGAGGAAAAAAGGCATGAGCACTTCACAATGGCAGCTAACTTAAAAATCACTTTGGACTAGGTTTTTGTGCTCATGTGGGACATGACTATATTTGATTAACTGGGAAGTAATAACACTGCAAACAACGTTACTAGCATTGCTCAGAAAGGCACCATCCCCCATTCCGTCTGCTAACACCTGCTACCAACTCTATTCTCTGTCCCAGCCCTGGTCCACTGGAAACCAAAGCAGCAGCAGGGACAGGAGTGAAGGGCTGGGGGCTTTTTTGGGGGGTGCATGGGGCTGGGAAGAGGTGCATGTAGTGCTGGAGAGCTCCATGTAACTGAACACACATGCATAACCAAAGCATGTGATAAGGTGTAATACTCAGGTGCTACACCAGACACCCAAAGCCAAATGTGCCACATAGAAGACCTAAACAACATTTCTAGAACTGAGAGTTGTCTGCAGTGGGGTCCCTGGAAGCACCTTCCCAGACTGTGCCAAGAAATGCCAAGTTTCCTTATGTTCCTCTGCTAAATGTTTCTCTGGGATATGCAGGGTGGAGATGTGGTCATGGAGAAGGGCAAGTCTCATAGTAATTTATGGGCTCAAACACCCGGAAGGGTAAGAAGTGGGATATCTGGTTGACTAAACTTTCTCATCAATTCAGTACTGACCAGAAATCTTTTTGCTTGGGCTTTTAAGTCAGAAGTGCTTCTGAAATGTTGACTTTCCTGTCTCAGCAAGAACGTTGAAAGACAGAGCTGGTACCCTGTTTGGTGAACTGGGACTGTACACAGCCTAAGGCTCAGTTCTCTAGATCCACAATCATTATTTATGCTGCTTCTCTTAATGGCAAGGCAGATAACATCCTTGAAGGTGATTAATCTCTCTCTCTTACTGTAATTTAAAGCTGATTAAGTGCATGACATTATGAATTTGACCTGATTAATCAAGGCTTCTCTGAGGGAGAGAGAGCAACAGTGACTAGATGATGCTTGATTAGCAGATGGCTTGTCCCCAGGAAACTGGAAAGGCTTGAAGTTAGTGCTTGGGTGGAAGGTAGTTAAGCCCAATGAAGAAATAAAGACATCTTTTCCTGACGTTGCAGCATACATGATTCCCAAGGTCAATGATCAGAGAGAGTCTGTTTCACTAGCATTAAGAGCAGTGTCTGGCACACACGGTGCTCAATGAAACCTTGTTGAATGAATGGAGGCCTGCCTACTTGATCTATTCTATACAGATTTCCTCTGGTCACCATTCATTTGTCCATTGTCCATCCATCCCTCTATCCATCCAGTATTTATGTGCTTACCATATGTGAGGTGCTAAACCATGGGCTACAGGGGATTCAGCTATGAATAAGATACAACCCCTTATGTAGAGTCACCTCTCTGTTTTAACAGACATTCTTAAGGAGAGGAGATGATAAGCGGTAGACTTTACAGAGTGGCCTGAACACAAACTGCATTCTCATATATCTTTACTCTCCCACAGACTCTTTGCCTTTGGCAAATTCTGGTTACTGTCCTAATTGAAGATTCACAGTCTGTGTGCTTTCAAAAGGAAACTTCCATCTTCCTGTCCTGTTGTGGTATAGGCACTGGTCACGGCCTGAGCAGGACACTGGACTAGCTTCGCTGATGATTTCATCTGAAATAGTTTTGTCCTGCTTGTTTCCTCGGTAACAAACCAAACTAAAGCTTCTTCCGATCCTTCCCATTCCTCCTTGCCTTACTTCACACTCTGTTTTCTGAGCAAGGGGATGTTCCAAGAGGGCAAATATGAAGGTCTGTAGCCACTTCAAGGCGGCAGTCCCCTGGACGGTAAGAAAACTTTCAGTATGGTGCTCTAAGGCAAATTCTGGGTATTTATTAGAATGCCATTTAGGGACTATTCTGCCCAGAAGACTATATATCAGGAGCCATTCTCCACTCATCATCCCTGTCCAATGTTCTCTTGCTGCATTTCAGAATAAGAAACCACCTCTCCTCTCTGGCATTGCTTCAGAGAAAAGAATATAAATAAAGGGCCCAACAAAGATTCTGGAAATTACTCCTCCTCAGAGAACAATGTGGACACATACTGGAATATAGAGGTGGGCTGGCCAGTTAGCTCAGTTGATTAGAGTGCAGTGTTATATCACCAAGGTCAAGGGTTCAGATCCCTGTACCGGCCAGCCACCAAAAAAAAAAAAAAAATTCTGCTTGGCTGTATGGTTTCTTTTCTTTTCTTTTTTTTTTTTCTAAAGAATCATAAGTTTTTGCCTTTACACGGTGTTTCTCTCCAAGTGCAAACCTCTAATTTGGTGACGTTCAAGCCTGGGCCTTTCCATCACACACACTAAAATCTGCCATGGGCTTTTCAAGACCCACTCCTTACTGCACCAAGTCATGACAGTACATTACACTCTCTAGCCATAGTACAGTCACATGAGCCTTCCTGTTTACAGTGACTGCATCTGCAGTCCAGATCAGAGAACTGGAAACGCCACTTGGATTATGATTCATCCTCACACTGTTTGAAAGGGAGGGCAGAAATAATGATCCCCATTCTGCAGGTGGGGAAACCACCAGGTGCAGAGAGGTGATCTACCCAAAGTCACTCAGTAAGTCAGAAAACAAATTGGGTAAAGGGCCAGGTAAGATCACCTATGTACCTTTCAGTGCCTTATCCTAAAAAACAGATTGTGTCCTCAAATGAAGTTGAGGTAAGTGGTTTTAGAGTGGAACTTTCTATTAACCTTTCAAAAGTCCTTTAACAACTCAGGAACCACAAGGTAAGCAGCAGAATCACATTAACCTTTTAGTTAAATGCTCCCAACTCACAGACAATACCAATCATTACAGCTCACAGACAAGCTGGTTACCAACAAGAAGAAAATTTAAATGAAAAATTCACTCAGTCAAGAAATAAACCTTGGTACACAACATCTTAAGTATAACACCTAAACACTGCTTCCTTCTACACAATACTTCTACACTTGTTGGCATGTGGTAGGGTATGGGGGGGGGTTTGATAAAGTGTGTGTGTGTGTGTGTGTGTGTGTGTGTGTGTGTGTGTGCATGTGCACGCAATAACCAGAATTGTAAGGACAATTCTGCCCAGCAAAATAGATGTGAAATACATCTAATGTAGTAGTTCTCTACCCTGATTCCTTTTTATTTTTTTTGGTAGTTTTTTATTTCCTGATCCTGATTTAATGAGAAAAGTGATGTTTTACTTCCCACCTTCCCTGATGAAGGCAGAGTCAATGGGTGGATGTGGCTGGCGGCCAATTTTGGCTTCATGGAAAGGAAGCACTCTAAGGGTTAAAATTGCCTGATGACAATTGAACATGATGTTTTGGACCAGGGAATGGCCTGGTATTGCAAGTAAGTTCCCCCAGAGGCTAAATGACCATGTGTCCATGATGTACTGCCCCTTCCAACAACAGGAATCCATATTCTCAGAAACAAACTAGCCTAACAGCAGTCCGCCTGCCTCCCAACTCCAGGTTAAGAAAGGCACAAAAAAGACCAACAAATACTGAAGTGGTGCTTTGGGTCTGGGAGACCTTGAGGTACCAGGAGATGGGTTCTGATAGGCCCATCTGGCAGATGGGAAAGGTGAGGCACCGAGAGACTGATTAAATACTTTCAGTCACAGGTGAAAGGATACTGGGAGTTTAAGGGGGAGACTCTCTTTTTCCTAGGGGTAAGGGGGAGGAGATATACTGCCAATAATAGCGAGCACAGGTCTCAACGGAGGCAATTCCAGCTTTTCAGCCACCACAGTAAAGCAGCCAAGGATACCCTAACTGTCCTCAGAGAAGTTAAGATGATTCCTTCACAGAGGGAATCCTACACTCTAAATTCTCTGGGGCCCACGCTAGAGACTGCATCCAGGGCTGGAGATTTGGGCAGGTATGGCCTGGACAGGCACATAGGTAGCTGTTTCTTAAGGCATGGCTGCTGTCTTCAAGGAGTGGGCCCCAAACTGGGAGGTGGGCATCAGACACCGCCTCCCCTGAAACCACCCTGCAAGGAAGCCTAATGGGGAGGAACACTGCTGCCTAAGGAACCTGCCTTCTCCAGGGGCTGGGGGTTTCCATTAAAGCTAAACAGCATCACCAAACCAACAGATTTCTTGTGCTTCTTGGGAGAATAAGGAGAGAGAGAGAAAAAAAAGACACAAATTGATCATTATCTGCAGATGATTGTCTAACTAGAAAACCTAGGGGACACAACTGAAAAACTCTCAGAACTAATAGGAGGAATTGGCTTAGGTGTCCAATTAAAAGTCAAGCTTACAAAAATCAACAGCTTTTGGCATCACTTGGGAGTGGCTTGACAACTTCGAAGAGCTGTGCTTTTCTGAGAGGCCTCCAAACTTTGTGCAACTTGCTGTATTTTGAAAGATGGAGGTAAGCCAGGGAGATGCCCTCTCAGCTGCAGCGATTGAAAGTCGGCCCAGACACCAATACAGAAAAAGTGCCTGGGCGACTGCTGCAGAAGGGGTGGGGGCAATCACCTCTGCGCTCTCTCCTAGGGGAGCTCTCTCCCCAGTCCCTCCTACCTTCCCCGCCACGCCCCCCCCCCCCAGCTCCTCTCTATTCCAACCCAAGAGACACATAGGCAAGTTTGACAAGGGCCGGTGTGGGAGCCACCAAGGGGGATGTAGGCAAAGATTGTGCTGTGTCATCTCCAAACGAAGTTTTTAAAAACAAAGGGGACGGACTGACAGGTCCCACGTGTCCGTCCTCTGATTGCCTCATTGGTCAGAAGCCTGGAGAGGCCATGGTGCTACGCCCTGACTGGGGACTCTCACGGTTTGGTCAACGTGGCCGAGGGAGGTCCCATCGGCCTGTGCGTGCAGGACTGCCCAGCGAAAGGCGGCAGTCACTTGCGGTCCAGGCTGGCTTGTAGCTGGGCCTCCCGCACCATTCGGTCGAAGGAGCGCGTGTTGGTCTCCGCGCGCACCTTCTCGCGCACGTGGAAGGAGGCCCGGGCTGTGGAGCGGGCGGTCTCAAGCGCGTTGCGCCGCTCCCGCGACAGCTGCTCACTGCGTTCCAGCTTGCGCCCGATGGCCTGGAGCAGCTCCCGCCGGCGACAGTCTTCGTCCCTCTCCACCTTCTCCTTGTTGGCGCGCTGGGTCCGCTCCTTCTCCAGCCGGCTCTGGCCCACCCGCCGCGCCTTTTGCTGCACTGCCTCCTCGGCCACCTGCGCCGCGTGCTGCAGCCGTCGCTCGCCGGCCCGGGCCAGCGCCTCTAGGTGCTCTTGATGCTCCCGTTCTTTGCGCTCGGCCGCCTCCTTGGCTCGCCGACCCTGCAGCTCCTCCCGCCGGGCCCGCTCCCGCAGCTCCCGGGTGCGCTGCTCCAACAACTGCTCGTAGTTCTCCTGTGCGCGGCCCAAGCTGGCCTCTAGGGAGCTCCGCAGGCCCTCTCGCTCCTCGTGCTGCTGCCGGGCCCTGCCCTTCAGCAGCGCCTCGTGGCGCGCCCGCTCGGCCCGGCTCAGCTCCCGCTTCTCCCGCTGCAGCTGGCCCTCCTGCCGCTGCTTGGCGCAGGCCGCGCGCTGGGCACGCTCCCTGCGGACCTGCTCGACCCGCTCGCGCCCTTCCTGCAGGCCCACCTCCCGCTGCTTCAGGTTCTGCTCCTGCTGCAGCTTGCGCAGCCGGTCCTCCCGGGCCGCGCGCTCCGCCCGCTCCCGCCGCAGCAGGCCCTGGCGCTCGGCCAGCTCCCGCCGCCGTTCCTCGCTGCGCTCGCACTGCCGCTGCCGCCGCCGCGCCGCCTCGCGCTCCTCGCGCCCACGGCGGCCGCGCCGCTCCTCCACCTGCGCGGCCCAGGCCCGGCGGCCCTGCTCCAGGGTGCGCTGCTTTTCGCGCTCCTCGCGCTCCCGCCGCTGCTCGGCGCGCACGCGCTGCTGCTCCCACTGGCCATGGGCCGCGGCACGCTGCTCCAGCAACAGGCGCTCCTCCTGGTGCCGCGCCAGCATGAGCGCCGCGATCTTCCGGTCGCGCTCTGGCACCCCGCGCAGGCCCCGCTCGGCACGCACTTGGCGCACGATGCGCTCCACGTGCTGGGCCGTCTGCGGCGAGTGGCTCAGGTCGCCGAGGCTGAAGCTGCGGCCCGTAAGCGGAACCAGGGCCAGGGCAGACGGGCGGCCAAGAGGGTTGGGGACAGAGGACGTCGACCCCGCCGGACAGCTCTTCCTGGCTGAGGCCCGCGGCGGCCAGCGCAGCTCCCGCAGGCTCTCCCCGCTGTAGGATGACGACGATGCGCCGGACTCGGAGCTCAGGGCGCCCTCGCGCCGGCGGGACAGCGAGTCTAGCGAGTGGCTCTTCCTGCCTGTCCGAGAGCCCGCGGGCGGAGGTTGGGTCTGGGCCGAAGAGGGACTGGGGGAGGCCTTGCGGGCCGCACGCGGTGCGGGCGAGGCCGGGAGGCTGGCGCTGCTGCAGCTGCTGCTGCTGCCCGCGCTTGGGGCCGAGGTCGCGGCCGCCGCGGGACCCAAGGGCGTGAAGAGGCGCCTCTTCTCCTCGCGCACGATGCGCTCGCGCTCGGCCCGGCACTGCTGCAGTTTGGCGCGCCGCTCTGCCTCGTACGCCTCGTACAGGCCGGTGGCCACCCGCATGGAGCGGCCCGGGGCCTCGCGCACCAGGTCGGCCAGGGCCCGTGGCAGCAGCTCCACCGGCTTGACGGCACAGCGGGCGCAGGCCTCTAGCGAGCGGGGGCTGGTCAGCACGTAGCGGCTGCCCTCCGCCTCTGGACAGTCGAAATTGAAGAGGTCGAGGTGCAGCAGCGGGGACTGCTCCCGCCGCCCGCCTTCTCC
This sequence comes from Cynocephalus volans, assembly GCF_027409185.1. Classification (NCBI taxonomy): domain Eukaryota; kingdom Metazoa; phylum Chordata; class Mammalia; order Dermoptera; family Cynocephalidae; genus Cynocephalus; species Cynocephalus volans. Next base: position 151,045,346 of record NC_084462.1, read on the forward strand.
TTCTGCCGCGCACGGGACTTCTGCCTTGCGGGGCACCGCAGCGGAAGCCGAGGCAGAGGAGGCCGCGGGCTGCTGGGCGCCCTGGCCGTCAGGGGGCGTGGACGCCGCGGCCCCTTCCCCTCCTGAGCCGCCGGGCTCGGCTCCCGCCTTCTCCTCTTCAGGCACCGGGTCCACCATGGCTGAGCCCTGTCCTTTGTTGGAGTCTCTGCGGATGACAGTCAGGAAGGAAATCGAGGAATTCATGTGAGAGCTGTTCACCTTCCTCATCCATATTCACCCCCTCCCAACTTAATCTGCTTTCGGATTAGGCTCAGAGGCCTGGTGGAACGTAAATCATAAAACCGATGCCCTGAAAACCCAGGCTGGGGGCCAGGCCAGGTGGGGGGGCGGTCGCTGGTGCTCAGAGAGCAACCTCTGTCTCCCTCAGCCCCAGAATGCGGGGCAGAGGCCCGTGGCGAGGTTGCCCTGGGCGCCTGACCCGCTAGATGCATCCCCTTTCTGCTGCAAGTTAAAATGAAAAGATCGAGGTGCAGGCAGCAGCCAGCGAGGAGGCGCTGGAGGATTCCCCGGAGGATTAGCGTATTTGTTTGTAGCTTAGGCGGGCTGCCGGGGATGCAGCTTTGCAGGAACAAAAAAAGGAAGAGGCCTGTTCATCCCAAAGTGCATTGCTGCGAGGATCCCATTTGCCTGGGGAAGAAGTTTATGGTTGACTTCCCACTGCCCAAGGAGACCCGGGCGCCGGGCCCAAGGGTGATGGAAGGGGATGGGAGAAATCCCTAAAGGCCCTTCTGGGAGGGCTGATCGATTCTTGCTCCTGCCTCTCGGGCAGTGCTTGCTAGGAGTTCTGCCCGCCTCCTCCATCCCCACCCCCCACCGGGTGTTTGCAGGGGACGGAGAAGGTGCACCCGATCTGCAAGACTGAATGTGCTAAAGGGATCATCCGCCCCATTCTGAGCCTGGACACCCGCCCCTAGATGCCCTCCGAGTTCCCCGACCGTATCCCAGCGGGGTGGGCTCCTGGAGCGCAGAGAACCCGGCCGGGCCAGTGCCCGCAGCTCACGGGTTCCCGGGCCAGTTCACTTACCCCACGTCCTAGGGCTCCAGCCCGGCGTTGAGGGCTTTTGTTCGCAGCCTGCCACTCTCCCCTGCGCCTCTTCAGTCCCTGCGCCGGCGGGGTCGGGTTACTGCTGGCTGCAGCAGCAAAGGCAGCCCTAGCTGCCGCCGTCTGCGTCTCTCCATGGGGTCCGCGAGCGGGGCGCACACACCCCAGACGCTCCCTACAAGCGGGAGGGGTAGTGCGACAAGGTCTCCCTAAAATAATGCGGCTCTGCTGCCTCCCCTCACACTGATCCTTAAAAAAGAAAGCCCGTTCTATCGCTGCTGCATCTATCTCCACCTCTACAATCGTGAAGGTACCGCAGGTCTTTCGCTGCCCGCGGCGCCTCCTGGTGGACTCTGAAGGGTGTTGGTTTGTTTGCTTAGAGAACGAATAAATTGGAAAGAAAAAAAAAAAAAAAATATATATATATATATATATAAACACACACACATAATATTTATTTATATACATATACCATATACTACACACACATATAGGTAGGTAGAGACATAGACATAGATCTACCACCAAGATACCCCCTAGTCTTTCAGCACGTTAACTGGGCAGAATGAAGAAATAGCTCAGCTTGTCTCTCAAGGGGATCCTGAGAAACAAACTTGATAGCAAATAATTGGGTAGAAATATGGCGCCTGATCCAAACTGTGATTTTATTTTTCAAGAAAAACTGAGGACACTCATATGGGTCTGAGGCAGGCAGGCAGAACATGTGTGACTAGCGTTTAATGCGGTATCTTATGACTTCCCGGTTCAGATAAAAATTAAAACCAGTTAGTGCCATTCACTGAGTGTTATTGTGAGATACCTCCTCCCCACCTCTTTTCCATTCTGATTGGTAGTGGCCCTAGATGACAGATGAGAGGAATACATGAGAGAGGGGAGTTCCACAGTGGGTGGGACATGACTGTAGAGAGCATGGTGAACTAGGTTGTTAAATAACGTTGACGTCGTCAGGGAGGCTGTGAGGAGAAGGTGAAGGATTTTAAGCAGGGAAATGACCTAATTTGGTTTATATGTTAGGAATATAACTCTGGCAACCGTGGGTTGGGGGCTTTACAAAAGCCAAGAGGAGGCAGGAAGCCCAGTTAACTGGACACTGCAATCATTCCAAGGCAGGAAGGATTAGGACCAGAAAAGGAACAGTAGGAGGAATGAGGGATTCTGGAAAAAGCATAAAAGACGCAATTCTCAGAGATGGCTTTGCCTTGGGCTGTGAGGAGCAGTGAAGGGTCAAGGATGACTGCCTGGAGCAATAAGGTGACATGTGTGACACAACCCGAGAGAGGGATCCAAGAGGGAGTACTTGCTGGTGTGAAAGGCCAGGAAGGGATGAATTTCTTTTTGGACCACTTGAATTTGAATTGGAGCTACTTAGCAGGTGGCTGGATAAGTTGTGTCTGAGTGCTGTACTGGAGCTAGAATTTAGGGTGTCATCACCATGTACAAGGTTCCTAAAACCAACACTGTGGGTGAGGACATTCAGGGAGGGCAGGTGGAGCTATATGAGAGGCTGGCAGGGCATTGATGGTGCTGCTAAGGGAAAAGGAGCCCATGAAAGGGACCAGTAAGGTCAAGCAGGAAAGTGTGGTCTTGTGTAAGCTAACAGTAGAGCACATCAGAAGGAGAATGTGCCCCTAGTGTGAAAGGTTGCAGAGGTCCAGAAGGATTTTGCCTAGAGTCAAATACTCACTGAAACTGGCAGTTATTGGTCTTTGGTGACATTGACAAAAAGGTTAGTATTGTACTGGGTCAGATGCCACAGTGCAGGAGGTTGAGGTGTAATAGGAGGTGAGAAAGTGAGATTTACTGATTCTTTTGACATTTGGATGATAGTGTTAAGAACTGTGAAAGATTTGGCAGTTTACCCCTACTTACATGCTAACAAGTTAGTTTGCCATGTTTCATAGATGCTGGCAGGAGACATGAGACTCCTGGGTCAGAAACAAATGACATTGTTACTCATGGCATAGCAAGCAGCCCGAGGTCATGTTTTTGTTAGCTCCCCTTGTTCCACAAACCCCATGGGCCATAGAGAAGTGGGCCCAGGTAGATAATGCACATTCAATGGGTTTGTGTCACAGCTGAGCCATCCCAAGCTTAGTAAACCCGAATCTTTTAAAGGGGGATTCTTGCAAACCTGTGCAGCCTTTGCCCCAAAGGGAGGCATTATCTTTATTTTCCTGGACAGCAAACAAGTCTTCCCTCTGACCTGGAGGGAGATACTATCATCCTAAGATGTTTGCCATTCAAACACCCTTTAAAAATAGTCCAGAACAAAAGCGTTTCCGAGACAAGCAGAAATCCATAAAGAATTGCTCTCAATAGAGAAAAGGAGCAAATGGTCATATGGCTAATAAGAGGTGGGTCTGGGATTTGGACTTGGCTCTGATCCTGAGGTGAACCCCATGCATTGTATTTCCACACCAAGCTGAGCATGTGGAGAGATGTGGATTCAGATGGGGTGGGTGAGTCAACCTCTCCAAACCTCAGTTTCCCCTCTTTACATAGAATTCCATTAAATTGACTCCCTCAAAGTTTATTCGTGTCTGTGAAAGTTATGTAAATGTTTGTCCTTAGTTTTTACATTTGTTAAATAGGGACATAATACCTACCTTCCAGGGTTGTTGTCAGAACTGGAAAGCCTATTTGCAAAGTAACTACACCTACATATGGTTAATAATCAGTGATAAAATAGTTACCATTTATTTTAATAAACGTTATCTTATAAGATAAAGGAAACATCTTTAATGTTTGTAAGTTCTTAAGGGGAAGCATAACAAATGTTCTAATCAATAAGGAAACATCTGTAATGTTTGTAAGTTCTTAAGGGGAAGCATAACAAATGTTCTACCCTTGATTAAGAAATGATTCTTCATCTGGGAAGGTTGTGGAAGGAGAAGACGTGGGAAGGGGGGGTCCTGAAATAGGACACCAACCTAGATAGGCATTTCAGAAGAACTGACTCGGCAATCAATGGGGTGCCACAGAACTGTCAGATATCGCTTGCTCACCTCCCATCTTTAAGTACCTTGGACATTTAAGGAGATAGATTTCACACAGGTTAAGTGCTGATTTCCTTCAGGTTGGGAGTCCTAGCCTGCCAAAGATCAAGGGTGTTAAATCCAGTTTCATTATGGTACCCAGTAAAGACAGAAGCCAAGTTTGGGAACACCCACCTGCCCCTCATGAATGGTGTAGTGGATGTAATGATGAGGAATGTGGGCTTCAGAGTCAGACTGATAGTTCAAATTCCAGCCCCTCCAGCCTGTGTGATTTGTGGCAAGTTTCTTAACCCCTCTAAGCCTCAATTTAAAAGAGGAAGGCACAAAATGGACCGTTTTGGTTTTTTTTGTTTGTTTTTTGTCTCACACAGACCCTTAGAGATAATAACTTATTAAGCGCACTGTGAGATCCTTTAACATAATAGCTGACTAATTTGGATTAAAAAAAACCCATGCAATGTAGACATTATCATCTCCACTCAAATTCCTTTTGTTCAGCCTCCTCCACCTACCTCAGCTCTGTGCACTTGTGCTCATATCCCTTCCTTTGCACATAATCCTATTTGCAGAACAGAGGCTATTATTCACTCCGAAGTTCTACATCAGGAGTTGGTAAACTATGATGTGTGGGCTAAATCCACTGCCTGTTTTTGTAAATCAAGTTTTATTGGAACACAGCCATGCTTATTTTTTATATATTGTCTGTACTGCTTTTGCATAACAATGGTGGACATGAGTAGTTTTGACAAAGACTGTATGACTTGCAAAGCTTAAAATATTTACTGTAGGCTGTTTACAGAAAAAGCTTGCGGACCACTGTTCTAATGAACTGATAACAGCTTCTGCTTATCAACTTATTGCTTCACGGCTCCAAATTCACCCTGCAGTACCTGCTCTGGAATAATGTGCTGTAAGCATTTTCTAACAGTGAGCCCAATATTAAGGTTTGCCAGTAGAGGGAGCTAAAGTGACGTTGCGGGAGAAAGGGGGCTCTTCCTAGTTTCTGTAGCTGTGCTCTTTGCTTTTTCTTGCTCCTGCTGCCTGGTTAGTGGTGCAGAAGTGTGGGAATGTTGTGTTATACTCTGCTTCAGCTGCATGTCCAGAGCAGTCCCTTTGTGACCTCACAGCCCTGGCCCAGGCCTGGTGACCACCTTCTTGGACACTGTGTTTGCTCTAGGCTTTGTGCCTGCAGTGGTGCTCTGACTCCCTCTCCCCAGCCTCAGTTCACCTGCATCTTTGAAGACTCTTTCCTGCTTGCCCAACAACTGTGGAGCAGTTCTGCCCCAGGCAAACTTCTCCGCCACCCAGTGGGCAGCAACACTGCCTTCTCCAAGGAGGTCTGAACCTCAGTCTTGAGAAAAGAGCTCCCCTTCCAAGTTGTTCTAACTTGACTGCTCTCCCTCAGCCTTAGGGAACCTTTAGAGCTTTCTTTATATCTTTGTATTTACTCACCTTTCTCAGCTTAATACCTCTTTATATTAAGCTTCCCCTGTTTAAATTACTGTGGTTTCTGTCCCCTGATTGCACACAGAGCAACATATAGCTTCAAGTGTAACATTCCTAATTTTTTTTGTCAACCTTTTAAAAGACTTTATTATTTTTTGAGTCTTAGAAAATCTTTTATTTAATACAAATATATTGTGTAAGTTAATTGAGATGCTATTCCATCATTTTGGGTAGATCAAAAACATTGCGTTTACTCAAAAATTAAACACATAACCAAACACACATTTTATAAAAGTAGTTAATGAAATAAACACAAGGCATTTTACTTATCCATTTTTGCACTCAAAAAACATTTGTACTACATACTGTTTTGTTTGTTTTTAATTTTTTTAATTGAAACGTAATTGTACATATTTGGTGTACAGAGTTGACTATCAGTATTTGTATACAATATGTGATGATCAAATCAGGATAGTTGGCATCATCATTACAAAATGTAAAATATAGTGGGTTTTCTTTGTTTTTTGCCACAAAACAAGCCTTAATACATTTAAAAAGACTAAGATAATATAAAATATGTTCTTTGAGCACAATAACAGAAGGAAATTTAGAAAATTCACAAAGGTATGGAAATTAAACAAATTCTCCTAAGTAAACAATGCATAAAAAGAAGAATCACAGGGAAATTAGAGGTACTTTGAGATAAAAGTCAAAGCGCAACATATCAAAATCTATAGGATGCAGGGCTCATGCAGTGCTTAGAGGAAAATTTATTCTTGTAAACACCTATATTAAAAATAAGAAAAATTGGGCCGAGCCCGTGGCGCACTTGGTAGAGTGCAGCGCTGGGAGCGCTGTGACGCTCCCGCCGCGGGTTCGGATCCTATATAGGACTGGCCAGTGCACTCACTAGTTGAGTGCCGGTCACGAAAAGGACAAAAATAAATAAATAAATAAAAAATAAAAATAAGAAAAATCTCAAATCAGTAATGTAAACTTATACCTTAAGAAAATAGAAAAAGAGTAAACTAAACCGAAAGCAAATATAAGTAGGAAATAACATAGATTATAACAGAAATATATGAAATAGGGAATTAAAAAACAATAGAGAAAATCAACAAAACCAAAAGTTGATTCTTTAAAAAGATCAACAAAATTTGCAAAGCTTTATTTAGACTGACCAAGAAAAAAAGAGAAAAGCCTGAAATAACTAAAATCAGAAATAAAGCAGGGGCATTATGATGGTTTTCTGTGGTATTAAGATTTAGTTTCATTCTCTTTCTCATTTGCATTTTTGTTCTACCAGTGGGTTTTTTCTTGTGTATTTGTGATAGTGATTATTGTTTTTTGGATTCCAGATGCAGGAATGTGATGGTGAACTCCCACAGTTTTTGTTTGTCTGGAAAATACACCATTTCCCCCTCATTTCTGAAGGATATCCTTGCTAGGTATAGTATTCTTGGCTGGCAGTTTTTTTCTTGTAGTGTTTTTAATATATCATCCCATTTTCTTCTGGCCTGTAGAGTTTCTGTTGAGACGTCTGCTGTTACTCTGATAGGGGCTCCCTTATGGGTGACTTGAAACTTTTCTCATGCTTCTTTTAAGATTCTCTCTTTGTCTTGGAGCTTTGCCATTTTGACTATAATGTGTCTTGGAGAGGATCTTTTTGGGTTGAATCTGTTTGGGGATCACTGAGCCTCCTGGATCTGAAGGTCCATGTCTCTCTCTGTACATGGGAAGTTTTCTGTTATTATTTTGTTGAATAGGTTTTTCCATGCCTTTTCCTTTTTCCTTCCCCTCTGGAACACCCATGATTCGAATGTTTGTGTGCTTAATGCTGTCTGCTAGCTCTCTTAGATTTTTTTCATTTTTTAAATATCTTTTTTCCTTTTTTTTTTTGGTCTGCCTGGGTTATTTCCAAAAGACCATCTTCAAGATCAGAAATTCTTTCTTCTGCTTGTTCTAGCCTGCTGCTTAAGCTATCAGTTGTGTTTTTTATTTCACTGAGTGAAATTTTCAGTTCCATAAGTTCTGCTACATTCTTTTTAAAAGTATTAATATCTTTGTAAATGTCCTCCTTCATATCTTGGATTTTTTTTTTCTTATTTCATTATATTGTCTGAGTCTTCTCATATCTCAGTGAGTTTCCTTAATATTGTTGCTTAAAGTTCCTTTTCAGTCATTTCAAAGGTTTCCTGCTCTATATGGTCTGGAATTTGAGAATTACTGTATTCTTTTACTGGTGTCATATTTTCTTGGGTTTCATATTTCTCATGATTGTTTCTATGTTGATGTCTGGTCATCTAGTAGAGCAGTTGCTTCTTCTATTACTCTGGAGTGAGTTTTAAGGAGAGAGATGTCCTCTTCTTTTTCTGGTCTCTGCTGGTGACTCTCCTTGTGTCAATGCAGTGGAGTGCCTGGTGGGACACCTGCATGGTGGCTGTGGTTACTGCTGTAATGTCAAGCTGCTCTTGTGACAGCCATGGCTGTGGTGGACCACCCATGTGGAAATGGTGTTTTTGGTGTGCTCTCTTGCCTGCTTCCCAGCAGAGAGGGCTGTCCTCGCTCCTGCCTAGGACCCTGGGCATCGCTCTCTTGCCTGCTTCTGGGTGGGGCTGTTTTTTTTTTTTTTCAAGACTAGTTGCAGTTCTTGACACTAAAGCTTAAGATGAAATTTAGGACACTAACAGCAGGTAAAAGATAATATTTGTTAAAAAGTAAAGTGTTTTATAATTTAATGAAGTAATACATGCTTGTCAAAGTAGGAAATGAAAAAATACAGGAAAAAAAGAAGAAAAATCACCTATAGAAAAAAAGAAAGTCACCCAAAGACCACCAGTGTTACATGTTGGTGTGTAGGTGGCAGGGACTTGTGAACTGCAGGAGAACAGGCTCATGTCTGCTTCTGCTCATGACTGCTTAGGGCTGTTACCGAGCAGCCCTTCTGCTGAAGGCATCAATGAGAGGGAATGGGGCTTGAGTAGTGCCACTTGGCCCACTGTATGTGCTATGACACTGGCCTCATCGAAATACTTCAAGCCATTGAGCTACTTCAGTGAACCTTCAGAGTTAAGAATCTCAAGCAGGTCATGCTTGTGTTTGAGAACTGTTGTGAGGGACAGAAGAGACCAGCCTGCACTAACCCATGGAGATATCTATGTCAGCAAGGAAATTTAGGGAATCTTACAGTTAATCTGATGGGGTTTTCTCTCACTCGTAGAAGGGAGGCACCTTATTCCACCCACCACCCTCTTGTATGATACTGCAGAAGTGTCCTACTTCCTGAGTATGACTGTACTGGAGGTGCTGCCCATGGGTGTTTCATCTGTGAAATGTGTGGGTTGCTTGAAATGTGGCCCAGGAGCCAGGCTTGTTTCCTGTCTCTCTGTTTCTCTTTCTGGGTCGTCTGCCTCTGGCTACTCTCAAGACCTGTCCCCCAAACCCCTGCTCAATAACACAGCCACCCTCCCCGCCCCACACACTTACATATTCCTTTTTTTTAACGGACCATCCTAACACTAAATATTTTTGCACCATTGCCTTCCATAATGCTTTAGACTAGTCATCCCAAAGTTTATATTTGGAGATGCAGAGATGAGTTATATTCCATTTCTGGAGATGGTGGCCCCTTTGCATGTTTCTCTTTGGGATGAGGAATTTGCCATCAGATTCCTTTTTACCCCTCCAAATGTGTCAGTCAATCACACAACATCAAAAAATGCATTGAAAACTTATTGTTAAAAAGCACCACGCTTAGGGCCGGCCCATGGCTCACTTGGGAGAGTGTGGTGCTGATACCAAGGCCACAGGTTTGGATCCCTATATAGGGATGGCCGGTTAGCTCACTTGGGAGAGCGTGGTGCTGACAACACCAAGTCAAGGGTTAAGGTCCCCTTACCTGTCATCTTAAAAAAAAAAAAGCACCAAGCTTAGCTAGGAAGTCTGGGAACACTGAGAAGGGTAAGACAGGGTCCTTGTCCTGCTTGCCAGTTAGAGTAACAAGTCCCAAACATTCAGGAAGTTAAATAATAAATCAGTTACAAGAGTTGGTAAGCAACATAAAAGAGTGGTCACAGGGCAGAATGTGATTAATGCATTGCTAATTAACTCTACAGTATTGGGTAAGTCCCTCAACCTCTCTGAATCTGATTTCCATTCTTGATTGCATTCATTTGCTAGAGCTGCTATAACAAAACACCACAGAGTGGGTGGCTTAAACAACAGAAATTTATTTTCTCACAGTTCTGGAAGCTAGGAGTCCAAGATGATGATGTTAGCAGGTTTGGTTTCTTCTGAGGCCTCTCTCCTGGGCTTGCAGATGGCCACCTTCTCTGTGTCCTCACATGGGTGTCCCTCTGTCTGTGTCTTCTGTGTCCTAATTTCTTCTTCTTATAAGGATACCAGTCATATTGGATTAGGGCCCCCCTAATTACCTCATTTTAACTTAATTACTTCCTTAAATGTCCTATCTTTACATTCTGAGGTACTGGGGATTAAGGCTCCAACATGAATTTTGAGGGGACACAATTCAGCCCATCGATGAAATGGAAATCGTGATTCCTGGTTATCTTCAGTCATTCAAATATTAATTGAGCACCTGCTGTGTGCCAAACACTGGGGTTATAGTGGTGGAGCCCTATTGTCGTGGAGTCTGTAATGGTGGATTCGATTATAAATCACAAGTGCTGGGAAGGAGAGAGACTTCTGGGAGAGCATCTCATCAGGCAAGAAATGCCATGGCCTGAAGTCAGGCAGCAGCAATGAGGACAGAGCAAAGAAAAAATTTAAAGATATTTGTGAGAAAGAATTAAAAAAATTAGTGGGTGATTAGGTGTGGGGTCAAAACTCCTAGATTTCTTGCTTGGACAACAGGGTGGGGGTGGAGCAGATAATGGCCTCTGCTGAGATGGGGAGTGGAGGAGGAGCAAAGATGACAGGTTCCACTCTCAACCTGTTGAATGACCACATCTGTCAGATGTCCACCCTAACGTTTAAGAGCCTGAGCTTCAGAAAGCACGACATGAGTTCAAATCCCAGCTTGTCCACGTTCTGGCTGTGGGATCCTGGGAGAGTTACTTAACCTCTTCGGTCTGCCATTTGTTCACTATAAGATGGGTATAGTAACACCGGCGGTCCCCAACTTAGCATTTTCAACTTTACAATGGTGTGAAAATGATAAGCCACAACTTATGATGGTGTTATGTCTGGATAAACCCATCATAAACCGAACATATCATAAGTCTAAAATGCACTTTTGACTTGCAGTATTTTCAATTTATGATGGGTTTATCTGGATGTGACCCTGTTGTAATTTGAGCATCTATGTCTCTCCCTTATAAGGTTGTTGCTGGGAATTAAGTGAGATTAAATATATTCAGCACACAGCATGGTTACCCATGCATCTTGCACATTACTAAATAAAAGGAAAGTCATTATTACTACTAAATGTGGATGAAATGATGAGCAAATCCAGGCTTTCTTTTGGTTGGTTTCCTTTGTGCTTATAGATCGTGTCTCTAACTTGGATTTCAGCTCCTCTGCTCCATTTGGAAACATTGCCCCCTACTGATTTTGCCATCTGTTCATGGATGTCAGAGTTTCCCTGATGTTCACCTCTTTGATAGAGCTGAACAGAAGGCAGGATTATTTTGTCTACGGAAGGCAAATTTTGACGAGGGAGCCCAGTGCTCACTCCACACTCTCACCTCCAGGTGGCACCCCTCCTCTGCTCATCTGCTTGTAGTGGTGTTAATCCTCCAAAGTGCGAAACCAGGTCTGAAAACACCAAACCAAATCCTTAAAACCAGAGGAGTTTCTGTGACCGTGAGGCCAGGAAGATCCCAGCCTGGCCAAGAACATAAGATCTCACTGTGCTCCTCAGCACTTCTTGGACCTCCCCTCACCTTCAAGCCCCTCAATAAAATGCTATGGATCCCTCCCCACACACCCCCCAAAACCCCAGAGGAATGTGAAATGCACCCAATGGGCAATTCCACAAAGACACTTGAAGAAAGTATCTTCCTCGCTCCGGCCATCGGAACTGACTTGTACCTACAGTTCTCTAAGGAGGCCCTGCTGTGTCCTGCTTCTGTGTCATCACATGTGCTATTTGCTGGTAATACTTGTCCCGTGCTACTTTGCCTCACTAACTCCTTCTCATCTGTCAAAACTCAGCTCAGACCTCATCTATTCAGTAAAGCCTTCCTTGATTGCTTTTCAGTCTGGGTTGGGAACCTTTCTACTGTGCTTCCACCGCACCCTGTACCTAGCACTTGAGTGCAGCTGCAATGAATAGTTTTTAACATTTTATTATAGACAACTTCAAACAAACAAACAAAAAGGAGTAGATGATCTTATAATCCCCCCACAATGGTCAATTTTGCTGAACTGTAATTTTTTATTTTCTTACCTGGTTCACCCATAGCTAGTAACCTCCATGAGGAGAGGACCTGTATTTTATGACATTTTGTCCCCAGTCCCTGTGCCTGACATAGAGTCTCAATAGAGGCTTGAAGAATACATGGGAATTCACTTGGCCGCATTTCTCTATTCGTACTCTTCTCCCTTTTTCCTCCTTTTTTGGGAGGTTCTCCCCATCTATGCTTTTGATCTTTGAGAGGCAAGCGGGAAGGCAGCCAGGGGCACTCCAGGGGCACTCCAGCGGCACTGAGGACTAAAGGTGGCTTGCCATCACACCCTCCTCCATTGCCATCACACCCTCCTCCACCAAAGCTTGGTATGTTAGAAACAGCATGGGCTTTGAACCACATTTATGTGTATCCAAATTTCAGCTCTTTTTTTTCTTTCTTAATGAATGTAGCAAGTTGTTTAATGTCTCTGAGGCTCTGTTGCATTATCTATAAAAATAAGAATTATATTTGCTTTGCAGAGCAGTTGTGAGAATCAAATAAGTTACCCAATTGCTTGGCACATAGTAGGTGTGCAGTAAATGCTAGTTTTCTTTCCTGTGGGTTTTATGTTGATTCCAGGAAAATGACTTCATCCTCAGGGAGGAATGTCTGTTATTCATTATGCAACTGGAACAATAACATGGCTCTTTTGGAAACACCAGCTTCCCCTGACAAGGCATAGCAAATGGTATGTCAGCCTCCCCACATACCCAAGTCTTTTGTATCCAACAAGAGAGGCCAGGCTGCCAGGGCAGGATGAGAAGGGGCAGCAGTGCCCCTTCCCTGTGCCCTCACAGTTCTACTTGCCTGTTCTTCCATTCATTTATTCATTCATCCAGTGCGCCATGTACTTGATTGCTTACTGTGTGCAGACATGGGGCTCAGTGCTGGGGCTTAGTGGTGAACCAATAGACCTAGCCACTGCCCTTACTGAGCTTGCCGTGTAGTTTTTGGATGGGGTTGCAAGGAGAGACAGGTGCACATTGCAACAGCCCTAACTGCAGTTGCAGAAAGGGCTGTGAATAAAAAGTGTCGGCTCTGAGAGGGAATAGCAGGGTGATCTAACCTAGTCTGGGGACTGGCAGGCTTCCCTGAAGGATTGACAATAAAGCTGAGATATAAAGGACAAATGGGAGTTAACTAGACCAAGTGTGTGTGAGAAGAGACCCTTCCATTCTTCCACTCCCTACTTGTCCTCTTTCCCCATCAACTTGCTGGGTGCCGCATGTGGGTGCCCAACCCAGAGCTGCCTGCCACAAAGTTCTAGCTGGGCCTCACCTCCCCGACCTCCTAGCCAAGCTGCTCTGACCCTTTTCTCAAGTAATTGCAGGAACTAGAGTCTCCTTCTCACCAAGGAAGTTGCCCTAAAATGACAGCAGAGAAATGTGTTCCCTTCAAGGAGCACTTGCCTTCTACTCAAAGATGCAAACAGACGAACTATCTTTAAAGAACAGATTCCAAATAATGAGAATCTCAGGCACTTTCTGACCAGTGTTTTGGGGAATCACAAATGGCTGTTGACTCTACCCGAGCACAATCTTCTGCCCTATGGGGCAATCTTTCTTCTCTTCCTAAGTCACCCCATTCCTTAGCCTCTCCCCACCACAGCAACCAAGCAACATCCTGAACTTGTACTTCCTGCTTTGGCAGAGCCAGAAACCAGGGCCCCCAGAGGCCCAGTGGATTGGGCAAGGACACACAGGTGTTCCATTGCAGGGCAATGAGACCCAGATCAGCCAAGGGCAAAAATCTGCCAAGGGCAAAAGAACTTGACATCAGATGGTCTGTGAGCCTCAAAAGGAAAAGGAAGGATCACCAAGAGTGGAGTCAGGCTGCTTTCATTTTCTTTTCTTTCCTAGTCTGGTAGATTGGGGCAATGCTGGCAACAAAAGGTGAGATCTTGGACACCGTGTTGGATGGGATGGGGAAGTGTGTACCTGGTCAGACTATAGCCATATGGTGTCATCTCTAGTGGCAGTGCTGACCCGAACGAATGCTGTGCTCTTTAAGGGTTTTATCAACAACTTGTATGTAGACAGGGTGATCAAAGATGGCACTAATCTGGGGAGAAAGAAATAGTTATAACTATCATTTATATGCCAGGCACTTTTCACTATGCCATGCACTTTGTTTTTTTAAAGGTATCCAAATACAATTTTAATAAGTTCCTCTGTAGAGCTTGGTGGTGATTGTGGTGACAAAATTAAGGTGACAGTTTCCCGTATCAGCCAGTTGCCAAAACAAAAAATAAAACACTAAGTTCCTCTATACACATTTGCTAATAAAATCATAAAATTAAAATAGTACATTGAAATTTCCTTTTATTACAATTTAAGTTCCTGAAAATCAGAGAATTACTTGCCCTAATTATTATGCTCTAGCCAAACTACCTAATATTTCATTTACATTACTTCCCCTACACGTTATTTTACTTCACATTCTTGATGTTGGGTTTCATTTCACTGACTTCAGCCTTCTAAAACACAAGGGCTGGCTGGTTAGCTCACTTGGGAGAGCATGGTGCTGGGAACACCAAAGTCACAGGTTTTGATCCTTGTACTGGCCAGCCTCTCCCTGTGCTCCTCAAAAATAAGACACACAGGAATACTTGAGACCTATTAGTCCTTCTTTGGGTCAAATAAAAAGCTAAAGTATATTGAAATCATTCAAACTACACCAATTCCTTATAAATTACTGGTATCAAGATGGGACAGAAGAGAGGCAAAAAGAAAAAGACATCACAGACCTCATATGATAAGGTTATCAACATTATTGGTATACAGTCTATCCTAGCATAGAGTAGTTTCTCAACCTATAGCATAAAGTTACCAGCAAGAAAGAATAGTACAGGAGTAAGGTTTATGGTTAAATTGCCTCTGTGTCGTAATTCCCTATTCTAGCATTCTCAGAAGGATCCCATCCGTGATGTACGCAGTAACTGCAGCCGCATCTGAATGGTTCATTTCTGGATCCAGTCTGAACTCCCTTAAGCCCAAGGGAGCTAATTAGTGTGTGTTAGTTCTTTTTCAAGTTTCTGAGAATAACTGTTGAATAAGAGGTGGTATCAGTTTTACCAGCCTTTCTTTCCGTGCAGATAACAATGTCCTTACTCCTCTTCTCTTGTAGGGCAAGCCCTCGCTGATCTGTAAGATCTTTTCTCCTCTATCCTGCTGTTGGGGCAGATCTTCCCATAGAGGGGAAGGGATTTGGTAGCAGGGTCGAGAGTCAAGTTACTAAGGTTCTTTATCAACATTTCTGAGATGGGTTGAGAAGCTGGTGAATCTTGGGAATTTTCCTCAGTGGGCATTGGAGGAAACTCCGGGGTCAAGCTTGGGTTAGACTCTTGTGAACAGCCCATTGGCGGTCTAGTCACAGCTCTGAGCTCCTCCTATTTCTTTGGATCCATCAGAAAGTGATGTTGGACTATCAAATTGCTAAGAAAGTCTGGAAAGAACTCTGTAGCCCAGAAATAGCCTGAAAACCCAAAAGCCAACAAACGGTGGTGAGAGACCCAACCTGCCACACATTTTTACTGTTTATTTAATTCTCCTGATGACCCTAAGAGGTGAGAACTATCACAGTCCCGAATTGACAGATGAGGAAGCAGAGACTGAGAGGGATTAAGCAACATGCCCAAGGTCACTAGCTAGTAAGCAGCGAATTGGGCTTGGAAACCCATCTTAAGCTCTCCACCAGCACTGACGAACTCCACTCATCTCTCCATCCATCCAGCAAATATTTACTGCATTTCTTATAAATGCCATGCAGTGTTTGAGGTAAGGCCAACAAGGTCCTGCTCTCATGGAGCTTATATCCTAGCAAGGAGAACGGGAATAAAGAAGTAAACAAATTAAAAAGATTATTTCACAGAAGTGCTATAAAAAATAAAGTAGGTTAATAAGATAGGGCCATTTTACACTGGGTGGTCGGGGAAGGTGTCTCTGAGGAACTAACATCTGTGGCAAAAAGGAGCCACTGGTGGGGAGGGTCTGGGAAGGCCTCAGGCAGGAGTGGGTTTGGCATCTTTGAGAAACAGAGTATCAACTCTAATGAGCGTGATTCTGTACTGAATTTCAAGAGATCAGTTGGGATGAACATCAAGTCTTGCGCTTGGGCTCATGTTGGGAAAGTAGACTAGTTTGGTCAGGGCCCTCACCTTTGGTCCAGTTGGGTGTGGTTTTAGCACATCCTTTGTAAGCAAATTGTGTGTGTGTGTGTGTGTGTGTGTGTGTGTGTGTGGAGTTAGTGCACATGTGTGCCAATGTATCTTTTTAGTTTTGTTGCTATTCTTGTGTTTTTCAGAGAGAGAGAGAGGAGTTTTAGTGAAGCAGGTGGGCATCTACCTTGGGCATCCACCCAGCACAGCCATGCTTTCCAACCTATGGCTCTAAGGACCGTTTGGCCAGTTACCTAGCTCATAGACCTGCGAAGGGGTCTGGCAACCCAGCCTGGCATATGAAGGGTTTGTGGCCCAGCCTGTGAATGGGCTTGAGGGGTCTGGGAGCTCCAGACCCAGCCCTAGCTCAACAATCGGCCCAGTTGGCAGGATTACTGGCAGGTAAAAGAGCCCGACAACTGGTGTCATCGCCTAGCTTTACAGTTGGCGTCATAAACAGGATTAAGAGCACTATAACTGGTGATGTTGACAGGATTCCAGACATTAGCTGTAGCTTAGCCATGGCTCCAAAATTGGCATAGTTGGCAGGATTCAGAGCAGGTACAGGAGCTGAAAGCCCTTGGAAGAAAGAAGAAATGTGGCTACTTGTGAATATGCTCTGCCCTATGGCCACCTTCCTGTTGATTGGGATCTGGTTGCTGCACAGTGTACTGCAAGGCAGCATAGACCAGGTACTACAATGCAAAACCCATGGGAAGGGGAGGAAATGTGGCTGTCCTTGAGCATGTGGTGCCCAGTGGCCACTTTTCTGCTGACCAGATCCTGGCTGTTGATCACTATGCTGCAAACTAATCGACATTTGTGGCAGAAGGCAGAACCCTTGGAAGCATGGATGAATGTCCTGGAGGATGACATGCAGTGACTGGCCACTCCTGCCCCTCACACCAGGGAAGATGACCAACTCAGTGGTGAGTTGGGGGAAACCATGTGTCTCCAGGCATGACCTGTTGTGCATGAGAAATTGAGACAGTAAAGCAGCAGAAACAGGGAAAGCCCCTGGTGGCTGCAACTATGGGACCTAGGGGGTGGATGGTGTAACGTGCTCTAGAGACTATGTAGTAAACGCATGTTGCGTTTGAAGGCAAAAGTCTCAGAGGGTGCTACTTAAGCCCAATGGCCAGCTGGGTGCCATAAAACCCGAGAAAAGAGTGCCCCATGAAGATGGGCAGATGACCCGAGGCCCTTGCAGAATTTCAAGTATGTTTTCACCTGGTGAAAAGGTGGAAAAGTTAGTCTCCATTACTACGCTTCTGTCTCAGTGGCAGTGGTTACAGGAGAGCTGCAGATGTACACAGGGGCAGGGCAGCCACTCCTTGATGGACTAGGAAAATGCAGCTGTTTGAACTGTGTGGGCAAACACTGCAAAACTGCCTGAGACTGAGTGAGTAGCTGGTATAAGCCAAGCTGATTGAAGTAATTCAAATGCCAGAACGTAAAGGGAAGCAGAGCATAAAGATTTGGAAAATTTGCAGCCTGGCCATGTGGTAGAGAAGCAGAGAGCAGGAGAAAAATGCAGGGGTGAAGCAGATAAACTGTTTGGTAAGGACATTATCTTGGAGGTGAGGCAGCCAGATGCTAAGAGCTAAGACAATGGGGAAACAAGCCCTAAACGCATTTGAGAAGTCTGGATGGGTGCCCCACCCATCACAGGCCCTGAGGGCATTTGAGAATTTTGGGAGAGCACCCCTCCCATCCTGGAAGGACTGAGCTGACCTGGAGGACAGACCTGAGGTGTCATTGCCCTCGGCAAACTGCTCCCTGCATCCCAGCCGCTCTGGCTGGAGTAATCCTGCCTCAGCACCTCCAAAGAAAAGAAGCCAAAAACCTTGGTGGCGTTCACGTTGTGTTAAGTTTGCAGGCCAGCAGTATGTGAGAGCAGTGGAGGCATGACAGCCTCCACCTAGATTTCGGAAGATGTGTGAAAAAGCTGTGGGACTCAGGCAGAGACCTGCTGAGGGGGTGGAGCCGCTGTGGAGGTCACCTACTGAGCAGTGTAGAGCAGAAAAGTGGGGTCAGAGACCCCAAAGAGAACCCCCACTGAGGAAATGTCTAGTGGAGCCAGGATGGTGGGACTGCCACCAGGAGCCCAGGACCATGGGGCTGCTGGCAGTGTGCAGCGCCAGCATGGAAAAGCCACAGGCACCAGTCAGCTCAATGGTCTGCACATGGCGGAGCTGTAAGAGTGAGGTTGCCCAACACTTTAGGGGTCCAGGTGCCCCAGTGTGCTTAACGTTTGCCCTGTTTGGGTTTTGAATTTGTTTGGGGACTGTTTTCCTTTCTTTTCCTCCCTTCTGGAATGGGAATGTGTACCCGATGTCTGTCCCACTGTATCTTGGAAGTAGATGAACTTGTTTTTGACTCTTTACAGATTCACGGCTGGAAGGACTTTTGCTTTTGGTCTCAGAGGAGACTTTGGACTTTGGACTTTTGAGTTGGTGCTGCAACAAGCTAAAGACTTTTGGGACTGGGATGGAATGTGTAGTATGTAAATGTAAGGGTCATTTATCTTTGCTAAGGGAACATCACAGAAGATTCTGAATGTGTAGATTGTATGGTGAGGACCCTGAAGGGGTGGATTGTTGGGAGAATAGAATAGTTTGTTCAGGGCCCTCACTCTGAAAACAAAGTGTCTGGAGTGGAGAAGGGGATGGGCCCTCTCTTCTCTGTGCTGGTCAGACCCCTCCTAGAGATCTGTGTTGCTCTGGGTACTGCACAAGAGACAGATTAGACTATCTCACCTAGAGGACTGCCACCAGGGTGGTGAGCAGGACTGGCCAAAAAAACCACGTATTCCATGTAAAGAAGTCGTGGGGAGGCATGAAAGCTGCTTCCAGAAAACTCTAGGGCCAATGGGAAGGAGTTAGAAGAAATCAGATTTCTTTTTTTATCATGGGTAAAATGAATATGTGCAGACAATTCCTAAAGTAGAAAAAAAGTATAAAAAAGAAGGAAAAGAAACAGTTTTAATCTAATTATTCAGAAGCAATCACCGAAAACATTTGGCATAATTTCTCCTAATACTTTTTGTAAGCTTTAAAAAAGCATAGTTAAATCATCCTCTGCCTATCCATGATTTTGCTGATGTATATGTGCGTGTATAAATGTCTAAAGAGGCAGTGGAGGAGAGTGGTTAGGGGTGGATTCTGGAGCACTGGGCCTGGGCTTAAATCCTGGCTCTACCTGTGTGACCCTGAGCAAGGCATCCACCTCTCATCCCTGTCTCCTCATCTGAGAAATGAGGATGGTATTATCATCTACCACATAAAGTTGTTTGAGAAGTAAATGAGCTCGTACTATTTGTAAACACTAAAAACAGTGCCTGTGCAAACCTAAGTTACATAATGTTTGATGAGCAAATAAATACCATCCTTCTTTTAACATATCATAAGCATTTCACAGTGACATCGAGAAAGTTATGTAAACATCTTTCCATTGTCTGAATAAAATCCCATCATACATTATTACTGTAGTTTATTTAAATATTCCCCTAATATGAGACATTGTTCATTTCTAATGTTTCACTACTTATAAATGGTAGTCATCTTGTGGCAATCATTTGGTCTACATTTCTGATTGGTTCATTTGGAGAGAGTCATGGAAGTGGAATTATTGATGCAGACTTTGTTTTTTTCTTTTTTTTTTACATTTAAAAAATTATTTGGGGGCTGGCCCGTGGCTCACTTGGGAGAGCTTGGTGCTGACAACACCAAGTCAAGGGTTAAGATCCCCTTACCAGTCATCTTTAAAAAAAAAAAAAAATATATATATATATATTAGGTAGGAAAATCACAAACGGTACAAAAGGAGATACAGTGAAAAGGAAGTCCTCTTTTGGCTCCTGTATCCTAGTTTCCCACTCAGTGGCTCCAAAATTGGTTACTTGTTTATGCTTCCACAGATAATCAGTGCAAACAGCAGATATATGTATGTATAACCCCATTTTTTAAAAAACAAACATTGATATAGTACAAACACATCTTGTCCTTTTCACCTAATATGTCTTACAGACATTTCTTATCATTACATAAAGAGGTTTCTCAATCATTTTATCTATTTTTTATTTTTATATATTCTTTATGGCTGGCTGGTACAAGGATCTGAACTCCTGACCTTGGAGTTATAAGGCTGCTCTCTAACCAACTGAGCTAACCAGCCAGCCTTCTCAATCATTTTAACAGCTGCATAGCATTTCTTAAGGACAGACAATAATTTAACTAGGGATACGGGCAATTTAAAGATATCTGATGCATATCAATGATTTGTTTAGCAGAAGTTAGCTCTGGTTTACACCTACCCCCCAATTAACCCCAGCTAATTAATGGAACCAGGATTAAAATCCAGACCAGCTCAAAGCCAGGCTACCTCTGCAAACATGTGCAAAGACTAGTTAACAGTGGTTGTCTCTGGGGAGGGAACCCTCTTCACACCTCCCAGAAACGACCTGACTGAAAATGAGCTGGGCTGGCTCATGAGGTATAGGGCCTCAGTTTTCAAAGTGCT
Source organism: Cynocephalus volans (assembly GCF_027409185.1). Lineage (NCBI taxonomy): Eukaryota > Metazoa > Chordata > Mammalia > Dermoptera > Cynocephalidae > Cynocephalus > Cynocephalus volans. Next base: position 151,065,998 of record NC_084462.1, read on the forward strand.
CAGACATTAGCCAGATAACTGTATCCTCTACCCCAGGTTCTTGCAAATGTGAGAGGCATAAGGCAATGTGCAGTGGAGGGCACTGTGGCTGGATGAGAGCAGACATGCTCTCCCTAAAGATTCATATTCAAGCACATTTACACACAGCCCTGAGACCCCCAACATAGCAAGAAGATCGCCTTTAGCACAAACTCTTCATATGCATGTGGCTGGCTGTCCGGGCAGTGGACGTGGCCTCCACTGAGCTTCAAGTATCTCTTCCAAGGTCTGACTCTGGCAAATCTTCTTGGGTGTGGAATGAAGAGGAAGCAGCGCATCCCCACAGGGATGGGGTACGGCCACCCACTGAGGGCCTTCCGGTGGGGACAGAGGATGTTTTCTTGGTTGTATCCAGGGGAGCCTTCAGGGGTGTGGTACCTACGCACTTTTAGTGTAGCTTAGTTTAATGCTCTAATGTTTCTGAAATTCTTTTTTTCCAGTTTTGAACCAGGGGTCCTATATTTTCATTTTGCACTGGGCTCTGCAAATTATGTAGCCAGTCCTTTTCCTATCCTTTCCCGGAGAGTGGTGACACTATGTTTTGCTGCCTTAACTTTGTAGAGGCAAGTCCCTGGATCTGCATGGAAGCCTCCTGGGACTTGTCTGGAAGTGGAGATGTGGACCAAGAGTGCTTTGCCTAGAGAAGAAGGGGGACAAGGGCAGGACGAGGTGGACTAGAACTCTGGAAAGGTTTTGAGGCTTCCCTGCCCTGCATGTCACCCACTTACTTCACCACTGCACAAAGATGAGATCCTCAGGGGAAAACATGCAATGCACCAGTCCACTTAGAGCTGGGGCCTGGCTGTGTTTTGGCCTGACCCAAAACCTGAAAGGGAAGGGATATTGGGTGCCTGCTCTGGGCTGCAATCTAGGACAAGCACATTATATTCATGTACTGTATAGACAAGATTACATCCTCATTTTACCAAGGAGGAAACTGAGGCTCTATGGTGTTACAAATTGTCACAAAATCACAAAATCTTAAAAGAATGTAAAAGAAGGAAAAGGAATCACTTTTAATTCCATTATCCAGAAGAAACCAGTGATAACATTTGGCAATTTCAAAGTTAGGAGTTATCTCTGGAAAGATACACAAAAGAAAAATCACTGCAATTGTCTCTGGGAAGAAGTAGTGGGAGAGTGGTTTTACTTTTCGTTTAATACATTTTGAATTTTGTACCATGTACATGCATGTAATATAAAAAATGTATAATTTTATATGAATACCAGTAAAGTGTAGGCTCTTTTGACCATATAAAAAACGAATTAGTACTCTAGTCATTTGTACTGTTTGGAGTATATGCCATATGATTTCTTTACAAATTAAGCTTACCCATAGTGAATTTAAAATGTAATTATAAAACTTTTCTTTAAATATAACCTCTGGGGGCTGGCCAGTTAGTTCAGTTGGTTAGAGCACAGCCTTATAATACCAAGGTCATGGATTCAGATCCCTGTACTGGCCAGCTGCAAATAAATAAATAAATAAATAGGTAGATAGATAAACAAACAAGCAAACAAACAAAAAAACTTCCCCAAAGCAGACCTCTATCTAAGCAGGCACTCCTGTGTTTCAGTGGGCTCTGGGTGTTGTCGTAGTAAGTTGGCTTCCCTCAGGCCTCTTTTCCCTGTGCACCTGCTTTGGAGTTATAAACTCATATTCTAATTCTGGCTCTACCACCTATAGCTGTAGGACCTTCAGTGAGTTACTTAACTTCTCTGAGCCTTGCTTTCTTCCTACGTAAAATGGGGATTCAGTGCCACAATTTCTTATTTGTAACTGAAATCCCCGAAGTTCTAAAAGCTGAATGTTTTTCCTAAGTTTGGCATCAAAACTGGCTAGGTGATGAAATCTGACCTGAACAGATGTGAAGTCATTGATTTATTTATTGTACTCAGTGTGACTGTTCAAACATTTCACTAAGAAAAGTTAATGTGTTGGGCTATACAGTGCTGTACCAGACTCCGATGGGAGAATTATATAACAAGTGGTATTATCTCCATATCACCTTTATAAAATCCAAGAAATTCTGAATTCCAAAACATATCTAACCCCTAGAGTTACAAGAAAGATAAGGTATGAAAAGCTGTAGGGCAGAGATTGCTAGTTGCTTGCCCAATATCCTTTCTTACCATTGCGTATACCCTGATTGATTTTATTGGGAATAGAAATGTACCTAGCTAAAATAGTCCATTTCCCAAACTTCTTTGCAAATAGGAGATGGCCAGTGAGATGTAGTTGGAAGTGGTTGGGTGGGGCTTCCAGGAAATCACCCCATTTTCTCCTGGCCCTTCTTTTTTCTATCTGAATGTGGATGTGATAGCTACAGCTATGGTAGCTTGAGTGTGTTTAGAACACAAGTATTTAGATCTCTGTTAAAGGTAACCCTAACTGAAGCAATGGCCCAGTAAAATGTCTGAAGACTTATAAGTGTTGTGAAAGTCCATAAGAACACAAAAAAGAGGTGTGGTACTCATGAGGACATCTTGATTATGTTAATGACATGCGCAAAAGAAGGAGTGAGCTGGCAATCAACTCCACAGTTTCTATTGGAGTCTGTGTCCTTTCCATGTTTAAGAAGCATTCTAATGTCTTATTGGTGCCCATTTTTCCATCCAATGGTGCCAGTTTCAGGGAGAGAAGAAGGAGGCCTCTAGGGTGTGGATGTAAGAGCCCAGGAGGGGCCCCTGGCCCCAAGAGGATTTGCAGAAAATGATCAGTCAGAGGTGACGGGCTTTCACCTAGTCTGTGCTTGAACTCAGTGAAAGAGCCAGTCCTAAGGGCCCGCCCATGGCTCACTCGCGAGAGTGTGGTGCTGATAACACCAAGGCCACGGGTTCAGATCCTTATATAGGGATGGCCGGTTAGCTCACTGGTTGAGCATGGGGCTGACAACACCAAGTCAAGGGTTAAGATCCCTTTACTGGTCATCTTTAAAAAAAAAAAAAAAAAAGCCAGTCCTAGACGGATTGGGGTAGGGGATGGGGTGGGGATGGAGGTGGCTGAGTCTTGGCTCTGAGGAGAACTGGACATCTGGAAGGCTAGAGTCAGAGGGCTGTGCCTGAGGCTGGCTATAAGAGTGTGTGGTGGGGAAGCCTGAGCAATCCTAGGATGGGTTCACAGAGTGAACCTCAGTTCTTCTAGAGAGGCTACGGAGGGGCCCATTGGGAGAGGGTGTGAGGGCTCATTGGGGCTGGGACTAGGCAGAAGCTTCTAGAGGACCAGCTGCAAGGTTCTGAGGCCAGAGTGACCCTTGGGGAAACTTGGGTGCCTGAGTTTGTTAAATTGTTTATTGGGGCCTGGATGTCATTGGATTGTTAATTATGTGGTTTTCCCTGCAAAAGTGCTGTGACTTTTGTCAAATTACTTCTTGTTTTTGAGCCTCCTTGTCATCATTTGTCACAAAAGCCTTGTTATCTCCTGAGACATGTTATAGAGCAATACTTTAGGATAATCTATGAAGCTGGGGAACCCAGAGAACAGTACTGTAGAAATAGTGTCTTTCTCAATATGATCACAAATATTTTAATGCCCCATCACTAGAAGAAAAGGTGCATTCATAAACACTCCCTAACTCCAACAGATGAAAAGGTGCATTCATAGACACTTGCCTTAACTCCAAATTCCACAGTATATGGCTAGAACTGACAATTATTTCTGCCTGAGGGTCACTATCAAAGTTGAATTTTAAATGTGTAAATCACATCTGTTGACTCGGTCTGTGTGGAGCCTTCAGGTGGTGGGCGGAAGGTCTTAAGCCTGAGCAAGTGTATGCAGGTCTTCCTTTTTTCTCATCCTTGTGCTTCCTTCTTGCATTCTCAGCCCTTCCCAGCAACATGGAGATCAAAGCTGCTCCCTAGGCCATGCAAAGCCATTGCTGGAAAAGCCACATCAATGCTGCAGCTCTTTGCTGACTGAGGCTGGGAGTGGTGCCAGGCCAGAGATTTTGGTAGGGAAACCTTCCAAATTCTGTATTAAGCCTCTGGAGCAGATGTTGTCTGTGGATCGAAGCATTCAGAGAGCTGGGTGGGCAGCAGGCATGGACTGGGATTTGGAGAGCCCAAAAAACCATTGAATAAAGACCTGTAGACATTGCTCCGATGGAGAGATTTGGTTATTAGTACTCCCTGGGGAAGCCCACTCAGTCTCCCAAGAGACTGTAATCACAGCGCATCATTTCAAACATGAAAGAAGGGGTACAGAACAAGTGTGCGTGTAAACATTGCACCCACAGAGTACTCAATGGACATTCCTCCCTCTTCCAGCTTTACACTCAGCCTCCCCATTTTTAAAATGGGAATATCCTAATGCCTGAGATTTGCAAAGGAGTCAGGATTTGAGAACTGGCAGGAATAATGTAGGCACTATATCCATAAACCATGATTTTTCACAAAAAGCACAGCTGCTCAGACAGAGCTCATCTTTCTGCCTTTAGTTGATTTGAGGGACCAGAGAGGTACGCCAACCAGAAGTCAGTCTCCCCAAGGGCATGTCTGAAATTATGCCACTGCCAGTTCAAAGCATTGGGTAGCTGCATCAGGGCAAAGAAGGGAGCAAAGAGGAGAGGCTGGGAGACCTGAAAAGAAATGATGAAAAGATACACTTGGCTGACTACCCTGACCAGCTTACGGGCAGCTTCAGGAAAAAGACACATTATCCCACAGTGGAGAAAAAAGAGCATTGGATTTGGAGTCAGGCAGACCTGGGGTTGAATCCTGGCTCTGATACTTACTAACTGGTGACTTTGAGCTAGTTACTTGACTTTTCTGAGTCCCCAGTTCCTATCACTAAAGTAGGGATAATCATTCTGTCTCCCAGAATTGCTAGAAATGTGAACATGCTTTTTTTTTTTTTTTTTTTTTTTTTTTTTTTTTTTTTTTTAATTTTATTTTGTCGATATACATTGTGGCTGATTATTGCTCCCCGTCACCAAAACCTCCCTCCCTTCTCGCTCCCCCCCTCCCCCCCAACAATGTCCTTTCTGTTTGCTTGTCATATCAACTTCAAATAATTGTGGTTGTTATATCTTCTTCCACCCCCCCCCCCGGTTTGTGTGCGTGTGTGTGTGTGTGTGTGTGTGTGTGAATTTATATATTAATTTTTAGCTCCCACCAATAAGTGAGAACATGTGGTATTTCTCTTTCTGTGCCTGACTCGTTTCACTTAATATAATTCTCTCAAGGTCCATCCATGTTGTTGCAAATGGCAGTATTTCATTCGTTATTATAGCTGAGTAGTATTCCATTGTGTAGATGTACCACATTTTCCGTATCCACTCATCCGATGATGGGCATTTGGGCTGGTTCCAACTCTTGGCTATTGTAAAGAGGGCTGCGATGAACATTGGGAAACAGGTATACCTTCGACTTGATGATTTCCATTCTTCTGGGTATATTCCCAACAGTGGGATAGCTGAACATGCTCTTTTAACTGAGACCTTGTGCACACATGTCCTTTTACAGAAGCCGTGGTTCAGAGTCATCACTGACAGCGCGTGTCTGGGGGGCCAGGATGTTCCCTTAGCTGAGCAGATTCTCTTGGCTGTCATTGGTGTCTCAGCTCAAGACCCCGGTTTGCTCTTGGGCGGTTACTTCAGAAGTGGTGACGACATTCCTAGCAAGCTGTTGAGAGGCTGGAGGTTTGGATTTCATTGAAGTCTTCAAAAGGTATTTGCATGTTGAGGCCAGTTTCCTTTTGTCATGTTTTTTCCATTTATTCTTGGCCTTTGGGAGAAGGGTTTTCATCTTTCTAGTTCCCCTGAAATTAATTTTTCTCTGAAAGTATTTCTTACCACCAAAGAAGATCTGGGTCTGCCCTCAGATATTCTGCAAAGGGGGCTGGAGGCAGGCACTCTGGAAGGGTTGGGAGAGGAGCAGGAGGTGTGAAGTCAGGAAAAGGAATTCAGTGGTGGCTAGTTAGCTCAGTTGGTTTGAGTACAGTCTTGTAACACCAAAGTCAAGGGTTCGGTTCCCCATACCGGCAAGCTGCCAAAAAAAAAAAAAAAAAAAAAAAAAAAAAGGAAAAGGAATGCGTATGATAGCAGCAAATAGAGAAAGTGCAGGGAAGTGCAGAGAGTTAGAGATGACAGGCAGGGGGCCTTGCAGCTGGCAGGTCACTCCCTAAGTAACTGTGGGAACTAGCAGTCCCCATGGGCAGGCTTTTGCTCACAACCCAGTGACTCATGTCCCCTCCAGGAACAGAGCAGCCAGGCCCCATGGAGCTGTGCAGGCGCCTTCTGTGTAGATTCTAAAATTGACACCATATTTGCCTTCCATAGGAGTCTTGTTCTATAGGCGTCTTCTAGCTCCCCTTTCTATATGAACTCCTGCTGCCTCTGAGAGGCCAGTGGGTTCTCATGTTAATGGCTCTCACTAAGCCCCACCTCATACACTGCCTATCACGACCTGCAAAAGGGCCAGCTTACTGGGCATGTGACCTGTGCAGTTGTACAAGATCTCATGCTCAGAACGACCCTGACTTGGTTTAATGCTCTGCTATCTCCATCTTTAAATTCTTAATAATTTTATTTCTGAACTTTCATAAGTGAAATCCAATGGATCAACGCTGTGCGGATGTGAGCAGTGGCAATTAAGACACCTGGTGACAGCACACACAGGGCAGGGCAGGCATAGGAACAGAGAGCCATGGGCCTGGGGACCCTGCATGCACAAGCATGCCTGGGACAGACACTGTTGGGCCCCAAGATGGCTGGGCAAGACCCTAACCCTAACCAGGGCCCAGATTGGTGGCAGCTACAGCAACTGCAGCAGCAACGAGAGAGAAGGGCTATACAAGAGGGCAGCGTGAGGACCCTCAATGAGAAGCTTGCTTGTCTGTCCCTGGCCACATAACTCTTAGGTCTAAGCTCCGGAAGAGGAATTGCTGGCCCTCAGGCAGTAAACCTGGTCAGTAAATTATTACAAAATAAAATGTATCTATGGACATTCCAATAAAGCATATCAGGGAATTATTAGAACTCTTCAAAGAGATTAGAATCTTCAGTTTTGAAAAGTGCTACAAAACTGCAAAGCAAATGTTCAGTCTTGGAATGAGTTAAAATTTAAATGTTGTTGCATTCAGTGCAAAAGGACACTTTTATATGAAGCTTTGGGTAAAGCAATTATTAACAAGCAAGACAAATTCAAAATTAATTTTTCTTGTAACTGAAGATGCAATGAAAGAAGGCATAAAGAGGTGTTTTAAATTATATACACACACTGACACACACACAAAATTATACACAAAAGATGAAGCTAATTTAGTTTCTTGTATGACCTCCACAGGTTACCGGAAATGTCAGAGGAACCATTGTATAAAAAAGCACATTGTGTAAAGTTACATTTAAAATTAAATTCAGTCTGGCTGGTTAGCTCAGTTGGTTAGAGCTTGGTTCAAATCCCCCTATCAGCCAGCTGCCAAAAAAATTGAATTAACTAAATTAAATTCAGACCTGCATGAAATTGATTTGTATGAAGAATTAAATTTGTTTGGAAAAATTGTTCCATGGCAATCATTAGCTCTAAATACACTAAAACGTATATTTTAAAATAATTTATCAGAATTTTTTGGAATAATTTATCAGTATTCCAATGTTGTCACAGCCCATAAATTACTCTTAACAGCTTCAGAACACATCCACCAACAGAAAAGTCCTTCTCAAATTAAAATTTATTAAAAATTATTTATGATCTTGCATTTGCCAAGGGCAACTAACATTGCTTTCAATTATATTGCTTGAAAATAAAGTTGCTAAAATTACAAATTTTGATGACCTAATAAATGAATTTGCAGAAAAGCAAGCCAGAAAAGTCTTCTGATCAGTTAAGATATAACATTAATGAAGTATTTTATTTATTACATTACATAAAATATGACACCAAAAGTAATTTTTTGCCATTTGTGAGTTTATGTTCTTACTCATGTATAACTATTATCCCATTATGTTTTATAAGTCATAAAATATTTTTAAAAGCAAAAGCTTTATATTCTAGTACCTTTATCAGCACTTATATTTCCTTCTCTTTCAACCAAGACATCTCATTTTTATTTTGCACTGGACACTACAAATTATGTGGTCTGCACTGCTCCAGGGCCTTGAAATTTCCCTAGATACCAATGAAGCCCATTGACATTTTTATTTTAAACGTTCCTCTAAAATCCTCTCGACCAAGGATTTTTGCCACTTTTGCAGGGGACATGCGGCAGTGTCTGGAGGCATTTTTTGTTATTACAACTAGGGGGCTGCTAGTGGAACGAGGTCAAGGATGCTGCTTAATATCCTTTTTATTTTTTCCCTATATAAAAATGACCAGTAAGGGGATCTTAAGCCTTGTCTTGGTGTTATAAGCACCACACTCTCCCAAGTGAGCCACGGGCCGGCCCTCTGCTTAATATCCTATAACACACAGGACAGCTCCCCACAACAAGGACTTATTCTGTCCAAAATATCAATAGTGCTGCAGTTGAGAAACCCTGCTCCACATAGAGTCTTGTAACTCCAAGTGTGGTCTTTGGACAAAAAGCACAGCATCCCTGGTGGGTTGTTTGAATGCAGATTTTCAGGCTGTACCCTAAAACTACTAAATTGGAATCTGTATTTTAATAAGACAGTGATTCATGTGCCCATAAAAGTTTGAGAAGCACTGAGCTAGGGGATGCAAATCCTGAATGATTTACTTCAGACATGTGGCTCGGGGTGGAACCCTTTCCTTCCCTGCCCCTTCAGTCATACCATGTTAGGCCAGCCTTGCAGGAACCCTCAGCGGGGTTCCTGCCCCTTTCCTCATGTTTCTTACTCATCTCCAAAGGTCCTCCCAGGCACGTGACAGGCAGGCCCAAGTGTAAAGACACTGAGCATTGTCCCACAGCACCTCAGCCCTGGTACTCACTCTGACTTTGAACTTGTACCTCTGTCAGGCAAGTAAGCAGAGAAGGAGAGTAGGCAGGTGTCAGACCTGGGAACTTGAAAGCTCTGGCCTGTCTCCCAGCTGTCCTGGGCTGCCTCCTGCTGCCTGAGGACTCTGCCACCTGCCTCCACGCTCTTGGGCAGGCCACTGCTTTCAAAGCATGGGCCTTAGGACATGCTGTTTCTTCCTCCTGGAACGCCCCTTCCCACTTTATCTGCCTCCCACTAAGGCTTCAAGTCTCACTCATCTGCCCCTTCCAGAAGCTCCCAGTTTTCCACTGAGTTCCCATAGCTACCAGCAGACAGACCTGTGACATGGCCCTGGCTCCAGGGTCTGCAAAGTCCTGGTAGGAAAAGTGAATAAAGGTCCGGTGGGGGCCATGGCAAATGCAGGGCCCTTGACCATATAAATACAGGACCAGTGTTTACAAAGCTTTTAGATTTTTTAAGAGAAGTGAGAAATCTGGAGTTTTCAAATATTAAATCTGATTTTCAAATATTGGCAACTAAATAAAAAATGAAAAAAAACCCACAAAGTAGATCAGCCCCTCTGGGTGAGGCAGGGGCCTGATACAGGCAATTTGCTACCTCTGGGCTATTTAAACACTTTTCATGTTGTGTCCTCACTATCTGTGGGCACCTTTGTCTCCTCAGCAACTGGAGGGCAGGGTCTGGAACAAGGCTTTTCTCAGCATGTAGGAGAGTACTTGGTGAATGAATGAGTGAATGGTGCTGGCACTTGCTGCTAGTTCTGGTCATCCTGTGGGTTTAAAGCCATGGTTCGCTCCTGGGGATTGTTTGGACATCCGTGGGAGTGTTTGTGGTTGTTATGGTGATGAGGACACCACTGACATTTGGTGGGCAGGGTCCAGGGAGATACAAAAAATACCAAGCACTTATTTGTGCTCACTGTGTGCTAGGCGCTGTTTCCAGCACTTGATTGAATGAACTCATTTAGTCTTCACAACAGCTTTACGAGGAAGTTACCACCATCATCTCCATTTCACAGATGATGGGGGCTGGTCAGTCTGCAAGGGACAGAACAGTCCTGCATGGCAAAGAGCTGTCCTGTGTTCCACAGACTTTTGTATGCCCCAGTAGATGTTTAGGTAGAGGGGGAAACCTGTTATAATGATCAGAAATACAACCACCATGTAAATTGCAGGAAGAATGCTATATTTTTCAGGACTTTACTAAGTTCTCACCATTTCAGAAAATGACTTAACAGGCAGTGACATCACTCAATGCATTTGTGTCTCTAAAACCACATGCCTACATTTGTCTGCAGTTGCTGCAGCCAGGATTCCAGGTACAAGCAGTCTTTTCTTTTTCCTTTATATTACAGTTAGGGCATGGCACTGATTTTTTTTTTTTTTTTTGGTAAACTTTTTATTGAATAACTACATATTTCAAAAAAGTGAACAAATCATAAGTGTACACCTCTGTGAACTTTTGCAAAATGAACACCTCATAACCAGCACTCAGATCAAGAAACAGAACATTCTCAGCTCTTCAGAGGTCCACTCATGCCCCCTCCCAGTCACAACTCCTCCTAAAGGTAACCACTATCCTGATGTCTAGCACTTTAATTTTGCTTGCCTTTAACTTGATATAAATGGGATCATACAGTGTGTAGTACTTTTTTGTGTCTGGCTTCTTTCAGTCAAAATTATATTTGTGAGATTCATCCATGTTGTTGTGTGAATTGGACATTTTCGTTCTTGTTGTTTGTTCATCATATGGGCACACCACAACCTATTTACCCATCTGCTGTAGGTAACATTTGCGTTGTTTCCAGTTTCTGGCTATTATGAATAATGATGCTATAAACATTCTTGTATGTGTCTTTTGGTGAACATATGAATGCATTTATTTGTTTTTTGCAATTATGTGTGTAGGCAGATTATGTTATCTATGATTTTCATTTCATGGTAGTGAGGCGGGTGGTGTCATAAAATACTTGCTATCCAAAGGAGGCATAGGTTCTGAGGGACTGATTGAGACCCTCTGGTTTGAAGCAGGTGTTTGTGTCTGTGGTCCATTTGTCTGTCCCACAAGGATTGTCCCTGCCGTTCTTTGCTCAGTGCTGGGGAATGCTGTGGCTGTGCTTTGTGGAGGGAGAGGGTTTGAGTATCTTGCCCTAGCATTAGAGGGCAGAGGCCTGCATTCTTACTCTTACCACTAGAGGTCAGGCATCCACAAGGGACATGGGGACCAGCCCTGCCCTTCTTCCAGGCAGGCTTCCTCTCAAGTTCCTTCCCCTTTATTTCCCTTGGTAACTGGGGATCCAACTCTACTGGGGGAAATGAGAAAGAAAAAAGGAAAGTTTTTATAGTGCATCTCAGTGGAGGTAGAAGGAACAGACACTTTTTGGGCATCAACCGTTTCTCACTTGGCCTGGTGACCCATCTCTGCTGTTATTGGAGAATCTCTGGGGTCTAGCTGATTCCACGTGTTCCCTACCCTCACTCACCCTCCTGGCTTCGCTGGTGAGCTTAGCTAGCTCCAGGCCAGCCATGCTTGCTTCTGCAGACATTATGTACAGGAAGCTTTAAGTTTTATAGTTGTAAATATTTTACATTTGAGTTGCAAATGTTTAACAGCTTGCTCTGGAGGTGGGGGCTGATTTATAACTTTTGCTAATTTCTGTGATGTAAATACTTCCACCATGTCTGCCTATCAATGTGATTTCACTGCATGTAGAGTTCGAAAGAGATGCTAAGTAGCACAATATTATATAGTATTTCCACCATACAGGTTTAACAGATGTAAATAAACTTGAACACATAAAGAAGAGTACAATGTAGTGTCAAAGGGCAAAATTACGACAAATTTAAAGATCTCAATTGGCTTTATTGTGATTCTATAATCAGGCAACACATCACTCCATAAAACAGAATAAGCGTTCCAATGAGCCAAACAAAAGAAGTTGACTTTATAGATAAAAAAAGGACTGAAGAGAGCAGAAACAGAGAAGAAAAAGTGGATTGGTCTTTCCAAAGTTACTTTCCTTTTAAGGTGGGGACAGGGAGACAAAACATTAGAAAAATAACTGATTATTTAACATCTGGCTATTTCAGGTTACTTCTGTTGTGTAAGAATTAAAATAGGGGTGGCCAGTTAGCTCGGTTGGTTAGAGCACAGCCTTGTAACATCAAGGTCACTGATTCAGATCCCCTTACTGGCCAGCCCTCCGCCCCCCAAAAAAGTTAAAACAGAGGGAACTTGATTATCACACCCATTGAAGATTTAAACTGGCCTGTTTGGGAAATTGGCTATTATTTCTCTCTCCTGATTTCTCAGAATGCCAGGCACAGCCTTGTTTGAGTTAGTGACGGGGAACTTTAGCAGGGGTGACTCTATTTTGAGTTTTTAGTCTGGTCTATTGGGGCTTTGTTCAGGAATTAGTTCAAAACAATGGCCTTCTATAATTTTATTTAACAGTAGTAAAATAATTAGGAAGTGATAAGTTCTTGGTATTTATAACTTTAAAAATAATTGACTTAAATTTACATATATATAACTTTCAATAAAGGTTGTATTTAACAATCAGCTCACAAAAATCTTGAAAATTTTACAACTGATTCTTGAGACAGTACAAGCAGGCTCCAGCATACCACTGCAGGTCCCCTTTTGAAAATCACATTTGCTTTTTGCAGTGCCAGTTATAGCTGTATTCCCTAAGAGGCAGGCAGGTCTGGCTCTGGTACTTAATAACTGTGGCCTTAGCCTTATCTTTAACCTTTCTGTACCTCAGTTTCCTTGTCTGTAAAATGGAGGTAATAGTATTAAAGCCTATTTCATAGGTTGTTGCAAGGATTAAATGAGATCATGTGTGTAAAGCCATTAACACAATGCAGACAGTACATATTTAATAAATTGGACCTTTTTAAGGGGTTGATTAACATGCCTGGGGGGTAAAGCTGTGCCTTGGGTTCCCTCATCAACACCTTCAAAATACCTTGAGTTATAACCAGAGTGTCCAGCCCTTGACCAGACAAAGGGGGCCTGACCCTACTGGGCCAGGCAACAGGTCCTGGAGCCAAGAGACCCTTTGAGGCACGATGGCTGCCAGAGCTTCCAAGCCCTGCCCCTGCATCCCCAGACAGTATGAAGGAGGGGCCCCTCCACTCCTCCATCCACTGGCAGCTCAGAGCCAGCAGGGCCAATCATATGGCTCTCTCTTCACACCATTAAATCACATGAAAATGAACCATCAGGGCAGCCTTGAGGAAGAATGTCACCAAAGGAGTGCAGAGTCAAATGACTGGGAGCAGTGTGGGTGGGGTTTGCAGGCTGGCTGTGTCTAGAAAGGCCTCAGGCCATCAGCTGCCCCAGTCCCTTCCTTCTTCCCTACTGGCTGTCTCCCAGAGTCTCTCCCCAGCTCTCAGGCAAAGGGCAGGAAAGAGCAGCAGGTGATCAGGCTGGATGGCACCTGAGGGGGTGGGGGAAGCTGGCATTCTTCTTCCATGCATTACCATTTGGGGACAGGTAGATGTCCCCTTCCTACCTTGGCTTTTCCTTTTCCTTGTGTGAAAAATGGGGCCAACACTTTTACCCAGCTTACCTGGTTTGTGTCAGGGATAAAAATGTCATCAAAGACTTTTCAGTGTTTCAGAAAAGCAGGGGGGGCTGAGTTGCCCTTTTACACACACCTGCTGACCAGGCAGCTTCAAGTGCACATTTTTTAGGGCTGTGGTCAGGGTTGAGGTGGGCAGGAAATCACAGTTGCTGCTCTGGGCAGCCCGGATCTGAGCTCTGAGCTCTGAGCTCTAACCTCTGCAAAGCACCTCCCACCAGGGGCCAACAGGAATTGGGCCACCAAGCCCGGCTCTCACAGGTGCCTGACAAGCTCCAAGGAGGGGTGCCCCAAGGTGACGCAGGCTCACATATTCAGGATCTTCCTCCTCTGGCCCAGCCCTACCCAGCCCACTCATCTTGGATTCTGACTTTCTGTGGTGAGGGTGGCCTGAATACTTCACCTGCCCTGAGGTCAAGAGGGTTTACTTTCGGGAGGCCTTGAAGGCTGAAGGAATCTTGAATCAGAAACAGGAAACCCATACTAATTCCTGTATGAGATAAGCCAGTTATCTGTTCAGTGCCTCAACCTCCTTTATAGATAAAGTTGGGGGATAATAATGTTTCTTCATTTTATGGGGATGTTGTAAGAATAAAATGAGCTGGTATGCAAAAAAGCATTTTCATAAAGATCAAGATATGTACACAATAGTCCTGCCTTATCTGAGGTTTCGCTTTCTGCAGTTTCGGTTACCCCTGGTCAATCAGGGTCTGAAAATATTACATAGAATAAGATATTTTGAGAGAGAGAGAAAGAGTATACTGTTACAATATATTGTTATAATTGTTCTATTTTATTATTGTTGTTAATCTCTTACTGTGCCTAATTTATAAATTAAACTTTATCAGAGGTATGCATGTACAAGAAAAACATAGTATATATAGGGTTTGATACTATCCACAGTTTCAGGCACCCACTGGGGTCTTAGAATGTATCCCCTGAGGATAAGGCGGGACTACTATATAAGGTCAATTTGAGTTATTATGTGCTGTTTTATTGGGAATAGGAATGGCCACATGGTTTATTTGAAAAAGAGTGACCTTTGGAATAGACAAACAAGAATGAATTCTGGTTTTGCAGCATATATGCTATGTAGTTTTAATAAGTCACAAAAATCTCTCTGATCCTTATGTATAAAATGTTGTTAATGATACTTAAATGACTTGCCAAAATTGGAAGTTACATGTATAAAGTCCATACCAAGTATCTGACACACAGTAGGTACTCTATAAATAGTAGCTGTTATCACTGCTATCACATGTAATAACCATAGCAACAGAGATACCATGTACTATTTTGAACCTTTTCTCTCTCTCACTTTTAGGGAGCCAACTTCCTTTGTCCTGCCCTGCAAGGGGTAAAGGCAAATGCTCCTTGTTAGATTCCTGGGAGAGGAAGAAGGAATACCATGCGTCCTGACTCTTACCACAAAAGCGACCAACTCATCCTGGTTTTCCCAGGACTGTCTTAGTTTTAGCACTGGAATTCCCCTGTGCCAAGAACCCCCTCAGTCCCAGGCAAACTTGGATGGTTGACAACTATATTGTCCACCAGCTGGGGCTAGTCTAACCCTCATGCCATTTTCCAGTGCCTAGATCTAGAGTACTCAGGTTTATATTGGAAGGGGCTGGCTGGTTAGCTCAGTTGGTTAGAGCACAGTGATAACTAGGTCAAGCAATGGTTCAGCTCCTATACTAGTCAGCCACCAAAACAAACAAACAAAAAGATTTGTACTGGAAATCTGGAAGGACCCAGGAATATTAGCTCAAAGAGCCATCTTAAGTTCTTTTAGAATAAGGCAAGGTTTAGGGCCGGCCCGTGGCTCATTTGGGAGAGTGTGGTGCTGACAACACCAAGTCAAGGGTTAAGATCCCCTTACCAGTCATCTTTAAAAAAAAAAAAAAAAAAAAAAAAAAAGAATAAGGCAAGGTTTAATAAGTGAAAATAAAAAATTAGCTCTGGCCTTAAACTTCATGTTAAGTGTAAGAAATAAAAAAAATCAATTACGAAGGCCACATATTGTGTGATTCCAATTATATGAAGTGTTCAGAATAGGAAAGAGAGACAGAAAGTAGATTATTGGTTGCCTATGGTGGGAGGCAGGGGAAGTGGTGGGGAGGGAGGAAATGAGGAGTGACGGCTCACGGGTAAGGAGGAGTTTCTTTTTCTTTTTCTTTGAGTTTCTTTTTTGGGTCATAAAAATGTTCTAAAATTGATTACGGTGATAGTTGTACAACTCCATAAATATGCTAAAAATCACTGAATTGTAAATTTAAATGAATAACTGTATTTTTTGTGTATGTGTTGCTGGCCAGTATGGGGATCCTAACCCTTGGCTTTGGTGTGATAATACCATGCTTCAATTGATCAAGCTAACCGGCCATATGCATTATGTATAATTATGTATTTAAACTGTGAATTGGGGCCGGCCGGTGGCTCACTTGTTAAGATCCTCTTACTGGTCATCTTTTTAAAAAATAAAAATAAAAAATAAATAAACTGTAAATTGCTGGCATATGAATTATATATCAATAAAACTGTTACATTAAAAAAATATTTTAAGAATTTTAAAACAATTTTAATTAAAAATCTATAGTTCCACCCACTTGAGAATCTCTAAGTCTAAATTATTCTTTTGTTTTGTTTTGTTTTGATGCCTACCTGGCACAGGGATCTGAACCCTTGACCTTGGTGTTATCAGCACCACACTCTAACCAACTGAACTAATCAGCCAGCCCCTTAAATTATTCTTAACCCTTATTTTGGGAAATCTCTTCGATGGCATAAAAATAATATTTACCATTTCCATTTTGCAGGTGAGAAGAGCAAGGCCCATAAGAGGGGGCCAGTGGCATCTCAGGTAGAAGGGGAAAAGGGGGACAGGAGAGGCTGGTGAGCCAGCATTTACAAAGGGAGAAAAGAGACTCACCCTGATCTCAGCAATACAAAGCAAAGGGAAATGAATGCTAGACTGAGGCTCAACCGAAGTGCCACAGAAAGGCCGAAAAAGCTCTGGAAAGATTGCAAAGGGTAAGTAAGGAGGGGCTTCCAGGTAGAAGGAACAGCTTGAGCACAGCCTGTGACTGAGATATCACAGTGGTGGCTTGTTGGAGACCAGCAGGTGGTGTGGGAGATGCTGGAGTACGGGATGTGTGGAGGGATGGAGAGGACTTGGGACAGGTTGTGGAGAGCACTGGACACAGTCCTTGTGAGTTTGATTTCATTTTGTGGACATGGAGGGTTTGGGGGAGGATTTCGAGGTAGTGATTTACTGATCTGCATAGGGTGTCAGGAGCGATTTTCCAGTGTGACAAGTGGCGGGTCTTACATGAGGTCACTGAGCCTGTTGGTGGCCAAACTGAGGACTGTGCATAGCCAGGGGCTTGGCTGCCTTCTTGGATTATCTGACCTGCATGTGGAGGATGGCTTTCCTCCCTTTCCTCTCTTTTTTTCTCCTTCTATTTGTCTTCTCCAATTCTTCCTCCACTCTTTTCCCTTGCTTCCTTCCCTCTTGTCCCCTTCCTGAGCCTTGGGTCTGCCTGTGGTGTTCCTGCCGCCCACACAGGTTTTGCTGAGCTCTTCTGCAGACCCAGACAGTTCTGATGTTTGCTTTTCAGCCCCCTCATGGTCTGGGCGGTGCAGCCCCAATAGAGAGGGGAAATGAGCAGGAAGGGAGGGGTGTCAACCTATCCGGTGAGTCTGGACTCAGAAGGCAAGAAGGAAAGGCAGAGCAAGGATGGGCTTATGGAAAAGGTAGCAACATGCCTCAGATTGCTGTGGGGCCCAGAAAGAGAGGGTTCCCTTGGGGATGGGGGTGTGTATATGAGGGAAGGGGCACTCTGCTTGCCTTGTCTGAGTATTCCAAGGACCTGCCCTGTTAATTCACAGCATTTTCCTGAAAGCCTAATAGCTCTGAGGGGGTGTCTCCTTGTTCAAAGGGCATCTAGGATGAAGAGGCCTGCCTGGCCCAAAAGTGCTCTGAAGGCAGAAGTCTGTGGGTCCAAACATGGACTCTGCCATGATTTTTTTTCCTTTTTTTTTTTTTGTGGCTGGCCTTTGACCTTGGTGTTAAGAGGCCACGCTCTAACCAGCCGAGCTAACCGGCCAGCCCTTGCCACTGATTTTCAAGTAGGGGCGACTCAACATATATTATTGAGCACCTCTGAGACAGGCATGGTACAAGGCTCTGGGGGCACAAAGAGAAAAAGCCACAGTCCTTGCCATAAAGAGGCCATGCACACTGTAAACACATAAACCAAGGACATATCTGCTAGGGCCGCAGTAAGAAATCACCAGTAAATGATGTAGCCATAGGAGGCAAGGCTCAGGAGGGGAAATTCGAGTGTGGTGGGGTTCTATAGCTGGCTCTGACAGTCCTCGCTTCAAACTTCAGTTTTCCCAACCTTGAGATCTGTTGTATGCTTTTGGTATGCTGAAGGATCACTTCTGAATGCTTGTGCAAATTGAGATTCCGGAGTCTCACCTCAGCTTTACTGCATAAGAAAGGCTGGAGGTAGGGCCCGAACCTGCATTTTCACACCCACCACCTGGGCAATTTTAACTTTAGAAGGCTGAGGAGTACTGCTAAATAGGGAAATAACCTGTTTCAGAGATAGGCTAGCGACTCCAGAGCTAACAAGGCAACAAGCCTGAAAGAGCCTTGTAAGCCCGAAAGCAATTCAATTGTTTGCAAATAATAGTAATCCAATAATCCACACAATATCTAAATAATACAAGTAATCGTAAAAGAACTGAAGAGCGCACTGCAAACGCGGCGCAATCTCACCCAGTGCCACCGCCCAATCTGCTCCAGCGCAGCCAGTGCGACTGTCCCTTTAAGGAACCCCCTTGTCCCGCCCCAGCCGTCTCACCTCACCGGGCAGTGCGGCCGGGCCGGCGGCGCGTGCGTACGGGACCTCTCGGCCCGGCAGTCGCGGCGGCGCGACGCCGGCGCTTGTTGCGTGCGCGCCTGGCCCCGCCCCCTGCCCGCTCCTTCCCCTCCCCCTTCCCTCCGCGGGGCCTCCCCCTCCCTCGCGGTACAGCTGGGCCAGTGACGCGGGAGCTGCTGCCGCCGCCGCCGTCGCGTTCCATTCTTTGAAGCCGGCGACTGCCTCGCCACCTCCCTCCGCCTGTCCGCCTCCTCCTCCCGCAGCGCCGGCCAGCACGAGCCAGACAAGGGCACACAGGGCCTCTCGTGGACCCTAAAGGGCTGCGGGCGCGCGTGCGCGGGCGGCGGATAGACTCCGGCGGCGCGGAAGCTGCGAGCGCACCCCTCCTGGAGGTCTCCGCGCCGCTGCCCGGGTGAGTTGTCACCGCGGCCGGGGGCGGCGGGGCCGGCCTTGTGTCACTTGTGCGCCCGGCTGGTTGTCAGGGGCGCGGGGTGGGCGCTCACCGCCGAGAGGGGACGCTGGCCGGAGCCCGGGCCCGGCCGGCTGCTCCCCGTTGTCAACTGGCCGCCCTGCGCTGGCGTGGCCGGCCAGGCAGGACTGCGGGGCGGCGGGTGGGCTGGGCCGGGGGAGGACCCGACGGCTGGTTTGCAGCCGGGAGCTTGGTGACCTGCACTCCGGGACGCGGCGTCCTGCGTCGCTGCCGGGGCAGAGCCGGGGGAGCCAGCACACTTTGCGGGGCCGGTGCAGAGGAGGTAGGCAGAGGCCCTCTTTATTATTGTTTCTACTTCCCTCAAGCCGAGTAAAGCTGCAGGTCTTGCGCCGGGGGAGGGTGGGCTTAGCGAAGGTGAATTTCCTAAGGAAATCTTGGAGGCTGAGAGTGTGTGTGTGTGTGTGAGCGAGCACCGGAGCTTTCTCGAGCCCCCGCGCCTTGTCTGGGCTCTAATCTCAAAAACTTTTTTATCTGGGCTGAAACTCACTGAAACCACTTCCTGTTTTTTTTTTTCTTTTTCTTTTTCTTTAAGCATATACACATATAGAGACTCTTACGCTTGGTTTTTAGAGACTCTAAATATTAGTGTGGGTCTGACTCTCCCGCAGGGTTGTGGCTGTGCAGCTTAAGTGGAAAAAGTTATCTGTAAAGAGATTACAGGAGGGGGAGGTGGTTGTGGGGACCCAGGAGAGAAGAGGCGTCAGAATCAAGTCTTTGGCTGGTTAGAGGGAAGTTCGCGTCTCTGCAAAGAGGCCTAATGCTCCTGTTCCCACAGAATTTTCTTTCTGTGTCAGGCGGGCATGCTGGGCTTTGTTGCTCTTGCTAACTGGGGTTGTATATGATCTGTACAAACGTGCAATAAATTTACTCAGTTCAATTAAACTGTAGGTATTTGCTGCCTTTCTAGATCTGCAGAAGTGGGAAGTGTGTCTTTGCACCCTTTACAGTTGTTAATTCATTTCTTGCTGTTTTCATTCCTGGCTTAAAAATGTATATAAGAATGATGCACACACCTTTTCTTTTCTGGGAATTCTACACCCAAGTTGTCACCATCTAGTGGAGGCTAGTAGAGACATGTGCATGGCACTGAGTTCTGAGTTTTCTGGGCTTTGCATTTTTAACTAAATGCATATTCAAGCAGAAATGAAAATTTTCACCGAGTTGGGTGGGGGGTATATGTCTGCACTTCGGTAAAGGAGGTATTTAATAAAGCAACAGTAATATGGAAAAGTTCTTGAGGACTTACTGTGTACCAAGCTTTGTGCTAAGAGCTTCGCTTTCTTGATCTCATTTAATAAATAACAGACTTTTGAAGTAGATATTGTTATTGTCCCCATTTTTCCAGTTGAGACCAAAGCCAGGCAAGTTAAATAACTTGCCCAAGTCACAAAGGTTCTCGGTGGAGCCCACACTCTGAACTAGTAGATTATACTGCTAGTTTCTAGTTTGTTTACCTTTTAGTAAAATTGGGACTGTCAAAAGCACTACTTCTTCAGGCTGTTACTCAGATCATGTGCATCCCTAACGCTTTCTCCAAGGTACACACTTCTGGTATGTTTGCATGACGTTCATGGGTTCATTCTTTCATTCAATACTCACAAGTATTTATGTGATACAGAATGTATACCAGGCACTGTGCTAGGTATTGGGCATACCTTATTGAATAAGGCAGAACCCAACCATGCCCTTGTGGAGCTCAGTCTTTAAGTCAGTTTATTTTGGCTTATATTGTTAGCTTTCACTAGTGATATTTGCTGTTTAAGGAACTTCTGCCCAATGAGTTAAACAGAAGACGGCATCAGTATGAGTCCTGACACATAGGATTTCCTGTCTGCAGACTGACTTTTTGAGTACTGTAGTAGAAATGGCATGTGAAACAAATCCTCACCTACAATTAGATGGGAACAGATTCCTGGGTGCTCAGTGTTTAAACCCTGAGAGCAAACCTGTCAAATGACATAGTTTGAGTTATTTGCTGAGGCCTGCCTTCTCAAAGTCCAGAATTTGAGCAGATAGAATAAGAAAGGTAGAGGTGTTCCAGATGTAGGCTGGCAGAAGAGACCACAGCACTTTGGTTTCCTGGATGATCTCCTTGGTGTGGTGGTTGAACTTGGTGCTCTTGTGTAATGGAGCATTCTCCTGGCAGGGGTTTTCCTCCTTTGCTGTTGCTAGGGCAGCAATTCCTACAGCAACCCTCTACTTACACACACACAGACATGCGTGCATGCACATGGCTTCTTAAAAGTATGAACTAATTTCAAGTTTATTGTTACTAAGCATTGTTTACTCCCTCCATGCTTGTTCACCCCTCCCCACCATAAAAAAAAACTTACCTTTTATTTCAAATCTTTACTTGTACTCTTTTTCTATATCCTTAGCTCTTCTGACAACCTGGTTACTACTAGTATCATCCATGGTCTTGGGAAAATACAGTATCTTTAAAAAAAAAAATGAGTGAGTCATATAATCTTCCTCATTTTGAAACCAAAACAAGTGAACTGGAGAAAATATAGCAGAACTGCTTGTTGGCAGAGGGGGCAAGCCAGAGAGCACATATGCTTGTCTTTCCCCTCTAGTTCCCCATCTATCAAGGGGCAATTCATGAGAGGCAGTGGCAGGGCTGTGGTGCCCACTTGCAGGCCTGAATGTCAGCAGATCCACTGGGTCTGGTTGTGTGATTGCCATACATGAGGGATTTTACTGAGCTCCTGAACTGATATGTGATCTCCTAGTTGAAGCTGACAAGTGGAATTCATTTTCCCTCTTCTATCTGCCTGGGCACTAGGAAAGTCTTGTTTAGGGGGCATTCCCTCTAAGTAGCAGGAGAAAGATGAGAAGGAAGAAATACAGAAAAGAGCCCTGTGTCTGTGTTTTTTTTTTTTTTTTTCCTTTTCGACCTTTGAAAGCAAACATTGCTCTGTTGCAGATTTGAGTGTTGAGGATTAGGAGGGACATTTGGGTTAAGGGTAAGGTATATATGATATGCATAGAACCCTGGTTCCTCTTCTGGATGGCTTCAGTCTAGGGGTCATGTACATATCACCACAGTGAAATTTCATTTAGTGGAATGGTTTTTTAAAATTTAATGTTCCTAAGTTATGTTGCCACATTGCAGGAAACTTAGAAATTAGAGAGCAGTGAGAAATATTTTCTGTAATGTGGGAGGGCTATTTCCATGTTATTGGGCGTTGAAGGATGCAGCTTGGGGTTGTAGCTGGAGGGTTTGTAATGGGTATTAGAAGCTTTTAACAGCTGTGGATCTGAGACCCAGGAAGCAATCAGGTGAGCCTTGGGTGATTGCTGTTGAGTGTCAAGATCTGTTCATTCCAAACCTGGCTGGGATTCAAGGAACAGCAGCTGTTCTCTTGGGATGATTGTTAGTTCATGAGTATCTCTGTGTAAAACGTTTTATGTGAAAAAGTAGATGTGCTGGGGAAAGAGGTGGGTACCTCTTACAAGGCTTGGATTTTAGCGGCAGAGTCTCAGATATCTGTGTGTTCTTCCTTCTTGTGTCTGTGACGGTGTCCTTTTTCTTCCCTTTTAGTTTTTTGGCCTAAAAACCAGCAGTGTTCCTCCATTTGCTCTCTCAACCCCTGGTTCTTACCTGAGTGTGGAAGTCTCCACTCTGATGGTCGACCTTGTAGTGCTGAGTTGGGTCACATCAGCCGTGAAGGGCCAACTGTGCTACTGTCAGGGCTGGGGGACAGTTGAGTCTCTGTGAAGGTACTGGGTATAGCAACAGCAGGAAGTGCAGCAACTGCAGGGAGAACTGAAATGGGTTTCACAGACTCTGGTGTTGCTTGATGTACTCTCCCTTCCTGGCTCTTACATCTAAAAAAAGGGAAAATAGCCACCCTTGAAACATCTGAAGGCTACATGCCAAGAATTCATGCAGTACTCCTGAAACAGGATATTACTGAAGCATTTTTTCTCAAGCAGAAACAGATGTAGTTCCCTGTTACTGTCCCCAGTGTTAGTGGATCCTTAAAATTACCTGATAGTAGTGTGCCCTTAAATGTACTCCCCCTCCCACATACATACACAAGTGGTTTTTTCTGTTTGTTTTTGGCAGAGCCCCATTGCTTGATTTTGGGGAAGTGAGCCTGGGATTCCTGATGACGGTATTAAGTTCTTAGTGGGTTTGCATATGGCAGAGGTGGTGAGTGACAATTCTTTATTACTCAGAAGAGGATCTTCTGTGGTGGAAAATCAAATGATTCAGGATTCTTTTCTCCTGCAGTTGGAGATTGGAAACAAAACCTCAGAGAAGAGACAAGAATAGGGACTCTTACCCAGTCTCCCCTTTCTTACCATTGTTTCTAAAGGAGGGACAGTGTCTAATCTTTCCAAATCCAGTTTATGACCAGCAGTGACTTGCGTTCACCCACAGAAGTTTAAAATCAGAGCATGGAATTGCTCCTTATGTAGACTGTCCTTGCTGGAATTTTCTTTGGCTAGACTAGGCTTTGGCTTTTGACAAAGCCTGTAAAATGAAACTGGCTTCTGGGAATGGGATAGGAGTCTGTTTATCCAACTCTTCCTTCTTTGGGTTGCTCTCAGTTGATCTCAATAAACTAAATGGGTAGAAATTTGGAAAAAATAACTTGAAAGAGAGAGGGAGCAAGGTGGTTTTCCTTATTTCGCTTTTATGTATGTATGTATGTATGTATGTATGTATGTATGTATGTATGTATGTATGTATGTATTTATTTATTTATTTATGGCTGCTGGCCAATATGGGGATCTGAACCTTTGATCTTGGTGTTACCAGCACCAAGCTCTAACTGACTGTGCTAGCTGGCCAGCCCCTGCATTTTAAATTGTAGTAGTCTGTGCAAACCATTTGAGGAAAGACTGAGGGGGATTTCTTTTTTTTCTTTTTTCTTAAATTGTAGATACCCTGGGATAAGATTACAGAAAGCTTGGAAAACAGAGGGGAAAAATCACCGTGATTCTACCACCCAAACACAAACATCCTTTTTTATGTATTGTTTTTTCCAGCTTCTTTTGGTAATCCCCGTACATACAGTTTTGTATTCTTTTTTTCACTTAGCATTATACCATAAACATTTTCCTGTGATGACATATACCCTTTATAATTTTTATTGCTATTTTTTTATCTTTTCTTTTTGGTGGCTGGCTGGTATAGGGATTGAACTCTGGACCTTGGTTCTTTATAATTAGTTTTAATGGCTTTATAATGTTGTGTAAAATAGATGAGCTGTGATTTAAAAGTCTTCCCTTATATATTTAGATTATTTCTAAGTTTGCTGAAGATTTGGGGGGGTAGCATTTTATTTTGTCTTACCATTTTTAAAAAAAGAATCAGCTTTGTAGAGACATAATTTACATATCATAAAATTCACCCATTTAAAATGTGCAATTCAGTGGTTTTTTAGTATATTTACAGAGTTGTACAACCATCACCATAATCTAATTTTAGAACATTTTCATCACTCCAAAAAGAAACCCATTAGCCCCTAACTCCCTCTTTCACTATAGTCCCCCAGCCCTAGGCTGCCACTTATCTACTTTCTTTTTCTATAGGTTTGCCTGTTTGGACATTTCATATAAATTGAGTCATATGATATGTGGTCTTTAGTAACTGGCTTCTTTACTAGTGTAATTTTTTGAGGTTTATTCATTTTATAGCATGTATCAGTATTTCATTACATTTTATTGCTGAATAATATTCCATTGTACCCATCTACTGCATTTTGTTTATCCATAAGTTGATGAATATTTGGGTTGTTTCCATTTTTTGGTTATTATGAATAATGTTGCTAAGACAAATATTTTTGTGGACTTATACTTTATGTTTTCATTTCTCAGGGAGACATTTTAAAAGCTGTTATCGTATTTCTACTTTGAGGGTGACATTTGGTATACAGTTTGAGGAAGAACAGTGTTACAGTAAAATCTCTTGGTCCCACAGTGTAGAAGATATTGACCTGAATCAAGAAAAGATGCTACCAAAAAAAAGCTGGGTTTATGAATTTTGAACTCTACAGAAGCAATGTTTCCAATAGTTTGGTGCAGAACTTTTAAACGTTGGTGAGAGTTGACAGACACAATAGTTCCTAAATTCAGTGTCCAGGTACTGCTGCTTTAAAAAAAGAAGATTTCCAAAGTGAAGCTTCAGTTCTAAATCACATCATTGTGTTTTATAGAGAGAACTTTACCATGAACCCCACAGAGCCTTTCCTATCAAGTGTAATTTGTAGTTCTCAGAAGCTTTTCTTTCCCTTGTGAAAAATTCCATGCTAGTGTACTGTCTCTGCACCTGCTCGGAGGCTTCTGCTGGGCTGGGAGTGGAATGCTTACTAAATAGAGAGCCAACCAGCAAGGTAGAGAGGAGCGGGGAGGGGCTTTGAGTGTGGTGGAAATGCAGGTCTGAAAAAGAATGCTCCTTACAACAGCTCTCACAGGACTCTTACAGGTGGACCTTGGTTACACCCAAGGTTAAAAATACAGATCATGCCACACACAAAAAGGAGCAGATGGTGCTGCTGGGAGTGTCATTTCCTCTACAGGATTTATCCCTGAGTGGTTTTACATAATGCCAGCCATAGTAACAAAATAATGCAACTGCATGTCTCCTTTCGCCCTTGCCCTAATTGGAACTACTAGCATTTGTGATCAATAGCTGGTCTTGCTTTCCCTGCTCCTAGATCCCTACTAAAAGTTCTTGAAGGTATGCATGTGCAGGCCATCTAATTGTTTTATCAGAGGATCAAGATGGTTTCACCCCAGAGAAACGTGGGATAGGGCACATGCCCTTTGTCCAACAAGACAGGTAAAAACTGGGAACTTGGAATTATCTCTGGGGTCTTGTATCTGGAGCCAAGCCTGAGGATTAGTTCTTACAGGAAGTTCAGTGTGTGTGTGTGTGTGTGTGTGTGTGTGTGTGTGTGTGTGTGTGTGTGTGTGTGTGTGTGTGTGTGTGTGTGTGTGTGTGTGTGTGTGTGTGTGTGTGTGTGTGTGTGTGTGATGTGGTGAATGCAGGAAGTTCCCTACTGTGTGTGTGTGTGTGTGAGAGAGAGAGAGAGAGAGAGATGTGGTGAATGCAGCTATAACTTCCCTGGCAAAATCCATTACCCAAAATTTTGGGATTTGGAGGCCCTACCTGTTAATGCACATTCTGTTCCCAAATCCTAGGAGTTTCCAAAGTCTGAGTGAGGTGAGATAAGACTCTTATCCGAAGATTTGAATTTTCGATTGTAGGTATCTAGAGGCTACCAAAACTCCTTGGTTTGTTGTACAAGTATGTGAAGAGACTCTGTAGGCTGAATGTTAGAGCTGGAAGGGTGGGCATCGTCTTATTCTACCTCCTTATTTTATAGAAAAGAAAAATGGGAAATGGATGCTCAGAGCTGACTTGCCTGAGTGGTGAAAGGGACAGTGGAGAAGGCAGCGCTCCTGATTCCTAATCTAGTGCTTTGTCTATCCCATTGTGATCACCTCCTTGTTTCTTATCCTCCTCTGGGCCCATCCTAGGAAAGAGGATTGGGAGCCCAGCAGGGGGTGTGGTTCGTATTGTTCTGAATAAACTCATGTCCCTTCTGTGATTGTGGTTTTGAGTCTAATAGTGAGATTACAAAGGGGAATGAGTCTTTAAGTCCAGTTCTTCTGAGGGAGAACTATTCTTAAAATGGGTGCAGTTGCGCTTAGGCTGGGCCTGCTGAGCTATTTTGTCTCTGTGCTGTGCTTCTTTGCCATTCAAAAATGCCACCTGAGGGCCGGCCCGTGGCTCACTCGGGAGAGTGCGGTGCTGATAACACCAAGGCCACGGGTTCGGATCCCTATGTAGGGATGGCCGGTTAGCGCATTTCAGAGAGCCTGGTGCTGACAACTCCAAGTCAAGGGTTAAGATCCCCTTACTGGTCATCTTTATTAAAAAAAAAAAAAAAAAAAAAAAAAAAAGCCTCCTGACTTGAGGCAAGTAGGATGTATTTTCTGTCATTTTTCCCTTTGGCCTCCCCCTTGCCTAGGTAGGAGAGTGGCAGGTGCTGTTAGCATCCTAGATATAGTAGGATTGCTTGAAGATTGGAACATGCTGCATGGGAGAGCTGATTCCACCCCTGCACCACCCTATAAGCAGACCAAAACCCTTCACAGCCATGGTTCTGACTTCCTCAGTCTTATTTTATCAATCAGACATCCACCCAAATGCAGTGTGAATGCACATCTCTAGGTGTATGTCTCTAATCAGGAAGGAAACAGGTCATCATGTGTGTTAGCTTTCCCCATCCTGGAAAGCCAATGAGCAGAGTTTTGCGTTTAGTGGCTGCTGCTGTTTCAATTGACTTGCTCAAGATATTTGTAGAGAATTAACAAATGGTATGTTGGCTAGTACACACCTTTATTCATTCTTGATTTCCCACCCCCCTCCAGGTAGAAACTCTGCCATGGGCAGGCCATCTACCTCCTTGTTTCAGTCCTGTGGGGATTTTGCTTGTTACACAGCAGGTTAGCAAGAAAAACGGGCTCTGGGTTTCATAAGAGTTTATTGGTTCATCTTTTTTTCTCTTTACACACCCCCTCAAGTCATGATAATTTGTGAACTGATTATCTGGTTGGACTATGACATCATTCTGGTGGGAGGCACATATGTATATGGTTGCTGCAGAAACCAAAAGGAAGTAAGTCTCATCATTTGCTTGGTACATATTTAGTGAATGCTTGTGCTAGGCACTAGGTATACAGTTGTGAACAAAGAACAAAATGGACACAATACTTGCCTGCATGGAGTTAGCAGTCTGGAGGAATACCTGTGAGTTTTTAAATTTGGGAGTAGTATTGGAGGAATCTGCTGTGTACAGTAGACTTTCAGCTTGACTGCTCTGGCTTTGTTGGTGACTTATGCACTCCAAGCCAGCAGTCACCTTGGAGGGGAGGAGGACTTGAAAAGTATCCTTGGAGAGCCCTGGCTTCCCTAGTGAGAAGGCAAATGCCAGTCTCTGCAGAGTGAGCTAGGTCTAGAAGTTTGGTCCATTGCGAGAATTTCTGTTTTCTGGCTTTACTTAACCAGTTTATAATCTGAGGATGTTTTTGGATCCTTAAAAACGCTTTTTTTTAATGGAGAGAAAAGCAGGTGTAGGTTCATCGGTGAGGAATTGGGAGAAGGGAATAGACAGGACCAATGGTATGAATTCCTTAGGGAATCTCTTTTTCTTTTCCCATCTCCCCTAAACCTCAGTTTTAGATAGAAATATTGATTTGTGAGATCTCTTTTTCTGCTATATCTGTGGCTTTATAACCTGCTGGGGGCACTGAAGGACCTAGGCTCCCAATAAACCTAGGTCCCCATATATTTTACCTTGGTGGGTAACCATCTGTGTAGGCCTAGGTTCCAGGCTGACATTGGAAGTTCCCTGCGGTCAGTGACTGTCTCATCCACTTCTTTGTATCCACTCCTGGATTAATCAGTTGATTTATAAGTGATTGACCAGGTGTAGAGGATTAAAATAAAAAGTGTTGGGGGGCAAGGTGACTTTTATGCCATGAGCCTTGATGACAAAGAATGAAAGAGTGGTGTTACTGATGAAATTCTAAAAATGGATGCATTTAGAGGGAGGCCTGTTTTGAGTGAAACAAATATAAACAAGGTGGGAAATATGTTAACATTCAACAAGTTCACCCAGACTGGTGGCAGGAAAAGAAGAAAGCGCAGGAACCATGGTGGTGGGAGGTGAAAGAAAGAGGGGGCTATTGGAGATTGTCCAAAATATTTTAGCAAGGCCAGTGGAAAGCAAACTACAGGGCCCCTTAAGTATTATGGTTGAAGAGCAGAGAGTCATCCATGCTACTTTTCAGGTGCAAATCTTAGTTTCTAGGATTCTGTTGTACTTTTAAAAGCCTCAGGAGGCATCAGTCACGCCCTAAAACCAACTTACACATTTGCCTCTGCAGTTTGGAGACGTAAATATATTTAGCATCCAGTGCAAATCGGATTTCAGGCAAGGAAGTAGTTAAAATAGGATGATTTGTTTCTCTTTGTTCTCCAGAATTGAGTTTTTTGCACGGGGGTGGGGGGGGGAGGTCAGTTCTATTGCTTCTGGAATTATATTTTATAGTTGTGTGGGTCATTTCATTTGAAGGTCTGTGCATGCTTATTTAAAAGCACAGCTTGGGGCTAGAATTGTGCCGGTAGTTCCAGCTGCGGCTGCGGAGCGCGGGGCCTCTGCGCGGTGGTTAATGGGGTGTTTTTGTTGTTGGCGTGTCGCTGCAGGAGCCATATATTGAAGACGATGTCTGGAAGCTTCTACTTTGTAATTGTTGGCCACCATGATAATCCTGTTTTTGAAATGGAGTTTTTGCCAGCTGGGAAAGCGGAATCCAAAGACGATCATCGTCATCTGAACCAGTTCATAGCTCATGCTGCTCTTGACCTAGTAGATGAGAACATGTGGCTGTCAAACAACATGTACTTGAAAACTGTGGACAAGTTCAACGAGTGGTTTGTGTCAGCATTTGTCACTGCAGGACATATGAGGTTTATTATGCTTCATGACATAAGACAAGAAGATGGAATAAAGAACTTCTTTACTGATGTCTATGATTTATATATAAAGTTTGCAATGAATCCATTTTATGAACCCAATTCTCCTATTCGATCAAGCGCATTTGACAGAAAAGTTCAGTTTCTTGCGAAGAAACACCTTTTAAGCTGAATGCAGAAAAATTCCAAAATAAAGTGTAACCACAGTGGGGTATACTCATTAATGTGTTCATTGTAAGTAACATGATTAAATAGCCTGGAAAACTTAAAAAAAAATAAAAAAATAAAAAATAAATAAATAAATAAAAGCACAGCTTGGGGCTGGCTGGTTAGCTCAGTTGGTTAGAGTGCAGTCTTACAAACCAAGGTCATGGGTTCAGATCCCCACACTGGCCAGCTGCCAAAAAACAAACAAAAAAAGCACATCTTGGAAAGAAGGGCTGCGCTGTACAAATGTTGATGTGCTTTTCTTGTGGTATATGTGAACAACAGTAGAATTAACAGATTTCAGAGCCTTTGGTGTCGGTATAACTTTCTGTGAATAGTGAAGATATTAGTAGGGTGACATTAAGGCAACAAGGTGGGGTATTTTTCAAGCATTGCATTTGAACTGATCTATTAATTGAACAAGTATTTATTGATTGCCCTTGCCCATATAATTATCTCCCCACAGGGATTCTTTGTAGCACACAGTTTAACAGTTAATTATGCATTTTTCGAATTGTTCTCCAGTGTTTTCTCCTTATAGATTTCAAACTCCTTGGGGATGGTTTGAGTTTCCTCTGTGTATGCTATGCAGGTTGGACATACATATTAATAGCAATAATCATTTTACAAAATGCTTTCACCTAAGACATCTTGTATAATACTGTGAGGAAGATTTTTGTCCCATTTTACAAATGGGAAAGACAAAGGCCTTTGGTAACCAGTAGGGGCTTAGCAGCAACTATACTTGTATAATAGTGATACTGAGTCCGCTGGGATTCAAAAGCTAAATCAAACATTGGTGGCTTACGTTGGGAAATGGGTAACCTCCTGGGATTGCAGACTGGATGAACTTTAACTTGCTGAGGAAGAGTAATATAGTAGCAATAGCTCTCTTTCCGTTTCCCCACCTCCTCAGCACAGGTATCCTCAAGGTCAGGATGTCAGTAGGTTTTTGTGTACTGATGGGATGAAAATGTGAACGTGTACATAATTGGAAAGGGCAGTCTTCATTTTCTAAATAAGGAAGAAGCATTCCCATATGGTACGAAGGGCTTTTATTTTTATTTTTTGGAGGAGGCAGGAGGCCACAGGGACAAAACTCTGGTTTCTAGAAATCCACGTGGTTGACAGTTAATTAGAAGGTTCAGGTGGGAGTAAGCCAGAGCAGAAATTCTGAGTTCCTTGGGGTCCAAGGACTCTGTGATGGAGATTTTGAGCAGCTCTGCAAGCTTACCCTGTATCAGTCGTTGGAATCTTTGTTTTACTGTCCTTCTATAGGTGTGTTCTGACTCTAGGCAGCAGTGGAGGGTCCAGGGCGCCCCGAGGTGCCCCCCATGCTGTTTCCAAAGGGGAACTGTCTTCGCTTCAGAACTTAGGAGGGCTCCTGAAGGAGCTTCCTTCCTTTTGCTGTTGACATGAGGAGACCAGTATCTCTTGGTGAGACTTCTCTTTCCCATAGTCCTGCCCTTGCTGTCAGAGGCCAAAGATGGGGCTGTGTGGGCAGTGAGGAGGTTGGAGATGAAGGTACCGTCTTACCCATGGCGGCTTAGGTTTGAAGGATATGAAGCAGTGCTGATGTTCTTGGGGCAGGGATGTGCTTGGACAGCCCTCTGTTTTTCCCATTTAGTTGGGAGAGGGGAGGAGTAAGTCTGGCTGTGGGCCAGGCACAGTTTCCCTTTTTCTATGATGAGTGAAAGTGGACAGTTGTTTTAAGAAGTGGGTACTTAGTAGGAGGCAGTGGAGGGTAGTGGGCTTTGGAATCAGAGTGACCCTTCTTTCAGTATTAGCTCTGCCATCTACCAGCTGTAAGACCTTGAGCAAGTTTAACCTCTTTGACACTCAGTTTTATCATAAAGTGAAAATGATGTTAACGTTACCTATCCCCAGATGGGTAGCTACCAAAATATTAATGATTACCTGGGGTGGGGAGTTCTGGGTGATGAAGGGTAAAGGGAACTATAACTTCTTAAACTTCCTTTTTGTGTCATTTGAATTTTTCACTATTGGCATATATAACTTGAATAACTTATTAAAATTATATTTAAAAGTACCCCCTCATGGAATTGTTATGAAAATCAAATGAAATGGGATATTTAAAATAGTAGGTACAGTGTCTGACAACTAACAGATGTTCAAATGGCAGTTTGGGGAAGAAGTGCTATTAATTAGTAGCCTACCCTTGCTTTTGTAGTGTTAGATTTTCTATCTGGCTGTGTAGCTTTGAGAAACTCTTAGTTTTGTTAAGCCCCGTCTTCCTCAAGTGTAAATTGGGGTCAACAGTATAATACTGTGAGGAAGATTTTTGTTACTACTACATGTGGGGTTTTGAGGATTAAATGAGATGAGACACATAAAGCTGGTAACCTGATATCTGGCACATAGTAAGTGCTCAGTAAATACTAGCTGTTACCAGCTGTTAACCTCATGATTATGCTTGAAAAGAGATGGGGGTTGTACCCACTTTAAGTTATAGAAAGTGAGGCACAGAGTAATTAGGTGATTTGTCTAGGTGAGATGTTGGGTTAGCAACAGAAATGGGACTGATGCCTGTATGGTCTTCCTCGTATTTCAGCACTCGCCCTGTCAGAGTGGGTGGCAGCAAACCTCAGAGGTCTTGCAAGTGTGCAGAAAGGAAGCACTGGCCAGGGCTGTGAATGTGAAGCCCAGCAGAGCCGGCCAGTGTGGACCAAGGAGTTAGCAAGGATTAGTCTGTTTGGCAGGGCTGAGTGAGGGGGAGAGGCTGGCTTAGGATCACTTTCCCTCTTTGCAGAGCAGGTGGACCATATCCAGAAGGACTGAGGGGAGGGGCTTGTTCATCTCCTTTTTCTTTCACATCTTCCTGGTGTTGGTAGCTGGCAGACTCCTGACCACTGCCCTTGTTGTGGCTTTAGTCCTCTGAATTCTGTCAGGTCCAGACACTTCAGGTCTGGCCTTCTCTGTGAAACCAGCTTCTCCAAGGGAAGGCCTCTCTCTCCACACCGTTGTGGTGCTGCACGTGACATCCCGTCTGCTCCCATAACTAACTGCCTGTTTGTGGGACTGACTGGTAGAGTGGAAGCTAGTCTTGGTGGGAAATAGGTTGGGTTGTTGAGTAAAAAACTAAGGAAGCAGGGGTTTACTCTGTTTCTCTTTTTTTGGCTTCTGGCTGATATGGGGATCTGAATCCATGACCTTTGTGTTATAAGGCTGTGCTCTAACCAACTGAGCTAACTGGCCAGCCTTGGTGGGAAGTAAGTTTTGAGCTTTGCTGTGGACTCCTGTTCTGTTTTTTACATTTTGAGAGGAAAAAACCCTGAGTGATTTCTACCCAGTACTGTTTCTGGAGAGCAAGAGTTTGTCATCCCCAAACTCAGTCCTGGGGCCAGAGCTGATTAAGCCCCCGGCTTCCCTCCTTGGGTTTTTACAGTACACTTCTCACCTTGCCCTTTCCTTTCTCTCCTTATCAGACTTTTCCACATTTGCCCTGCTCCCTTCCTTTTTCACAGGGGTCACAGGCAATGCAGTGTTTGCAGTGCTACCAATCTGAGTTTGTGTGGTGGACTGGAGGAAGGAGTGTGCATATTTATATAGACTCTTGCACTTGATAGTTTTTGTATTGTTTGCATGTGTTTCAAATATATCCTTTTCCTAATTTGCATTTAGTGGTGGCTGACAAATCCTGTAGCCCATTTTTCTTTGGAATATTTCCTTGCTGTGGGTATTGGGTTCACATCGAATAATTCCCCATCAGGATCTGAAAAGTATGAGGGAGACTATCCATGGTGCACCCACTTTTTCATATTTAATACCAACCAAGTCACCACACCTTTTTAGACGATCTGCTCTGACTCCTTTTCGCTTGACAACAGGAGGATCCTAGGAGGATCTTAAAGACCTTGTGGAAGGGACCCTCTTACTTTTACCAAGTGGCAAAATAAGAATCTCCAGTGGAGAAGCCACCTTCCCACCCCCTTGGTGAAAGCCCCTCTACAACCCAAGTTGTTCAGGACTTTTCTTTGCTATTAAAGTTGTTTCTTTACTATTTATGTTTTTTGAAGACAGTCTTGCTTAAACTAATTCTGATGAAAGGGTGATGACTGAAAGTTTTAGGGAAGGTGCTTAAGGGGAGAGGTGTGACACATTGCCTTGGAGCTGTCATCTAGGATGCCACCTTTTGAGAACCATATTGCAGGCAGTCCCTGGCCTATGTGAAGTCCTGCCTGAGCCTTACAAGAAATGAACCAGATGGTATTTCTAGTAAAACTGGCAGATGTTCTTGCTTTCAGAATTAATTAAAAATTTTTACATGGAAATATGGGATTATGGGGCTCTTCCTTTTGGGGTTTTTGTTGAATGTGGAGGTGCTGCCTTTACCTTAAAAAGACTTTCTTAGGGCCGGCCCGTGGCTCACTTGGGAGAGTGTGGTGCTGATGGCACCAAGGCCATGGATTCGGATCACTATATATGGGGATGGCCGGTTGGCTCACTTGGGAGAGCGTGGTGCTGACAACACCAAGTCAAGAGTTAAGATCCCCTTACCGGTCATCTTTAAAAAAAAAAAAAAAAAAAAAAGACTTTCTTTATCCCTTGCTTCTGGCCAGAAATGACTCTTAACTCTATGTCTTCCCATCTCCTCTGATTACTTTCTCTTATCAAATGGTTCATTTGTGGTGGGGAGGTACAAAGTGACCGGTCTGCTCTCTAGTATAATTTGAAAGTTGCTGATGGGACCATATGCCTGTTACAGAGATACCACTGGTGACTAAGTGTTGATCATTTGAGTCACTCCTTTGGTTTAAGACATTTGGGTTTAGCAGGTATGATGCTAGAAATAGTGGCTATATAAGACTAGCTCAGAAAAGAGAGAAGAAAAATCTCCTGGGCAGGAGACAAGGCAGGTAGTACTGAGTGGATCCCTGTGCTAGGCACTGTGCTAGGTGCTTTACCTATGTGGGCTAATGCTCACTCTATAAATTAGGAAGCCAAGATCTGAAATATTAAGTACTGTCATTTACTGTGTTGGAGTGATTCCAAAGCCTGTGTTTTTTATCGTGACAGATGAAGTATATGTGGATTAGAAACCTGGGGAGGGGGATGAAATGGTGAGGGAAACATAACAAATGCCTGGAGAGAGGAGGGTAGGAACAGGTGGAAGCTGCAGTGGTGGGGCGCTTGGGAATGGATAGTCCTGTTGAAGGGTGTGGAAAGGAGAGGTTGGTTAGCAGAAACAAGGTGAAATGGAACAGGAGAGGTTGGGGTGTCTCTTGGAGGAGTATAATGTTGGATGAAGGCTGCTCTTCCCTGAGGGATGCTTCCTGGGGTTTGCTTGGGGCCTGGAGAACCAGGTAGCCTCTGTAGTTAGGCAGTTTGATTCCCACAGGAAGCGTTTTAATCCCCGGTATTTATAGACTGGCCTGTACTCTAGTGAAAGGCAACTCCCATTTCAGTTAGTTACTAAGGCAGCATTATCTGCCTTTGAAACACCACATTTATGGGTCCCCTTTTGGCCCAGCAGGAGGGGCTGGGTAATGCCCCATTGTATTACCCTGATTCCCCGCTGCCTCAGAGGTTGTGCAGAGACAGTTCTGCCACTTCCCTCCAAGTGACCTCTGGCTGCTCCCTCTCCCACAGATGCTCCTTTTCCTCTCAGAGATGAGTTGGAGTCAGGACTGGGAACAGTAGCCCTCTTGTCTCTGTTCAAGTTGGCCAGGAATGCCCAGGAATGATGATTCTGGTTTTCCAGCTTTGTGCCACAAAGCTGGGGTTGCTCTGTTTACTGCATGACCAACCCTACAGTCGTCCAATTCAACGTGGGTTTATTGAGCACCTTCTGGTGTGTGTGTGTGTGTGTGTGTGTGGGGGGGGGGGTTGCTCTGTTTACTGCATGACCAACCCTACAGTCGTCCAATTCAACGTGGGTTTATTGAGCACCTTCTGGTGTGTGTGTGTGTGTGTGTGTGTGTGTGTGTGTGTGTGTGTGTGTGTGTGTGTGTGTGTGTGTGTGTGTGTGTGTGTGTGTGTGTGTGTGTGTGTGTGTGTGTGTGTGTGTGTGTGTGTGTGTGTGTGTGTGTGTGTGTGTGTGTGTGTGTAGGGGGTGGGTGGGTGGTATACAAAGATGACTGAGTCAGTTCCCTGACCTAATGAGGGAGACTGATGAGTAAAGAGCTCCTACAGTCAGGCTAGTTCCTTTTCCTTATAGTGGGGAGTGTGCATAAGCTTTCAGTCTTGTCTAAGTTACATGGCTATTGTGAGGATTGAGTGTAGAAATAGTGAATTGAGACTGCTTTGAAAAGTGTAAAGCTCTAGGTTCATGCAAACCTTTCTTAATATTATATGATTAGCTGATAATGAAAGCTAACAAGTATTGAATGCTTTCTGTGTGCCAGGCACTGTTCTAAGTGCCTTATGAGGGTATTTCAAAAAGTTTGTGGAAAAGCAGAATTAAAGGATGATATAAATCTTTCCACGAACTTTTTGAAGATCTTTCATATTTTTTAGCTTATTTAATCTGCACAGCACTTTTAAGTAGGTTGCTTATATTGTACCCATTTTATAATTAAAAGAGCGTTAAAATAACTTCCCCAGGGTGGCACAGCTGGTAAGAAGCAGAGCCAGGCAGTCCAAACTCTTGGCCACATACTGTGTGCCTTCTGTAAAGATCTTGCGGAAGTGAGGGAATAGACGTAGTCCCACCTCAAGGAAAGGCAGCAGCCAGGACTTACCCTGAGAGACTAGAAAAGAGCAGAGAAGGGTCAGGCTGGTGCCCAAGAAAGCATCAGCATTTCTGCACAACTTAATTAAATTACTGAAACTGTTTCCGAGCTTGGAGCCATCTTTCTTGGATGGTAATACAATTGAAATAGATAATTTAAGCCAAGGAAGGACAAAATTGGTGAGTTCACATATGTGGAAGGACACT
The DNA here is from genome assembly GCF_027409185.1 of Cynocephalus volans. Lineage (NCBI taxonomy): Eukaryota > Metazoa > Chordata > Mammalia > Dermoptera > Cynocephalidae > Cynocephalus > Cynocephalus volans. The sequence continues at coordinate 151,102,507 of NC_084462.1, forward strand.
TATTGATTCTGACTGAAACACAGAGAGGCATAACCTTAAAGTGAATGCATCTTTATTCAATTTACAAATGAATGCAAAGACCCAGGCAACATGCTTTGTGTTTGGACTCTTACAGAACACACATTAAAAAAAAAAATAATGCTTCCCCTCACAGCCCTTTTCCATTGAAGTTTTTATTAAGAATATCTGAATTTGACTAGTAATACGCAGTACATCCATCTTTGGCATTTTTTTCTAGAGAAGTCAAGCTCATTTTTTTGAGGCACCTTCTAGCCAGGTAATTTCAGATGTGGAAGATTAGGGGCAAACATACATGCAGATCATGGAAAAGGCAATTTCAGATGTATGGCTGTAAAGAGAGCTCTCAATGTTAATGTCTCAGAATTCCTATTTTACTCTATTATGTCAACAGCTTTCTTTACATGTGGGGCGGGGCCTATGACTGAAAGTGATCATCTGTTTCACTAGCAGTTCAAGGAAATTAACCATCATCTAGTAACCCATGTTCCCAAAGTTTGTAGTGGCCTCAGAAGTCTCCTAGAATGCCCCAAAGCAGTGCAGTTCCAAGTATGCTTTAGAATCACCTGGACCATCCTAGACCTCCAAAATCAGTCCTCTCATGGGTATCTACATTTTAAACTACCTTTCCTCTGCTTGAGTTCTGAAGTAGACCTGGGAAGCCAAGTCCCACCCCACCTCAAGAGAGTGTATAGCTACAAGCAGCGGTGTGAGTGATCTTCAGAGCTTCCTATTTTCTTTCTATAATGCTGCATCCTCATTCATAACACATCCAGAATAATTTTAACATTTAAATTGAATTAAATTATATAACGTGGAATAAATTTGAACCTCTACCAAGATTGCATGTTTTGGGTTCAGGCTGCTTAGTTTGAAATCCTGGCTTTGTCACTTTCTATCTTTGTGAACTTGCGTATATTATTAAACCTCTCTGTGCCTCAGTTTTCTCACCTAAAAATGGAGAGTAATAATAGTACCTACATTTTAAGGTCGTTGGGAGAATTAAATCAAATATTACATGTAAAATGCTTAGGTCTGTGCATGGTGAATGAGCACTCAAATGCCAGTTAATAATAATAATATTATTATCCTGAGGTTACATGTCACTGGGGTGGTCAGAATTGAGTCCTGCAGGATGACAAAACATCCCTGTCCCTATTGACAGGATCAGGCCCCAGGCTTGTAAAAGTTTGTTTGTCGTCCTTAGGAAGTCTAATACAGAGCACTGGGAAAATGCATGTGATAACAGATATTCTCAGGTCACGTCCTAGTTTTTATTTTCTGAGGCCCCTGTGTGGAAGGTACACTGTGACTGTTCTAGGGTGTAATCAGGATCTGTCACTGGTTGGGGGAAGTACTTGTTTAGAAAACGGCAGAGAGTCCACTAAGTTGTTATAACCAACAGCAGTTTGTTCTTCATTCAGTCTGGGCTCTTTTTCCCCTTATGTTGATTTAATGGTTAGGAAAGAGTGCTAAATTGCACTTTTCTTTGCAAAGATGCACATCTCAAATTTGTTTCTCCCAGTAACTTGTTTTAAAAAGATTTTAAGGGGGCTAGCTGGTTAGGTTACTTGGTTAGAGCATAGTGCTGATAACACCAAGGTCAAGGGTTCGGATCCTCATGCAGACTAGCTGCCAAAAAAAAAAAAAAAAATTGTAAGAAATCACAAGTTATACTTGTTTCTTGAAGAAAGAATAGGAAATACAGATTAATCGCAGCCAGTTCAGAGATTGCCACTGTTCACCCTGGTATTGTGCCGCGCCTCTCTCTAGTCTATGTTGGTCAGAGATGGCAGAGTGGCCGGCAGGGTGCCAGGGCTTCAGAAGGAGAGGCTGCTTTTCTGGGAGCCAGGCTGGCCCTCCTGCGGCTCATAGCCTCATGCCTGCTTTGAGACAAGCATGTGGCAACGCCTGTCCCTGTGTGTCCTCTTCCCTTCAGAGCAGTCACCATTAAAGGTTTACTCCTTGTTTCTAGTGATAACTGTGAAGTCAGAAGCATTTTTGGCCTGGTTCATGTTGATTCTGCTGTCCTGGTTTTGTGCTGATTTTTCACATGCCAGGTGGTTAGGGATCTTGGGCCTCTTTTCTCTGTAGGAACTGGTCCTGGTTCTTAGGGTTGATACTTCTCTCTCCCTCCTCCCTCACTAAATGCAGCTGGGGAGGCTCTGCATTAGAAGGGGAAAACTCATTGCGAAAGGAGAGCACTTCTCTCATGACTTTTAAAATGTGATGCTTCCTTCCCCTTTTCTTCTCAGAATAAGAGCTGCCAGTAAAACTTTAGTGCAGGACTATTGAGATGCATTTAACAGGGTGTGATGGACAGAGGAATTGTCAGTTTCCCCTTTTCTTATCTTCTCATAGATCTCCCCCACCTCCCTTGCAAACGGGAATTACAGGAAATCACAGCTAGCAGATGGGAAGGATGGAATGTGTAACCCCCGTTCCCAGAAACAGGCAGAATGGCTGAGCTGGCTGACCTTAGCATTTGGCGATTATTGAGCCAAACCATTGCCTGAAGATAATGGCACCATCTGGGAATCGAAACCTGAGTCTTTCTGCTCTCGTCCAAGACTCCCCTCTTCTGATTCCCTCCCATCTAGTCAGTGACCAGCCCCCACCAATTCTTTCTTCTGCAGGTTCCTGTCATCACCACCCTGGCCAGACCTTGTCATCCTGGTCTGGCCTTCTAGGCTGCTTTAGTCTCTGGCCAGTTTCAGTTTTTACCTCTAGTGAGACTAGGTAAGAAAGTAAAGCCCTGTGTGTATGGGAGGTAGTATTGCCATCTCTTTCCATGGTGGAGTGCTCCTCGAGGGTGAGGACCGAGTGAGTATTCTTAGTCCTGGCCTATATGAGGCCTTTAGTAAATGTCTGTTGAATTGAATCAGGTCAGGTTTCCCCCCTCAAGAACATTTATTGGTTCCCCACTACCTCCTCCAAGACTGAATGATCCAAAGCTGAATTTCTCTGCATGCTTTTCAAGGCTGTGCAAACTGGCTTTACCTTAAGTATTCAGTTGAATACTTAATATGTTGTGGAATAACGAGTTGGCTATGTGACAGATACTAGGGAAACCAGGAAGAATTGTCCCTTGCCCTGAAGGATTTCTGGAAAGGGTTTATTTTCTGCTTTTCCCTGATCCTTGGCCTCTCCCTCCCTCTCCTTTCCACCCTGCCCCATCTAGCATGCTTACTTTAGCATTCTTGCCCCAGAAGGAATGTTCCCTCTTTCCCTCATATATTCCCTTTTTCCTTCTCCATGCTTTTTCAGACCTCAAGGCTTTCAGGTCAGATCTCCCTTATTTTCCTTTTTAAGCCCCTCTGATTATCTTGATTCAGATCAGTTTCTCCTCTATTTTTTCATTTTTTATCCATACCTCACAAATAGCTACTGCTTATTCATCCTTATTTTCTAATTACGCATACCTCATGATGTAGCATTTTATTGCACTCACATAGAATACTGAAATAAATACTCCTGCCTTACTGTGTGCCTTGATTGTGTGCTGTCTTTCATGTAGACTCCCCAACTCCACAGAAGGTTCTTGGTGGGCTGGGGACTGTGCCTTTTTTGCTTTTTGCAAGCTGTATATAGAAGACTGTCAGGAAGTGATGGTACATGGGGTAGACAAAGGTGACCCATTGGAAGTGCAAGGCAAGTGCTTTGAGAGTGTGATTCCTAGCAGGATTTTGGGTGGCCTGGAGCAGAGTAGGGACTGGAGGCTGGGCATCATACAGGAATTTTAGGACTCTTGAGAACTAACACCTGAGAGAGAATGGAAAGGATGGGAAGGGTCAGACTTGTTCCCTAAAGGTTCATCTCATCTTGAGATTCTCTTGAAACTCTGGTTTACATGGAAAATGTGCTCATCTAGAAATTGACTTAAGGTTCTTGGGAAATGTTGGGTGAGGCTAGATGCCTCTCTTTTATCCAGGTTCTCTGTGTGGTGAATCACCCCAAAAGGAGAGTGTGAAAGGGAAGCTTATAGCTTAAGGGAATGGACAATTAGGGGCAACAATGAGGAGAGGAGACCTGTCAGACTGAGGATTTGTTTTATTTGTATTACTAGCATTTGTATTGATTCTTCCAGGAAATTTGGGGATTTGAATGTATTCTTCAAATACAGTTTCTTTCTTTACTTTGTCATTGATGGAGCTTACAGATGTATGTTGCTTTTTTTTTTTTAAGTAATTGAATCTTCAATGAAATTAAAAGCAGTGTTCTCCATTTCTGATTTGGACAGTGTCTTAAGTGTGCTGACTTTTTTTCTCTATCCCTCTTTTGATTTTCAGATTCACCTAGAACTGTGAAACAGGTTGGTAACATCTGTAGGTTGGGATCAGTTTTAGCCAGCTATATTCTCTGTTATCCAGTTTATCCTGTTATCTAAATTTACTGGGATTCTAGGTAGGAAGTGTGGTTGCAGAAGCAAAACCCATTTAATTGTAGCTTGTATGAAAATAAAACCAACTTGAATTTTCTGCTCATAAGCTTTCTCTAAAATACCTCTTTAGATCTTCTATTTTTGGAAAATGGGTTTTCGGGTGGCAGCCGCACTACTGTTGTGATGGAGGGATATAAGCTACTGGGTGATTTCCCAGACCCTTGAGCCTTTGAAAAATGCTGTTGCCTTTGGAAAGTAAGAAGTGTAGAAGCCAGGCCACCTGTCTCAGGTTTATAAACTATTCTCATTCTATTCTCAACTAGTAAATACTGTGGCCTCAGTCTGCCTAAGAAAAATAATGGCTTAAATTTGCTTAAATGTCTGTAGCAGTTTGGTAATGAGGTTTAGTCCTTTGACATTGATGATGGTGATGATGGTGATGATGGTATGAAAGACACTCAGTAGAAGGTACATTGAGTTGTGAACTAGTTCTAGGTCTCCCAGGGAGAAAATTGCTAACTCACTTTATATGTGAAGGTCTTAGTATCAAGTAGAGGAAGGAAGCAGCGTGGAGTGTGGAAAAATCATCTGCCCAAAGGTTACACTTCACAGAAATGCTTAGAATGAGGTTGTGTGTTTTCTATTTGGAATAGGGTATGTTTCTTCTTTTGAGAAGTCCTTTTACAATAGTACAGTGGTTCCTCTGGAACTCATAGCAGGATTCTTTTTCCACCCTCTTCTGTATTTACAGCTGCTTTTCCCCCAGGGGGACATTCATCTGTTTTAAAAAGCAGAGAGAGAAAACAAGAAGTTCTCTCAGTGAGGTTTGGAAATCAGAACTGCCTTTGCTTTTCAGTAGGGCAAGTTCTAAAGGGTTGTTGGTTTGGGCAGAAGAGAAGGAAGTCTGGCTACAGCGTCCCCTCTGCTCCCCTCCACAGATGCACACCATACACACAGAAATGCTCACCTCCACCCAGTGGTTCCTTGTGGTGGATGTGAAGGACCCCCTTATGATCCCTTTGTTGTACCAGAGCAAACATGGCTTTTCAGCCCGAGTCAGTCAGTTTGGCAGACCACTTTCTTGCCCTGAATATCCATGTCTAGGGCCCTGGGCTGGTGTTGGCCCTTGTGGCCAGGGCAAGCCTTTGGTGATTGCACTTGAGTGTGTGGTCAGAGGCAGCATCTGAGGGCATTTTGGATAGGAAAGATTTCTGATGAAAGATGTTTTCATCACACACATGCTTCAAGGTCTTGGAGCTAAGGATCACCAGACATTGAGATGAGGTTAGTAAATGGGTTTAGCCCTGGTGCCTCTTAGGCTCTTTCTGCACAGTTTTTAACCAGCTAGCTGGGTGTTGACATGCATCTTTGTTTTGTCATGAGAAGAGGAGGAATTCTGCTTTGGCAGTTGAATAAGTGCGCCTTCTATTTAGATTCTTCTATAGAGAGTTGCACTTGAAAAGCTAATGAGTGCTTTCTTCCACTCTGCACACACTCTGATCCATAGTGGGCGGCAGGCTGAAGGCTGTGGGCCTGCAATAGAACAAGTGCTGTTGAAGGTGGAGATTGAGGTGATAGTAAGGGCATCTGGGCCCTGAAGCTCCAGAGTTTGGCTCCCTGGCTGATGGCCCATCTTCCAAGACTAGGCCAAGATGGAGGCCTTAGGCTTCCCTGAAATGACTGCTTCTCATAGCTACGTTAGTGTGACCACACAGAGGGAGGGGGGTGGGCTTCCTGGGGAAGAGGGTTGGGAGAGTCTTAATTAAGCCTGCCTGGTTTGGCTGTACCTCAGACTTGCCTCCTGTTTCTCTCTCTCTTTTTTTCCTCTGGTGGCTGGTCAGGGATCTCCTGTTTCTCTATTGGCTGATAATTTCCTTCAGCTCTTAGGATAACCCTTCTTCATTTCAAAGAGGACCCATTTTTGCTAATATGTACACATTACACAGCCTGCCTCTGTTACTGCTGTGTGTGCCTTCAGCCTCCTTTCCAGGAGAGGCAGGTAGCCACTCTTGTTTTTTCGTGCACTGTTCCTGCTTTGTGGGAGTTCCTGGAGACTAATGTTGCTGGGCTTCCTAATCGGGCAGAGGCCTAGGTGTGAACCATTCCTAGGGTGCTCAAAACAGACCAAGCCCAGTGGACTACAGGACTGGGGCTGGCACTCTTTGTCTGAGAGGGCTCAGTCAGTGTTAGATTCTGATTGGAAGATATTTGAGTGAACTTTGTTTAGTGAGAGAGTTAGGAGGACTTCGTTCTGGTTCAGCCATTTACAAGCCCTGTGTCTCTAGGTCTGTTTCTCCCTCTTAAAAATGGATAGATTGGACTTTACAAGATAATCCCAAAGTTTTTTTAGGCAGTAGTGTGTTAAGACCCCACGACAAACGCAGTAGTCTGCTCCTGGTGAAGATGGCTAGAGTCAGTGAAGTCTAGGAACAAACAACTTGTAGTTCCCAGTTCTTTTGCATGTGCTGTTTCTTCTCCCTGGAATGCTTCACTCTCCTTGACCCACCTCTTTCTGCTCTGCCTGGATAACACCTTCCTAAAGCCAGGTGTCATCCTAGACTGCCGCTTGCCCCATTACTGATGTGGGTGCTCCTACTCTGTGCTGCTGTGTCACCCTGTGGTCAGCACGTACCTCACTGTATTACTGTTTCCTTGTTCTTCTTGACCTTACTGGGAGCTTCCCAAGGGCAGCGATATCACCACTGTATTCCTAGTTGCTGATGCGGTGTCAGGAATATGGTATATACACAGCAAATGTTGAGTGAATGAAGGACCCTCCTGGGCCAACATGCCCCAGTATGCACTGGGAGCTGTGTGCTGGTGCTGGAGAACCTTGAATAATGCTGCGTTTTTGTTTGCGTTGAGTCTCACAATAGCAAAGCAGTGGATGATGTTGCTACCCCCATCGCTAAGGCACTCCTGCGAGGAGGTGTTGCTTCTGCCATGGGTGGGCCTTGACTTTGCCCTGCTCTTCCCCAATTTCAGCCCTAGGGGAGGGGCAGGAAGGCACATGCAGATTGCTGTCCTCTGCCAGCTGCCTGGGGCTGAGCCATCTGCTGCTGGTGACAGTAGGTGGGGGTGACAGAGGTGAGCCACCTGTGCAAGGGAGGGAGTGTGGGGTGAGCAGCAACCTAATCTTCCCTGCACTGACTGCATGGCAGAGTCCAGCCCCTTTTCTCCCCACATTCTCTTCTCTTCCAGTGCTCTTTTATGCTACATTTTATCCATCTCTTGGTTTTGTTCCAGCTGCTGCCTTCCCACCACTCTGCTAGGAGAACCCTTGCTGCGTTTTTGTTTACTCTGTGTGTGTGCTTTGCCCTTTTGCCCATGTCCCCTAGAATCTTTATGTAATGTAAGACAGCAGCAGCAAAGAAAAGAAAAAAAAAATCTTTGGAAATGAAACTTTGGACCCCTGTTGATCTCTGTTCAAATGCAAATGACGAGCCTCTTCCCATCAGAGTTTGTATCTTCGGTTCACTCCCCCACACCCCTGTTTTCTGTCCTTCTTCCTAGGGAATCTTAGAACGGCAGGGGTGGGCTGAATCACTCACGTAGAAGAGCTCGTCCTTCAAGCTTTGCTTCTTTCTGGTCTTCTGTGGACATAGGAAGGATGCAGGGAAAAAGTAACCTATCCCCATCACTCTTTGAAGGTGATGTTTGGAGTTTGGAGGTTCTGAACTGGTGTATGTATGTATAAGTGGTGCAAGGAGGTAGGATTAGGGGAAGGTGTGGAAAGGGTCTTAAGCCACCTTTGTTAAGTGAAGAGGTGACAACGCAGGGACTAGAAGGGCAGCATACCCTAAACCAGAACTTCCTAAACTTTAACGTGCATATGAATCACCTGGTAAATCTTATTAAAATACAGATTCCGATTCAGTAGGTCTGGGATGAAGGCTGAGTCAGCATTCCTAACAATCTCCCAGGGGATGTCTATGCTGCCTTTCCTTGGACCATACTTTGAATTTCAAGGCCCTGTCTTTCCTCTTCCATCTCTTAGTGCTTGATTAAAAAGATTGACCAGGGGAAGGCAGGAGGGAGGCTAGAAAAGATTTTCATATTTTAAATCTGAGGACCTTGGCTGTCTTCTCAGCTAGTGTCTACAGAGCCTTTTCCTGGGCCCCTCTTACCTGAGCGCTTGGCTTATCTAAGCTCCCTTTGGTCTAATTCAGTTTCTACAATACAAGACCTTTGTCCTTCAGAGGGTGGGTGTGGACACTTACAAGGCTGGATCCTTGCCCTTTCTCGTTGGTTCATTGTAAATAAATAAGGCCAAACCTAGCATTTAAAATAGAATTTTAGAGCTGGAAGAACTCTTAAATCATCTTTCCAACCCCTGTATTTTACCGAGGAGGAAGTGGGCACAGAAGAGTTTCATGACAAGTGCAGAATCACAGCCAGTGTCAGAGCTGGAATAGAACAACAGATATCTTAATTCCCAGTCGCTCGCTCCCTCTCTCTCATCTCTCACTGTCTCTCTCTCTCTGTCTCTCTCTGACACACACACACACGCACACGCACACGCACACGCACACGCACACACACACACACACACACACACACACACACACACCCCTGAGTTAGGGATGAAGAGATTGTTGGTTTGGGGACATAGTGGTAGGACAAAAGGCTTTCTAGTGGTGTGAGAGAATTTAACACTACACTCCCTATTAAGGCAGATCTACTGACAACTCTGCAGCCCAACATTTATTCTTAAGCCAGGGTTCTCAACTGCAGCACTTTTGATGTGTTGGGCCGAATAATTCTATGTTGTGGGGAGTTGTCCTGTGCATTGTAGGATGTTTAGCTTAATGACATCCCTGGTTCCCTGGTTCTACCCATTAGATACTGGTAGCACCACCTTTACTTTGTGACAGTCAAAAATGCCTCTGGACATTGCCAAATATGTCTTGTGGGTAGGGGTGGAGGAGCAAAATTACTCCCAGTTGAGAACCACTGGTTTAGGTAACTAATATGTGGGGGAGGAGAGTCCTTCTTGGGCACCTACACTGGGGTTTTTTTGAGTGTGTGTTGGTCTCAGGGTTACACAAAGGAAGCGTAAAACAGATGGGGCCCCAGCCTTCTTGAGAGTTTACAGTTTAGTGGGGAAATCAGACCAACATGCATGGAACAAATGCATGCCCCTTAGAATGTAGTGCCCCAGGCTAGATCTGAAGATTTGGGTGCCAGCCCAAGGTACTTAATGAGGGGGAGATTTTGCTGCCCTAGGCTGGATTGCATAGCTAAGAATTAACTCATTCGTGCCTTGAGTTATTCTTATCTACTACTGTTCAAAGAGCATTCTTCAGTTCTAAAAAAAAAAAAGTTTTATCTGAATTCGTAGAGGCCAGTCAGACATATTAAGCAACAAATATCTACACTTGAAGGGAGAGAGGCCTACACTTGCCTGACACTGGTAGGCTAACTCATTCCTTATTTTTTATTTCTAACGTTATTTTATTTTGCTGTGGGATAATCTGATAGATCTGTCCTGTCTCTTTTCTAGTGTGTTAAGCAATATTGCTATATGATTGCATAGGGCTACAGTCTGTAATGTTCTGAGGATATAGGTATAAAACATGGGTAAATACCCTTTTGTGTGAGCCTGAGAAAGGATTTTTAATCCCTTTTTACTTTTCAGAGAATACTGCACTTACAAATATTTTTAAGGCCACTGAGCCCTCCACCTTGGGCTCAGCAATAGGTCTCCTTAAAAAATATCACTCCAGTACGCAAAAAGCATTAGTGTTGGAATGGAGCCTTTGTTGCCTCCTGGCTTGTGTTATTTCTGACAATAAAAGCCTGCTGTACTTCTTTGTTCCTCTGTATGCAGTGAGTCTATGTTTTCCCCCATGACCACTTTTAAGGTTTTCTCTTTACCACTGGTTTTCAACATTTTGATTATGGTGTGCCTTGTGGGGTTTTTTTGTTTGTTTCTTCTTGGGGTTTGATGAGCTTCTTGGATCTGTGGGTTTATGATTTTCATCAAATTTGGAAAACTTTTGGCCATTTTTGTTTTATTTTGTTTTTTTAAAAATATTTTTTCTGTGCCTTGCTGCTCCCCACTCCCCCATTATGTTAGGCTGCTTGATATTGTTTCCCAGTGTATTGATGTCTGTTCATTTTTTTTTTTTTTTTTTTGTCTTTTTCTTGACCGGCACTCAGCCAGTGAGTGCACCGGCCATTCCTATATAGGATCCGAACCCGCGGCAGAGCGTCGCCGCGCTCCCAGTGCCGCACTCTTCCTAGTGCGCCACGGGCTCGGCCCCTGTTCATTTTTTTTTTTCAGTCTTCTCTCTGTATATATCATTTTGGATACTTTCTATTGCTTTATTTTCAAGTTCACTAATTTTTCTTCTGTGTTGTCTAATCTGCTGTTAATCCCATCTTGTGTATTTTTTATTTGAGATATTTGTATTTTTTCCTTCTAGAGGTTCATTTTGAATCTTCTTTACGCCTTCCGTTTCTCTCATTATGTTCATGCCTTCCTCTTCTTTCTTGAACACATGGATTATATTTATAATAGAGACTTTTAACATCCTTGTCCACTAGTAGTCAGCTCTGTCATTTCTTGATCTGTTTCTATCATTTGATTATTCTCCTAATTTTGGATCATATTTTTCTGTTTCTTTGGATGCCTGTTGATACTTTTATTGGAAGGCAGACATAGTGAATTTTACCTTGATGTGTGCTGGAACTTTTTGTATTTCTTTCAATACTTTTGGGCTTCGTTCTCAGCAGCATTTTTTTTTTTTTTTTTGTGGTGGCTGGCTGGTACAGGAATCTGAACCCTTGACTTTGGTGTTTTAACACCGTGCTCCAACCAGCTAAGCTATCTGGCCAGTCCTCAGAAGAAATTCAGTGACTTAGAATTGGTTTGATCCTTTCAAGATTTGCTTTTAAGCTTTGTCAGAGTGGATCCAGAACAGTCTTTGGTCAAGGGCTAAAATGGTCCCATTACAAGGCAAAACTGAAGATTCCATCCAATGTCCTATGTATTAGGAAATTTTTCCACTTTGTCTGGTGGGAGCATGAACTATTTCCGACTGTGAGTGAGCTCTGGGGGTAGTGCCACCCACTTCTTTCCTGTGGTTATTATATCCCCGGCCTTGCTAGTTTCCTCACAGGCATGCATAGATCAATACTCAGCCGAAAACTCAAAGGGATTCCTCTGCAGATTTCTGGAGCTTTTTCTCTTTGCAGCTCCTTCCTCTCAGTTACTTTGCCCTGCAAATTCTAGCCACCTTGGGCCTTTCCAAATTCCCCACTCTGTCTCTTCAGCTCAGCAAGATTGCTTAACTCTTTCAGGTTTTTCCTTACCTTGTGGGCCTGGAAACTAGGAAATTAGCTGGGGCACTAGTAGGGTTCACTGCATTTCTTTTCCTTATCCTAAGGATCACTGCCCTGTGCTGCCTGTTGTTCAATGTCAGAAAACCATTACTTTATATATTTTATCTGGTTTTCTAGTTATTTAAGGAAGGAGAGTAAAACTAGTTCCTGTTACTCTGTCATGACTGGAGGTCGAAGTCCCTCAGACTGTCACCTCAGACCAGTTTTTAACCTTGGATGTCATTTTCCTCCTGTGTTCACTTATTAAAACATGATCCATTTAGACAAATTTTATTGAGAATTAAACCAGGTTCAGATCATGTCAATTTGCCAAACCCTTACTGAACACCTGCTATGTCTGAAAGAATAGCATGGCCCAGTATCATGCTGTACATGGTATAACCTGTAACTTTACCCGTATTCTAATGCTCCACTTTCTAGCAGAAGACTGGGTGTGGGTTTTCATGTGTTATCCTGGCATGAATGTGACATACACATACTTCAAACCTCCTTCCTGCACCTCCTGATCGTGGTCCCATTAAACCTGGGCAACCAACTGAACTAACTAGTCACAATTGATGAGCAAACAGCAGGTGCTTGACTGTGTGCCTGTCCATGAGTTAGGCCCAGACAGCCCGGTGGGGGAGGGAGGAGAGAGCATTAAATCTCTGTGTGTCACAGACCCCTTCCATCTTACTATATTAAACTTTGCAAAAATGTGTGTCAGTGTGCAATTCTGTGAAGTAGTTGCTGTAACCCCAGTTTTATATGTGACAAAACAGAGGCTAACAGCAGCACACATAGGCCCTATGAGAAGTGAGAGGCAGAGTCAGGTTTGAACGAACCTTGTGTAACTCTAAAACCCACACACTATTCATTAAACCACATTGATTGACCCTATCATTATCTGTTCCACTTCTCTCTTCAGGGCTCCAGCTTACCTTCCTGTTTTGGTTTTGACATTTTGGCTATGTATCTTCCATGTCTTTTCACTTTCTACCTCATGTTGTAGTTATTTGTTACATAGTTATGTGTCTTATATAACATACACTAGACTGTAAACTCTTTAAGGGCATGTGCTTTCCCTCCTCTTTGTACTGCTCGTGGAATCTAGTGCATGTAGGTACCCAATATGTATTAAATAAGGCCAGTGAGTTCCTTAAGAAAGAAATGTTAGAAATGAGTCCAGAAACCCTGTCTGGAGGGAAATATAGAATTCCTTCATTCGCTTATGATGTTTATGATGTTTCTTTCTAATCTACTCTGGGTTTATCATAATGCCTCAACATCTTCAAGGATATTATGTGGATTTTATGAAGTTCTTCATATATGAAGTTCTCTGCCTAAACTTTGACTAATTTGAGATTACTTTTGGAGTCTATTTGGAGACAAGGGAATATCTCCTGATGTGAATTAGTTTAATCAGATTCCTTCTTAGTTCCTAATTTAGGGCACCACATGGAAGGAACTGGAAATATGACTGGGGCTAGACCTAAAAAGTGCAAGCCTTGGTGGAGGGACTTTGTAAGACGGAGGGTCATGTAAAGATACAGGTGGGGGCAGAGGTATGGTACCATTTAATCAAAGGGAGGAAACAGTGGGCAAGTTCCTACTTCTTGATTTTGCTTGGGCATCATAGTCCAACCATGACAGCTTACACGAAGTTTGGGTAATTTGTGGGGAAGAGGACAGGAGGAATCATGGTTTGGTTATAAATTAGGAGGCTTCCTGGAACTTATACAAACAAGATGGAGAACATTTGGAGCCAGAAGACAGTGTCTTGTTTGGCTTGAGTGTGCACCTCGTTGGGGCTGTTAAGCTTTATTATATGGAGGTGAAGAACATGATCCTGGAATCCTAAACCTCAATCTCAGGGGAGAATATACTCAGGTGACATTTGAGTAGGAAGGGGGGGGAAATGGCAGAAACTGGGACTGTATTTATGGGGAACCTGATGGCCTGAGAGACACTAGGGAAGGTCACTTCTTTGGCCTTGCCACTAGGTGACTTTTTTCCCCACTCATGAATCCTACAGAAAAGGTAGCAATTTCAGGGTCGGGGATGATGGGGTAGAGCAGCTTTTTTGTTGTCGCTGAACACTAAGGAAGTAGGCAACTCTGTCATATGTATCCCCAGCTTCTCTCTAGCTTTTGCCAACCATAGCATGTGGAAGTGTTAACTAACACTCAGAGACACCTTCCATGGTGGTGAAGGTGGGGGTGGGGGTCTCTGAGCTATTTGGACATTTCAGGAAGCCTTAACTAAAATCATTGGGTTAACTAAGAAGGTACAACTTAAAAGACACTAATCTCCTCTTGCTATGATCTAGTCTTTCTCCCTTTTCCAACCCATCCACACAAATAGTTTTGCCCTTACTGTGTCTACCTTCTCACTGTGAATTCATGTTGAAGTTGGTATGATCTGCCCTCACTACTCCCGTGGAGCTGCTCTTAATGAGGTCACCCGCCAGTGATCTCCTAGTGGTCAAATCCAGTGGGGCTTTTTCAGTGTTCATCTTACTGGACCTTTGCTGTGTCTGCCACTCTTCCTCACATCCTCCTTGAGTCTCTCTGTCTCTCCTTTGACGTCTGTGATGCACAGGCCCCTGGTTTCCCTGTACTTTTTGGAGTGTCTTTTATGGGCTCTCCTTCCTTGGTATGCCCCGTATAAGTTAGTGTTCTCCCCTGGATTCTGTCCTTGGCTCTCTTCTTTTCTCACTTAACCCTGTTTCCTAGGTGAGCTCATCTATTTTGCATGGTTTCAACCATCACTTACAGGTTGATAACTCTTAGGGCTGTGTCCTAAGCTCAGAGTGCATTATAAGGTTTTATACTCATTTCTCATTTGCCTGCTAGACCTTTCTACTGGATATCCTTCATGTATCTCCTACCCAACATATCCAAGAATAATGCAAACTAAATTTATGCATTCTTCGCCAAAATCTGCTTGTTCACCTGTATTCTTTTTCTCCTGTGGTAGCTTCTACCATGTACCTAGTCACGTAGACCAGAAACCTAGGCATCATCCTTTCTGTTCTCACTCACTCCATCCTATTAATTTTTCGTATTTTCTACAGCATTTAACACATCACAGAGAGGGGGTGGAGGAGAAGAGAAGAGAGGGAGAGAAATAGAGAAAACATTTATCTCATCTGAATTTAGTTATAGTACAGTACCTTGGTCTTGGTAAAGCTTAACACTCCTAGTTACACTCTAACTTTTGGGAAGGGTGTTTGATTTTGGACCACATTAAAATATGTTAAGGAGGAGACTTATTTTAAACAGAAATACTTTGTGGAAGAATTAGTCATTATTAGAAATGGGTAGGGCCGAGCCCGTGACGCACTCGGGAGAGTGCAGCACTGGGAGTGCTGGGAGCGTGGTGACGCTCCCGCCGCGGGTTCGGATCCTATATAGGAATGGCCGGTGCACTCACTGGCTGAGTACCGGTCACGAAAAAGACAAAAAAAAAAAAAAAAAAAAAGAAATGGGTAGATTGGCCACTGTGCTATCTTTCAGGGCTGCTCTAAGGAGCTGCTGGGAAAACTTTATACAGTTAAAGGTGAGGTGGGTAAAGTCAGCTTGTGCTGGCCCAGGGGGGTGTCGTCTTTGATGCTCATGGGAGTACAGGAGTATGTTATGGGTGGAATTGCCACAGTGCTGTGGGTTCAGTGACTTTTCCACTGGAGAGAGGAATATGCCCCACTTTACTCACTGAAGGATTTCCTGATCATATCCTAGTGTTTCTAACATAAAGGCTGGGGATTTGGGCTTAACTGTCATGCTTTGCCAAGTTTATCTCCCTATCTCCCTTTTCCTGCTGTGCAGCCCCCTAAAAAAAAAAAAAGGAGAAGGTGACTTAGGATTTGAAGCCAGAGAAGCTATTCAAGTAGAGATCATCTAGCCCAATCCTACATTTTCAGATAACAATAATAATGATTGATGGCGATAAACTATATATAATAGTAACTACCATTTTAAATAACTTACAGTGCCAGGCACTATGCTAAGTGCTTTATATACATTTCCCCATATAATATTTACAATTAACCCTATGAGTTAGGTTTTATTAATGCCGTTATATAAATAAGGAAACTGAGGTCTAGAAAGGTTGGATAACTGCATTGGAGTTAAGACTATGATGTAGCAGCTATTGTGCACAGAGATGAAGTATTGCTTGCTTAAGGTCAAGTTTTCCAGTTAGAGGAAGAACCAAGTAGAATCTAAGAGTCCTGATCCTGAACTCAATTGAGCACATATTTTTTGTTTTGAGCTGAGAAATCATTCTCTGTGGTCATGTTTGTCTTATTTCTCACTTTTTACCCCTTTTAATTTCAGTGAAATTGAATGAAATAGAGGAGGGAAGGGTGGTTTAGAGTTAGGGTTTTGGTGAGTTTTAAGTTATTTTTAAATAGGCAGACTTCCCGGACTGACTGGGAATGAATCAGGAAGCTGAGAATCAGGAAGTGACACAGAACCTGTTTATACCATCCCACTTGGGGGCCTTTGGAAAGCAGTCCACAGAGATGGTATAAAGTAAACATAACTGCATAAGTCAGTTCTCTTGGGTTTGCTATTTTTGACCTGTAGGAGGTGTTTCCTGCATAGTTGTAAGTATTTTGTAAACCAAAATCTACTTCCTAAACATCCCCTTGGTGAAAATACATAGACAGATACTTATTTCTTGTTATCAGACAGGAGCATTCAGTGGTTCTAAGCAGACAAGATTATCAGTCCCACCCGTCCCCCCAGTCCTTTTGGTAAGTTGTTCTTCCATTTCATTGTCTAAGTAGTGCTGTGCATGCAAAACACTCTCCTGGGAGCTCAGTAAATGTGTATGAGTTCAAGGTCCAGCTCAAAACTTTCTCTTTCACTTTTCAGAAGTCTTTGTTCTATCTCCTCTCTGTTCTCATAGCACTTTAGAAAAAAAAAAACACAAAACCCTTCTTTTGGGCGCTAGTAACAATTTGAGGGTTATAGATAAACATCAAATTCCTCTCATGTAGATTGTGAATTCCTTTAGAGTAAGAACTGTGCCCCACTTCACTGTGGTGGTCACCCAAGCCTTGCACAGCAGACAGCCAGTAAACATTTGCTGAATTTCAGAATAGTCACTGGAAACACAGAGCCCTAGAAGTCAGATTTAGCAAATCAGCTTCCCGGACTTTATTTGCCAAGTGGGTATCGAAGCCTCTTCCACTCAGATCTGATGGGAACGAAGCAGAGGGATGCAGTGACACATAAGATGTATCTCTGGGGTCTAGTAACCAATTACAACTGCTGCTGCCCAACATCTGTTTTGCTACCTGGTCAAAACTTCAGGATTTATACTTTTTTCCTTCCCATTTTATATCTGCTGCTACTTTGCCATCTTGCATTTTTCCGTACAAATGTCTTTTGGATTTATTTTTTTTCTGCCTCATTCAACAAGTATTTGTTGAGCACTTTGGGGTGCAGAGAAGCAGAGTCAGTGGTCTCTGCAGGAATTTATTACCTGTGGTAAATGCAGCATACAGAAGTAACTGTGAGTGGGCCTCGGGAGGGATATGATTGGCTGTCCCATTTGAGTCCAGGCTGTGATGCTGTGGGTTCAGAAGAGCCGTCCATGCCTGTAGGCTGAAGTGATGAGAAGTTTTCCCAGAAGAGATGGAACTAAGCTTGACCTGTTATTTGGAAAACAAAAGAGCAGGGAGCTCTTTTCATTAGGGAAGCAGGGGGAAGAAAGACTTTCTAGGCATCTTGGATGCCATTTATCTGTATAATAGGGGTAATACCACCTATTTAATGAGGTGATGAGTGAGTGTATGTATGTGTGGGGGGGTGTATTCCCTAGGTCCCTCTGACACCAATATTACTTTAGTCACAAACATAGTTATTTAAATTTGGTGGGGGGAGGGAGTGTTATTGCTGAGTGCCTTAAAACATATTTTTAGAATTTGATGGGAAAGAACCTGGGAGATTCACTTATTTAACCTGTTGGCTGTCTTTCTGTCTAAACTACCATTGTGTTTTGAGCCTATTCTCAGGGGATATGTTTCCAAACCAGCTGAAATGATGCCCTTTGGGTGTCTAGTGGGGATTAGTCAGTCACAGCCTGTTAAAACAGAAGGGGCCTTAGCCAGCAGTAATTTGAGTGCCTGTTTCAGACACCATCCCATGTCTCTCATGTTGATCTCATTTCCACCTTACAACTCAATGAGGTGGGTATCGTTTATCCAGTTTACACATGGGAACTGAAAATAACTTTCCTTAGACCACTCAATTAATGCTATCCAAGCAGAGCAGAGATTCTGGCCTGGTCTGCCAGGATCTTTCCATGATCCCAGCCTCCCTGATAGATATTTAGTTGAACTCTTTCATTTTATTGATGAGGAAACAGAGGCATGGGAAGTGAAGTGTTTGTCTGGGTTAAGGTCAGCCCATCCGTCATTGGTGAAGCTGACACTAGAGAAGTGGTTTCCTGACTTGCACTTGGGAATTTATGGCAGGCTGGTTCCTGCTCAGAGGCACTTGGCCTCCTCTTTCCTTTTCTCTCCCCTGTCTTCAGTCTGTTTTCTGTCCTTATGTCTTGCATCTTTTCTCTTTCTCCCTGGGCCAGTGCAGCTCTGCAGTGATCCTTGAGTGTGTGGAGGCTGGGCTTTTTTGTTAGACTTTTGTTATTTTTGGAAAGCACTTTAGGAACACTGTGTACGGATGGCCCATACAAATGTGCAGATGGATTGATTAAGTGCAAAATGGGAAAATGGACTCTTAGGTTTGCTGCAGTGCAGAGGGAGATAGATGCTAGGAATGGGTCCTGGAAATGTAGGGGAAAGGGCTAGTCATGCAGAACGATGAGGATAGATTTAACATTCCTTCCTTCCAGTCAGAACTTCTGCTGACTTACATTTTCAGAGGAAATACTGTTACCGAATTAGGCTCTTGGGTCTCAAAATCATAGAAATGAACAATGTACCCAGCAGTAAAGCAAGCAACACTTTATTAAAGGAGGAGATAGGCTTATGCATAAGTGGGGGTAGCTACGGTAAAGCTAGCCCCCCGAGGGGGGCTGTTTATGGTCTTTTATAGGGAAAGGAGTTAAGGGGTGCAGGCCAGTGTCACTGGAGGTGGTCCATTCTCTTCCTCCTGGTTGCGTCACGGGCACATGCTCAGTTAAGCCTTTGATCCTTGCACCTGCTCAGTAGGTCCACGATGGTGGTGGTGTTTGTCATCATCACCCAAGAAGGGTAATTGTAACAGTCACCTTGAGGCTTTGTGTGCATGTGGCAATTCCTAAAGGGGTCTTAAGGTTAATCTGTAACTTAATTTTTACAATTACAGTAAACATGCCTTGGGGAGAGGTTTTGCAACTCAGTGAATATCTGTTCCCCTGTTATCTCAGTCTGTTTTATCAGGGTTGGCAATCATGTGCCCTGGGGGGGGAGGGGTCGCCTGACTGAGGAGTGGAAAAGTAACAAAGTATCTTCTGCAGGGAAAATGGAGTCAGTTTGGTTCACAGGCCTAGCCTTACTCGGTCTCAATACTTTTGGGCCCCTCCCATTCCCCAGAAGACATTCCAGATTCCTTAGAATTGAAAGGTCCTTTGGGGATCATTCAGACCCACCCCTGAGCTCCAGGAAGACTGACTGACTTGCCTGAGGCCAAACCACTGGTTAGTGATGTGGTGGAGCTGGGACTCAGCCCTGTCTCCTGCCTTCAGGTCCCTGCTGCAGTCATTCTGCTGTGAGATTCTAGAAGAGAGATGGTGGAGACTGTTAAAGAGAAAGCTTAGTGATGGAGTGTGTCTGTTAGTGTTTCTGCTGTCCGAAGTGTGGGGAATAATGTCGGGGGAAAGCGTGATGCCCAGAGGGTGTGGTGAGCGGTGCTGGGGGAGCAAGGCGGGGGGTGTGTCAGCAGTATCAGGAATATCGAAGCAATTCAGAAACACCTCTGACAACTTACAGTGGCTTAGGTGGCTTCACAGGAAAGCTGAGGGTAATTTTTGCATTTGGAGGGTGTGAAGTTTTAACAAGAGTTTGATGTTTGTGCCTTTTGGACCAGGAGCTGGAGATTAAAAGGAAATGGATAAGGTTACATTCTGGCCCACAAGGATCTCCAAGTCCAATGAAAGAATTTGTGGCTGTGGAAGCACTCAGATGTTACTGGCACAAAGGAAAGGGGAAGGTAGAGAGGTTAGTAAGATTGGAAGGATCCATTGATCCACGGGGGTGGGGGGGGACAAAAGGCATCTCTGAGTAACTTAACTTCGTCTTTTTTTGACGGGGGAGGAGTAGGAGGTATTACGATTCAATAAATGTTTAGATATCTTTTGATGTAGCCTGGACATTTCAGGGTGAGTGGGAGTGAAGAGGGAAGACGTTGAAGGGAAAACAGGGGAGAGGTAAGGCAGAGCCTGAGTAGATTTGATGGTGTTAGTCATTTCTCTTATCACACCCCTCTGGGGAATTTTGGACTTCAGAGTGTTAGGACTGACTGTTTTCTGCTGAAATTGTAGTTAGCTGGTTAAATGTTCACATTTCTGGAATCTTATTTGTCCTCTCCCATCGTGTGACAGCATCAGTTAGTAGTAGAGATGGTTAATCAAAGGAATAAACTCTCTTGTTCTAGACTCTCACCACCACTACCACTATCCCCTTTCTAGATTATTCCGAGGCAAGAAAAGGATTTATGTTGGCTTTATCTTCCCAGTTCCCTCTCCTAACTAATGGACAGATGAGCCATGGTTTAGGAAACAATTTGTTCTAAAAATGTAAACTGAGCTGACTTCACTCATCCAGCACTTGGGAGCCAAGCTTGACTGAGTCATGCCCCTTTTGCCTCCATGGAGGAGAGCTCAGTAGAGGGTGACATGACCCTGTACCTGTAGCAGGACTGTGGCATTTTCCACAGACGTAGGCCCAAAGCAGCCAGGCACAAGGGCTGAGCTCTGGTCCTGGGCTGCCAAGGGAATAGGGTGCGCTGGCTGTTTCATGGCTGGCCCCACCTGCTGCTATTGCCTCTCCAGGCCAAGACCCATTTTTGAAGGTGACTTCAGGGTACCTTTAATCTTAGCACACTCGGGTTAACCTGGAAGCATCTGTGGCAACAACAAGCAAGTAAACCATGTGAATCTTTGGGCTCATGTTGCAGGTTCTCCTTAACACCAGAAGCAAGAAGCAATTTATTATTAGCATATTCATTCTTACAAATCGTGATACTTCGTTATACCCTTTACCTGACCTATCATTACTTCCCAAACTCCCTTCTCCCCTCCCCCCCGCCCCCGTCATAGTCATTTCTATGAGCAGTTTCTCAGATAGCTCTCTACTGTCTTGGCTTCTAGCTTAAGACTGTAAGTAGAAGCCTTGGGTTTTTCTAGTTTACATAGCATTTCCCTGTATTTTGTCCCTTTTGACAGAGCCTAGTGAGATAGTCAAAACAAGTAATAGCCTCATTTTACAAATGAGAAAATAGAGGCAGAGTTGAGGTAAGTGGCTTCACCAAGGACAGATCCGTGGCTTGTGGGCAGTGTTCTTCCTCCTCAGATGATCTTCTGGACAGGAAATGAGTGTCCATGACATCACAGTCAGCAGGGCACAGTCACTTGGCTTTTGATGTTCTGCCTTTGTGGGCTGACGGTCTAGTCTAGCTCATGGGACCTCCTGCTACCACACGCTGTTGGGGCAACAGCACTAGTCCCCAAGAAAAAAAACCCAAAGGGTGAATGTAGGTTTTCCATGACTCCTCCTCACCTTGTGTTTTGGAGGGGAAAGCTGGAGGAAGAGATGGGTTACGTAAAGAGAAGCATGGAAGTGGTGGAGAATTCTGTGGCTGATGAAGAGACCTTAGAGCCTTTTTCAGATGTGGAAATGGAAGCCAGAAAGCCTTCATGACAGGTCAGCTGACTGGTGGCAGAGGAGGGGCTAAGTCAGCTGCAGACCCTTTCCCCTCTTAAGTTTGATGTGTCATTTATTCCTTATGAGGATGGGTGAGCGCTAGCTTTGAAAGCGAGGCTTAGTTCCAGGTTCTTCTTCAATGATAATTTTTTTAAATTCGGGGAAGTGGTCCCTAACATACCAAAGGAATTATGAGGTGAAATGGATTCCCTTTTTAAAAAGTAAACAAAGAAACAGTGTTTTAGTCTCAGTATTTCTCTAGGAATAATGAATACCACTTAATCTTAATTTGTTGTGAAGTGTTTTTCTTTTCACTTTGGTGTGCTAACGCCACACTTTAAGGACAGGTTTTTTTTTGTTTTTTGTTTTTTTTTAATTTATTATTTTTTTTAATTCTATGTTCAAAGCAGGACATTTCTTAAAGTTTTATGGTGTGACCCTTTCTCCACAGTAGCAGGTCCTCCTGTTCTGGGCGATGCTCTGGGATTTTGGGAGTTAGCTTTCCCTTTTTTTATTTCTGAAGTAATAACAACTCTTGGCCCAGCCTTGCATGTGGACACTTCACTGACTGCCCTCTATTCATCTTTTTTCTTTGCACAGCCCGCATTTCTATTACCCAGTCTGTTCTGCAGTTGATCAGGTCTAAAGCCTCATGGTGGAATTGGTCCCTTTGCTCAGGTAGCTGCTTAAGCAGGAAGGGAGGAGCCAACTGTTTCTGTAAACAAAACAACAAAAACCAAAAAAAACCCCCCACAAATGTACATCTTCTCTCCAGTTCCATACTGTTTCCTCCCCAAAGCACTCATGGGTTTGGCCAACATTTGCCACCTTCCTGTCAGGTGCCAAGCCCTGTGCTGGGTGTTGAAGATTCCATGTTGAGTAATTCACAGTCCCTGCCTTCAAGGAACTTGCAGCCTAGTGAGGTGAGACAGATCAACAAACAGATGTAATAACCTGTTAAAGGTGCAGTCATAGCAGGGTAAGAAGGGGTCAGTTCTGCTGGTGGTGCATGTGGTGTGAAGTGTTAGGAAAGACTTCCTCTAGGAGATGATCTTTGTGCTGAGGCCTTAAAGTGACAGTGTTCCTGGCAGAGGAAGCAGTCAGTTCTTGAGGTTTATTTTAATGTCAGTTTGTCAAGGGAAGAGACGGGCAGTCCACAGGAAGGCTTGCTACATTAGCTTCATATTTTGTTTGTTCGAATAGGTAATGTGTGTACAAAGTACTATACTCGAGATTAAAAGGGACTGTGTGAGGTGAAAAATGTTTTTCTCCTTCCCTGAATGTTTTCTCTCAGTTCCCCTCCCTGAAGGCACTTGTTCGTTACCAATTTCTTATGCATAATTCCAGTGGGATTTTCAGAGCATACAGGGGTGTATGTGTGTGCATCCTTGAAAAATACACACACCCACGTAAGTGATTTTCTTCATGTACTAATTTTAGAAGTCATTCCATATAAGCGCAGATTGAATTGCCCTGTTCTCTTTTTAAACTCCTGCATGGTGTTCTGTTATATTGAGTGTACTGTAACTTGTTTAACTACTCCCCCTTTGATGAACTTTTAGGTTGCTCCAGTCTTTTGCCAATACAAACAATGCTGTGAATATCCTTTGCATATGTTATTGCACATGTGATTTCCAAGGACAGATTCTAGAAGTAGAATTGACAGGTTAGGGAACCTGTGCATTTTGGGGGGAAGATATTTAGTCACCTGCCAATGAGCTCTGTGTTGATTATAAAATACTAAGTTTAACAATCTTTACCACTTGGTCACCACAGCTCTTCTCCCCCCCCCCCCCCAATACTCTAAAATCCTTGCCAGAGTGATTTTCCTAAATGAATTTGGTCTTTTTACTTCCCTGTTTAGGATCCTTGTAAGCACTTCCTGGTTTTCAGGGTAAAGTTTAAATGTCTTGCCTTAGCCCCTGCCAGGAGTACTGTGCTCTGATCCGGTTGTATTTGGTACCTCCTCCTTTTTGTTTTCTTTTCTTCTTCTTTTTTTTTTTTTTCTTCACTAGACACATTCTTTAGGACTCAGCTCAGCATCACCTCCTCTGGGTAGTCTTTCCTGACTATCTCCAGTCGTGCACAGAACACCAAAGCACCACTTATGTGGCTACCTATTCACTACCTACCTATTTGTTGTGCACGTGCTGTGATGTGGTGTACTTAGATGTTACTCTTGATGATTCACTGGTTGTTGTCTTGAGGGTATGACTGCCTGGTAGGGTTCCCTGCTGTGGCTGCATCTAAAATGGCAGCACCAAAGGCCCCATTGCCAACTCTGTCACTAACCAGCTGGGGACCCTGGGCATAACCTTTAACCTCTTTGTACCTTGGTTTTGTCATCTGTCAAATGAGAAGGTGGAGCTTGATGAACTAACTCTAAGATCCCTGTAGCTCAGATCTTATTAATGATTACAACACAAGAGCAGCCAGTGTTTACTGAGGACTTACAAAGTGCCAGGTATTTTGCTAAGCACTTTGAACCTAATCCTTACATCAACCCTACAAAAACATTATGGTTACTGTCCCCATCTTACAGATGAGGAACTGAGGTTAACAGATGTTATGTGACTTAGCCACAAGGTCGTAATAGAGGAAACAGTTGAATCTGGGCATTCTGATTTTACTGTTCTTAGCCACATAAATGGATACATGTTTCACACACGCAGAGTTTTGTGTACTGTTTTGGGTCACTTGCAGACTCCACCCCCAGACCTCTCAATGAACTATCTCTATTTTATAGCTTTAAGGCTGAAGTTGGAGTCTGTAAAAACTGGGGACAGATGACCGCTACAGACACAATTATTAGAGGGAAGTGGATGAGGACCAGGGGCTAGCTCTATCCTTGAACCCCTGGCTAATGCTTACTGAAGGGTCTCATAGTTGCTCTTCCTTTTGACTCCCGGGTCATGTTGCTGTTTGCAGTTATCCTCTTTAGGAGAGAAGGTAGGACTGCGTCAATTCTTCAGACATGGACTAAAATTAGCCCTGGTTAATATCCCTGGCAGAGTCTCAGGGGCATCTTTTATTAGGGTTGTAGATGGTGGCCTCCCTTATCTACACACACAAAGCCTTATTAATGGAGAAGAGTGTGTGTGTGGAATTGAAAAAAAAAAGTGTAATCTTATTATTTGGAATACCTGTTATAAATTAGAATAATTGAGTAACTGGCAATGAAATCAAGTAAGTTAACTAAAATCTAATAGGCCCACATCATAATGTATCATCAACTCAGCTGCCTCCCTGACGGCATGTAGAAAATAATCCTTAGAGTTGTGACCTCTGATTTTTTTCTTCTTCTTCAGAGCTCACGTGCGGTTTAATTGTGGGGAGGCTCAGAGAGGACAGGGAGTCAAGAGCAGTATTTTTACTAAATCGGTTTAAAGATTTTTTTTTTTAAGATACTGGTTCCTACTCTTCTGAAATCCTTGTCTGAGTTACAGTAGGTGGCGGGTCTACCTAATTAGCAATTACAGCCATTCCTCCATCTGCCATCATTGCCAGGGGTAGCCAAGAGAATGTGGCCTGTCGTGTCACAGGTGTGTTGGGCGAGCCTTGATTAATTAGTTCATTTTTGAGATTCGTGGCTGTCGAGTCAGATCCTCAGGGGCTCATCCAACCTCTGGCAGTTTAGCAGGCAGGCTGCCCTGCTCCTGCTGCTACATTCCTTCTCTAGGTGGTGCATTTTTCCCTTTAAGACACATGTTCTCTCTCTCTCTCTCTCTTTTTTTCCTTTTGGTTAGTTGAACTTGTTCTGAGTCCAAGTGGCAAAGGCAAAGCCTGACTTGGGTGTAGCAGCTCTGTGTCAACAGCTGCCTCTCTGATCCTTTGTGGTGGAGCCTCCGAGGCAGGCAGTAGGGCAGAGATGGGCACTTTCTGAAAGCTCTGAATGCCTGACGGATGTCCAGGTGAGACAGAGCTTGGCTTCTAGTCCTGTTGCGAGGATCTGGCTCCGGCAGCCTGCTGTAGGCCTTGGCATTTCCCTGGTGAGGAGTTGAAAAGCTATTTTTGTGCTTATCTCTTCTCCTGGCAGCAGGGTTTCAGTGGCTAGAATTCTTTCAACTTTGTGTATGATTATTGATTGCTTCCTTAGAAGTGCCTGCTTCTAACTAACCTGTGGCTGAAGTTTTCATTTTACTTATGTCCTTGTTTTTCATCTGTTATAGGTGAATCTACCGCTGGCTGACTTTGGGATTCTTACTTCTGGATTTTAAATATTTTCTTTTTAAAAAGCTTGGACGGATAAAAGATGTGCCATGGCAGGATAGCACCAAAGAGCACCTCAGTGTTTGCCGTGGCCTCCGTGGGACATGGAGTGTTCCTTCCGCTGGTGATCCTTAGCACCCTGCTTGGAGACGGGCTTGCCTCCGGTAAGTCCCAACCTGCCTTCTGTGTGTGGGAGGGAAAAGACTTATCACTGTTTCTCCTAAAGTCTGGGATGGGAACTCTCTTAGCAGGCAGTTGAGGGAGAGAAGAGGGTGGGGGACTTCTCTATTGTGGTATATCTAGCAGGGAACCTGTCCTTCTGGAGCCTAGTGAGACAGTTGAGGAGGTGTGTGGGGGAAACTGCTGCTGATGACATTTTCATCCCTCTCCCCAAGCCATCATCACCATCAGGCAGAACAAAGGCATAGGATTCAGAGCAGGATGTGTGGGTAAGGGTGCAGGCTTTGGAGTTAGACTGCCTAAGTTTGGAGCCCATTCCTGCTACTTGCTTGCTCTGTGATCATGAGCAAGTTGCTTTATTGCTATAAGCCTGAGTTTCCTCAGCTGCAGAGTCATAATAGTACCTACCTCATAGCATGGTTGTGAAGATGGATTGAGATAACACGGTAAGCACTTGTTAGCTCTTTCTTGTTTGTTTCTTGTCTTTCTCTGCTTTTTCTCAGAATGAGTGAATAGTAGGTATTGTAATTTAGTGAAAGTAGGACCTGGTTGCTGACACTACAGACTTTGTGATCTTGGACAAGCCATTTAACCATTCCTAGGGCTCAGTTTCTCCCTATGTCAAATGAAGGAGTTGAGCTGGATAACCTTTAAGGTTATTTCAAGCTTCCTCAGTTTATACTTTCATGATTCTGAGGACTTTCTGGTTGAAGGTGGTCAGCTGGAGGGGCTCTCACAGGGGCTAGAAATGCAGCAGTGATCCTTTTTGAGTTTGTATGGTCTTTGTTCCCTTCAACAATGCTCCAAAGACCCTCCTAGGTTCCCTTTGTGTGGTCCTCTAGACCCGGTGTCCTTTTCAGAAAGGACATGTTTGGGTTTGTACAGTAGGCTTCTGGGTGATGTACCAGAACCTGCCTCTGTATCTGCAAGCCGCAGTATCATTATTGAATTCACCAGTAGTGGTGCTCCTCCTAGACATCATTAGAAGCACATTTATGACTGTTCCCTTGGACAGCATTACCTCAGAACTAGATTTTGGACAGGGACCATTGGGAGTTGAGGAGAGTGGTAGACTGTGGCTATAGAGTGTCCATAGCTTAGTGCTATTTCTCTCATCTCCTTCCACCACTCAACTTCCACCACTCACTTAGCACATACAGATATTGGTGCAATCTCATGTAATCATATTTTTTCTTCTGAATTGTTGGGAGAAACAAAACAGTTAGAGACTTTTTGTTCTATCATAGCCTTCCCCCCATCCACATACAGATTTCTTTTTCTGTTGCCTCTTCTTCTGCCCTATTCTGACACTGAATCCAAATCTTTCTCCCTAGTCATGAGGAACCCCTGGCACAACCCAGTAGGCCATTTGATTGGGACCCCATAGTGTGGGCATCGTGGTTGCATGAGGTTTCAAAAGAAAAGAAGACCAGAGTACATCAAAGTGCAACAAAATGAAGTAGGGCCTATATTCATAAGGCCACTCTAAAGCCAGAGGAAACCTCTAGAAATAGTTACAGAACCACAAAGTGGAGAGATGCTGTCTTGTTCACCACTGTATCTCTAGAGCAGAAGTTAGCCCACAGGCCAAATCCTACCTGCTGTCTGCTTTTGTATGGCTTGTGAGTTAACCGTTTAAATTTTTTAATGGTTGGAATAAATTAGAAGAATAATATTTCATGACATGTAAAACTTATATGAAATTCAAATTTCAGTGTTCATAAAGTTTTATTGGAACATAGCAATCCTCATTTATGTATATATTGTCTATGGCTGCTTTTGTGCTACAGATGGCAGAGTTGAGTAGTTGTGACAAAGACCATGTGGCCCTCAAAACCTAAACTATATTTAGGCTTTAAAATATTTGGTCCTTTATAGAAGAGGCTTGAAGGCTCTTCCCCACGAACCCAGCCCAGAACAAATGGTGCTCAATAAGAATACACATGAATGGAATAACTGTCAGAACAGGGAAGAAGGAAGGACTGGTCAGAGTAGGGTCAGGCTTCAGAGACTGTGCACTTGCCCAGGGGCTTACCTCTAATGGTAGGGCTGGGACTACTGCAACCTGCCTCTTCTAAAGCTCCTCTGGGGAGGCTTCCCTGGCATGTTATGCAGCAGCATCAGTGGTCATCTGCTTTCCCTGTCTTAAGTCTTTAGCTTCTTTAGCTTCATTAAGCCATCCCTTTACCCCCTACCTTCCTTCTTGTTAGCTCCACCCCTCCTCCTCCCATTCCCCACCCTATTTTTCAACCACCCACACCTTCCCAACTTCACACCCAAGGTCTGAAATCAATTATGGGGTTCCAGACTGGCTAGATAAAGGGATTGTTATTCTCCAGTGTGGAAAAATGTGTCTGTCTGTAGTGTGGGCTCAGACCAGGATGGGAAAGTTGGCTCTGTTGTTTTCTTTCCCCTCCCCTATCTGCAAAAAATCCTCACTCCCTTGCCACTCCAAGCCCCAAGTCTTTTCTACTCCCCATAAAAACGTGTACTGGCAGGGTGCAGGCAGGGGAAGGGGTTTTACTGTTGCTTAGATCCAAGGTATCAGTTGCTGCCAATGTTTTTCCCTTTCTCTGGAGTGGCTTCTGGGGAAGGGAGGTGCCCTTTCCTTGGCCTGAAATCCGGAGCACACCTGTATGGTTGAGCCTGCCATAAGCTGTGTGTCAAGAAACCAGGACTTGAGTCAGATAACTCCAAAGCCAAGGAAAGACAGTTCGGTTCAGGAAAAGCTCCTTCTTACCCTTCCTGCATTTCTTACCAGTTCTTGTAGCTGCTCTTGAAAACCCATTCCAGAGACTTTTTGAAATGGGGTGCTTATAAAATACACACCCTTGTTACCTAGTGGACTCTAGAAGACCCTGGATATGCATGTGTGTACATGCACATTCAGGACTATGAGAATCCCACTGGACATAGGTAAATGTGTATCCTTGGGGAGCAATTTGTCTGCATAGCCTATGGTTGTAAATACCACAGTCATCCCCTAATCGTGGTCATAATCTCAGGTTCAGTAGAAAGGAATCACATATGAAGCATTGAGTCCAGCATTCTATTGGACATTTGTTTAAATGGGGAGAATTATTGAAAAGTTTCCTTTTTAAGAGTGGCAAAAGAAAGCATTATCTTATTCTTCACATTCAGTCATATCATGCAGTGGGAAGACCAGAATTAAAATTAATTCTATGCACATGCTACCCAACTTGCCTTTCTTGGACTAAAGAGGAATTCCCAACCGTGTAGCAGCCTCTTCCAGGTCTCACAACTCTTTCTTTAACCTGTGATCTTAAGAAATTTGTGGTATGACCTTAAGGTGAATCACTTGACCTCTTTGTGTCTCTTATAAAACAGAAACAAACAGTTCTTAAGAATGTTAGGTTGGTGTTGTTGTGTAGACTAATAAAAATGATTGGAGAGCACTTGGCATATAAACTGTGTGATGTAATTCCCAAATAATAGTAATAGAGTCTGTGTGTGACCTACTGTTGAGTCATGCTGTGCAGGAGCCTTTATGCAGATGACATCTTTTGCTGTCATTTAAACACAAAACTGAAGATGCAGTGTCACTTGTTTGGGTTGGGGATAAGGGATTTTGGAGCAGGTGTCAAATTTGACCAGTGTGGAGGGATTGATTACTTCCGGAATCCCCTTTGCCTTCCAGAAAGCTCAAGTTCACATAGTTTGATGATCTCAACCCAGCTGGCTTGCTGACTCATGTAAAAAGCATTTGGTTTGCATTCTTTTCCTTTCCTAAGCATATTTATTAAACAAACTAAGTATTTTACTTGTTTCTGATTATTTTCCCATTAAAATGTTGCCTTGACACATTAGGCCATGTTAAATATCACACAGTCACCTCAAGCAATTTTAAATTAACAGAGAAAGCAGCCATTTGCATTTCTACACGACAGCATGAGAAAGCCAGGCAGTTAGTTTTCATTGAAGATGGAAAACATTGAGAACCATCTCTGAAGGGACCAGGAGTCAGAGATAATGTACACTGAGCTGAGAGGAGAGGACAGATAGGAAACTGACACAAATAGAGCATTATTTAGGTGTTCAGCTCTCTGATATCATCCCATATAAAAGCTCTCAGAGTACCTATGGGCTAGGCAGTTGTGTAACCATTTTATAAAGGAGAAACCAAGGCTGAGAGAGGTAAGATAATTTACTCAGAGATAGATGATTGTAAGTGGCGAAGCTGGCTGGGATTGGTTCCCTCTGTGTCTGACTGTTGTCTATGGTCTTTGTTGGGAACCACATTACCTGTGCTGAGTGGCAGACTTGCCTGAGTCCTATTTCTTGTGTTTCCTGATTGAAGTGCTCAAATCAGCTTTCACAGAATTATTCTGACAGAGGAAGAAATATACTGTGTTCTTTCCCCATGGATAGAAAGGATACAGGAGTCATCTTTGGGTTACCATGTTTCCCTCTGTGATTGTTTCTTTTCTAGTCTACAATGGCCCTTGGTTGCTTGGTTCCAGTTTAGGCACAAGGTTTGCCAAGGTGGTTCTATTTTTGGAAGGAACAATAGGGACTGTAGCAAATTGTTTGCTAAATGAAGATGTAGTTCCCAAAACATCCGCAGAGCATCTTCCTGTCAGCTGCAAACCCTGCTGACAAAAGTGATGTAATCTCTCCATGGTGTAATTACCTGTGACTATAAAAAGACTTGGGGATTGTAGTGGGAGGCTGGATGGGTCATTATAGGCTTGGTGAACCCTGGCATCATGAAAAGAAATTGAGAAATTACCTTCCGCAGACTAATTGCTGTGTCATGTTTAGAACATTGCAAACACATAGTACCACCCATGCACTGTAACTTTCTAACAAAAGAAACCAAGATTCCACCAAACTGAACACCTAACTAAGTTAAAGCCCTCATTAAACACAAATTCCACCTGCTGAGCAATGGTGCCTCACTCCCCTGGCCTAAATTGCCAGCTTAGAGGTTATTCTTCTTACCTGACCAATTCTTTCTGTGAAAGGGGGTCACAGGGAGCGCTTTAATGATTCTAGGTAGGTTTCTAGATGAATTCTTTTCACCACCTCTTACCACTGAGAGATTCCTTTCCTCTGCATCACTCAGGAACATGAGCCTGCAGAGAGTGTGAGCAGGCCTCCCTTTCTAGGTGGCTTGTGCTGGTGTGGCCGGCTGCCTGGACTGTAGCCAGATCAGGAATGACCTTGGCCTGCCTTATGTTTAGCTTTGGGCCCAGAGGGACAGCAGCATTTAGAGATAATCTTTCCATGGTGTAGTGTGAATGAGGGGTGCACTGGCTGGCTACTAACTTCTTCCCAGCCCTGTTCATCGACCTCACCTTAAGTCAGCTTAACACATGAAAATCTGAATTCCCTGGAAGATGAGAGTGAGATTATAACTTTTTTAAAAAAAGTAATGTCGATGACTATTTCTGGGTGTTGGGGTAAACAGTGACCTTTCCTTCTACTTAAATCATTCTTACATTTTCTAAAATTTCCCCAAAGGATATGTATTTGTAAATAAAAAAAAAATTTTATTAAACAAAAATACCTTTATACACATCAATATCCCAGTGACTTGGTGAAAGGTTACAGGAAAACCAAAGTGCATTCCTAAAGGGAGAGACTTCCTCTGCCCTCCTGTGGCAAGGAGCTGGAAAGCTGTATGTGGGTACCCAGGGGTTCTGTCATCCTCTCGTACGGGCAATTCCTGGTTTTACTTTAACAACAATAAACTCTTTGCTTTGGCTTTTTCATCACTGAAAAAAAAAAAAGGTAATGTCCCTAGAATTTCTCCACATAGCTGTCTCTTGTCAGGTGGAATGGGATTCAATTCACATACACCTTAAAATAGCAAATACCACCTGCAGTTCTTATGGAGCTGCTGAGATCACTAGTATACCTTGGTATTCTGTCCAGCTGTCATTAGGTTTCAACTCCCCACTTTGTTTTTAGAGAGGCAGCAAAGTCTGATTAAAAGCATGGACTCTGGAGTCAGATTGTCTGGATTTCAATACTGCCTCTTGCTCCCTGTGTTACTTTGGATAATTTTCCTGACGTCACTGTCTGTATTTCCCCAGAATGGGAAGATTGTTGTGAGAATTAAATAAGACAGTATATGTAAGGCACTTGGAACATTGCCTGGCACACAAAGAAGTAATTCCCATATTGGAAGGTCAGATTGTAGCACCAAATGATAGCATTGTATACTTGCGGTTTTTGTGATGCCACAGCTAATTGGTTCAGACAGACTCAGGGTTGGAAGGTGTTTTGTTTCTTTCGAATCATTTGGGTTCTGTTTGATTCATTTCAATACATACTGAGAAAGTTAGACCCTGATATTCATGAGATTTTCCTAGGTCCCTAAATTGTCAAATACCACATGTAGGCATCCCATCCATGAAGACAAGTAGAAAGAGTGGTAATGCCCCTTTGAGATGTTGGTGCTGGGGGTCTGCTAGGGGATCTCACCTAAGCCATTCTCTTCAGTCAGGCTATCTTATTGTCATTTCAGAGCTGATGTTCCTCAGAGCTGCTGTTGGTTAGGAACTTTTGGGGTCATTTTTGAAACCTTACATATTAAATTTGAGAATGCCAAGGGTCACAGTGATATGACTGAAGGATTACATTTTAAAAGATTCCACAGTGCATCTAGGAGAATACAGCATTAGAATTAAAAAATAAGAAATCTCTTATCTTCTCTCCATTTGGTAGTCTTTTTGCCTCCTCCTACCTTCCTTAGCTGTATTTGTCAGCATTTCTTCTTCGAAGAAGAGCCTTTTTTTTTTTTTTGGCCTAGATTCATTGGCATCCCCAGGGATGGACATGTTTCCCTTGTTTAATATTTTTGACTTGTTAGCTTTGCCGGTAGCCAAATCTTTTAAAGTAAATTGTTTAATCATTCAGAATTCTGGGAAGTAGTGCAGGGAAGATAGACAGATTCTCTTTTTGAGATTTCTTTTTTGCAAAGCTTTTTTTCTTTTTTCCTTTTTAAATTCACAAAAGTATTTTAGGCATTTAAACCCGCAGGGTGGGGATGTGGAATGTGTTTCAGGAAGTTATGGCAAAGTACAATCAGGGTTACAAAATAATTCTGGTGTAGCCTTTGTTATTCTGGGAACAAACAATACTTTATGAAATACAATGGGCCTGATCAGTTCTTCAGGTGTAGTGAACACTTGTCTCCTTGGGAGATGGTGGGGCCTGTGTGTTTATTTTCACTGGCTTGAGTTCTGATGGTTCAGCCTTGTTGACTCTAGCAATGGTGGGAGGCACAAGAGAATGTCATTGGGATTGGTGTATACCAGACAAGGACTGAGTGGGTGTGAGGATCTTTGAACCCAGTGTGGATCCCCTTAGGTGATGAGGAGGGAGGAAAGGTAGGCTTTCATTACCCATGGAGAGTGAAGATAAGGTGGAGAAATGTACGTGAAAACCTAAATATATCCTGACATTAGGAAGGGGCTGGAGAGGTACAATTTGTATGGGCTTGGCTTTACTTCCTTATCCACTGCCTTTGCAGCCACAGCTCCTTCTGCCTCTGTCCATAAAGGTCAAGGCTAAGGGAACTCCTTCAAGCCTATTCTCACCTTGTTCTTCCTGAACACAATCTCACCTCCCTCTCACTCCCATGCTTCTCATTATCCTTCAAGGTCCAGTTCAGAGTCACCTCCTCTGAGACACCACCTATCGCCTTTACCACCAGAGTTAATAGAGCCCAAAGGAAGGAGAGAAGAATTTGTGTGTATTTCTTGAATGGGAACTCCTAGTCTCAGTCCTTTCTCTCGCGAGGATGTTATAGAGGCTTTCCTAGAATTCCAGCTCCTAGAATCTTGATTGTCTTTGATTTGAAGGGATTGAACAGCTTGTTAAGACTTCTGGGAATTGCAGCTTTGGAGAACCTGAACTCTTGTTCTGCAGATCATGGTACACAAATCCTGTAGATGTGCTCCAAACCCTGATGACCCAGGGTTGTGTGGGACAGATTGGGTTTGGTATTTTAGCAAGTACGTGTTGACATAAAGTGGGCAGGGAGGATAGCAGGAAATATGTAATGCCAGGAAGGGATTTCTGGGGACCGGGTACTGGACTGGATCTTGACAGAACTTACCATATAGTTCAGTCCTTACAGTAAGCCTGTTAGAGGAGGACAGCGGCAGCCAGAAACAGGTCTCTGCACCAGGAGGAAGACAGAGTTTACGGTTTAGCACCGATTTATTCCACAAGAACTTGTTGAGTTACTGCTGAGTGCCAAGACTGCCAGTTATGGAAAATATAATGATTCTATGTGATATATGCTTTAATCAGAGAAGCCATTGCATTGCACTAGAATACGTGTAGGAGGGACCCCTGACTCAGATTGGGATGGTCATGGAAGGCATGCAGGAGTTAGCCGGTAGGGGAGATAAGATGGCATAGTAGGGTTAAGAATGCAGTCTCTTGGGCCGGACAGTCTGGTTTGAATCCTAGTTCTGCCCCTAACATGTACAATTTTGGGTAAGTTTCTCAAATTCTGTGTCCCTTAGTCTTCATATCTGTAAAATTGGGATAACATACATAGCACATAGGGTGTGGTGAAGATTAAATGTTGTTGCTGTCATCATCATTGTTACCATGTGGCACCTCTCTGGTGGCAGGTGCAGCGCCATGTTGGGGTGAGTGGAGGGAGGAGAGGGAGAGAGTTAAAATCTAGCCTTAGCTTGAGAATTCAGGGATTTTGGCTGACCATAACCAAAAACTCAGTTTGGGGTAAGCATCCAGGGAGTGAGATGTTGCTGGTAGAGGCAATGCCTTTCCTAGCTGGGTTTTCAGAGTTGAGGAGGAGGAAGGAGAAGAGTATCTTAAGGATCAAAGGATTAAAGAAAAAGCAAACGCTAGTTAATGGATCAAGGGTTGAATGAGTCTAAACGGGAAGTAAAGAGGGTTGGAAGAGAGAGGATGTTAGTTTTACGTACAAGTTGTGGGAGAAGATTGGGGATAAGAATGGCAGTCAGGCTCCTTTTTGCCCATGGGACAAGAAGTGACAGGCTAATGAGGCTGCCCTTCCAGCCTGCCTGAAGGCAGGGGTCACTCAGGACAAGCCTCTGAGTCCAAGCTTCTAGCCTCTCATCGTCTGCCTCAGCTCAACCAGCCTGTGGGAGGCATGTCTGACAGTGGCTCCTTCTTTCTGCAAGTCTCATGTACCGTGTGAGGTCTCATGTGGGTCTTAGCTGGCATCATGAATTCCATGTGGAAGCTGGAGAATGTGGGAAGCTCTTAATTGATTGGGTAAGGAAGAAGAGTAGAGGAGCAGCTGGCTTCTGGGCCATGCAGCTGTATTCCAGGATTTGTCATTTTGGATTGGGCCAGGGTAATTGGAGAGGTTGGGGTGAGGACTGTCTGTGATTTGATGTGTTCAGGGGTGCAGAGAACTGTTGTGACTTCCAGCAGGTTTCTTTAGAGGGACTTCAGCAAAGGAACCCGTTCTTAGTGCTGCTGTTCTCAGTACCTTGTTGTTAGGTAGTTTAGAGGCTTAGTGGTTTCACTGGCTCCTCTCCTTGGCTTTCAGAAAATCAGTTACCAGTAATGGCAGACCCTGGTCTTGCAGGAATAGTTAAGACTGTGAATAATAGGATTAAGTGAGATAATATATGTAAAAGTTTTTAAACAATAAAAGTCTATTCCAATAGAAGGGATTATTACAATGCTTTTTTTTTTTTTTCTTTCCAGTCAGCATCTCTTTTCTGAATTGCTCAAAGCACTTAATTCACACTAACTGGTTAATCTACCATTAATCCCTGATAGAGAGGCTGGCATTTAATAGCCTACTTTGTATACAAGATTGTACTAAAGTTTCCAACAGAGCCCCAAATCTTGAGTTTGAAGCCCAAATCTATGGAGTCTAAATCTAGAGCTTGGACTTCCAAATGTGATAATGCCTTATTCCTGGAAGTAAAGAAGGTGAGAAGAGAAAGGGAGGGATCATTAAACAAATTTTTTTTCATGGACAACTGGTCATGTCAGACAAGGGTGTCAGAGTCAGGATTTCGAGTGACCTGGAAATCTGACATCCATTTTCTGAGAAGTCACTGAGTTCTTGTTGGGAATGAGGCCTAATGTGAGCTGGAAAAGCAGAAGGCTAAGAAGAATAGGTATGGGAATAAGAACAGGGAAGCAGACTTCTTAAATTCTGTTCTGTTAGGCTATGGTTGGCAGTACCTGAGGTGTGCCATATCCTGTATCACAGTGCCAGCTTCTTGTTGGCACATACCAGTGTAAACCCTTCTCCCCTCTGATGTGTACCACAAAGTGTCATGGGCCCCTACAGGCAGGTGCTTGTTGTATTCTGCAGGTCCCATGGTGAAACTTATGGGTTCGGTTCAGGAACCTCCCCGAGTGTCTGGCCCAGGCCATTTTTGCTGCAGAATAAGTACTGTAGCCCAGTTTGGCAGGATGGGATCTGGCAGTCAGGGAGAAGCCTGAGGCTCACTGGCTCACCAGTGTCCCTTCCTAAGGCTGGTGTTACCAGCTGAGGGCGGGTGTGGAAAAGTCCTGTTTTGTTCACATTACTAGTTGAGGCCATCAGGGTCATCAGGACTCTTTCCCTAAGCCCATGCTTTCCAGCCTCTGGTCAAGGATTAAAAGGCAGCTTCATCCTCACTTTGTGTACTCTCTTGCACAAGGTCTTAAACTCTGGAAGCAGGAGAAGGATATGCTGAATTGGGAAGCTCCTCCTTCCTCCAGTGGCAGCTATGTGGGCTCCCAGGCTTGAAATTTTAAACATCATTCAGGTATGCCAGTTAAGAGGCACATACTTGTGAGGGAACCAACAGGCTGGACCTCATGGGTTATTTGCCCCAGTGGGTCTCAAATTTGAGCGGGCATCAGAATCCCCTGGAGGGCTTGTTAAACACAGATTGCTGGGCCCCACTCCTAGAACTTCTCATTCAGTAGGTCTGGAATGAGGTTTAAAGAAGAACTTGGTAGATATGGAGCAGCTACTGCTGCTGGTCTGGGGACCACACTATGAGAACCACCCATTTACACTTGGGGTGAACAAACCCTTCTGACCCTTTTCAGAGCAAATTTTGGTAAGGTGAGGACAGAGGGGTGGAGAGATCTTGAATCCACTGAGGAGAGAAGTGGTTCAGAAATAAGATGTTACAAACCAAGGTCAGGGGTTTGGATTCCTGTACCAAAGAGCCACCAAAAAAAAAAAAAAAAAAAAGAAGACAGTACAAGTGGACCAACCTAATGCTAAAACTGGGAAAAGGCTAAATGATTAAGGGAGGTTGCTGGCAGGTCTGTCTATTATCTTCTCCAGGCTGGTCTGGTCCTTGGAGATTATCCTACAGAAAGAAGAGCCAGATCTTGTGAGCCCCTAGGCTGGGTCGTCTTGGGCATCTCCTGCCTCCATTACTTATAGTACCTTTTTAAAACAGTGAGCTCTAAAAGTCTGCATTTTAGGAAGCCTTTCCTCAGCTTGGTCTCTGTGGTATGAAGAACAGGACCTGAGCTGGGGTCCTGGGCATCAGCCCCAGCACCGCCTTTAATGAGTAGTGACTGAAATTACCTCTCTTTGCTCAAGTGTGAAGTGAGGGTGGGACTAGCTTTCCGGGGCCTTTGAGCTCTGATACCCTGGGTTCTTTAGTGCTTTATCTTGACAGCTTCTTCCCCCAGGGCCAGGAACTTTTGCTTGCTTGCTCGTTTTTTATTTCTTTTCTGTGTGTGAGGACTTATGTTGATAAGCAGTACTGAATCAGCATCCTATC
Organism: Cynocephalus volans; assembly: GCF_027409185.1. Taxonomy (NCBI): domain Eukaryota; kingdom Metazoa; phylum Chordata; class Mammalia; order Dermoptera; family Cynocephalidae; genus Cynocephalus; species Cynocephalus volans. The sequence continues at coordinate 151,140,224 of NC_084462.1, forward strand.
CAGAGAAAATGGCTTGCCAAAAGTGAAACTAGAGACAAGTTTGGGAATCAGAGAGAATAACTTTTCTTTTTAGAGTCTTTGTGGGCCACATTTGTGCTGCTGCATAGCGCCTGCCTCCAGAGAGGAATGACATAGCATTCCTGTCATGTCCCCATCCTTTGACTCCAGGTCATCTCACTAAACCACAAGGCTGTGTAGGCTGTCTGATCAGTTCTAATTTCCAGGGTGCTCAGGGTTCTTACTGGACGTTCTCCACTGTCTGGCACATTGCTTGGCTCATGTAAACTTAAACGTTTATTGGGTAGATGGAACAGGGGGTTGCATCCAAGTACCTTTTTCTTTCCTTCAGTTTCTCCCTTCTTTTTAACTTGGTACAGCTGTCTTCCTTTGCCCTCCTGCCTCTCATCCTTCCTTCCTCTGTACTCATTTTAACTCCTCAGCGCTGTGGCAGAGCCAGCCATGTGTGTTGAGTGCGCAGGGGTCAGCGTGCATGAGGTGATCACAGAGGACCTGCATGAACCATCTGTGTCAGGGGTACCTTCAGAGCTTCCCAGTCTTCTTCCTGCCCCCTTCTCTCTTCTCTCCACCTTGTCTAGGGTAGCTGTGAGTTACAGAATGTTTTCACTGTCCTGGGGGAGTTTGCTCTTCTTGAGATTGAATTTGACCCCATTTTCAGCCTTTATTCCCCTTATTGCTGCTCGGTGTTTGCATTGGCAAGCTTAAAGGACTCCTGGCTTAGAGAGAAATAGTTTGCCCTGCCTCAGAACCACTGTCTGGCCCTGTCTTTCCAGCTTCTGTCTGAAGGGGCAAAAGGAAGATTACCAGTCTTGGTTAATTGTCACTTAGCCCCTCTGATCCAGCCTGGGCAGCTTTCAGGCAGCTCAAGCACTGACTAGCCTGAGGTCTCTGTTGAAACAGAGAAAGATTGAAGTTGGTTTAATTTATTTTGAGTAAAATCACCAGCCTTTTGATGATTCCATTAATTTCCTCCCTTCTGTATACCCTCCTGTTAGTAATTGGAAATCCTGACTCTGTTTCTCATTTTCCCCCACCCCTCTGCTTTAATCTGAGACAGCTGGATAGTGTAGTCTGCTTTTTCATTTACTGGAAGAATGGTTTGAAGATGATTTTAATGACTGGCTTTGACAGTATTTCCAGAAGCTGAGACTGTTGCTGTGCTTAAGTTCACACTCACCTGGGGGCCTCAATTTTGCTCACCTTGCTTCTATAAAGTTCTTTAGTCCTTGGTGTGCAAGTGGAAAAGGGTCCTTGTGAGAATTCTCTCTTGTTCTGGGCAGTATATATGCAAGCTTTTCATCCTTCATTTTCATTGTTCAACATTTACAGACCTTCTGGGTCATGCTAAGCACTGTTCTAGTTACTGGCTGTGTCCCAGCACCTCCTGCCGGCCCTGGTAGAAGTGCAGAGGCCTAAGTAGGTGAGATTCCCGCAGGGTGGTGGCTACATGCAGACTTTGGGAATTGTAGTCTCTGGGAACTTTTTCCTGTGTTTTTATGGTTGCTACTCCCATTTCTATGCTTTCCTTTTCTTGGCTCTAAAGAGGAATCAATAATATGAACGACCTCTTGATGTCAGAGGAGTAATAGGTAGCAATAGCTGTAACAGCTACCCACTATCGGCAATTGACAAGATATAAAGCACTTTCTTGTGTATTATGTCGTATTGTCCTCACAATAAACCTATGACAGCCAGTAGAGGACAGAGCTGGAATTGGAACCCAGGTCCTCCCACTGCAAATCAAATATTTTTGTACTACCTTGTTATCCTTTCTATTTGTTGTATTTTGTTTTTAACACTGACTTCTCATGCAGTTGTCTTTAGTATTACTTCAACTACTTAAGCCTGAAGAACTCATTATGTATGCACTTGGTCCTCTACCGGGAACTCAGGGCCTCACAGTGTAATTGGGAGAAAAGATAAGACGGAATACATTGTAGTTCCCTGTGAGTGGTTCAGGTACTGAATACTGTTGGAAAGAAGAGAATTAACTCTGACATCTATCTAGGAAGGCTGCCAGAAGAGCTGAGACTTAAACTGGGCCTGATGGGAAGGCAGGATCCAAACCAAGGAGAGAGCTAGGAAGGGGAGTTTTGTTTAGTATTTGATTTCCTGAGACTCTGGGATTCAGAGAAGGTGGTGAGGTTTGGCTCCTCTATTAGACTTACAAAACCAATGTCCTCTGGGGTGATGCTTCTCCAACTTTACTGTGCCTTTAAAATTAGATTCCCAAAGTCCGTGTCTACAAAGAACCATTTAGTAGATCTGGGGTGCAGCCCAGCAATGTACATTCTTTAAAAGTTTTTTAATAATGTGAAACAGCCTCCCAGCCCCTCAGTTCTCCTTGAAGAGAAGAAACCAAGGGTGTAGATTTCAATTGTTCCTTTCCAGGGGCAGAAACTGTTCAACCAGCTGGCCCCCACATCATTCTGCTACAGGTGATATGGGTAGCCCACACTTTGAAACACTGTAATCCAAGGGCATTCTAGTGCCCTGCATTGTTGCGGGAAGCATTAGGGAAGAAGGACCTTGGTTTTGACATGATAGAGGTCCCACTCCTTGGTGAGGATGAGACCAAGGAGGAATAGGAGGAGTGGATAATAAATTATTTAAGCTGACTGACAGCAGTTGGGTCATTTTGGCTGTCAGCTTGACTTGAAGGGCAGGTGGTGGAACCATCAGGCCTGAGTACCTTTGGAACAGAGTTGTGAGTGTGCTCAGAGTTACACATGTTACTCTTTAACTGTTAAGAAAAGTGTTTTCACAGATCTGCCTGTTTGGCAGCTTAGCTTTCAGATGAGTATGTTTTGGAGAGGGGGCAGGGTCAGTCAGTGGGTGGGTAGAAACAGGTCTCCCATAGGATTTGGCAGTCTTGATGAATCTTACGATTTCTCTCTGTATTTGGGGACCAAACGGGACCTAAGGTGGTTGTGAAGATTAGAAAATAGTTACCAACTACCATGTTAAGAAATGATATGCCTTAGTTTTGGAGCATTGTAAAATACTGTAGGTAAAAACAACACTTAAATGTGTACTATGTTCCAGGTAATATCCACTGTAAATCTATTACTCTATTTTCAAAACATTAAAAAAATAGAGACTAATATAATCATACATGGGTGCTTGCCACCCAGATTTGATAATATTTTGCTGTATTTGCTTCTGAACTTTTCCTCCAGAGATAACCAGTGTCCTAGGTTGATGTGCAACCTTCCAACCATGTTTCTATGTTTTTACATACTTAAACATGTATTCCTAAGCAATATGGAATATTGTCTTACATGTTTAAAAATATATGTAACCTTACATTGCATCCTTTTTTTTATTCAACAGTTTATGAGATTTAGCCACGTTAATATGTTTGTTTTACCCACAATATAGCATTCCATTGTGTTAATATAATTATAATATAATTATAATTATATTTACAATTATAACTAAATTTATAATTTATAATTACAATTTACCATTATAACTATAAATTATAATTTACAATAATAATTACAAATATATCTAAATAATTATAATACAATTATAGTAATAATAAAATATGTTTATAACCCTTCTCTCATTGATAGATCTCTAGGTAACTCCAGTTTTTTGCTGTCACAAATAACACTGCAAGGAACATCCTTGTACATGTGTCCTAAGCATGCATAGAGAATTTCTCTGGCATATATACCTAGCAGTGGAGTTGCTGAATTGTTGAAAATGCACAGTCCAATCTTCTACATATTGCCAAATAGCTCTCCAATGTAGTTGTACCAGTTTATATCACTACTGATATGTAAGAAAATTCCTATTTCTCCACATACTTTGCAATAGCTGATATTATTATATTAATTTTTACCAGTCTGATGGACATGAAATGGAATCTCCAGGTGGCTTTAATTTTGTATTTCCTTGATTGTCTTGTCCCAATTTATAGATTAGTTTAACTTTCTCTGTGGCAGTGGTTCTCAAGGGTCCCTGAGATTCTTTTAGGGGACTGACAGGGTTAAAACTATTTTCATATTAATACTAAGTTGTATTTGCCTTTTTTGCACTCATTCTTTCACAAGTGTGTAGTTGAGTTTACAGATGCTATATGACATGTTGTCATGATTTCTCCAGTGTTAACATAAATGGATTTATTATTTAAAAAATAAATTTATAAATAAATATTTACAAAATTTTTAGTTTTATTTTCAAGTATGATAATATTGATACATGTAACACACAGGCAAAAACTCTTTGGGGTTCCTCAGTAATTTTTAATAATTTTTAATAAGGACCTGAGAACAAAGAGTTTGAAAGCAACTGCTGCTTTATGGTGTTAATTTTATTAAAATTTTTTCCTTTCTGGAATATGTTTTCTTTGTCTTGTTTAAATATTCTTTCCAAATTTTATAAAGATGGGCTCTTATATTTTCTTCTAGAGGTTTTGGAATGTATTTTTATGAGTGCGCATCTGCCACTAGGAATCATTATTTATTTATTTATATTTTTAAAATTTTATTTATTGAATCAAAATCCATTATACATATTTTGGGGTTGAACATTGAGATATGTTGATCAAATCAATATTACTAGCATATATATTGTTTTAAATCGTAATTATTCTTTATGCCCCTTGTCCAATCTCTCTCCATCCCCATCTCTCTTCCTCTCCCCCCTCTAATTACTCTAGATTTCCTCTCTCCTTCTGAAAGAATAATGGTTACTCTGTTAATCTGTTTGCAAGATGATCTGTCCAATGCTGAGAGATGTGATCAGGTCCCCCAATATTATCATAGAGCAGATGCTGCTTCTGTCACTCTGAAATGGGCTTTGTGGAGAGAGACATCCTCCTCTTCTTTATCTCTGCTGGTGACTCTCCTTGTGTCAATGCACTCCAGTGGTTGGTGGACCATCTGCCTGGTGGTTGTGACGTCTAGCCACTTCTGCGGCAGGCATGGTTATTGTAGTGGCTGTCGTGGGCCATCCACATGAAGGTGATGTTTTTGGTATGCTCCTTGGTGCTGGCAGTGTGCCTGGTTGTGGGGTGTGTCTGGTCCCTTTCTCCATGCCTCTTATCCCTGAGCAGGCCCCAAGGCACTGGCACTGTGTGCTTTGTTGTGGGAGAGAGGTCTGGTCCCCTTCTCCATGCCTTGGGTCCCGGGTAGGCCCTGAGGTGCTGGCGTGGTGTGCCTGGTTGTGGAAGGGGGGTCCAGTCCCCTTCTCCGTGCTTCGGGTCCCCAGGCTGGCCCTGAGGCAGTGGTGCAGTTTGCCTGGAAATGGGAGTCGGATCTGGTCCCCAGATCCAAGCCTCCAGTTCCCAGGCAGGCCCCAAGGTGCTGGTGGTGTGCCTGGGCCAGATCTAATTTTCTGTCCTTTGCTTACTTCTAACACAGGGGAACTTCCTGTGGGAACCAGTACTTGAGCTGTGTAGTTGAGTTAAATTGCTGCTTTGCTGCTGTTTCCCGAGGGAAGGCTTTTTTTTGCAGCTCAGGGTTTAATGGTTGACCTTATAGGTACTTCCGGCTCTCCAGAGACCCGGTGGATCTGTGTTCTGTAGAATCTCTGATCTGGGCCTGAGTTTTTTCATCAAACTGCACCCCATGCAATTCTGTATTCCTGACTGGTCTCCTCTGAGTGGTCCTGCACTGATTGTGGGGCAGATCGGCTGTCCTTGCTGTGTCCCAGTGTTCTCCCAGTGGGCCTGTCTCCCCTACCATCCATGCCTTAAACACTTCCCATGGGACAGGCCCTGTGCTGATCCCTTGCGATGACTCACCGGCCTCTGAATGGCTCCCTTTGTTCAGTTTTTCTGGCTCCTCACTCCTGTGTGGGTCCACGGGAACCTTATTAGTGGTCTTGCTATCCTGGGGGCCGCCAAGGCTTTCTTCTCTCCTGCCGCCCCCCAAGTAAGTCCATCTGAAGGGCACAGCTGTGGCTTCTGCCGGCTCCTGCTTCATGCGCTCATCAGCTTGAGCTTTAAAGCAGCAGCGACCCAAAATGCTCAGAGCAGCTTTTTCTTTTTCTCATTGTGGTTTCTCCTGCCTTCATGAACTCCATAGGTCTCTCCTCTTCTTCCCCTGAGCTCCAGCAGCCCCAGCTTGGCTGATGTTACATTTTTTTTTTTTAAATTTGAATAATCTACTATTCTAACAAAAGTATAAAGTATGGAAAATTAGTGTATTTGAATCATTTCAGAGAGTCGAGAAAGTTTCATACCAGCAGGTTTCAGTTTATAGCACCTTTGAAAAGAAGTACTCAGAGTTAAGACAAGTGGCAAGCCAGGCTTCAGACTACCTACAGTGTATCACGCAGCTGACTTACAGCACATGGTTCATGTAACAGTGTGGTCATTTGGCTTTTTCCTCTACATTTTGAGAGAGCCACAAAAACACTTAAAGAGCAAGAAAAGCGTTCATCGAATATCATGTTGGACATTAGAAGATGGAATAGAAATGTCGAGACAAAGGGAGGAAGGTCGCAGGCTGGCTGAGGTGGTCAAATAGACAGTCCGAAGGTGCTGACAATGCAGTACATGGTCTTGTTCTCCCATCGCACAGTACAGCTCCCATCAGTAGAGCTGTCCCAGAAGCAGGAACTTGCTGTGTGTAATCCAGCTCCATTCTTTTGCATAATTACACAGGTCACAATGTATTTAAATGGTTTCCCCAGCTTGGTGAGTTGGCTTAAAGTTTGTTCTACTACGTTTGTGGTCCACTGATTCACTTTGCTGTGTTGGTAAGCTTTACCGCCAATTGCGCTTTCTATAGCCTCTTTTACAATGTTGCTCACTTCATCAACAACGAAAGTAGTCTCCTCCGTAGCCTGGTAATCCTCCATCTTTCCTCCTGCTCGTCTCCCTGATGTTACATTTTTATAGTGGTAAATTGTTTGATTTGTGGGAGAGAGTGACGTTGGGAACCGTCTATTCTGCCATCTTGACCCGAACCCCTCAGGAATCAAATTTTTTAATTTTACACCTTCTCAAAAACACTTATGCAGCCTGAATAGGACACTTTCTATATCTGTCCTGATAATAGAATTTTGGTGGGGAGAAGGGATGGGGATAAGGTAGACAGGGATTCAGCCCCCTTCTGCAGATCCCTTTTGTTCAAGAGAGTCTCCTAGCATTTTGCAGAACACAGCAGTCTCCCCTTGAGATGGTGTATACTCTTGTTTTGGGTCCTTAGGTCATTGGTTTTGCAGCTTGCTGTCCAGAGGCCAGAACCCACCAGTGACAGGGATTCTGGAAACAAATCCCTTCTCCAAAGCCCCCAGTTTCCATGTGACTTTTTTTTTTTTTTTTAAAGAAGACTGGTAAGGGGATCTTAACCTTGAACTTGGTGTTGTCAGTACCATGCTCTCCCAAGTGAGCTAACCGGCCATCCCTATACAGGGATCCGAACCTGTGGCCTTGGTGTTATCAGCACCACACTCTCCCAAGTGAGCCACAGGCCGGCCCTAAGGTGAAACCCGTGGAACTCTTGAGTGTCCGTAGAGGCACCAGTACTCTTATTCCTACTTGCATCTGTGCGGGGGGGTGAGTGGGTGGGCAGGCAGTCATCTGGTTAACTGCAATCAAGGTTATAAATGATGGCCCCTCCAAGGAAAAAATAACACTGCTGACACCCAAGGCCTCATCATCTCTCACCAGACTCTTACTTGTCCCCCCCCCGCCCCAAACTGTCTTCCATCCTGCTTCCAGAAAAACTCTCAAAATCTCAGACTTAGCATGATACTACTCTGCTTAAAACAAAAGAAAACAAACTCAGGGCTCCCTGTAAGACTTACGGTAAGGTCCATATTCCTTAGCAACGTAACCTTCATCTGTGCTTACAGTTTTCTCTCCAGCCACTTTCCTGTCTTGTCCTCTGTCCTGGAATCTCACCAGGCATATTATTATTCCCCGGTACACCATGGTATGTGCCCCCAGTGCCTTGCTTGTACTGTTCCCTCTAATTCAAATGTTGCTCCCCACTTGTCTGCTGAGGCGGATCCCTTTCGTCTCTCAGACCTTATAAAACTCAAGTATGAATTCTGAGAGGATGATTGCTTTAGTTTCTGCACTGACTCTGCCTTTCCAGTTAAAGTGAGGACTCTGAGTTAATGTCTGGTAGTCTTTTGTTTCACTTCTGGCTTTGTTAGGGGAGACTGATACGTCTCCATTCCTTCCCCAAGAGTTCCTTCTCCATAAATTCTCTTTAGAGGGTTGGCCCCTGTCATTTTGCAGCCCAGTTCTTTAGTAGCTACGAGAGAAGGAGATTTCTTTTTTGTGGTTAAGGAGATGGTGTAGACATCCTAATAAATTGTCTTCCCGCATATCTTGCCTGCAGGAAGGGAATGCATTGAACAGATGGATGGAAACACCTAGTTCCTCCCTTTCCCCACCACCAATTCACTTATTGCTCATTTTGAAAAATACTAGATTGACACCTGGCATATTTGAAAAGTGGTAGATGAGTTGCATGTATGCATTAATGCTGCTTGCAGAAAGGCCCTGCTCTGGGAAAGAATTCTGGATGGTGCCATTTTCCCCTTTTAGCCACATCCAGCCTCCTGCCTCCCTTTCAGCAGCCTAAAAAATAAAATTTCATAAACCCTGGAAATCTGTTAGACATGCAAATTAAGCAGATTAACTTTTACTCTCTGAAAGCGCTTTATTCCAGGAATTTACATGGATATGGAGAAGGGAGCTCCTTCTTCTTGAAAGACGGCCTACCTAAGTGGCCCCTGAAGTAAGAGGGTTGAGGTGGGCCAGAGAAGGGGAGGTCCCTGCAGTAGGGACTCAAGTTTTCAGGTTCCTTCTTCATAATCACTGTCACATCTGAAAGAGTTGACTTTCTTTGGCAGTTTGCTTATGACCTTCCATTAGTTCTTGAAAATGATCACTATAAAGGTGGGGGAAGTAAGACAGTAAAATGGGGGAGAGGTTATTTCCTTGGCTCATGTTGTTGTGATCAGGGCAAAGCTAGAATTTGACCTGTTGCAAACTGCCTCCCAGTCTGTGCAAACATTCTATGTGGATATGAATTCTCAAATTCAGGAGAAGGGCTTATGCCAAAGTGGGGACTGAACGCTTACAAGCGCTGTGTCACTGTGTTAAATGTTATTGACTGGACCTGAGAGAAGTTTCTTTTGTGGGTAATGCTTTTCTTTCTTACTTGAAGAGTACTACTAATGTTGCAATAATGTTTGATTAGTAGTAGTTTTAAAAGTGAAATACGAGGAATGGTTAGATAAGCCCTGCATATCAAGCAGACTGATAATAATTTTCTCCTTCTACCCTAATTTGCCTGTGTCCTCTCCCCTGAAACCCACGCATTCTGGAATATGTGAGGCAACAATCCTTATAATCAAACCAAATGTGTTAAATGCAAAATTAACTCTCGTGCCAATTTTTTTTTTTTTTTCTTAATGAGAGCATAAGGATCTTACCATTCCAAAGGAGTCACTGTGGTTTTTAAATAGCAAGTGCTCTGGTGTATCTAATGTATGATTGCATTTGCACCCAACTTTTTAGGATTGCTTTGGTTGTTTAAGGCATGTAAGAGAGAAAGAGAGAGTAGGGAGGTAGACCCCCAGTGGCACTGTGGGCAGTATCAAATGAAATGTTTTGTTGGGCCTGGAACTCTGGAAACTATGCTGAGTTCCACATCTGGCTGTAAGGAGATGTTTCTCGTTTTTCTCCTGCAGCGCCCGTCTCTTCTGTTCCCTGTACAACAGACTCTGCCAAGGATGAAAAGCCTGGATGTCAAACCCTTTCTCTCTGCCCTGGCAGGGAGACTATTATATTTGTTTTCCGAGAAGCCTTTTTTGCACTTGGGGATCCCCCCCCCCTCTTATGGGAAGTTGCTTCATCATTTCCCCAAAATATACTGCATCTCTTGTTTAAACAAGGTGCCCTTGAAGAGCTTTGGAGCCCGAAGGGAGGGTGGGGGGTGTTGTGAAATCCTTTGTTCAGTGCTTTGATGCAAGCTAGAATGTCTGTAGGCAGAAGTCTTAGAGTTTGCCAAGACTGGGTCAGGAGTGGGGTGTGGGGAGGAGAGACTCTCTGGGAATAGCTGGAGTCTTTTAAAGCTTTTAGTTTGTCCATGTTGTGAGAGGTATCAGCTCTTCTGGACACAGGTTCCATCAGGTATTTGTCCAGTGCCTTGAACGTGCCCAGGATGGTGAAGGCGGGTGCTCTGCCCTTTTGAGGAGGTCATGGTACCAACTGACATTCAGAGTTGAGGAGAGGCAGGACCAACTCACATTTAGAAATGGTGAACAAAATGGTATGTAACTGTGTGCTAGTGTAGACATGGATACTTTAATTCAGAGAACAAGGGAATTCCTGTAGCGAGAACACTAAGATCAGGCCTTGCATTACGGATTGGGTTTGAGTTCATGGAGGAAAAAGTGGAGGTATATTGAGGGAAAGAGAAAGGAGCAGGAGTCGAGAAGAGCCAGAAGGCTGAGCTGAGGCCATGCTCATGGGTGAATGAGGCCAGTGGAGACATGGAACAAACCAAGGTGTGGAGAGACTTGCATATCCATCAGAAACATTTGGACTGTAGAAAGAAATTGACAGCCTTTGGAAGATTCTGAAAAGAAAGCATCATGAGGAAAATGTGTTTTGGGGGAAGATTAGCCTGAGAGGGTAAATTGTAGTATACCTCCAGGTAGACAGCAGGAAGAAGGCCCAACTCTGTCTGTAGTTTTGAAAGGAAGTCATGCTGTTAGGTACTTGGGGGGGGGGGGGGGGGGAGTGGCCTAGTAGGAGGCCGCTTCTTTTGTCTTGAGTGAACGGTGGTTCCACAGTGGTGCCTGGCCTAATGCTCTGCAGTTCCCCCAGCAGGGTACGACAGCTGAGGTTAAGGTTGTTGTTGGCTGAGTAGGATCTCCTGTTGGGTGCCACCCTGAGTAAGGTTTTAACCAGGCCCTGCTCCCAGTGGCGGTGATGTCACCTGGTCGGGTCAAGCATAGTGTACGGCAGGTTTTAAACCTCCTCTAGTCTATTTAGAATGAGATTGGCTGGAGATTACCGCCCAGGTCCAGATGACACCAGTCACCTCATGCCTAATCAGCAGTGAAAGAGTGCTGTTTCCTCAAACCCTTGCCAACGTTGGATGTTATAACATTCTCCTGTGCCTTATACCCCTTAAAGAGTTTAAATAAGAAATTTCGGTAACTTTGGATTATAAGTAAAATAAAAGAGGATCAGTTAAAAAGTGTTTTTCTCAATAGAGTATCTATCTAGCAGTTGCTCTTGGTGAAAAATGGAAATTGGGCAAATACATTTTTATTGAGAGATTATATCAGTGGGAGCAAACAAGCATGAACATGTTATGCTTAGCTCAAGATCTGTTAGTTTCCTGTACAAGTGGGGAAAGTAAATGATTGCTAAGGGAGGCACTGCCCAGTTCTCTTAACAGCCAGAAAGTGAATGACAGTTTTAATTCCAGCTGCTGGACTGGGCGGTGCCTATCACTCCCAGCTGACCCACCCCAAGTGCCCTGGCACAGACCCATGCATGGTGTGGCCTGTGGAAATGTGTCTGTAGCCCTGGGAAGTGAGTGGTTCCTCCTTGGGGATCAGCCCAGCCTGTTGTCCAGGCCGAGGCTCCACTGCCAGCTTTGGCTCTCTCCACCAAGGGTTTTAGGTCCCTTGTAGCAGAGGAGGTGCGGAGGAGGGACACTTATCTTAGAGACTTGCATCTTCAACTTTTGCTTCAAGTTATTGCCTTTTAAAACCAGCACTTCTTTTTTTGAAAGCTTTAAGGCCCCCAGTACTATGCTTTGGGTTTCTGGTGAGTAAACTGCTAAAACCATTCCGAGTTATCACTTTGTTAATGGTTGAGTACCAGGATGCCTCCCTAAAACAGGCTTGACTTTCAGTGGCTCTGCCCACATTTGCAGAAGCCCAGTGGAAGTTCTTGCGTTTGTTTTTCTTTGTCCTTCTGAGATGGGAAGATTGAGGGGATTTGGGAAGGGTTGAGGGAGAAAGCAGCAGGCCTAGAGTTCAATATCAGTTCTGCAGCTTTTGTGCCCTTTTGGGGTGAGTGGTTTTGTTTGGTTCTGCAGGGGAAGGGCTGCAAGTATAAATGGACTAGCCCTAGAGGACCATAGCCACTGGCATGGAGTATGTAAGACACATTGATTCTGTTTCCCCTAGGCCAAGATGCTTTCTGTTGGGGAGGGAACTATTGTGCTGGCTGGAGACATCTGTGAAGACTTCAGGGTCCTGGTTGCACATTTGATGTCTTCCATCAACAAGGCATAGAGGCTGGGGAAACCCAGGATGAGCTGTCATGCTGAGTAACAGGCTCGCGCAGGTGCTGACTAGCTTGACTTCCCTCAGTGCAGTGCAAACCTCTGGGCTCTGGATGCAGTCCTGGTCTCTTTGTAAAATGCAGGTGTGTATGTGTTGCTAAGTGCCAAAGATCCTTGGTCCTGGATTAATTCCTCATTTGTACGTGGGCCTACCTAAGAATATATTTTCTCTTGGTTCACCGAAACTATTCTGGGTCTTTGTGGCTAGGGGAGTGAAGGGGCAAGGAATCGAAGTTTTATAACCTGTGAGGGGGTTCTGAAGCAATGCAGAGCAGTCTGTGTTTAAACATTTGTCTTAGGAACAACCTGTGCTATGGTACATTTTAAATCGACACCCCAGTCGCCTTTATGTAATGAATTTGGACTTTTGTGCAGCAGCTGAGAAAGAACCTGTTGAGCTGTTGTGAGGTGTGGCTGCCTGCCAGCCAACAGCACACTCTGAGCAGCGTCAGCACCTCCATCTGTGGGGCTGTCTATACTGGAGCAGTCATGGATTATTGGACCTTTATTTTGTAAGGATGAGTTGAAAATGGAAAAATGAAATTGCTGATAGTAGTTATAAGAATGATAGGTCTTCTAAAGTTGATATAATTGAAAGATTTTGAAATTCAATGAGTACGCCAGAAATGGGGAATTATTAATGTCAGTTGAACACTCATTGACTATAAGTCAACAGCCTGCTCAGTTGTAAAGAAGATAAAATACACACAGCTAAAAAATAATGTCTAAAATGCCCAGATTGCGCCCGCAGCCAGCCCAGTGGTGACCACTGAGCCACAGCAGGAAGGACCCTGGTTCCCGAGCTAGGACGATGGGGTGCGAGGGCTTTTGCCACACCCCTTGACATCTTCACCCAGCCTGGCATTGACCGAGCCACTGCTGGAAACTCCCCTGTCTCCCCTGTGGGAATGAGGGGGATGCCACAGGCCTCAGTCCCGCCCTCCTCCTTCCTCCTTCTTCCATCCCATTTCCTTCCCCTTCCCCTCCCAACTGCTCCACAACAACATCCTAGAATGTAAAAAATAATATTAATAAAATTACATTTTCTTAAAAAACAAAACAAAACAAAACACACCTACATTGTGTTGTCCTAGACTGTCAAAAAGGCAGAGTACAATTAGGCATTTTATAATCATTTTTGACTTTCTTAGAACACGACCTTCTTATAATACGTAAACCTATTGTTTGACTTTGAGGGGCCTTGTCAGGGAAGTGGGGGGGACTACCTGTAACAGGTTCTGGTGTGACTAAGAGTCATGCAAAAACAAAACCCTCCTTGTAAGTGTAAAAGGCTCTTCTAGAACTGTGAGTCTGTTTCCCTAGAATACATTATGTGTTGATCTAGTCTCTTCATGTATTAATGCCTTTCCTCCTGTATTGTACCCATTTATATGCTAATTTCTGTCATCCTTATTCCCTTTAGATTCACTTAACCTATGATTTTAAGCTGTCAGAGGGGCTTGTATTTAAACGGCTAGCCTGCTAAACATTACTAGCCTTCTCTAACTGGTAAAGCCCCAAGTTTGGGGAAATAAGAGAAAAACAACCACTAAAAAGGAAATCAACTCCTAGACCGTGAATTTTTCATATTCTCTAGTCTTAGTCACTAATTTTTTGGGCATAGAGTTGTTATATATATGCTTTAAATAACAAAGTTTTTAAGAAAAACTGACCAACATCCCATACTGAGGTACTGTTACAATGGAAAAGAGAAAAAATTCTCTATAGCAATATTGCAGGCTTCTCCCATGCCTGCCTGGCCACGGCATGAAGTTGATAAGCATACAGTGTCTTTCATACTTGCCGTAACAACATGTTAATTAAGAGAATTCAGCTGTGGCACCAGCTGGGGATGTCTGGCTTTATGGAAGATTGCAATTAGATGCTTTATTTTCTATTTTCTTTTTCCCCTTTCAACTTTAGTGGAATGCCTTTGAGTAGGGGCTTTTAGTCTCAGCAGTATAAATACTTTAATGTGCCTAATTATGTAATCATACAGTTATACTCCTCTGTGTACACACACATTGTTTTATGGATTTTTGTCCCCTTTTCTGATGTGTGAAACATCTAGCCTGCTTTTTGGTTGGTATGGGATAGCCAGATTCCTTCATGCAAGTGGGCGGGAAGAAGAGGAAGACCAGAGGCATTCGGAGAAATTTTTTTTCCTCTGATTATGATCTACCCATCTTCTGTTCTTCCCTCCACCCTCAACTCTTTTATGGGCACATCCTTTATCTCCCAAATAATTAGCATCACAGTAGTTTCTTAGCAAAGTTGAGGTAATTTAAATAAAATTGGATTTTATAATACTCTCTTTCCATTAATTCGCAAGTGCGGTCTTCCCAAAGTGGGTAGTGTTATTTTTCCCAGTTCTCTGTTCCAGGCAGGCATAGGGCATGAGCCTGGGTGTGAGACTTATGTATGCAGGCACAATGGGACCCATTGATTTCTGGTGTTCAGCTTGTACATAGAAGACCTGTGACCCCAGCTGTTAGAACCAGGACCTGGGAGCAACTGCTTTCTGGGATCTAGTCCTCCAGGGATAGGCCATCTGCTGCCATATGAGCGAACCCTGGGAAAGAAACTGACCCCAAGGCATCTGTGTGTTTTTTTTCTCTGCTCCAGCCCCTCCTTTCTTTCCTGTCCCCTCTCACCTAGTGGGGGGACACTCCACACTTGAGAAGCATGGTGACTCTGTGCTGGAAAACTCTCGTGGGTTTTTCCCTGTTCTTCCCCTTCCCCCACACCACCCCATCAGCAAATCAAGCTTCATTTGAGAATAGTTTCCAGGATAGACAGGCAGATTTATATGGCTGGCTTCTTCCTCGGGATTAGCACTATAGAGAAGACTTTCCACTTTATTATGAATAACGTGGCTTTGCACTTTAGGACTGGAAGCGTCCTTAAAATCTTGTCTCAGGTAAGAAGAACCTCAGATTTCACATTCTTTATTTAGCTTTGCATTCAAGGCCTTCCCTGTTCTGGTGCCAGCCTGATTTTCTAGATCTCCAGTTATCTTTTGCTAAACTGGAAACATTTGCTACTTTCCATACACATACTACCCTCTCCTTGCTTCTCTCCCTTTGTTTGTGCCCTTGTCTCCGCCGGGCACGTTCTTCTCACTCACTCTTCTTTATCCCAGTCACAATCCTTTATCCTGTGGTCACAATCCTACTTTCCCTAAATTTGGAGCTCAATCCCATTTCTTTCGTCTTCTCTGGTCTCTGCCCCATTGGATTAATCCTTCTTCAGGACCTCCTGTAGTCCATATTGTTTTCTAATGTGTGTGTGTTATAGTCAGTTATTAGACAGTAAACTACCAGAGAACAGGGCCAGTGTGTTTCCTCTTCCCACCTGTCTTCCTGCATTGCCTGTCAGAGTGCTTTGATACTTAGTAAAAACTTGTCCTATGTATGGGTAAATGGACTCTGAGAGATAAACAGAGTAAATATTTCTGTTATTATAATCTGGTTGGGGCTCCTTATCTGTATTCCTAAAGAGACTGAAGTCTCCTGAAGGACCAACCATGTTATTATTTGCTCTTGTATTTCAATATGTATTTGTCAAATTAATGAAGGGATCCCTGTTAGGAAAGTGAAACCCAGAAAGAGTAAGAACCAACACTTGTAAATGTTTTTTACTGTCTTCTGGGTGAAAGTTATTAAATTGGAGAACAAGAGATTAAGGGTATTTTCTGTTTGTCAATGTGGCACTTGGACATAGTTATCTCCTGACATGTAGAGTGGGTGAGGCTGCACCAGGTCGGATCTTCTGACTGGGAATCACAGACTGGTCAGTGAAAAGTGGTTTGCCAGAGTCAGAGGTTCAAGTGATGTCGGACGGAGGTAGGGTCGAGGGGCCCGATAGTTGGTCTCAACCCTCCCCATCCTCTTACCAGGTTCTTGACTCCGCCACTTGGAAAGAATTCAAGAGCAGAGTCTCAGTACAAAATGAGAACAAGATTAATATAGTGAATAAGAGATACAGATTTCACAGAGTGTGGCATAGCTCCAGAGACTGAGCAGGGCCCAAACCAAGTTTAACACAAAAGCAAGAAATACATAAAGTTCAGTACAAAATGCAGGCTGGTTCAAAAGAATGAGCAGCTGCTTGCTGAAAGTAAGTTTGATACAAAAAGAAATAAATACGCCCTGCCTTCTGCTGGAATTTAGCTTTAATAGTTTCTTTATTTGGTAAATATTCAATGAAGGGGGTGGTTCCCAGTTATGTAACTTTAGTCTTGCACATACTTAGTTGGTCTCTTCTTGGAGTGTGTTCTTCGGTCAAATCCTATCACATGCACCAGACATATTCAGGAATGTTCTGTGCTCTCTAGCACCTCTAGTGGAAGGTCATCCAACCACCAGGGTTATATAACCTTCCACTTAGCATGCCCCGCCACAGGATTTACATAAGCCAGCCCCTTGTGGTCTCATTTCCCCCTTGTTGGTGCTAAAATAGGTCTAACTGGCACCAGTAGCTTTTCTCTACAGGAGGTCCCAGAGTATGGGCCTGAGACCTTGGAGAGTGGCTTGAAACCCAGAGGTGTGTCCTAAAACCCAAGCCAGGGAGACTGAGCACCTCCTATATCACGAGGACCCAAGGGAGGCCATGGCTAGTGATGGGGTCATGGGCCTCAGGCTGATAAATAAAAGCATGGTTGACAGGCATGCTGCTGCTGACGTGGGCTGTTACTCTTTCAGAAGGAGAGAAGAAATCGAGGGATATCAGAGGTGGGAGGGGGGAGGGAGAGGGTGATGGGGAGAGATTGGATAAGGGGCATAAAGAATAAGTATGCTCATAATATTGATTTGATCAATATACGTTAACATTAAACCCCAAAAATATGTGTAATCAATTATGATTCAATAAAAATAAATAAATAAATAAATAAATAAAAGCACGGTTGAGACTCTACCTCTAGTCCAGGCCCGAGTTTCATTAATCTCTGTTTTGAGTTGGTTTATTTAATGATCCAGAAGCCCTGACAATATGCTGGAGCCAGACGGATAAATTCACAGGCTGAAATCACAGGTAAGCCCTAGATCTTGAGGGCCAAGTGCTCTACTTTGGACAGGTTTGAGTTGGACGGGTTTGAATGGATTCCTGTCGTTTTTACATACCCTTCAAGAGGCCTAAGTTTGGCTTTCTCAGAGAAAAGCACGTGGGAAGGATTCACAGGGAAAAGCATGGGAGGAGCAAAGGGAGTTCTGTGTGCTAGTGCTGTGTGCTGAGCAACCTCTTGATTCACCTCCATGGCTTCATCTGATCCAGGCCTTTAGAAAGACCCAAAAGTTGAAAGCAGGTAAGAACAAACACCAGGGGAGATTTGACTCCTCTCTGTCCAAGACCAGCTGGTAAAAGTTCCCCTTCAGGGAGGTGCAAAGGAAACCAAGAAGGTATGGCAAACTGCTTTTCCTGTGGTGGCCATGTGAGAGAAGGTGGTCTAAAGTTTTGTAGTTTAATATTAAGTGTTTAAAGCAGAGAATCCTATCCCCCACAAGACAGAAAAGGAAGACTCCAGATTAGTGGACTTTGTAATTTTTGACTCCACCTCCCTGTGTACATTGATCACAGTGTTCCTTATACTTACTTGTTGGTTCAGAGGTGATCAAGATAAGACCTGTAGCCCTGGCAGCTTCACTCTCTCCCCCCACACCCCCAAAACTCCACAAACCTTTTATTGTTCCTTCCATAGTCCATGGTAGGGCCAGCACCGACACAAACCCCCACAGAATGAACAAGGCTCACTTCATGGCACACCTTAGACCCAATCACATCTCTTCAGAAAAAACCACTTAGACCTCTACCCCTCAACTACTGGTGAGTGGTTTTCACCCGTGGCCAATGGTTTTAGGCCATTGCCCCAGTGGATGTCTGCTGGAGTTTACTGTCATTCTTTGTGGTTGTCTGGACCTCCATGAGTAGCAGTGGCCTGTTAAGCACGTGGGGGAATCAGAACACTGCCTGACTCACTGTTGGGTGGTACACAGCAGAGGCTGTTTATTTTGGGCTCTGGGAAAGATGCCCCAGTGGCCCTGTGTGTTCTGGGCAGCTGGCAGAAAGGTAGCCCTGTAATTCCAAGTCACATCCCCATTTTGCATTTGGTGGCAACCTTTCTTTCACATATCCCTCTTACAAGATTTGTGTTCCCAGCTGAAAATGCCCCCACATCTTTTGCCACTGCAGCTTTGGTATCTGTGATCTTTAAATAGCTCCATTGTTTGTAGTGCACAGAGATTAGTGAAAGAAACTGTCTTGCTTTTCCCCTCCACTTCTCTGGAAAAATGTGGCCCCACTTGAGATATGAACCAAGTCCTCTAGGCACAAGCAAACTCGCCAGTCCATATTCTTCTCCAAATAGGAATTACATCAGTCTTTGTCCTCTCATGCTATACTTTGTAGGTCTTGAGGTAAATTTTTCTGGTAACATCTGTAACCAAGGAGATTCCCTATAATAGGGAGAAGCACAAGCCAGAGATTGAGTCCAGACTCTTAATACTTAGTAGGCATGTGATCTCAGGCCATTATCAAATTTTTCAGAGCCTCAGTTTCTTCATCTAAGCAAATTCAGTACTATATCACCTTCCTGGTAGGATGGGAGAATTAAATAGGATAACAACTTTAAAGTGCCAGTGTAGTGTGTGGTGATAAATGTTAATTCTCTTCCTCACTTCTGCCCTGTTGGGCAATAAAGATCATTAAATTTGTTTTAAATTTAAATATGTTTCTTGAAGAAGTCCTACTATTGTATGCCTGGCACTGGACTTGGCATTAGGAGTTACTGTTAGATGGTAGTGTTAGAAATGAAACTACACTTTGACCTTTGTACCCAAGAGTTCAACCCTGTTTCATATTCTAGTTCAACCCTGTTTCATATTCTAAGCCAGTCTCCTAAGTTAATTATCACCACTCATCAGTTACCCTCTGAGGTTGGACAGTGCTTCAAGTCACTGCCTCGGCCTTCCTGCAAAGGACCAGCCTGCCTCCACCGTGGGGAGGGGTGGGGTGAGCAGAAACATATGCAGCTTAGATGATAGGGTAAAGGAGATGAGACCAAGAAGTAGCAATTGCTGATGAAAAAATAAACATCTTCTGCTTTTTCTTAGCCCTTTAACCACCACTCTCAAGGGAACATAGTAACATTTTAAAATAAACCTGAAATAGCCTGGCTCCCTAGCTCTGCTGTCATCCCGCCATCCTGGGGTGGAGGTGGTTAACAACTGTGGGCTCTGTTTTCCGGGTCACTGTAAGGAGGATGGTGGCCTTGGGCAACGAGTGGCCCAGGCGTGGACCTAGAGCATTAGGTACTGTCTGCCTCTTCTTTTAGCAGTCATGACAGTGGGAAGGGGGTAGGGGGACCAGCCCCAGCTGGCAGCCTGTTCCACCAGGCCCCTGAGCTTTGAGAACAAGAGGAGGTTAAAGGTTAACAGGCCATATGGAGGCCATTTGTCAGCCAAGAGCAGCCTGGGCTGTACACTGAGAAGGGGAGTGGGAAGAGGCGCTGGCTTATTGCTGATCTGGAGCAAGGGGAGAGCAAAGAAAGACCCCCAAAGTGCTCATCCCGCTCTGTTTTCTGTCTGCCCCTCTTCAAATACCTAGAAATGTCTGAAACCATCCATTTTCTTTTCTTTTCTTTGCCAAAGTCTTTGCCCTAACCCATTCCAAACAATCTCAGGTTTAGTTTGCTTCATGGAAATAAGTGTAGAAACTTATCAGTGCATGATATGTGCCAGGCATGATACAAGACACTTTCAAGTATGCCGTTTTATTAGTCCTCAAACACTTCTGAGAGCTGGGTGTTGGCTGTTCAGGAGGAGGGCTGGGAGGAGTCAGGTAGTTGACAGAGTTGCAGGGTGGGCCCCTAGGTCAAACCCAGATTTGTCTGTTTGACACCCAAGATGGTCCACTGACCCCACATGATCTGGTTAGATAAAGAGGATATTTTCATGGTTAGGTAACAATTTAGAGGACATGAAATATAGCTTGGAGAGGGATTCTCTTTGCTGATATCTACTGTTGACTCATCTCAAATCAGAAATCATGTGGCCCACTGCAGTTAACAAGAAGACAGTGTCTTGAAATGCAGGCAAAATTTTGCGAGTCATATCAGTTTTCTACCAAGCTTCTACTTACTGTCTGCCAGATTCTATGTCAAGCACTGGGGATACAAAAGTTAGTAAAACATGTCCCTGCCCTACAGCTTGGGTGGGTGGGTGGGAGTTAGTCGGGAAAAGGGAGAAGGACCTACCTGTGAGGAAATAATTTCAAACACAATAATATGGTGACAGTTTATGGAGATGAGTGAAGAAGATGTCATGAGAACACAGAAGAGAAATAATAAAGCTACTGTTTATCGAACACTTAGTGCGTGACAGACCTAGTACCACATACTTTACCTGCATAATGTGATTAATCTGCATTGCAATACTGGGAGGGGGGTATCTTTTTATCCCCATGTTACAGATGAAGAAACTGAGGAATAGTAAGATCTGCTCGAGACTACACAGTGGGTGACTGTTAGAGCAGTACACAACCCTGGTGGTCTAATTCTAGGCTCAAGCTGATACGCTCTACCCTGTGTTGCTTATTAATTCTCTCTGGCCATACCTGGGGAGGTTTCCAGGAGCAGGCGGCCTTGGAACTTTGTAACCGAGAAGGGTGGGGTTCCAGCTGACTGCATGTGCTTTTGGGTCAGGGTTTCCAGGCTGAGTAGAGAAACAGCACTTCTTTCTGAATGACTCAGGACTTTGGTGGCTGCCTCCAGGTGACAAGAGTGTTGGTGTTGGGGACAGAGTACAATAAGGAAAACGCTCCTACCTCTTGTTGGCTCAGAGATTACTGGCTGGCATTGCCCTCTTCTGTCAGGTGGAGGGAGTGAGGGGTCCAGGCTTACAACAAGATGGAAGTACTCTGAGGCCAGACCCACCTGTTGGTTGCTGATCTCCCATAGCAGGGCTTCGGCTGGGCCTCTCTTAAGAAAATGGTGGTGGGGGCTGGCTACAGGGGCAGCCTAAGCCATGGGTGGTTTCTCCCTGTGTTCTACCACCCCAGCTCCAGCACCACACCCTGAGAAAGGCTGGGACTACCGCAGGCCAACCCTCCCCCAGAGTGTGGGAAGTTCTCATGAGAAAAGGGATCCTGGCTGGACAATAGGTTTCCTGTCTGACTGCTGGGAAGGTTTGTCTCATAGGAGAGGAAGGTTGCAAATGGCATGAGAAATCTTCTTGCTTCCCTCTTCTGCAGCTTGTTTTAGACTATTGGCTGTCCAAGTGGGGGATCAGAAAGGCAGAAGGCTGGGCAGTGCCATAGACAGAAGCAGTACTTGGTATCTCTGAAATAATTGGACTCCCGCTCTTTTCCTGCTCCCACTGCAAGCCCATGCAGGAATCTGCCCCGACGCAGGAGCTTCTTTCTACAAGACGGGATGCTTCTCCTCAAGCCCCTAACACTCTGTACTCAATTCAAAACTAGAAGGGCTGCAGGACTTTTATGAATGAACCTCAGAGAGGTGGTGAGGCCAGCCAACTTTAGACAAATTTGCAAACGTCATAAGAGACCTCAGAGGTGGTCTGGTTCAGTGCCCTTGTGTATTGAAACTGAGGCCCAGAGAGACCAGTGCCCACAGGCAATACCCAGATTGTCCTTGTCTCTGGACTCTCTGTGGCTCCCTTCACAGGTTGTGGGCATGGAAGGAGAAGCCTGGCTTTGAGAGCCTCTGGTTCTGCCCAGTGCTATGGAGTGGAAAGCCAGCCTTCCTGGGTTCACTGTGCCACTTACTTGCTCACACTCACAGAGGTGACTGTGAGCAAGTATCTTGACCTGTTGCTCAATTTGCTCATCTGTATAGTGTTGTAAAAGTTTTTTCAAAGGGTTTTTGTGAAGCTTAAATGGGTTACACATGTAAAGTGCTTAGAATGTGCCTGGCATACAGTCAATAAACATGAGCTCTCATTACTGAGATTCCTCAAGAGGCCTCAGAAGAAACCTTTTGACCATAATCAGATGTGATTGTTTTTCTCCCTTTGTCTGGAATGCTCTAATTCCAGTTTGCCTGGGAGGTTTTCTTGAGAATCACCTTCCCTTTGAACAAATCAACTGGAGTGTGACTTTTCCTTTCACCAAGTTACTAGATGTTCCCAAAGCTCCAGGCCAAGCACATAGCATTGAATGGGGGATGAGCCACAGAACAGAACCTGGCATGTTTTCCTGGTTTCCTGCCCCCCTAAACAGTCCCAGCTTACCTTAGTGGTCAAGCCTGCAGCTTAGGAGCAAGAATGCCTGATGAATTTAGCTCTGCCATTTACAAATGTGTGACTTGGGGCAAATCACTTAACTCAGCCAAGCCTCATTGTACTTATCTGTAAAATGGCAAAAATGTAATACCTGCTTCATGTAAAGAAAGAACTTAGAAGAGTGCTTGGCACAGGTAATATGCTGTTTGTAGTAATTACTATTTTCCTTGTCTCATGTCCTAAAGAAAAAACAAAGACTGCACATTTGTCTCTGTATTCACCTTACTTTTTCCTCTGGGTCTCTTCACTCCTAACAAATCATTGAGACCTAGAAGTAGAAATTGGACCTTCATATATCATGAAAGAGTTTTGAGAGCAAGCATATAAAATAGTGCTTTTCTAAACAACCTTAAGAAGCCCAAATGTTATCTTTTTTCCACATCTGCTCTTTAACCTCATATTCCATTCCCCATGGTGTGGTCCTAAACCCTTTGCACTATTTTCAGGTCCCCAGACAGGAACTCCTTCCCTGAGGATCTGTTGTCCACTACAGTAGCCACTACTAGTCCCATGTGGTGATTGAGAACTTGAAATGTGTTTAGTCTGACTTGAGATGTGCTATAAGTGTCCAGACAAGGCAAAAAGCATGCAAAATATTTCATTAGTGGAATTTTTATATTGATTACATGTTGAGATATAATCAATAATGTATTTTCCATGTATTGGGTTAATTGAAATATTACAATTTTCACCTGTTTCCTTTTACCTTTTTGATGTGGCTACTAGAAAAAATTTACAGTGCAGTGCTAGGTACGTGGTTTCCATCTATCCCTTCCTCCCCTCCTAGTTTTTTCTTCGCCCCAGGCTCTCACCCACCTCTGGTTGCCAGGTGAATAGGATCATCTCTGCCAAGAAGGACACCCCAGGCTAATAGAAAAGCTCACATTTGAGCATCTTGTGTCACATATCATACTTACTTCATTGATTTATGTTAGAGTTGGCTGTGTACGTGTCTATATTTTGAGGGCATGGTTCTGTCATATTTACTTTTATGGCCCTCCTAGAGAGTCTTGTGTAGAGAGGTCCTGTCTGATTGTTTGATGGAAAAACAGCCAAATAGGGATATTTACAATACTACCTCGACTGGGTTCCTGATAACAACTGCACAGATGGTGTGTGGGGGGGAGCCTCTTCTCTTCTGAATTCCCAGCAAAGCTTCTCTCCAGCCGTCTTTTCTTTCAACACCTTTATTAAGCATCTCTCTGTGTCCTGTTATGTCATAAATGCTACCTCATGATATTTTAGTCTAAAGCCACATTATTTCAAACGTGACTGAACACTTGACACAGTTTCTTGTGTTTTCTTTAACTGTCAGCCAGAAAGTCTTGTTGAATCTTTCAGACATTCGCTAGATATTTAAATGTCTGCTTCTCCACTCAACTTTAATCCCTGTGAAGCTTGGCTGACTTCCTACTCCTTACTCCCTGCACCTTGTTTGGAAGGAGCTCGAGTATTTGTTCCTTTTGTTGTACCAAATGCTTTGACCCCGGGGCCTTTCCTGGAGCTTGTTTTGCTTTACTTGTCATGAAATGTTATAAAGTTTGTTTTGCTTTAATTGCCTTTTCCTCCTGAAATCCTGGTCACCCCAAAAACAAAAGCAAAGCACACTCAGAAGAGCAGATGGGGTGTTCTTGTTGGTTTCTGCTAAGGTGTCAGGCTGGGGTGACTGACAGCTGTGAGGCAGAAGTATCAGTCAGATCTTTTCGCTTCTCCTCCACCTGCATCCTCGCCAGCTGGATGGAGGGACTTTCACTGAGTGCCTCCCATGTGCCAGCTACTCTGCTGGGCCCCCAAAGAATGACCTCATGCTCCCTGGAGGCCTAAATGGCTGTGGGAAAGAAAGGAAAGCAGAGAGGAAGCTAAGGAGAATCGATTTCTTTTTTTTCTGTAAAAATTTCTGTGAAATTGTCTGGCTTTCCCCATCTCTTTTTTGAGTTGTTTAGCATTGCCAAATCAGATGAGTTCGTTCTTTTCCCGGATGGAGCTTGAAACTCCTTCTGGGGATCTGGAGTTTTCAGAGAGAAATAGAGAGAGCCTGATGTGCAAATTATCAGCCTCTCAGATTTAAGTCAGCCTCTTGCCGAGGATGGTGGCTTCTGGAAGCCAGCCACTGGGTGATTGATTTGCTGCCTGGGTTTTGCTCTTCTACAACGGTCTTCCTTTTCTCCGGGCATCACTGAGAGGGTCCTCACCAACAGCTGCTCTGACCAGGACTCTCCCACTCTAGTCTCTGGGCAGAAGGGCCATATTATTTTTCCTGTGTTGTCTCAGTGTCTTAAGATGACCTTGCCTTTTTTTTTTTGGTCCTTGACTCTTCCTTCTAATGCCTTCTTATTTCTGTCCTTGAACCTGGGGCAGCATCTCCTGACGCTGAACCTGACACATTCCAGCTTATTTCCTTTGTGTGACCTTCATAAATAAACATAAAATAATTTTTGTACTGAGTTTATTTTACCATACCAGGGTTCCTATACTGTTGACATGATCTACATGGTCTCTACACCTCTGGTCCATCCATGTCAAATTCAGCTCCCATTGTAATGCTACTTTCCTCAAGAACTTTCAATGGCTCCCCTTTTCCTTTGAATACAATATAAATATCTCCTGTTGCATCAAGACCTTCTGCAAGATGGTTTCATCATTCTTCACATTTTTTTGGACAAATTTTCTTTACTATTCAACTCAGCTAAATTGGGCTATTTGATGTTCTCTGGGCTTAACCTACATTTTCCTATTTTAGTGCATTTGCATCAAACCACTGTCTCCCTTCCTGATGAAATGAATCCCTGTCTGAAATGCTACTTCCTCTGAGAGCCTTTCCTAGTCTCCCCCACACAAGATGTGATCTCTCCTGCTTTGAGCTTTCTCTCTTGTGGCATGAATCACATTCTTTGACATGTATCAGAATAAATCTGTGTGTAAGATAACTTTGGAAGAATGCAGAAGAAACTGGTGCGGTGCCTTTGGAGAGAGGAACTGAGTGACTACGAGACAGGAGAGGGGCTTACTTTTCACTGTACACCCTTTTAAAAATTTTATACCATATATACATATTTCCCGTGAGTTTTTTGTAAACATATTATTTAAATAACAGAAACTCAATATATAGGTCCGGCCCCATGGCTCACTTGGGAGGGTGCGGCGCTGGTAGCGCCAAGGCCACGGGTTTGGATCCTATATAGTGATGGCTGGTGCGCTCACTGGCTGAGCGTGGTGTAGACCACACCGTGCCGAGGGTTGCGATCCCCTTACCTGTCAAAAACAAAAGAAAAAACAAAAAAAACCTCAATATATAAAACGTTACACTTAAACCCAAAATCCAGAAGCCATAGAGAAAACGATCTTTAAAATATGTGTACACTTGCCACATCCCTGTTTGGTTACAGGTACCTGAAGTGCTTCTTTTTATTCTCCTTCAGAGCACAGCATACATATTAATCAATAAATATTAGTTAGTTGAATTGAAATTAAATTGAATCACAAATCACTTCTTTGTAAGCCTCACTTTTTTTCACTCATAAATTGAGTACTAGGCAACCCACAGGGGTCTCTCTCAAAGATTCTGTGGGTTTTATGGACAGAAATACTCAACAAAACAGGTGTGACTTTAGAATCAACAGCTCTTCTGAGACCATCTTTCTCAGCAGATTGGACCTGCTTGTGGGTTCTGCCTGCTTTCAGGAGCTGCCCTCTGGGGTCTTCAGCATTAATTATGCTGAGGAAATGAACCAATTAGACACAGTCAAAGGAGAGGCAGGGAGTAAGTCAGGGAGATCTGTGGCAGGCTTGCTGCTCCGAACAAAAGAGGGAAAGTGTGAGAGAGGGGAAAGCAGTTTGCTGAGGAGTTTTTGGAAATCCAGCTGGCCAGCTCTCTGAACTACTTGGCCACAGTCTAAAAGAGTGCCGGAAGGAATGTTTGCCTCTCTCTCCCTCCTGTTCAAGACCCTAGACGAGGTGGGTGGCGGAGGAGGTGGTGTATCTTAGAGGGACTGAGGGGGCTTATTGGGCTCATCTCCTTGTTTCAGGGAAGATGCCAGACTTCTCTGGATCCCTGTGGTGCCTACCCCAGCTTTGTTTTGTTAACAACTTTTAATTCTTTTTCTTTTTTTTTTTAGAAGTGGAGTCTTTTCTCCCCATCTCAAGTGATAAGCAGCTTGAGGGCAGGGAGCTACCATCTCTTTCCTGACTTGGTATCCACCCCCCAGCCTGGTTGGCAGTCAGCTTGATTAGTAGCCATTTGTAGGTTGGAAGGAAGACTGAAGGGGCACATCTGTGTCAGACTGCGGGTGGGCGGTCTTGTGGATGGGAGAACACTTTATCTCGGACAGTCAGGGACACCATGTGACTCTCAGTGTCTGCAGGCCTGTTGGAGGAAGTGAGAAAAAGAAAACCCTTATACTCAGTCTCATACAGATGTCCTTGTCACATTCAGAATGGGGGCAGCGTATTTGTCAGCAAATTTGAATTTCCTTTGGAAAATTTCATAAGGCTTTTGGAAAGTTGAGGTTCCTGGGTGCCTCCTCATCTTGCCAGCACATCTACCCCAGCCCATTCTTCCAAACAATGATCCCTCAGTGCTCCACAGCACCTTCCTATTTTGGCTGGGCACACCCAGCCATCTACTGCCTAGGGGCTTTGATCCTGCAGCGTCTGTCCTGGGTGGAACCAGAGGCAGCCCTTCTTGTCAGGATTGCAGCTTATCTAGACCAGGGTTTTCCCACCACACATAGGCACTGCTTGCCACCTTCCTAAACTGACCCCTTTAAAGGGAAGAAGGGGAGGTAACCTTGACACACACCACTCGTTAAAGGCCTCTCCACTCATGGATTAGGAGGAATATCTGCTGGTGGAAAGAGCGCAGGTTTAGAATCAGAAGACTTGGCTGTGATCCCAGTCCTGCCATTTGTCCTGCCTTAAGCTTAGCTAAAAGTCACTTAACATTTGTGGGCCTAAGTGTCCTCCTCTTCAAAGGGGAGTAATGATAACAACCTCACAGAGTTGTCAGGAAAAATAAATAAGATAGGTGCTTTTAAAACTACACAGTCCTACCTGAATGAAAATGGTGGGATTTACTCTGGGCTAGGGACAAGTGATGCCAGTGATACTCTAGTCAGAGAATGGAAGATGCAGACGGGGCTTGGGAAACCTCCCAGGAAATCCATCAGAAATCTCCTCTGAGGCGCAGAATCCACATTGTTATTAAACTGGAGTCCTTTCTGGCATTAATATCGGAAACAGACTAACATCTCCCCCACCCCCACAGGTTAATAGTATTTTACCTCCTTTCACTCTGATTCATTGCGGATGTTAGTAGGTTTTATTAAAACCACATTATGTCTAGATCTGTGTAGGTTCAAGTCATTGTCTGTTGTGGATGCAGTTCTCTTAAGGCACGGTGGGGAGGGAGAGGGGAAAGTCGTAGGTAGCCAGACTTCTCTGAGGCCAGCGCACTTCCCCTGTCAGTGGCAACCTCAGTTTCCAGGGTGTGGTCAGTGGCCCTTCCTAGGGATGGGATGGCTCTTTGCTCCTGATCTCTTTCCTGTTGAGGCCTTCAAAGCTGCAGCACTGAGAAGAGACTTTCACTGGGAAACCTCACCACTGTAACACTGCTCTTTTTGTCTTTGCAGTGTGCCCCCTGCCCCCAGAGCCAGAGAATGGTGGCTACATCTGCCACCCCCGGCCCTGCAGAGACCCCCTGACAGCAGGCAGTGTCATCGAGTACCTGTGTGCTGAAGGCTACATGCTGAAGGGTGACTACAAATACCTGACCTGTAAGAATGGCGAGTGGAAACCGGCCATGGAGATTAGCTGCCATCTCAACGAGGGTCAGTCTGACAGATAAGCATGGGCTGCTCTGGGGTTCTGCTTTCTTTTAGCTCAGGGGAGGGGGTACATGCTTCCACCAGGGCACCCTTTGTTGTGGTGGAGCATAGCCCTGTTTTGGTGCCCTGTAGCTTCCCTCCCTTTGGGATTTCATGTCTTTGGGAAGACATTTGGGGTTGCTGGTGCGTGTCCCATTGCATTTCACTGAGCCACTGAGGGCTCAGTGGCTTTACTGAGGCATCTGCCCTGTTATGTAAAGTCCCTTTCATGCTCAGAATCTCTCATTTCCCTACATAAGTGCTGATGACCTTTGACCGTGTTCTGCTAACACCATGAGCACAATGCTAACACCTTTTTTTAGCGTCTTTTTCATTTTATTTTTCCTTGAGTGGAAATGTACTGTTTTGTTACGGAGCTGCAGGCCAGCTGGTCAGAAGACCTCTCTTTCCCTCTGCCTCCTCCTGTCTTGCATGACAGGAAAATCTAGCTGCCTGCAGGAAAGTGTGTGTCATCTGGCCTTTTTTGTACTTCCCATTTGGGCTTTGAGACCAGAACATGTTTAACCCGTGACACCCCAGAGGAGGGTGCGAACCAACCTGAGATTTACAACTAAAGCTGTGGGATCTTAGGACAGGGGCTTATTATACAACCCAGTTCTTAAAAATTATCCTGCCACGTGGGGAAAAACATGGGTGCTACTTAAGATGGTGGAATGATGTGCCCATTTAAATGGTTGATGTTTACCAACTTTCTGAGGACGGGATCAGAGTGATTTCTAAAGGTAAGAGCTGTAGGGTTAACAGAGTGTAGGTATCAGATGGACCTCAGAGACCAGAAGTGAAGGGAATTTTGTATTCTGGAAACAGGAAAGGGAAATTCTCCCTTTCCAGGATCCCAGTGTGTACACAGGCCATTCTATGCTGTTATTCCTGAAATGGCCCTACCTGTAGGATGTCTTTGTATGGCATCATGAAGGGGGCATTTGACAAAATCAACTGTGGGGCCCATGTTTTGTGTGTCTGAGTACAAAATGCTTCTGATGATGGCTTACTTCCTTAGAAAAAGACACCCATACGTCACTCGGGGTCCCCACGCTCTCCATAGTGGCTTCTACTGCCAGCTCCGTGGCACTCATTCTCCTCCTCGTGGTGCTCTTTGTGCTGCTGCAGCCAAAGCTGAAGTCTTTCCATCACAGCAGGTGAGCCCAGGGGCAGTGTTGCTGTGGGCTGGCCTCTACCAGCCGGTTGTGTGCCCCAGGAAGGGGGAGGGCCCTGCCATGGGTTAGACAACTGGATATGCTTGGCACCGTGCTTATTTCTATGCATATATTGTCTTAATTCTCATAGGAATATTGCAGACGAGGAAACTGAGGCTCAGCCAGGTTAAGTCATTCAAGGTCATACCTCCAGACGATAGCAGAGTTGAATTTGTCTAACTCCAAAGCAAGGTCATTTCCCTTACCTCAGTGGTACTCAAAGTGTGGTTCTAGCAACATCTGCATCGTCTGGGAACTTGTTAGGAATACATATTTTCAGGCCCCACCCCAGTCCGACTGGATGAGAAGCCCTGGGGCGGAGGGCCAGTGATGTGGTCAGCACTGCCCTGTGCTCCTGGTTCCCCAGTCCTGGTGGCATGAAGGCGCCTTCACCTTCAGGGAGTTAAAAACAAATACCAACACCTGAGCCTCTATCCCCAGCCACTCTAATTTATTTGGTTTAGAGTGGAATCCTGGCATTGGCATTTTGTGAAAAGCTCCTCAGGTGGTGCTAATGTGCAGTGAGTATCAAGATCCCCCGCACTACGCTGGGAGGAACAGAGGAAGTAGGGTTTTTTGCCTGCCTTTGTTACTTTCTTTTTTCCTGTGCAGCACATTAGCCACAAATCAAACCAGACTGGGCTGGGGGGTGGGGTGGCGGATGGTGGAACCCTGATGGTGCTGACTCTGAGTGATCCTGATGGTGGGCTTCTCTCGCAGGCTATCATGGCTTCTACAGTTGCTTGGTTTCCCAGGCAGCTGCTCATTCCCTCTTGAGGAGCACATCTTTTATATGCATTCACAGCCCTTCCTCAGTCACTGTCATAACTCACAAGCAGGAAGGGCCAACCTAAACACATTCACTTAAATGCTCTAGCTTGGAATTTACAGACTAGGTGTTCCTTGTCTGAATTTAATCTCTGCATACTATGCGTGATTTTTCCTTCTTCCTTTTGTTTTGTTTTGGGCTTTGGGGTAGCAATTATTTTTAAAGGTTGTTAATTAATAGGATAAAGAAAATTTGAAGGGGGGGGATTGTTTACTAGAAAGAATCAGCTATTTCCACACAAAGTCAAACTGATCTATTCTGCATTTCATCTAAATTATGGAGTTTTTTTCCTCCCTAGTTAACCAATTAGTCTGTTAAGAGTAACTGGCTAGTTTTGCCAGACTTATGTAGAAGGGAGGTTTGGTTTTCAGTATAGACCCTATTTAAGTTTTGTATTTGTCTGGCTAGGCTAAGGCCTGGAATCCTCACAGTGCCAATTGTCTAGCTCTTAATCCTGTTCGTGACGCCAATTGTAAAGCTAGGCGACCACGCTAGTTGTCGGGCTCTTTTACCTGCTGGTAATCCTGCACTGACTTGGCCAATTGTTGAGCTAGGGCTGGGTCTGGAGCTCCCAGATCCCTCAAGCCCATTGTCCAGACTGGGTCACAAACCCTTCATATACCAGGCTGGGTCACCAGACTCCTTCACGGAGGTCTATGAGCTAGGTAGCCGGCCAAAAGGTCTTTGGAGCCATAGGTTGGAAAGCATGGCTGTGCTGGGCACGCCCAAGGCAGATGCCTGCCCGCCCGCCCACTTCACTCAAACTCCTCTCTCTCTCTCTCTCTCTCTGAAGACAAGAATAGCAACAAAACTAAAAAGATACATTGGCGCACATGCGACTCTCTCTCCCCCCTCCCTCCCTCCCTCCCTCCCTCCCTCCCTCCTCCTCCTCCTCCCTCCCTCCTCCTCCTTCCCCCCTCCCCCTCCCCCAACTCCTTACATCCAAGTGGCCCTGACCAAACTAACAAAAAAATTTACTTTGAATAGATAGCAAAAGTTGAGCACATACCAGTATACATGCTTTATTTGCCACCTTGCCATCAAAGTTTCTCTTCCTTCCAAAAACTTTTAAGCAATTTTAAAGGGTGCCACTTCTGTTATCCTCACAGTCTGTACATTATTTGAATTAGGTGGCACAGATTTTATCTCTGAGCACAGGTGAGGAAATTGAGAACTACTAACAGTAGTCTAGCAAGAAAAATATAGTCTGGCGACAGACCATGTGTGTCTCCTGATATGATGAGCCGAAAGTGCACAACATCACCTGTGTAGCTGTTCCTTTCTGTGTTTGTGTTATAATTCACATATAATTTTGTGAAGTTCACAAAGTTTAAAAAAAGCGGGGGAGGGGGGCGGGAGGCAAGCAAAGTGGCTGAGTCAGAACAAAAAATTGTTCTGATTTCCGGTCTGGTATCCCATTTTAAGACCACAGTGCTTCCCTTTCTCTCGTTTTTAGCAGCTTTATGGAGATATAATTCACATACCATACTGTGTACCCATTTGATGTGTACAATGAAATGTTTTTTAGTGTATTTACAGATGTGTGCCACCATCATTCTCTCACTTTTTTATCTTAGCTGTATTGAATGAATGGTTTTATTTTCAGGTCTCTAGGCTCCTAGTTTTTGCACAGGTCCAGAGGGCCGTGTGCCTTTGTACCCAGAGGTTAAGAACATGGTCTCTGGAGGGAGGTGGAACTGGATTTAAATCCCAGCTCCATCCCTTACCAGCTGTGTGACTGTGGGCAAGTTTCTTAACTTCTCAGAGCCTTCTCTGCATTCTTGGTGAATCCCTGTCTGAAAGGGCTCAGATGAGGATCCAGTTTGATAAAGTGTTTAAAGCACTTAGTGCAGTGCCTAGCACATAGTAAGTGCTCAAAAATGGTGGCTGTTGGTATTATGGTATTTATTTATTGGTGTGTTTATTGTAATTCTTCCTTTGTCTCTTCCTCCTCTGATCCAGGCGTGACCAGGGTATATCTGGAGATCAGGTCTCCATCATGGTAGATGGAGTCCAGGTTGCACTACCATCATATGAGGAGGCTGTGTATGGCAGTTCTGGTCACTGTGTGCCACCAGCTGACCCCAGAGTGCCGATTGTGTTGTCAGAAGGATCTGGGCCCAGCGGGAGGAGCGTGCCAAGGGAACAGCAGCTGCAGGACCAGGGGGCCTGCTCCTCTGTAGGTGGAGAGGAAGAAGCCCCGGGCCAGTCCGGACTGTGTGAAGCCTGGGGCTCTCAGGGCTCCGAGACTGTGATGGTGCATCAGGCGTCCACCTCCTCCTGGGTGGCTGGCTCAGGGAACAGCCGACTGGCACACAAAGAAGCCACAGATTCAGAGAACAGTGACATACAAAGCCTTTTATCCCTCACGTCGGAGGAGTACACAGATGGTAGGTGGTCTGACCTGAACATAAATTATTAGCTGCTCAGGGTCCTTGCTGGGAGTGAGGAAGGACCATGAGCATCTCTGATAATTGGTGTTTTTTCCAGCAAAGAAAGATAATACCCGGTGTATTAGCATACAAAATAGGATTTCACCCTCACAGTACCTGGTAGGGCTCTCTGTAGAGAGACTTTTCACTGTTGTTTGTGAACTTTACTGGTTTGGAGTCTCTGAGACTTCATGGCCATAGGGCTTTGCTAAATCATAAGGTAGACATCTGGTTGGAAATGGGGGGCAGGATCTATCCTCTTGTAATTTTTGTGTTCCTGAAAGGTCAGGAATGACTAGGAGGTATGGGGTTGTGTTACAGAGAAAACAAGAGCCTGTCTCTCTTCCAGAGCAGACAGGTGCTTTGTTGTAAATAGGTGTATGCCAGGTACTGTGCTAGTTAGTTTTCTTGCACTAGCTCAGTTAAATCTCACAGTGATCCTAAGAAGTAGGTATTTGTTACTATCCCCATTTGACAGATGAAGAAACTGAGGCTCAAAGAGGGTGAGTCCCTTGGCCCACTGGTAAATGTCTGAGCTGGGATTTGAAGCCAGATGGGTCTGGCTCCAAAACCTGCATTTTTAACTTCATGGCGCCATGCTGCCTTTCAGGTAACTCCACCTTCTTTGTGGCAAACAAGCATTGAATAAAATTATTGCCTCCTGATATTTCTGTCTTTGCCCAGTTTAACCTTGGGCTTGAGTCTGTTACTTTTAAAAAATAACTTTAAGTGAAACCCCAGTGTAGTTCAGGATGCAGCCTAAACCTAGATGTTTCCTTTTTGACAGTGAGGATTGCTGCACTCGTGAAGCCTCTCTGAAAGAGGATTGCAGGAGGAAACTTTGTGCTTCCTAGATGTCTGGACACAGCAAGTGTCTTAAGGTTTAGAATATCTGAAAGCAGAGAAGTTGGAAATTCTTGCCCAGAGATTATGTTTATGGAATTTTCTGGTCATCAACAGCTTGCCTTTATTTTTTTGGTTGGCCACAGAGCTAGCAAGGGGCCATTAAATAGTTGCCCCACGTTTAAATGTGAAAGCCAGTACCCCATAGACAGTCAGCCACTCATATTGTGAGATGTGTCTAAGTGCACATTGTTGGCCTTTTTCCTCCCTAAGGCCAGGATAGGCCTGTTCTTTCCTCTCTTCATCACTACCTTGCTTTGTTCCATGTATTGAATAAGCATCTTTGAGAGCCCATCTTGTGCCTGGTGCTGGATTAGTTTTCAGAAATAGGAAACACAACAGCACTCTCTGCTTGCATGGAGTGTCAGTCAGTTCGGAAGACGGTAGGTCCTGTACTTGAGAAATAACAGAACCAAGAATTGTGGGGTCTGTGTCAAAATGAGGGGTTCAGAAAAGAAGACATACAGGTTAGTGAGTTAATTACAGGCCATGCCAGAGCTGTCTGGGACTGACAGTACCGTAGGAAGTCAGGAGCTTGAAGCATGAGTCTAACCTGAGTTGACCTATAAGAAGACTAAAATCTAGAGAGGGGAAGTGATTTGCCCAGGGTTTCACAGCTGGTGGATTGCTTTAAGGAGGAAGTGGGACTTAGGCAGGTCTTTGTAGCCTCACAGGGTAGAATTAGGAGAGAATGGGAAGTGACCAGATAAGCAGAGCTAAGGCAGAGAGGAGGGTTCGTGTTGGTGGGACCAGAAGGGGTTTTAATATCAGGCTGAACATTCAGATTTTATCACATAAACAGTGGAAGAGACGAACCAGAATGGCCTAAAAAAGAGGCAGGGAATTTTTGACTACCTAGAAGTGTATGAGTAGGACATTTTATTTCTTTAAACTAGGGACTGTGTGGGGTCCTTGCAGTGGGATCAGGAGTGCTACAGAGAGACCTACGTGGGGTAACCACTGTGCTTACTTCCCTGTCTTTCTGCAGATATTCCACTGTTGAAAGAAGCATGAGGGCTGCCGCCAGCCTCTGTCCTCTCTGCCCTTCCTCCCTCTCCCTATGGGTTTGAGCACCGTGTACTCTCCAGCCACCCCCGGATACTTGAGCTGCCACCTGTGTATCTGTGTATCTCTGAGGGCCTGCAGGCCCACCTTGCTGGAAACTGAAGGAAGATTCTCGCCATCTGCCTGCTGGACAGCTGGAGGAGCTGGCTCTTTGCCTGGCCTGGCCTTCTTATCTGTCGGGGATATATTTGAATGTGCTGGATTGAACCCTTTTCTTTCCCTGAGCCTCTGGGTCCCCTCCAGCCACATTTTTGGCCACAGCCCCACCAGCCCACATGGGCCTCAGTGCCGCTGCATTTACTTGTGCCTTCCCCCCACCCCTTCCAGTTTCCCTGTCATGCGGTCTTGTTGCTGTCCACAAGCCTTAGTGGCCACACAGCTGTCCCTTGCCTCACAGGGGCCAGGCCTGAGTCTGGTCTGTTTCCTTTGAGAGCTGGCACTGCTGCCCTTTGCAGGAGCAGACACAAAAGTCAGAGCTCTCAAGTCAGGATTGGCTCTAACTGGAGTGAGAGTGTGAGTCCCTGGGGCTTGCCTTGGTTACTTTGGTGGTGCATTTCCTTGGCCGAGGATGGAGATTTCGGAAATTGTGCCAAAGCCATCCCAACACCTGGCTTTCCAGCTCAGAGGTGCAGGCCTCTGGTCCTGTTGAGTTGAGAGTTTCCAAGAAGCATCCAGAAGGTCCCGAGAGAGGGAAGAAAGGTGGCTGATAATGATTGTCTTCCTGATATGCAAGTCCCTACTTCCTCCTTCAGCATTGGGCTTCCTGGCCTTGGTTTCCCCTACTTCCCTGTAGTGTAGGGGAAATTGCATGCTGCCTCCTGGGTTTAATCCCAGGTAGCTCCGGCTTCCCTGCTGCCCACAGGGCCTGAGGCAGGAGAGCTGCTGAGGTGCCATGGAATGCCCATCTGGTCACTGGCAGTCTGGGCAGGTTGCCCCTTTCTGGGTTTGTGGTGATGGAGGGGAGGCTAAGAGGCACAGACGGAGTTTCTGGGTGGCTGCAGGCAGCTCCAGCCCAGTCCTGAGGATCCTCCTCACCATGGTCATGTGCCTTAGTAACTGTGCCCAGGAAGTGGCCTGCTGTCTGCCACGCCACTGCTTTCCCTACTTTTTTTTTTTTTTTTTTTAAAAGATGACCGGTAAGGGGATCTTAACCCTTGACTTGGTGTTGTCAGCACCACGCTCTCCCAAGTGAGCTAACCGGCCATCCCTATAGAGGGATCCGAACCTGTGGCCTTGGTATCATCAGCATCACACTCTCAAGTGAGCCATAGGCCAGCCCTTGCTTTCCCTACTTCTGCCCTTCCCTGCCACCCCTCCACATGTCACAGCTGACAGGCAACTCTTTGTCTCCCTGGGACCTTGGGGGAGGGCTGAGAAGCAGTTCACATGCACCCCCAACTTTATTGGCCTGAGGTGGGCAAGTGGGTGTGGAGCAGCCTGGCTCCAAGGCCTCTTTAAGCTGGAGCCTGGGGTGTGAGGCCCTGGGGGGAGGACCCCTGGCGGGGAGGGGATGCTCCAGACACTTCTGCTGGGGTCTCTCCCTTAGCCATGTGTTGGATGCTCACAAGACTGAGGTGGATCCGCCAGGCTGCTGTCATCTTCAAAAGATAGATGTGGCATTAAGGAATGTTTGTTTTTGCTTTTTTTTCCCTGAGGCACTGGGGCTGGGAAACTTCGAAGCTGACCCTGTGGTGCACCTCTGCTCCTCCCCCAAGCCTCTCTGTTTGGGCTGGTAAAAATAATCAAAAAGCCCAGTATATTTTCAGTACCTGACCCAACAGGGTTTGCTCCAGGCATGGGTGGCCTCAAAGATGAGGGGCATGGCCTCGTCCTAGCCCGTTGCCCTCCCCACTCCACTCTTACACAACGCACTTTACTACCCGGTCGTTCCCTGGCCTCTTGCCGCCACATGTAGTCTTCCTTCTGCTCAGGGTAAGGGCAGTGCCTGCTGTGCCTGCTGTGCCTGTTGGCCACTTCCACACACCCCCCTCCCCCCAAGAGTCCTCATCTACTATGCCCAAAGCCCAGGCAGGCAAGGTTAGATAGGGAAGGGGTTGGAGAAGGTGCTAGAACTAGAAGGTAGAAGCCTGAGGAAGATGAGACTGGCAGGGGCCCACCTGGAGGGGGTTCTGAACGACCCAGCTGCACACGGGGTCTTCTTCACTTGCAGTGGTGTCCTTGTCATCCTTCAAAAAAAGAAAGGGACAAACTGAGAGGGTGGTGGGGTGTGGGCGTGGTTCTGAAGTCTCACTGCTGAGCCTTCAGCTTTTATTTCCCACTCTTCCAAAACCTGAATTCTGGAATTTTTTTTTTTCTTGCGGCTGGCCGGTATAGAATATTTTTTAAAATGAAAGATCTTACCCTTTTTTATCTGGTTACTCTGGGATTTTTCCCCCTAAGAGATTGCACTTTTTGTTTTGGATTTATTCAGCCACATAGGCGATTGGCTCAGCCCTTGGTAACATGAAAAGCCTTCCTTCTGGAGCCTCCCTCCACCTCACCCTCTGTTAACACCACTCTGGGGATTGCCAGCCTGGGCTTGTCTGCCTGGTAGGAAAGTAAGAAGTCAGAACAGGTGGGAGCCTCGGCTCCCCTCCCTGCCCCCGTCACTGGCTTTGATGAGGCCCACTTTCCTCAGTTCACATTGCTGCTGGCAAGTTCCCAACCATCAGCCATGTGCTGCTGTTTCTAGGGCTTCTGGGCTTTGTCACTTGTAGAGGGATTAGGGGCTCCACAGCTTCCTTGAGGTACGGCCTGGCTGAGAAAGAAGGGCCAGGGACGGGTGGCTGTTAGGAAGAAGGCCGTGTGCGGAACCTGGAGCAGGTGGGGAGGGACTGGCCACAGCCCTGCTTCCTGGGTTCACCTAGGGGAGTCTGGCAGAAGGCTTGTCCAGCACCAAAGGACTTTTTAACAGGGGTTTTGGTGTTTGGTTGTTTTTATTTTTGTTTTTTTGTTTTTTGGGGGCACACTTGAGCTGACTCAATGCAGGTTTTATATCCTGGTTGCTTGCAGTCATATTCTAGCGACTTTCAAGGGCCAGAATATGGTGAAAGTCACTTAAAATTTCCGTCCCTTCCCTGCTTCAGTTTAGCAGGTAGGCTCTATTTTTTGCCATTTCTTTATTTCTTGTGCTGTGTTCCGTTTCACTGGGTGTGAACTGTGAAATGGGCTGAGTCCTGGCCACTTTGATTTTATAAGGCATTTCAATGTACATTCTACAAGCACTCCATTTGCAAACAGACCTTCTACTAATATTGCCTTCCCAGTAATCTTGCCCTCTTCATCCCACCCCCAGCTTTAAAATTCTGTGAAGAAGCCAGATGGCAAGACAGACAAAGGTATACTTTTCCTGCTTCATTAGTGGTGGCATGGGATGATAGCACTCAGCCCTTTCCCTCCCAGTCCCAGCTGAGCTCTCAAACCACTTGCTTTCTGCATAAAAATGTCACCTCCATATCCAGGGAACATCCTTAGAGAATGGAATATGCTGCAAAATTTCTACATCCTTGCTTTTTTCCCCCGCTTTTCCTCAAAGAGAAAAAAGGGCCTAGAAGGGAAGTGGCATACAGGCTTCACAGCCTAATTCCACATGTGCTTGCAGAGAACAGGGAGACTGGGGGCTTCTCTTGTGGGGCCTGCTGGGTCTCCTGGGTCTCCTGGCTCTCAGCATAGGGACAGTCATTACTGGTGCTCCAAGGAGGGGCTTGGAGAATATTTTGCTTTGAAGATATTTGGGCTGAGGGGTGCAGTAGCTAGCTCCCTGCAGAGGGAAAGGTGGCAGGCCCAGCTTTGCTAGGAAGCAACTTAATTTCCAGTTGAAAACCTAGTAGAATTTTGGATGAAAACCCCAAGGTTGAGCCCTCTGCCAAGTAGCAGAGCTAGCTGAAGGTGTGCCCGGCAAAGCACTCGGATTGCCAGCAAGGAGGAGAGCTGATTGAGGGTTGCGTGGCAGCCTCCGCCCCTGCCCTGGCTTCTTAAGGTTATCGCACCACTATGGAATCCTTTGCAGAATGGTACTCGTATAATGGTTTAAAACAAACACGCATAATTGACTCTGTGCAGGATGTCACTCAATCAGTT
Source organism: Cynocephalus volans (assembly GCF_027409185.1). NCBI lineage: Eukaryota > Metazoa > Chordata > Mammalia > Dermoptera > Cynocephalidae > Cynocephalus > Cynocephalus volans. The sequence goes on from NC_084462.1 coordinate 151,179,211, forward strand.
TGGGTTTGCTTTATTTTATTTTATATATATATTTTTTGGTATCCTGTACATTGCAGTGGGTGTGAAGATAGTATTTTAATATTTGTATAAAGTTTAATTTAATTTTAATTGTTCTGTGTATATAACTGCATTTCTAAATAATAAAAAAAGTTCTCTTGAAGGCAGTTGTGGGAGATGTGATCCTTCCAGAAAGTTTTTGCTGAACCCCTAGATTGAAAAGAGCATGTATACATAGATCATGAAGAGATGGAGCACTAACTCTGGGGCAGGGGGGCCTGGCAAGAGAGGGAGGGGATGGGACAGGGAGGTGGTCTGTGGTACAAGGGAGAGAGACCACAAACGTGAGTGAAAATACGTTGCCTCTTGTCCAAGTGTTCTTAGTGTGCCAACCACTCTGCTTCTGGATCTAGCAGTGAACAAGATGTGGTTTGGGCCTGCATGGAACGTTGAGTGTACTGGGAAGGCAAACAGTCACACAAGTGTGAGTGATTGTTATGATCGGGGTCGCATAAGGTACGATGCGGTGGTCAGAAAACCCCTTTGGATGAAATGGCACTGAAATGAGATGGGAGGGGCCAGTACAGAAAGGCTGAGGGGCAAAGGCAGCAGAATGCACAGGCAGCTTAAGAAACCGAAGGGGGTCCCGTGTGGCTGCGTGGCAGGGCTGAGGGGAGACATCTCAGAACAAGCCAAGGGAGGTAGGCGGGGACTAGTGGAAGTCCTCACCGCCAAGTTGGGAAGTCAGCACTTCATTGTAAGGGTGATAGGAAGCATCTTCACAGTTTGAAGTAGCAGAGTGACTTAGTAAGATCTGTGGTTTTTGTTTTTTTTGAAGCTCTCTTCATCTGCTTATGAAGAGCGGATTTAGGGTGATGAAACGTACTATACCTGGAGACCATGTAAGAAGTCATTGGTCTTTTCTAAATGAAAGACGATGGTAGTTTCCATAGGGTGATGGCAGTAGGGATGGAGAGAAGTTGGTGGATTCAAGAGATATTTATTAATACGGTAAAATCAACAGGGTTTGGTGGCTGATTGGATGTGAAGAAGGAAAAGGCATGAAGATTACTCAGCCTCTGCCTTGAGCAGCTGGGGAAGACCAGCACCGTTCTCTGAGGTGCGGAATGAAGAGGGGAAGTGGTGGGCTCTGTCTGGGACAGGCTGAGTTGGCAGTGCCTCAGTGACATCCAGCTGGAGATGTCCACCTGGCAGTGTTTACATCTAGAGCCCGGAAAGAGACCTAGCACAGAGGAGTAGATGATGACCAGAAAGTCACGGGGACAGAGGGGACCCATTTGGGAGGGAAGAGAAGGAATAGACAGAGGGAGAAGAGAAGTGGAGGTGTCCGGGAGCCAAGAGGAGAGGGAAGGGCTCAGTAATGGGTGACACACACTGCTTAGTGGTAAACATAACCCTTGGGTTTAGAGACGTTCAGCAGAGTGGCAGGAATGTTGCAGATTGGACAGGCTTGACGTAGAGGTGAGGAAGTGGAGCCATGAAAAAGTGGGGGAAGGAATAAGGGGCTGAGCGAGGGCTTTTTATTATTGTTTTTAATGGGGAGGTTCAAGTACATCCAAATGCCAATGCAGAGGGGAGAGGTTAGAAAAGGGGAGGGAGAGACGGGAAGGCTTGTGGTGCAGGTGGGGTCTTAGTCCCTCACAGGTACTGTGTGGATCTGCAAAGACAGGACTTTAGAACCAGACTGCCTAGGTTTGAATCCCAGGTCTGTTTATAAGCTCTGGGGTCTTGAGCAAGTTATCTGACTTCTAGGCCACAGTTTTCTCATTTGTAAAATGTAGATAATAGTACCTTATAAAGTGCTTATTATGTGCCGGGCTCTGTCCCAAGAGATTTAATTTAGTCCTCACTACAGCCAGGCACTGTGCTCAGGGTGGAGGTATAAAGCTGGAAAGCAAGAGTATGTATAGGTAAAAAGGTCACCGTCAAGTGGAAGAGACCGATGGCAAGCAAGCAGTTACATCAGGTAGTAAGAGTGTTGTGAGTAGATGTGCAGGGTACTTTGGGATTTAAAAAAATCGTGCGACTCTTAAAGCCGCCCTGGGGGTAATGGTCAGCATGTGTTTCTCTAATACACACTGTTGGATGGAAAACATTTTAGATTCATTTGTGTCAACCATTCAGTCCTACCCTCAGCACCAGTCCCTCGTAGTTGAGAGAAAGGTGAAGGGAAGAGGCCTATCATTTACTGAGCACTTTACCAAATTTTAAAAGTAATGGAACACTAAGGTCAATTCAGATCCCTGTACTGGCCAGCTGCCAAATGAATGAATGGATGAATGAAATGGTAACAATAGCTGGCGCTATTCAGCACTTCTGTGTACCAGGCACAGCTCCAAGCACTTGTGTATATAAACTCAGAATCCATACAGCAACTCCACAAGGTAGGTGCCATTAATGCCTATGGCTCCATGCCACATATAATGAGACTGAGGTGGAGAGGCAAAATAACTTGTCAAGGTGCAGCCAGCCTTCTGCTCAAACCCGGGTAGTGCTGGCTGGGGTGGCTCCTCCCCCATCGGACACTGCCTGTTTCAAGGCCCTCCTCACAAAACCTCAGGGATGTTACCACCTTCCTTCTGGCTTTCCTAGTCTCTGCTCTAACCAATGAGCTTCAGGCAGAGGAAAAACTCTAACTGCACGGCCGGGAAATGGTACACTTTTCACTAGGATAATAAACTACTCTTATCAAGGATGGCACATGCCCAGTGTGTTGGGGGAGGAGGCATTTAAGCTATGCAGAAAATGATAAGGAGTAAGTCTGCAAAGCAGCAGGAATTGTTTCTCCATAAGAAAAAAGAGGAAAGCCTGCTTATTTTAGTGGTAGGTAAGTCTCTGTCACTGGAAAACGGGAGCAGACACGTATCCCATGAGGTAAGAAATGCTGGGCCTGGGGAAGGGAGGCATGCCAACATGGGTCAACTGTGGGCTTGTGGCCTTTTTCTTGATGACAGGTGAGGAGGGACAAAGGTAACAATGCTCACAAAACCTGCAGAGCTGCTGGGAAAAGGGCTGTCTGAAGTGGCTGCTTCAGCTGTGAACGGTGGATGGGCAGAGAGAAAAGGAATGTCCCGCCCTGCTGCCGAACCCCAGCTCTCAGTTTGGAAAGTCAAGACCCCTAGACACCAACAAAAGTAGTAACAATCTCTCAGATGGGTCTTTTTCAGAAAACTTAAAAATATCTTTAATTACACAAAAGTAATACATACTCATTTCAAACAATCTAGGCAGGATTGAAATCACCCATAAATACCACCTCCTATTGGTGATGTTGTGTACACTTCCAGTCTTCTATGCCAGCATATGTTTTCCTCTTTAAAAAGATCATTTTTTAATAGTATTTTATGTGGCTTTTAAAAAACCTTACAATCTATTGCAGTCTCATAAAACATACACCTGCATAATTTTTAATGGTTGCGTAGCTTTCTATCATATTGGCAATTTTGACTTTTAGGTTACCAAAAAGTTTTTAACTCTTATGAACAATGCTTTGATAGCATTCTTAATTATTTCCTTAAGATAAGTTACTGGAAATGAAAGCACTGGGTTGAAAGAAATGCACATTTTAATGGCTTTTGATGTATCTCAAATTGTTCACCATGAAAGTTGTTTCAAATTACACTCCCATTGGCAGAGTGTTCATTTTCCCACAATCTTACCAGCACTGGGAATTGTCATTTTAAAAAATATGCCACTTGAAAGAAAATGATATTGTTTTAATTCACATTTGTTTTATTGTTCCTGAAGACTGAGTTTTTAAAATGTTTGCTCACTCTTTGTTACAAAGGCATCTTGAAAATTGTGAAGTCCACACTCGAGATGAAAAGTGTTACACTTCTCACTGTGTAACAGAGACGAAAGAAAGGATTACTCAAAGCACCGTGAATGCGATAAGCTCAGCAACTCCTCTGTTAGAAGGAGAAAACTGGGTACAGTCCCAATTCAAAGTTAGCTTCTGTTTTTTTTTGTAAAGACAAGGAAGTTTCACAAGAAAAATCAGTTGATTCAACCATTTCAAAAGGACACACAGACATAGGCAGTGTGACAAAAGTTATCTATGGCTAAGTATAGCTTAAGCAATGGAAACTAGTAAAATTAACAACGTGACATTCCAAAGTACAATTTGTGAAAAGCTCAGTTGGTCAAACTGCAATCATTATCTAAAATATAACCTCTCAAATGATTTAAGCAAAGTTACATTCTTATGAGTAAATCTAAATATAATTGTTTCTGAAGTTTCCAACAGACAGCTTTCCCCTAGCAAACAATTTTTCACATCTTTCCCTTCAGCAACTCTTAAAATCTCTTAACAGGATCGGTATGACAACCACCTGTTAGTTCTAAAATCATTGAAGTATACGATCCCATACTAGCACAGTGATTAGAGTTGATTAAGATGGGCTGTTGCCACGCTATCTGTAGACTGTTGTCTCTTAACCGAGGACTGTTGCCCCATACATGCATTTACCTAAAAACCCTATTCTAAAAATCAAATGAGAATCAACACGTATTTAATTAGAATTGATTAAATGGGCTGTTGCCACACTAACTATGGGCTTTGGCACCCTGACCAGAGACAGATGCCTCATACATGCACTTACCTAAAAACCCTGTGCTAAAAATGAAATGAGAACCAAGATTTCTAACCCTCTACATTTCCCCCCTATTTAAATATTTTAAAAAATCAGAAGAGATCAAGGAGTTGGAGTCAACGGTGGAAGCAAGGACGTTCTGATGATGGAGTCACCATTACTTCAGCTTGACGAGTCTGTTGGAACATGGAACGTAACAGTTTAATCACTATAAGAAAACACAAGATACATAAGGCACTAATTCCAGCAATAATCCAAATTCTTATGTTTAAACCAGAAAACCAGTGGGTAGGATTAAGCCAATGGGCCAAATCATTTAAATGATTAATGGTAATCTTTTGAGCTTCTTCTTGAAACTGTGTCATTATTTGTTGAACTTTATTAAGTTTTGAATATCTTCATGTGAATCAGAAAGAAAAGAGGTGGTAAGAATGCCCAAGAATCTCTTAGGGTGAACTCGCTCTAGAGCAGAGGTGACTTGCTCCAGGGCAGAATATCCCATTCATTGACGAGTCCGCAACCATGCCTCTTTGTTTCAATATAAACACATGAGAAATATTAAGATTAAACCAAGTATAGTTAGCAGGAAGAGTAATGTTAAATCCTTGGATATAAGACTCTTTAGAAGAAGTAAAATTAGTGATTGTAATAACAGGTATCTGAGAGGAGATGGCAAATGTATATGGTTGAGAGGTGCAGATCATAACTGAGTCCGTACTACCATAATCCAGTATCAATAAATCATGTGGACCCCAATTTTCTAAAGTCTGATTACCATATAATTTATTTTTTGTAAAATTACTTGAACGGCAGGAGACCCAGTTAAGGTCCAGACCGTTTCCAATAGCAATCCAGGGGTGAGAACATACAGGAATATGGGGTTTAGGATGATTGTTTCCCCATTTAGAATTTCTACTGGCTCCTGCAGTTTAAAAAATTTAGGGAAAACAGGGCCTTAAAAATCTGTTCATGAGGGGCCAAACCTTTCACCAGAAAAGTCAAAACAGTGATTCTCTCTCTAAATTCAAAGTACAGACACACATACCCATATCCATATATATATATATACACACACACACACACAAACATGTGTACATACATGCATACGTGTGTGTATGGGTGTGTGTGTGTGTATAAAACCTGCAAGCTGCCGAGGATCAGGAAGCTATTACCCCTGGGACTTGAGATAGAATCACTCATTACTAACTAAATTTTCCCAGCAGGTTTTCATTCCTTCTTGATGAAGTGAAAACATGATTTGGACCTGGATGTTAAGAAAGCATTTGATACCGTGTTGAGAAATTTTCTTGAGAAAATCAGCTGAGGTTGATTTGGATCTAAAAAGCGCAGAGACTTGGTCACCAAAGCTTAAGTGGATGTGTGTGGGTGGGGTGGGGGTGCCTGGGCCAAGAGGAGAACAACAACAAAAGGAAATCCGAGCTGGGCAGAAAGCCACCAAGGCTTCAGTGTTGTGAGCAGGGCGTTTGAACTGAGCTCACAGAAGTAACACTTTGGATTATATTCCTGGAAAGGGCAAATATCTTGGAGCATGAAGGAGGAGATAAGGAACTGTAGTGCTAGCTCCCCCGAACACCAAGGATTTAGGAAGAAACAGTGAGATCTGAGTCGTGATCCGGTAGAGACTACGGCAGCAGTGGCATCGCAGGCAATCCAGTGGGCAGCAGAGGTGGGGGCAGGAGCAGGGAGCAGTGGCGGGCATGCGCGACAGGCCCAGCAGCCCGCCTCGGCTCTCGGCCCTGGCCTCGGGTGGACGCCGGCACGGGCTGAGGGCTTGCTTCTGTACCAGGCGCTCTTCTGGGCTCACGGCCTGCAGGAGCTGCTCCAGTCCTGGTGCCCGCACTGTCGCTGGGTGTTAGGATTAAGGGCACCTTTGCAGATAAAGAAACAGGCTCGAAACAGTGACGTGAAACTTTATTATGCAATCACACAGCTCTGACGGGAAGGAAACTGGGAGTCAAATGTGACTCTTTGCCCCACGGGCCAGTATCTTCATGTGTGCCTCAAAGAGCACCTCTGCCCACAGCATTTAGGCTTCTTTATGTTGCAAGAACAGAACACCCACTGGCTTACACCACAACACCCAGCTGACCGCACACCCAGCACACCCCCTTCTGGCTAATTCTCTCAGGACCCGGCTTCCTGTTCTTCCTTGGGAAACTCTCCATGAGTCTCATTTTACTGTTTAGAGCAAGAAAGAAAATAAGCCACAAACCCTCAGTGGTCATTTGTTTCAAATGTCCAGTTCTACTGATTTGTCCAAGGCTACACGGCCAGTTGGTGGCAGAGCTGGGCTGGAGTTCTAGGCCCGTGTGCAGGCCGTGTGTCCCCAGCCCCCAGCCCAGCAAACCGTCTCTTCTGCTTGGCCCTCGAGTCTGGCTCCACCTGTTCCCCAGCCCCACTTCCCTGTGCATCCTGGGCACTCACCACTCGCTGCTCCGGAGTGTGCCCAAGTCTGGTGCTTCACTGTGGTTCTCCTGGCTCTGAACGTTGCTCCTGGAGAGGTTGGGAGGAAGAGCGACACCTGACGGGGGCCTTCCTTAGTCAATCGCTCTCACCAGAAAAATCAAACTTTGCCTCTAACACTGGGGAGTTTTTCACTCCCCTCCCAATTCCTTCAGACCAGAGCCTGGGCAGGAGGCAAGGAGCACTCCATCATGGGCAGCAAATGCTTTCCAGATTGTGAGAACCAAAGTAACCCTTTCTTTTCAATTTCTGTCTCTTTTCCGGGCTAGATCTCTGGGCCCAAGACTGTGGCCCATCTGCAGCCTGGGCTAGGGAGAGAAGGCACTGGGGATGGAGGATATTCCAGGGCTGCTGTGCCTCCCTTATCACCGGCTTCCCTCCCACTGGGTGACAGGCAGCCTCTTTCCCCTGCATCGGAAGTGGCAGATTCTTCTGCTCCAAGATGGCAGGAGAGGAGGAAGCCTAGAGGCAAGGGTGTTGAGACTGCAGTTGTGCACTGGCTGGCTGGAAGCAGTGCTGGGGAATCTTCTGCCCTGGTCGTGGCAAGGCCCAGCTGAAAGGAGACACCTTTGCTCCCTCGGCCTTGGAATGAGAAGAGGGGAATTCTGAGTGACCCTCTCCATGGCAGGAGCTGGCTGGCCTGCCTTGCCAGCAGCAGTCCAGGGTGGGGGAAATGGCACTGCCCCAACGCTGCCCACCCAGTTATTCAAGAAGCAAAGCCTCACGTGGAGAGGGGTCTCAGGGTCTAGCTTAGGATGAGAAACGACAGTGGCGAATGTAGTTGTGCCCCAATAGGGACGTTGGTCTGGGGAGGAGCCAGGTGGGGGGGGGTGTCAGCTGGCAGAGGGCATGTGGCACACCACTCCCCTTTCCCTGATCTTCCTTGATGTTTGCTGAGCACCTACTAGGTTCCCAGGACTGAGGAAAGTGCTTTAAAGATATTATTTAATCAACTTAGCCATTCTTGCAAGCAGACGTCATTACTCCCATTTTACAGGTGAAGAAAGTAAGAGATTCAAGTACAGTCCACGACCACATAGGTAATGACTAATTGGATGAGCTGGGATTTGCACTTAGGTGCCTGAGCTCTTGACCCCATGCTGTTAGCTAGTTCACTTCTCCTACTCCCAGCTTTTCTCCTTGGCTTCCTGCTACTCCCTGGACACATCTTCCCCAGCACCTGACCCCATCCCACCTACTATCCTGCCCCCAAATCCCTCTTAAGAATGTCCAGAGCCAGGGCGCCCAGCCATTTAGAAAAGTGCCTGTGGCCCTACGTGCTCAGCTCTGTCTCAACTGTCAGGATGGGTCCTGAGTCCCTGGGAAGGCCAGGCAAAGCCATGAGACTTGGGCAGCTCCTGTCTGCTGTCTGGGCCTCACTTATGAGAGCTGAGGTTGTACTGGACAGTGCTCTGTGTTCCCAGGCCTTTCTGCTTCACCTCAGGATCTGGAGCTGGGGGGACCTCTTTCAGCTGCTAAAAAGGAATTTCATCTGCTGTGAACCTGAGGCGAGATGTGCCAATTCCTGAGTTGGGCCTGGATCCCTCCTCCAAACCATCTGGTGGTTAAGGAGCATTACAGGGCTGGGGACTGTCCCATCTTATACCCGAGAGGTGAACAGCTGCTTGGCATTTCAGATTTTCTATGATGCTCCAGTGGCCCCAGAAAAGGAAATTTCACAACCTCCAAATGTCCTGCACTGCCTGTCTGGGGCAGCTGAAGCTGTCCTGAGCCTGAGGTAGTGATGACTCTATGATTCTCAACTTAGAAGGGCACTGCAGAGGTCTGGCAAGTATGGACTTCCCCACAGAGGAACTTCCCCAGGGGAGCAAGTAGCCTGGTCTCCAGCAAAGACAAGACATTTGGGGTGCACAAAGGAAGGACTATGGCTCAACACAAACTCACCAAGCATGGGGGCCGTTGTGGCTTCTGGGGTTGGTCTCTTGAGGCCTTTGAGCAGCTGGGCTCCAAAGACTTCGGGGACTTTTGGTGCTGTAGCCTCTTTATGGGATGACCATTCCCCACTCCCGTGTCAATCATTTGTTCATTCATTTGCTAATCCATTCAATAAACTTTTTGTTTATTTATTTATTTTTGAGGACTTTACACAAAACTTGGTACTGGGTTCTAGGGGCACAGTGGTGAATAAGACTCAGTCTTTGCCCTTAGTATGCATTGAATTGTGTCCCCCAAGTTTTATGAGTTACATGCTTGATCCCCATTGTAACTGTTGAGGGTGGGAAATCCTTTCATGGTAATTGAAAGGTGGGATCTTGAAGAGGTGATTAGATTCTTAGGACCATGACCTAATGAATGGATTAATAATGGTGTTCAGGGGCTGGCCCCATGGTGCACTTGCGCGGGTGCAGCGCTGGGAGTGCAGCAGTGCTCCCGCCGCGGGTTCGGATCCTATGTAGGGATGGCCGGTGCGCTCACTGGCTGAGCGTGGTGTGGCCGATCTCAAAAAAAGACAAAAAAAATAAATAAATAATGGTGTTCAGGGGTGTGGTTCTGAGGGCTTTAAAAGGAGAACATGTGAGTCTCTCTGTGCTCTGCCATTTTCTGTCATGTGAGGCCCTTGTATTGCTGTTAAAACCAGCACCAAAGGAGACCCTCTCCAGATAAATGTGTTCCCTGGACTTCCCAGCCTCCAAAATTGTAAGCAATAAATTTTGTTTTCTTACAAATTACCCAGTTCCAGGTATTTTGTTATAAGCAACAGAAATGGACTAATACAGAAAATTGGTACCAAGAGTGGGGTGTTGCATATAACAAATTCTTGAAAATATGGAAGCAGCTTTGAAACTGGGTGTTGAGGAGAAGCTGAAAGAATTTGCAGAAGCAGGCTAGAAAAAGCCTAGATGCTGGTGGGAGTTTAAAAAACAAGAAAACTAGGGAAAGTTTGGAACATTTTAGAAACTGGTTAATTGGTGGTGACGAGAATTCTTATGGAAATATGGACTATAATGACCATTCTAAGGAGGTCTCAGATAGAAATGAGAAGGAGCTTATTGGAAACTGGGGCAAAGATCACCCTTGCTATGAATTGGCAAGCAACTTAGCAGCATTCTGTTCATGCCCAAAAGTTTTATGGAGTGTGGAACCACAAGATGCTGACCCAGAGTATTTGGCAGAAGAAATTTTTAAGCAGCAAAACATTCAGGAAGCTGCAATGGCTGCTTATAGAGGCCTACACTGAGTTATGGCAGCAAAGGCGTGACATAAAGCTGGAATTTAAAAGGGAAGCAGAGCATAAAGATTTAGAAAATGTGCAGCCTGGCCATTTGGTAGAGAAGCAGAGAGCATTTTCCGGAGAAGAATGCAATGGTGCAGCCCAGTGACCAATTGCTAAGGAGGTTAGAATAGTAGAAAGGGATTATCAAGAGAAGGGGGGGAAAGACCCTGACAGCATTGCAGAAGTCTCTGGAGCCAACTCGTCCATTTCAGGTCCAGAGGCCTAGGGAGGCAGAATGGTCTCAGGAAATAGGCATGAGGTGCTCTCCACTGGCTTCCCTCACTCTTCCCAGAGGGCTTGGGAGCAGTGATACCCCAATAGCAGTGAGTACACCTAGCATTCAGATCTTGGCTTTTAAATACTGCTTTCCACTAAAAGGAACCAGGGCACCTTGGAGAAATGGCTGATTCCAGAGTGGAGGCAGGAGGACTACAAGATGAACCAGGAAGATCTTGTATCAGAGAGCAACAAAATGCTCAAAGAATGGTGAGTACATGCCCAAAGGACTCCCACCTTTGGGCATGTAGGGACTCCTACTGGCCAAATCGGGGACAATTTGAGCATCAAAATAAATAATGATAATAATGGATTATAATCCATTGAATAAAACAGGAGACTGTGAGCCCATGTAGATAAACTTTACAGGGGGAAGTCTGGCAGACATCACTTTGATCAAGTGGGACAAATCAAAATCGTGTACCACATGATAGGATGCAGTGAGAGAACCCAGCGTCTCTTCCATGACATTCCTACCAAAATGCAACCTAAATCTACTCATGAAAAAATCAAGTCAAACCCAAATTGAGTGATATTTTGCAAAATAACTGGCCTGTAATCTTCAAAATGTCAAGGTCATGAAAATCAAGGAAAGACGGGAACTGTTCTAGACTGAAGGAGACTAAAGAGACATGGATAAAGAGAAATATAACACATAATTCTGAACTGGATCCTTTTGCCATAAAAGACATCATTGGGGCAAAACTTGAATGGGGTGTGAGGATTTGATCGTAGTAATATATCAATGTTAATTTCTTGATTTGATGCTTAGAGTGTGATTATGTAGGGGCATGTCTTTGCTTGTAGGAAACATATTAAAGTGTTTGGAGGGAACTGGGGCATATACTCTTAAATGGTTCAGGAAACTTTCTGTAAGTTTGTGATTGTTTCTAAATGAAATTATTTATTTCAATTGAAAAATATTACAACGCAGCTGTAAAAGTTGTCAGAATCAAAATGGAGTCACTTATACCACTTACAAAAGGAGCTGGGAGGCTGTAAGAGGAGCTGTCACACACACATCCCTGTGATAAGAACTATTACAAGGATTCTCTGGAAAAGCACAACCGCACGAAGGCCACTGCAACGTTACACAAAAAAATACTTCCACGAGGACGTCTGCCCAGTAACTTATTATTCAACCTTGGACTGCTGCCACCCTTGTTATTAATCCTTTGACCAAATGTAATTGTTTCAAAACAACTTATGTAACCTCCTTCATTACGTCTTTAAAAGTTTCCCCTTGCCTCAACCTTCCCAGATGTGCCTATGATTTGTCATAGCCTGTGTATCCTAGATTGTAATCCCCTGTCATTCATGCCTGAATAAATTTAATTTTAGGAGAATCTCCCTCTCTGTTGTTACTTTAGGTTGACATACCCTTTGACCGGGAAATTTTGTGTCTTAGTCTGTTCCTGCTGCTATCACGCAATACTTTAGAGTGGGTAATTTATAAGCAACAGAAATTTATTTCTGACAGTTCTACAGGTTGAGAAGTCCAAGATCAAGGTTCTGGCTTATTCACTGCCTGGTGGGGGCCTGGTCTCTGCACCTTCTGCTGTGTCCTCACATGGTGGAAGGATAGAAGGGCAAAAGGGACAAACACTGTCCTCACATGGCAGAAGAGGTGGAAGGGCCAGAACAGGCCTCGCTAGTTCCCTGCAGCCCTTTTATAACAGCATTAATCCCATTCATGAGAGCAGAGCCCTCATGGCCTAATCACGACCCAAACCCCATCTCCTAATACCATCACCTTAGGGTTTAAATTCTAACATGATGTTTGGAGGTACAAATACATTCAAACCATAGTGTTCTACTAGCAGGAATTTTTTCTACAGATATCTTGCTCATATGCATATATATTATTCACTGCAGTTGTTTAATAAGGCAAAAAAAATGGAAATGACCTACTAATTATCAACATAGGCTGGTTAAATACATATGATACATCCAAACATAAAATGCATTAGGGCTGGCCAGTTAGCTCAGTTGGTTAGAGCACAGCCTTGTAACACAGAGGTCAAGGATTTGGATCCCTGTACCAGCCAGCCAGCACAAAAGATCAGGACAAATTGGCAGAATACGTTGTTGTATGAAAAAAGTTGATACAGAGCCAGGAACATGGAATGCTACCATTGTGTACAAAAGGAGATGACAAGAAATGCATCAGTGTGCATGCTGTTATGTACACAGAGGATCTCTGTAAATACATCCCAGCTACTGGTAGCATTGGGTGCCTCTGGAGAGGGATTCTGATGCTCGGAAGAGTGACACGGGAGGAAGAATCAGCTCCTATAACCTTTTGTACTTTGGAGTTTTGAAGCTAGCGATTGTATTACTTATTCAATAAATTAATTAAATTAAAATTATATATGTAAAAAGCAAAACATATGCTATCTAGGCACAGAAGGAATATTCACAAGGAATTTGGAAATTTTATCTGATCTCTTGTTACAAGTTAGTAATCTGCCTTCTGAGGGGACACACAGCTTCCTACAGGGCCTTGCTTAAGAACAATAAGCTGTGCTCATTGCCTATTATTTCCATCTGCCTTCCCCAAGAAAATAAAAACTATTTGTTGAGATCTTCAGTGCTATAGACTGGATTGTGCCCCTCCCAACCCATTCATTTTTCAAGTCCTAACTCTCAGTACCTCAGAATGTGACCATATTTGGAGATAGGGTCTTTAAAGAGGTAATTAAGTTAAAATGAGGTCATTAGAGTGGCCTAATATGACCGATGTCTTTACAAGAAGAGGAAATTTGGACAGAGATGCATACAGAGAGAAGACCAGGTGAAGACACAGGGAGAAGACGGTATCTACAAGCCCAGGAGAAAGGCCTAGAACAGATCCTGCCCTCAGAGTCCTCAGAAGGAACCAACCCTGCTGACATCTCAGACTTCCAGCCTCCAGAACTGTGAGAAAATAAATTTCTGTTGTTTAAGCCACCCAGTCTGTAGAACTTTGTTATGGCAACCGTAGCAAATTAATAAGTTCAGTCTCAAAACGGGGATCTGACCAAGGCTTTCTCCCACAACCATGACATACCCGGGCAATGGACAGGCATCCAGCAAACAGGGAGCTACTGAGGGAAATCGCTGGAGAGGTAAGACGGCACCCAGCCGGAGCAGGACTTTGAATGCCGCACTGAGGATCTGAATGTGATGCCACAGGCAAACGGGAGCCATTGAAGGATATGGAAGAGAAGAACAATGTGCCCCGAATATAACATATTGGGAAAGAACTTGGACAGTGGATTGGAGTGGACACCCAGCTAGGACACCGCCGCAGGCATGGCGAAAGATGATCATTAGCCTTTGGATACTTAGAGCAGAAGGTAGCTTTAGTTAGTTTGGGAGAAATAAGAGAATTGTTCACATATTTGGGGAGATCATTCAGGTTAGGGGACCTGAGCCATGTGGCTAACCTTAGGAGAGAAATAAGAGAAACAGACAAAAGGGACAAGAAGACTGTACTTCTCTGTGGCAGGAAGAAAATGGAGACGGACAGAGAAATAAACAAGGGGCTTTGATTTGGAAGAAAGGGTGCAGGGAGCCCATGCAGAGGGGGGTGGAACATGGGACTATGGGCTGTGACCAGGACCCAGGGAAGGGGCATCACACTTGTTCAAGGGAGAGGACCAAAATCTGTTTCAGGGAATTGCTCCTAGAATGAAATAGAAGTGATAGGCCTTCTACAGGAAGATGTAAGGGAACTTGAAGCACCAGAAGACAGCTGTCCTGTGAGGGCAGAACCAGAGAGGCAGTAATCCAGCCTCTCCCATTTCTCCCCATGACCAGACCTCAGGGGCACAGCGCCCACAGCTCCGCCAGGTCTGACGCAGGCCTGGTTCTTACATTCCTGGGAGGGACGGCCACAATGTTCCTGGAAACACATGCACTTAAGCCCTCACAGGTCTGCTCTGACACACAGTAATGAAGAAATGCATAATTAACCAAGGAGTATGGAGCACCTACTATATGCCAAACTCTGTGCAAGGCACTAGGAGTACAGAAGGGAGCAAGATCAACATAGTCCCTGCCTGTGAGATCTCGGCTGGTCAGCTGCATCAGGAAGGGCTCCCTTGAGGAAGTGATGGTTGAGACTTAAAAATGTGTAGGTGTTAGCTATGCAGGGAGTGTTCCAAATAAAAGGTACCGCACATCAGAAAGCCCCAAGTGGGAAGGGGCATGTGGCCGGGAGGAGAGTGGAGTGAGACAACACTGGAGGAGCAGACAGAGTCTCGTAGGTCATGATGAAGAGAGGGCATCGCCTAAGAGCAGGGAAGCCGTGGCAAGGATTTCAGCAGGGGAGGGAAACCTGATGTAACTCAGAGGTTCTTTTTACTATGTTGAGAACGGACGGAGAAGGGCGAGAGTGGATGTGAAGAGATGAATTAGCTCCATGCCTCAAGAACTCTCGTGGTTGCGAGGGAGTTTGCTGGACTGCGGGCCCTGACTCAGGCGGTCTGGGGTGTGGCCCGAGATTCTGCATTTCTAACAAGCTCACAGGTGACAGCGATGCTGCTGGTCTGCAAATCACACTGCGAGGAGTGAGGGGCTTGTCCACGTGAGCAATGGCTACGGCCCGGATCAGGGGGTGGCAGGAAGAAGTGGACTCTCCACAACCCGATAATGGGTAGGGTAGGAGGAAAGAGAGAAGGTATCAGAGATGCCTCTCAGGTTCTGGGGTGGGTTCTCTGAGACAGAGAAGACTGGAGAAGGAGCTGACAGCTCTGTTGAGAGTTCAGACCCGGACGTGAGCAGTTGGAGGTGCCTGTGACATATCCAAAGGGAGATGTCAAGTTAGGAGCTGAAAATGTAGAGTCCAGGAAAAGGAGGGCATCCACCCGTGTCCTCCCTCCCCACTGTCGTCCGGACTGGACACAGCAGTCCTCACACCCAGAAAGCCCCAAATCACCATCACAGATCCTTGTCCTCTGCAGGCCTCTTGGCTCACGGCCTGCTGCTTGTCACACAGCCTCGCAGCCACCAGGCTCCTGCAGCAGAGGGCTTGATACCCTTGACAGGCAGCTCAAACACTGAGGCCGCAAATGTGAGCTGGTGTTGGCAGGACAGTTTGCAGAGGAGAGAACCCGATTTCCTCTCTCTGATGGGACAAAAGCCATTTTCTCTGGGAAGAACTTAAAGAAGTGGGATGTCTCATCTTCATCTTGGACTTGGGATCTCACCTGTGGCTGACTCGCCCCACCTGGAATCCCCTTAGCTGCCCCCACGAAGCCAGGTGGGCTCAGCCCGCTGGCGCCATCTAGTGTCAGACTAGGAGGTGGCCCTCTGCTGACCAGAGGGGAGGCTCAGGCTGGGTGGGATGGACGAGCTACCGGAGAATGGGAAGTTGAGATCCAGCAGCAGAGTTATAAGCAGCTGGGGCCTAGGGGGTGGGAGATGTGACCTAGGAGTCTATGAAAAGTAGAATCCTATTGGACTCCCTAGGGTCCAAATTAGTTTCCTAGGGCTGCTGGAACCAGTAACTGGGTGGCTTAAAGCAACAGGAATTTATTCTCTCATGGTTCTGGAGGCTAGAAGTCCAAAATTAACATGCTGGCAGAGCCATGCTCCCTCTGAAGGCTCTAGGGAGAATCTTTCCTTGCCTCTCCCTAGGTGGCTGCCTCTGTCTTCACACAGCCTCTTCCCTGTATGTTTCTAGGCCCAAATTTCCATCTTCCTATAAGGACACCAGTCATTGGATTAGGGCCCACCCAATCTACTAAGACCACATCTTAACTTGATTCCATCTGCAAAGACCCTATTTCCAAATAAGGTCACATTTATAGGTACCATGGGTTAGGACTTGAACATATCTTTTGGGGGGACACAATCAACACATCACAGACTCCTTTGCTTCAACAGATGTTCCCCGAGCATCTGAAAAGTGCCAGGCAGGTGCTGCGGGCTGGGTGCACAGAGCTGCTCTGTCCTTGAGGTTCTCATGTGTGGCTCTTTGATAGTGTTGTCACTGATCTGTGGCCTCCTTGTTCACTCTTGACGCCTCAGTGCCCAGCAGGGCCAGCCCAGAGACTCTTGTTATTTCAATGAACTACAGAAGAAGGGGAAAGGAAGGGCAGGAGAGAGGAAAGAAGGGCTATAGGAGTGATGAGGAGGGGGGTGACACAGGGGCATGGGGTATGCAGAACAGTTGGCTGGAGCTTTACAGAGCTAGTGACATTTGAGCTGGGTCTTGAATCAATAGGAGTTTGCCAGGCAGAAAAGAGGTGGGCAAGGGGGAGAGGCCCTCTAGGCAGAGGTAGCAGCCAGGGCAATGGCCTGGAAGCATGAGAGCGGCCGTGATGTTTGGGAGCATGGGGAGTTCAGTGTGGTTGAAAAGGAGGGGGTGGGCCTGCTGCCAAATAGCATAGACCTGGACACCGTGGCTCTGTGGTGCAGGGCTTTGAGGACCATTCTCATGGCTTGAAATATCCTATAGGTGGAGGGCACCCTTGAAAGTTTCAAAGCATGCTCTAGGTGTCATAATCACCAGGGGTGGAGATGGTGCATGAAACAGGGGTCTGTAGAGGGCCCTGCCTTCTAGATAAAAATTAAGATTTCCAAGCAGAACTGCTCTTATTTGCTGAATCCACCTAGTTAAGATTAAAACTGTGTTGCCTTGAAACTTTCCCCAAACACTGAACACAAGGCTGACTTGTATAACAAGCTCCTGGTAGCATCGTCCTGTGGAAGTGTGAAGTCTCCCCCACGGCAGCGAGCACCTGGAAACCCAGTGCGTGCCTGTAGTATGTTCCTCAGGCTTTGGCTGTGGGCACCAACATAGTTAAGAAAGTTTTATTTTTAATTCCTAGTTTGCTGAGTATTAACAATGAGTAAGTGTTTAATTTCATCAAATACCTTTTCTGCATTTATTAAGATAACATGTTTTTCTTTAATACGATAATATGATGTATTATTTTGCATCTTGATAGAGTCTATTGCTCTTAAACTATCCTTATCTTCTTCCTAAAGCCTATTTGGCTATGATAAGAGCATTCACCCCCGTGTGTGTGTGTGTGTGTGTGTGTGTGTGTGTGTGTGTGTGTGTGTGTGTGTTTTAACATACACCGCTATATTTTATTTATGCATCTGTGCTTATAAGTGAAAATGGTCTATCATTTCTTGTCCTTGTTTGCTGTTAGAGTTATCGTAACCTTATGAAATGAAA
Organism: Cynocephalus volans; assembly: GCF_027409185.1. Taxonomy (NCBI): domain Eukaryota; kingdom Metazoa; phylum Chordata; class Mammalia; order Dermoptera; family Cynocephalidae; genus Cynocephalus; species Cynocephalus volans. Next base: position 151,196,990 of record NC_084462.1, read on the forward strand.
TAGGTAGGTTCCCTCTTTTTAATTTTCTGAAACAGTTTGTGGGATATAGAGCTTATTGGCTTCTTAACAGTTTGATAAAACTGACCTGTATGTGCCTGGTGTCTTTTAATGGGAGAGACTTTTGATTATTAGTTCAATTTCTTGAATGATTATTGATTTAGTTAGGTTTTCCATTTTATTGAGATCATTTTGGCCCTTTTTTCTATAAAGTTATCTATTTTAATATATGTTTTTGAAATTCATTGGTATAAAATGTCTCAAGGTATTGTTTTGATTTTTTTTGTTTGTTTGTTTTCTTTTTTTCTTCTTTTATTGAAATTGGGCTGTTTTGATTTTTAAATTTCACTCTCTGTAATCATGTTCCCTTTTATGTTTCTAAATTCCTAAAATTGTTGTCTTGTGAGACTTTCTCCTTTTTCTTCATCAATCTCACCAGAGGTTTGTTTATTTCATTAGTTTTTTTTTTTTTTTTGGTTTGTTTTAGTCAGGTTTATTAAAATATAAGTTATATATAGTAAAATTTACCCTTTTGAGCTTTTAGTTTGACAAATTCATACAGTCGTGTAACAACCACCAAGATCAAGACATAGACGTGTTCCATCACCCCCAAACTTCCTTTGTACCCTTTTATAGCCAACCTCTCCCCAGCCCCAGTCCCTGGTAACCACTGATCAGTTTTCTGCCTTTATAGCTTTGCTTTTTACAAAATGTCATATAAATCGATTCATACATTATGTAGTTTTTTGAGTCTGGCTTCTTCTTTTACTTGGCATAATGAGTTTGATTTTCATCTACGTTATGTCTATCTGTAAGTTTTCCTTTTAATTGCCAAATAGTGGTCTGTCATTTGGATGAACCAATTTGTCTATTCATTCACCAGGTGAAGGACCTTTGGGTTGTTTCCATTTTTTGGTGATTCTGAATAAAGCTGCTATGAGCATTCACATGAAAATTTTTGTGTGAACATGGTTTTCGTTTCTCTTGGGTAAATGTCCGTGAGTGGGATTGCTGGGTTGTATGGTCAGTGTATGTTTGACTCTATCGGAAACTGCCAAACTGTTTCCCAAAGTGGCCATTCCCCCGTGCATCCCTGCCAGCACTGTGTGACGTTCCACTTGCTCTAAATCCTCATTAGCACTTGGTATTATCAGGTTTTATTTTATTTTAGCCATTTTAATAGGTGTGTTTGGTCTCTCATTCTGTTTTTAATTTATAAATCCCTAGTGACTAATGATGTTGAGCATGTTTGCATGTGTTTATTTGTGATCCATATGTCTTCCTTGGTTAAGTGTCTATTAAAATCTTTTGCCTATCTAAAAAATTGGGTTGTTTGGTTTCTTATTATTGAGTTTTAAGAGTTGTTTTCTATTCGGGATAAGGTCCTTTGTCAGGTATGTATTTTGCAAATATTTTCTCTCTCTTTTTAAAAATTTATGTTTTTAATTGACAGGTAAAAATTGTAGTGTTATGCCTCCAGCTTTATTTTTTTTTTGCTCAGGATTGCTTTGGCTATTCAGGGTCTTTTGTTGTTCCATATGAAAGTTAAGATTTTTTTTTTCCATTTCTGTGAAGAATGTCATTGGTATTTTGATGGGGATTGCATTGAATCTGTAGATCGCTTTGGGTAGTATAGACATTTTCACAATGTTAATTCTCCCAATCCAAGAGCATGGAATATCTTTCTTTTTGTGCCTTCTTTAATTTCTTTCAGAAGTGGTTTGTAGCTCTCATTGCAGAAATCTTTCGCCTCCTTGGTTAAATTGATCCCTAGGTATTTTATTTTTTCGTGAAAATTGTAAATGAGCTTACTTTATTTCTCTTTCTGTTAGTTCGTTATTTGAGCATATAAATGCAACTGATTTGGGAGCATTTTTTTTGTATCCTGCAATGTTACTGAAGTGGTTAACCAGCTCTAGGAGTTTTTCTTGATAGAGTCTTTAGGTTTTTCTATATATTGTATCATGTCATCTGCAAACACCTCACTCTAACCAACTGAGCTAACCAGCCAGCCCTAGCTTTTTCAAATAACTAATTTTGTAGTTTGTGGATCCCAACCCTTTCTATTGTTTTTGTTGTCTTCTATTTCATTAGTTTTTGTCTCATTTTAAAATGGCCTTCTTTGTTCATTTTTTAGGTTTATGCTATATTTCTCTTTGGCTCCATGAATTGAACACAACTTATTTATTTTCACTTGTTTTTCAATAAATGTATTTACAGCCACAAATTTCCCTCTACACATCACTTTAGCTACATGTCATAGGATTTGATTAGCAGACTTCCAATTTTCAGTTTTAAGTAAGTGTAATTTCCCCTTTAACCGTGAGTTTTGGAGGAGTAAATTTTTAAGTTTTCAAATGCAGATTAAAATACTTTGTTTTAATTGTTGATTTTTAATTTAATTGCATTGTATTCAGTACAGACACTTATTAGTATAACACAGATTATTTGAAATATATTGAGATTTCCTTTGTGATCTTATAACTGGTCAATATTTGTAATATTTGTTCCCTTCACATTTGGAATAATGTATGCTCTCTATTTTTTTTTTGTGAAGGTTTCTATATTTAAGAAAAATAATTAGAATAGTGCCTGACACATAAGCTCTTAGAATTTTTGGCTAATGGTATTATCTTCTACAAGTTTTTTTCTTCTGCATGATCTATTCATTTATGATAGAGGCTGTTAGAATCTCCCACTGTGCCTAGGGATTTGTTCATTTCTTCTTATAATTATGTCAGTTTTAATTTGTACTTTATTAATATAATTATTTTATTTATCAATAATAATAATTAGTTTTTATTAATTATCTGTTACAGTATAACAAATTATTCCCCAAACTTAATGATGTAAAGCCATAAACATTTATTATCTTACTATTTTTATGAGTCTGAGATTCAGACATGACTTAGCTTGGTAGTTCTGGGCTGGGGTCCCTCATGAGGCTGTAATCGTCAGCTGGAGCTGAAGTTCTTTGAAGGCTGGAGGATCTGCTTCAAGTTCACACACATGGTTGGCAGGTTGCTGCTGGGTGGTGGGAGGCCTCAGTTTCTCCCCAAGTGGGCCTTTCTCCACATGACATAGCAGCCAGTCTTTTCTACAGCAAGTGATTTAATACAAGGCAGAAGTCGTAATGTCTTTTATGATGTAGCCTCAGAAGCCACATACAGTCACTTGACCACATCTGTGGATTAGAAGCGAGTCACTAAATTCAGCCCACATTCAAGGGAGGGGAGCTAGGCCTCACCTTTTGAAAGGAGGAGGATTAAAGAATTTGTGTGCATATTTGACTTTTCAGTGTGTTTATTTTATTTTCATGCCAGTCTCTGTTTTTATTTGCTCCATTTAGGTAATTTGTTGCTCAGGCACACGGTCTACCTTCAAATTAAAATAAAAATGCTTGTGAAGTTTGGAAATAGATTTAGGCTCATAAAGTGGTAGTCAGGCACTGAAAATGGATCTGGTAAGGAAGGACAGCTCTTGTTTCAGAACATTTGACGAGCTTTCTAACATCTGTGACTTCAAATGTCAACTCCCATGGAGCAGACAGGGACTGGTACAATGCAGTTCTTTCACCAGGTGGCGCACTAAGCATGCAGTACAGAGTTCAGTCCATACGCTTTACCTGGGCACAATCCCAGTGAGAATTGTAAGGAATGGAGAATGTGGGATTTTCAATGAAAAATGAGAGGTCTGTATCCAATAATTTGTGTGTGTGTGTGTGTGTGTGTGTGTGTCTGTGTGTCTGTGTGTGTCTGTGTGTCTGTGTGTACCAGGTCCAGGACTTTTTGTAACAGAATGTGAGATCTGGACTTGCCTGTTTACAGACAATCAATCCAGAGTGGTGAAACAGACAAATGCTTTGGTTTGTATGTCTGTCCATTCACTCATCCATCCATTAATTTATTATTTTCTGAGTGTCACCAAGGACTTGACTAGGTCACATTGCTAGTTAGTAGCAGAACTTAGTTGAGAACCAGATCTCCTAGAGAGTTAATGCACAATCTTAGAATACTCCCAGATTCTATTTACTTTTGGAAAGGGATTTTGGCATCAATATATTTAATATTTTAAAAATTCACAACAGGCAAAACAAATAAGGAAGGTAAATCATCTCCAAGGAAGCAGCTAGCAGGTAGCGCCTAAAGAGACACGTGTAATGTATGAACCTTGATTGACTCCTGGATTGGGAGGGAGACAGTTCTAGAAGGCATTTTGTGGCCAATTGGGGGAATTTGAATATGAGTAGGGTATGAGTTGATATTGAGGAATAATTGTCAGTTTTATTGGATGTGATAATGGTGTAGTGGTTATGCAGGAGAGCGTTTATATATTTGGGAGATACGTGCTAAAGTGTTTAGGAAAGACATGTCATGATTATGCAACTTACTTTCAAATTGTTTAGCCACACACATGCACAATGAATAGAGCTAATGTGCCCAATTGTTAAATTAACAATTGTTGGATCTAAGTGGCGTGAACACAGATGTTTCTTATACTCTTCAGTGTATTTGAAATTTTTTGTAGCTAAAAGGTGGATGGTGACGAGTAACTCTCCAGGAGATTCGGACCTACAGCTCTAGTTGAGAACCACGTGCTGGGTCTTTACAAGGGGCAACACTCCCTGAAGTTTAGAGCAAGGTGGCCCCCGAACCATTGCCTGTGCACAGGTGTGAGAGGCAGCGCACCTTACTGGATGGTGGACCTGCCCACGATGCAGGTTGTGCCACAGAAACGAGCTGAAGGGCCAGGCCCCTGAGACATCTTCTCTTTTGGAAACACTTCCTTGGGTGTTTTTCCTTGTTTTTTTTTTAAAAAAAAAAAAAATAATAATAATAACTAAAAAGTATTTAATCTATTATTTCTTTCTGTAGTGAATTATTTGTTTTATTTAAAATTTTACTATAAAAATTTACAAAAAAAGATGATTGTCTATACAATATTTTTTTCTTTCTATCATTGGAAGAAAACAATGAGTAGACAAAGTTTAACACAAGAAAAATTTCACTGTTTCTTTTCTGATCATTTTTATCATTTTTTTCATTCTATGATTATTGCTGCAAATAATCCTGTTGAATAAAGGAGGATGGTGTTAAAAAATGACCTGCTCTGGTGGTCAAATGTACTTACTGGGTTTGCTGCTGTTGGCAGCTGGGTTTCTCCTCTGTCAACTGGGACTAAGAGCAGGCCTGAGGGAGGGTTAAGTCAGACGATCTGCATTTGTTAGTTAAAATGATCACTTGCCATTCATGCAAACTTAATTAAGAAAGCTGTCAAAGGAGGGGAGCATATCTCCTGTTTAGAAGCATGAACTAGGGTTGGCCAGTTAGCTCAGTTGGAGCGTGGTGTTCTAACACTGACGTCAAGGGTTTGGATCCCTGTACTGGACAGCCACCAAAAAAAATAAAGAAAAATAGAAGCACGAACTAGAGACTTTTCTCTGAAAGGCACCCTATTGTTGAAGTTACGTGCAGGACTGTGGGGGATGCAGAAGTCTTTGGCACGGTGCCCGGGGTTGGGGGTGGAGAGCAGAGGAGGTGCCTCCTGGCCTCCCTCTGTGGCCATCCCTATAGTCGTCATAGAAAAGGTGCTGGTTATCCCACCACCTGGGGCCTGGAAATGACAGGATGACCCCGTCTCATTCAGCTTGTGAGGCACAGTTGGGCAGGCAGGAGGATGGTAAGGCTTCAGAGGGGCAACATCTCAGGTTGAGTTCTCCCTTCTGGACATAGGTCTGGATGGTGGGAACCCTGAGGTTGGCCAGATGGGCTGGGACTCATGTGCCCCTGAGTTTCCCACCTGGTTGGTTTCATTGGCCACGGCCAGGTCCAAGGCCCACCGGGGGGACCAGCATGGAGTTGTGTTCCCAGGACTTCTTGTCCCTGCCAGGTCACCTTCTTGGAGAGTCTCTGCACACAGTCCAAACACGCCTGTCCTCCCTGTCCTGAGGAGTGAGAAAGCCCATTTTACAGATAAGGACACTGAGGAGGGCTTTATTATCTTCAGGATGTCAGAATCCCTTCAGTCAGCAGAGGCTTCTTTCTTTGGTGCAAATACCTCCTTGTTCCGGGGAAACTATAAACAGCCCAAGCCTCATTGAATCATCAGGAGCAGAAGTTTTGGTTTGAAGAGAGAGGACTCAGTGTGTAAGTGGTTAGACTTTGAGCTCCCTAAGGAGGGAGACTGGCTGGCTCATCTCTGCTCCCCAGGGTCCAGCACAATGATGGACTCCTATTTGGGAATTAATAGGTAATAGTAACCACCATTATGTCAGAAATTGCATGGAAGCAGCATTCTTGGGAAGCTGGTACTCTTACTGTGCCCATTTTACAGATGGGAAACTGGGGTTCAGAGAAGTTAGACAATTTGCCTAAGTGGCTGAGGCCAGAATCTGCATTTCATGAGCATCCTGAGAGATTCAGGTACAGGTGGTCTCTTACCTCGAGAAATGCTGTCTTCAGGGAGGGCGCCTTGGGGACCTGGTTTTTCCTTTTCAGTATATCAAGGATATTAACTTGAGCCTCACCGACTTCACAGTTAGTTTAAGTGGCCTTACCCCTTAGGCAAGGTGTGTAGCCTGGTGTCAAGGCCCTAGATTCTCCTTCTAGCTCTCTTACTAGTTAGCTGTGTGACTTTGTGTAAGTCACTCACCTTCTCTGGTCCTTAAATTCTTTATCTGTAGAACAAGAGAATTAGGCTAGTTCTGCAGTTCTCAAACTTTTTTTTTTTTAAACTGTAATTCACTATAAGACATGTGTTTTATACAGTATCTTTGATGCTCTCTGATAGCCTAGATTCTCTTCTCTTCCCCTCCCCTCCTCTTCTTCCTCATTAAAAATAAAGTGCTGGTCCAGGAGGCTGGAGGAAGCCAGCCGCTGGAGCTCCTGCCCAGAAGGGGCCAGGCAGGTACCCAGGACAGCAGCTGCCCCTCGCATCCTCCCCCTGCCCTGCTGATCTTACAATAGTTTTTCTAGAGTAGTGAGCGCCAGCTCTGAACCTTGTGATCGGGCTTCTGCTCAAAGCTGGTCACTCACCTGAACTGAACTTGAGTATTCTTTTATCTCCAGACGCTGGGGTGTGGCCTCAGAAAACTGAAGATGGAATGTAACAGCCAACTAGATCTTATTTTTAAAAAATTATTCTGGGAAATTTCAAACAGCCACAAAATTAGAGAACAGTTCAATGAACCTTCACCTACGTATTGCTGTGCTTCAACAGTTATCACTATTATAGCAAATTTTGCACAATTTTTTAAAAACAATGATTTGGAGTTATATTTACTGACAGGAAAAGCTCTTCCTGGTTTATGGAAAAAGCCGGTTTGTAAAGTATTAGTAGTCACTGCAGCATGATCTCAGTCATGTTAAAAGGCATTTTGAGGCATTTTGGAACGGCAGATTAACCAAAAGATAAATTTGTCCAATGAACTCCTACTGAGCTCTTAGTATCTGTGGCTTGTTCTGGTGGCTTATTTTTGAAAACAGCTTGTCCTGTTTAGAGAGACGGGGTGAGGTAGCCTCCTGTCCTGCTCAGAGAGATGTGTAGCTGTCACCTGCTTCTAAACATTCTGCCACTCACCATTCACCCACTCAGTGTTGTGTTTCTGGTGTGGAAAAAAAATGGGGCTGGCTGGTTAGCTCAGTTGGTTAGAGCACAGCCTTGAACACTGAAGTCATGGGTTCAGATCCCCATACTGGCCAGCTGCCCAAAAAAAAAAAAAAAAAAGTCACCATGACTAAAAGCCACCAGGACTTCAGTAATTACTGAACACTGTCAAAATACTGTGATCTTCATTTTAATTTTGATAAGAGTAACAATAACAATACTAAGAAGAAGAAGGCCTGGAAGCAAAATGTCAGTAGTGATGTTATGTGGGGTGGGCTTGGGGTGATATTTTGGATTCTTCTTGCTTATCTATCTGTATAGTCTACTTTTTTCCTGTGAGATACATACAGAAAAATGAAAGCAATTTAAACACTCAAAATAAATAAGTATCTATTTTATGAATCCCAGTATCGTTGCACTTGAAAGCAAGAATTGCCACCAGATGCTCTACTCAGAGAAAGAAGGCCTGAGCTGGAAGAACCTGTCTGACAAAGAACCCGTGTTGCTCAGACTGGTTTGATGGAGGGTACTGAAAACAACTTTGTTTCCTCGGGTGTGAAAGAGGTTGGAGGTGGAGGGTACAGGTGTGGGCACTGTACAGGGAAAACGAAACACCCAAGAGAATCTGGGGATCCTTTGGCATTGTGGGGGTGTGTGCACAAGTGGCACTTTCGGCAAATGGCCCTAATCTGGTGCAGCAGGGTGGAAAGGACTTGGCTCCTGATAAAACAAGGTTCCCTTCTCCAAGGAGGCATTTAGCAGCTTGTACGTGAGAAACAAAACAAAGTCTAGAAGTGAAGCCCTGGCAGAGTAAAAAAATAATTCTTAGCAAAGGAAAGCATTGATTGCTGATAAGAGAATCTGACTCTGGGTGGTTGGCTTGCAGCCCTAGGACAGGGTACTCTGTGGTGCTCCTTAATGAGACATCCAGTGCAGGCAAAGATTTAAATTAGAGACTGTCCTACTTTTAACTGGCCACAAACCATGCAGCAGAAGGGAAGGGATGGTTTTACAGGATTCCCACATGAATAATGCTAAGGCTAACAATAGCACTAACAAGAGCAGCTGCCGTTTGTTGAGCTCTTAGTATGTACCAGGCGCTCTACATATGTCACTTAATCCTTGTTGCGATTATGAACCATTAAACTGCTTTTGTTACTTAACATCAATGACACAGTGCTGAGAAAGCTTGTTCTCTAAAATCAAAGACTATGAGAAACTCTACTACTTGAAATTTTTCTCATGAGAATGGAACATCCCATGCTTGCCTGAAAGTTCTGGGCCATGCCGGTCACTACAGCACAAAGCAACTTCGATTGCCAGCCGAGGTGCAGAGCTTCAGATAAGGGGTTTTGAATTCAACATGACACATTTAGTTTAATTTTGTAGTTGTCAGGAAAAGATGGTCCTGAGTTCACTTCCTCGCCCGGCTGGTAGTCAGACTTAAAGATTCTTTCTTTTTTTTTTCTTTGAACTTAAAGTTTCTAACAGAACCTAGAACAATGTTTCCAAGGGGCTGTGGCCAAGGCCACATAACCTCTCTCCTTTTGAATTATCACTTTCTTACCAATGACCCTTGTCCTCCTGCCTCCTCGACAAGCTTCCTGAGAAACCCAGTTGCTAAATTGTCCTTGCTTCACGACGACACTCAATCCAGAGCTGCTCCTGCTTCCCCTCGTTCCATCTCTGAATCATTCAGCATAAAAGCCCTAAGCCCTATAAAAATTCCTCCTTACTCCCTTTTGAGGACACGCCCGTGATTTGCCATGGTGTGTGTACTTCCTCATCGGCAGCTTAATAACCCCAACTTTTTTGACTATAGGTGTGCTCCAGTGGACTTTGTCTAATCTATGAAGTAGAACCGTATTATACTTAATTTAAAGACGAAGGCTGAAGTCAAGTAAAGTGTCCAAATCACATATCAAATGGTAGAACCTGGTTCTGAAACCAGACTATCTAAAAGTAGCAGCTACCATCTCCTGAGCTTTTCTATGTACAAGGCACATGCTTAAGGCCTTTCTGTTTGAGACGTGTAGCAGGAGCTAGAGCCACGAGTCTGATATTCCTTCGTTGAGGTCAATGCCCCCAGAGAAGCAATACATTCAGCTGCTATATCTGTCATTGCCTCCTGAGTATGAATGAATTTGACCAGCAGACAGGTTTCCCTGTAGACAGCTGGGGAGTATTGGCCACGCCCTTGGACATAAATATGGAACTGTAGGGACTAGTTAGAAGAGTGATCTAAAAACTGAAGTGTGCACAAGAATCACCTGGAGCAGTGGTTAAAATGCAGCTTTCAATCACAGTCTCCAATCCAAGGAAAAAGGAAAAAAAAACCGCAGATGTCTAGGTCCGTCATCCCCTCTCCCCCTGTAGTTAAAACAATTTTTCAGACCCGCTGATTACAAACACACGTCAAAGTTTTGTTTCAAACTTGCTGCAAGGCAGGATGCTTTCCAAAAAAAAGAAAGAGAGAAAAACAAAACAAAACAAACAAACAAACAAAAAACCCTAACTCAGAGATTTCTCTCTTGGCAGAGACATTTTAAAAAGGAAAATATAAGAATGTTTAAACTACACTGTCCAATGGTGTAGCCACTAGCCATATATGAAGCATTTGAAATGTGGCCAGTCTCAATTGAGATGCACCATGAGTGCAAGATGCACGGAGATTTCGAAGTCTTAGTTGGTAGAAATGTAAACTATCACATTGATGACTTTTGTATTGATTGTTGAAATGACATTATTTTGGATATATCAAATTAAATAAAATATATTATTTAAGTTAATTTCACCTATTTTATTTTACCTTTTAAAAATGTGGTCACTAGAAAACTTGAAATAGGACTGTGCTGGTTTAGATAATCATTGTTTGACTAGAGACCAAAAAAAAAAAAAAAGGGAAGAATAGTATCTGGTTAAAGATTATCAGGAACCTCCTAGAACAGGTTGAAGGTCCTTAGGCTCCTCCCAAGAGCTCAGTTAGCTGGGCAAGTTTCCCAGAAAGGCTTCTTGAGTCTATTAAAAGTCTATCAGAAAACTGCTCAAGTATTTTATCAGGAATGCAGAGTTCTTCTAGGAGGGAACAGCTATTCACATCAGACCACAGAGTTCCTCTCCAGCTTGGATTTGCAACAGTTTCTTTTGAAGCCTCCGGAGAATCTGATTCCACAGGGTTAAGGAAAGCCCAGAAATTGCATTGTTAACCAGACCCTCCAATGGGTCCAACTCTGGTGGTTCTCTGAGTTTGAGAACTTCTGACCTAGAAGGTGCCTGTATAGGCTTGGTGTCCCCACTAAAATGGCCCTTTGGGAGAAACCATATGCTTTACAGAATGTCACCTGACGAGGCAAGTGGGAGACAGGAATTAGGGTCCGCCAGGTGTCCAGACTCTCCCAGGGTGGGTAACTCCCATGACACTCACCCTTTTAAACCCACCTCCCTGCTGTAGAGTGTTGGGCTCTGTGCTCAGGCCTGTGGCCTTCTGATCTTATCGCTCACCTCCCTTTATACCCTTTAAAAGAACTTTGAAAACTGCATACCTTTTCTCACATTATAAGTTGACATCCCAAACTTCTCATCATCAATTTAAATACCTGCCTAGGATGTAATTTCTAGTGTTTTTAAGTGTTGACACTTCAAAATAAAACTATTACATCACTCTTTTAAATAAACCCATTGGGATCTGCATATCATCACAGTTTGATACCCTGATGATCTATTTTAATACACACAAACCAGCTCCTCTGATGAGACAGGAATTTATAACATTCCTCTTCTATTTGAACTCATTTTCATTCTACTTCCTCCACAGACTTTTACCCCAATAGATAGTTTTTATATTTAAAAGTGTTTTACAGCCCCCTTTCATATTCTATGGATTGAAATTTTGTTAAAAATGTATATTAAAATTTTCAATTGCCTGTGATCAAAGCAACATAAACATATCACAAATTTTGATAGTTATTTCATTTCACAAGTAGTTTTACTAGAAATATATCTCTTAATGATGTGGATAAGCTTTTCTTACTATAACTGTGGATGAACGATATTTGTTACAAGAAAGAGATATTTATACACTAGTCTGTAAGTCCTGAGGAAGACTGTTTATGTAAACAAGTGGGTGGGAATGGGTGAGGTGCTGTGAAAGCAATGCCACTCAATTTTAAAGATTCCTTCTGAGTTACGTGTCAAAAAATTTTTTATGAATGATCAAAAATTATACTTAATGATGTACTAGCTGGCAACTTGATTATGTCTTCCTTCAATTTAGTTTAAAACAAAGCATTGGAAACTGTTTGGAAAGGATTTATCATCCTGTCATTAGACTCAGATTTCTCAGTTTCTACCCAATATTTCCAATTGTCCTTTGTTTGGGACTTCAGAGATGATCCTCTCCCATTGACAAAACAAAGTTCACCTCTCACCCATTTCTGAATCTTTGTCTAATGGGAAAGGGCTGTTGAAAGGGAGATGCCTGGATCACAGGAGGATTCACCATCAGATCAACTTAGGAAAGAGTTCCTCCAAGAGTGGAGGATCTAGAATGGCAGGTGGTTCTTTAAAATGGAATTCCAGGTGTCCCTTGGAAAATCTTGGTGTGTTTCCTGGGGTTCACATATCCCAGACATTTGCACAGAGGCAAGCTGAGCAGGGCAGCTCCTGCAGTTTAGAGCTTGATGTAAAAGCAACCTTGACCTCCTGGAGAGAAGGGTTTCATGAGCCATCACACGCAGAGCCATCTTGCAGTTTCCCTGCTTAAGGTAATATGGCTCCTGGGCCTCATTTTCCCTCTTGTGTGATGAATTCTTTTTTTTTTTTTTTTTTGTCTTTTTCGTGACCGGCAAGGGGATCGCAACCCTTGGCTTGGTGTCGCCCGCAACGCGCTCAGCCAGTGAGCGCACCGGCCATTCCTATATAGGATCCGAACCCGCGGCAGGAGCGTTGCTGCGCTCCCAGCGCTGCACTCTCCCAAGTGCGCCACGGGATCGGCCCTGAATTCTTAAACTTGTCTGGGTATGTCCTTAAGTTTTTCTTCAGCCCATATCTAATATTTACTTGTTTGTCATGGCAGTAAAATTTTGAGCTCTTTAAGATAAACTGCTTGGGGTCACATGCTTACTTCAGAAAGATATTTTCTAAGCCTCAGTTGCCTCTTAGGAAAACTTATTTTGTTTTGAGGAGTAAGTGATTTAATGTACAGGAAGTTCTGAGCACAGCATCAGGAACAGTAAGCACTCAATAAATGTGAGCTATCATGATTGGCATTTGCCCTAAATTTGTCCAATCTTTAAAATCTTCCTGGGACAAGCAATGCTCATAAAATGCTTGAGACTCAAAAGACAAGTCGCTGTATGAAATCTTAAACCCTATTGTTACCACCAGGTTACTGTGCTCCTCATTAGCCCCGTTTACTGGGGAAGGTTGAGTCAGAGAGGCACATGCTGAGTTAGGGCTATGGGGGTGTCAGAGCCTCAGAAACCAAGCAGGAAATCCACAGTGTCTGAGCTCCTCAGCCCAAACTCAATTTCAATTTTAGCTTCTGCTTCCTGGCCACGGTGCGCAATTTCACTCTGTCCACCTCTCCATTCCATATTGCAGTTGACCTTGGCCCAGAGAAAAAAGTTAATGGGCTCTGAGTTTAGACAGGCTTGGGTTTGAGTACTGCACTGTCACTGATAGTTATTGAACTTGGAAAAACCTCTTGGAACATATTTCTTTTTCCATAAAATAGGATTAGCAATACCCATCTTAGGGTTGTTGAGAGGATGAAATGAGATAAGTCAATGAAACTCCTTGCACAGTGCCTGGCACATAGCAGGCCTCCAATTATTCCTGAATGTTACAAGGTACAGCAGGTAGTTATTAGGCTATCTTCCTGTGCTAGATATAGAAGGGAAACAGGTGTGACTCAGGCAGATAAGATGGTTTCACACGTCTTTGCCAAAGCAGAGCCTAGAACTGGAAGACAGATAAACTGGTTTGGCCTGTTCTGGTAAGGTTGGTTTTGGACATCAAGTCTAGAACTGAAGGGGCCATTTTGAAGTTGAGCTGCTTGTTCATTCAACATTTTGAGTGTCAGCCTAGTTGACAATGACCCTTGTAAACATCATCCACATCTATGAGGTCTTTGGCAGCCGTGTTTATACCATGTGACCTCATCTCCTCTGACTGGACCAGGATAGACAAACTGGGCCAATCAGATTTTCCTCTCCAGGGAACTTGGAATTGGGACTAAGACATTCCATTCTCGTTCTGGAATCTACTTTTGAATGGAGGGGATATAAAAACTGGGTGATGTGCTGTGGCCATCTCTGACATGCATTGAGAGGCAGGGAAAGCCAAGCTGTGGGGCATGAGCAACTGAAATTAAAAAAACAGAGAGGCGAGGTGGAAACTGTATATTCCTGAATTTTTGACAGTTCCCACTTCCTATTTCAGACTCCTCAGGCCTGGGCACATTCTTGCCCTTGCATTTCATGAGACACTTCTGAATCCTTAATGATAAACCCATCTTTGATTGCTTATACTGGATCATGTTGTGTGTCAAGATATTTTGGTCTCAAGTTACAGAAGCAAAAAGAAGAAATTTCATTTTCGACTGAAAGTGCTGGGGGAATCTCATGAGATCCAGGGGGTTTCAACTTGGTTTTAGGAGGTGCTGGCACCAGGACAGCTCTGGGTACTTCAGACACAGATGGAAAAGCTGACTTCCTTCTGACCAGCTGCCAGTACGATACCTCAGCTTTGGGTCTCTCAGTTCAAAAGAGCAAGTTCCTGGGGTAGAGAGAATCTCACTGATCCGTGATGAGACAATGAGTAATGGCCAGGGGATAGCTTCAGGCAGCCGCAACCTCACTGCTGAGAAAGTTTCACTATCAGAACAGGACATGCCATTCTTCCAGAACAGGGAGTGGGCACTGATGAGCCAGCCCAAGTGACGTCCCATAGAAGCTGGCTTGTGCACCTGCCTCCAACTTCCTGTAAGCAGGAAACTGCTTCTCAGTGAGAGGGACACAAAGATTTGTAAAACAGGGTCTCTAACATCAAAGAATTTATAATCTGCCCACAAATAATTACACTCCAAGGCAGCCTGTGACAGCTGCTAGCAGAGACGCACAAGCATGAAGAGCTGCAGGGGTGTAGAGAAAGGCGAGACACCTTTGAGCTGTGGGGATCATGGCCCAGGTGTCAGGCCGTGGCAAAACTGGCAAATGGCTTCCTGAACAAACCCTAAAAACACACCTAACGTGCCTTATAATAACAACCAGAGGAACACATATTTAAAATCAAATGTAAAATGCAATAAAGCAAGAACAGGCTTTTGGTGGGCTGATCCATAGTGCGTGATCCACGTTGACATATGCAGATGCACCAGGTGAAAAGTGGACACAGGCCCCTTGTGCCAGGGTTCCTTCTGAATTCTAAGGCAAGTTAATCACATTCCTGTAGTCCTGGGCACTGATTGTAAGCCTCTGGCCAGCTGGTCTCCCCTGAACACTCATCCCTGGAGTGTTTGTGCTGGGGCTCTTCTGGGCTCATGGCCCCTTCTGCACTGGTCATTGGAAGACTCTTTCTTAAACACATCCTTAATCTGAACACTCCCTCCATATCTTTGCCTCATCAAAAACCGGGGTGACTTCGTCTGTTTTCATGGTCTCAGCTGTCACATGTATGGGGACTCCTCTTGACTTGACTTTAAAAACTTCTCTGGCTCATATCTGTCTCCTGTGTGTCAGATTTGTACATCCTACTGCCTGATGGGAGCTCCTCCCGGGATGTCCCAGGTGCTGCCAGGTCAGTGAGCCTGAGCAACCTCATGGACGTTACTCCTTCATTCTCTCTTCTCCAGTCCCTGCAGAGTATTCACTATCGCGCCCATGCTACGTACCCATGCTACAGCCTGGACGTGAAATTTGATTCTTATCTCTCCTTTACCTACCATGTCAGATTGATCACCAAGTTGTTATAATTTTCTTCCCTCGATATTTCTCCAATTTGTCCCCTCCCTTTATCACTGCCCCATCCATTCCACGATTGACTTAATGCACAGATGTTTCTGCCTCACCATCTGTATTAGTTATCTATTGCTGTGTGACAAATCACCCCAAAATGTAACTACTTAAAACAGCAAGCATATATTATCTCACATAGTTTCTGAGGGTTAGGAGTCTGGGACTGGCTTAGCGGGGTGGCTCTGGCTCAGGGTTGCTTATGAGATTGCAGTCAAGCTGTCATCTCAAGGCTCGACTGGGGCTGGAGAAGCTGCTCCCGTGGGGCAGGTAGGTCTCCCATTCCTGCCGGCTGTCGGCTGGAGGCTTCTGTTAGCCTCTCCATAGGCTGAGTGTGACAACATGGCAGCTGGCTTCTCCCCAAGTGAGTGGGGTGTGTGTTTGTGTGTGTGTGTGTGTGTTGTGTGTGTGTGTGTGTGTGTGTGTGTGTGTGTGAGAGAGAGAGAGAGAGAGAGAGAGAAAGCCATCAACTTTTAAAACCTACATTCCAATGTTTTCATTTCTGCCATATTTTATGGTTACATAGACCAAACCTGACACATGTGGGAGGGTGTGTGAACACCACCAGGATGTGTGGATCCTTGGGGTCATCTTGGAAGTTGGCTACCACAGCGTCAATTCTGCCTTTATTTTGGTTAAACAATCACTTGATTTTCCTTTGGGGAACCACCGCTCCCCCACCGTCAAGCTACACTGTACATGGGGCTACCCCTCTCCCATTTCTGACTCCAGTCCTCATTTGTAGCATGGGTTCTGATTGGCTAAGGCCTATCAGCATATCCAGGATGCTATGGACTGAATGTTTGTGTCCCTTCAAAATTCATATGTTGAAAAGAACAAAACAAAACAAAACAAAACAAAATTCCCATGTTAAAACCCTAATTTCCAACATGATGGTATTTGGAGGTGGGGCCTATGGGGGGTGAGTAGGGTTAGATGAGGTCGTGAGCCCTCATGATGGGATTAATGCCCTTATAAAAAGAGGAAGAGACATGAGACTTTTCTCCTTCTCTGTGAGCGTGTCCCGAGGAAGGCCACCTGAGTGCATAACCAGGAAGAGGGCCCTCACCTAGGACCCAACCATGCTGTGATCCTTCCAGCCTCCAGAACTCAGAACTCAGACTTCCAGCCTCCAGAACTGTGAGAAATAAATGTTTGCTGCTTAAAACTATGGTGATTTCTTAGTAACAGATTCAGGGATGAGGAGATAACCCAATTGAAAGTCAATGTGACATTAGGAAATGTTTGCTGGGGCTTCTGGAAAGCATCTAAGAAGATTCAGTGAAAACTCCTGGAAGAGATGCTCTCTTTTTCTGGCCTTGGCGGTGTGAGGCCGTGAGGCTAGCGCTGCTGGCATCTTGCCAACACATGGAAAGCCAGCCTGAGAGTGAAGCTGATTCCCGGGTGAAGTAGAGCCAAGAGATGGATGCTGGAGACACCACTTGAGCTGTCTATCGAGACAAGCCTAGAGCTGGGACTCTCTGTAATTTATTCAGTTATATTAGCCAATAAATAAATTTTTTCTAAAGGCGGTTGTGCCAGGGATTCTGTTCCTTGCCATACAAAGAGTCCTAACTGGTTTTGGCCACTGTCCCCCTCACAGCCTTTCCCACCTAGAATATAAATCTGATCATGTTACCTTTTTGCATAAAACCTTGTCACATCTACTCAGTGTCCACTGGACAGACTCCAAACTCACTAACATGGTAGCTGAGGTTTACCACCATCTTCCCTGTCTCCACCTCCAGCCTCTTCTTTCCTTGCTTCTGTTTTGAGCGATGCTCAACTATTTATACCGTGTACCCTATCATGCTCAAGAGGGTCCTTGGCTAGGAGCTCGTGAGGTTTAATCAGGAATTAGAATGGTAGAAACCATGAGAAAGGACTGCAGCCAGCCTGATCAAGATGGCCTGTGTGACCCAGACCTAGACCCACAAGCTATACCAGGTTTATTTGCCAATAATGGAGATGCTGGGCCTTCCTTGGTCACTGGCCGCTATGTGTCCTCCAAAATTCATGTGTTGGAAACTTAATCCACAATGTAATAGTGTTGGGAAGTATTTAGGTCCTGAGGGCTCTGCCCTCATGAATGGGTTAATACTTACATTAGTCAGTTTTCTGTTGCTTATAACAGAATACCTGAAACTGGGTAATATACAAAGAAAAGAAATTTATTTCTTACAGTTTTGGAGGCTGAGAAGCCCAAGGTTGGAAGAGAGCACCTGGTAAGGCCTTCTTCTTGGTGTGGACTCTCTGCAGGGTATCACATGGTGAGTGGGGGACAGTGCATGTTAAGGTGCTCACTTGCTCTCCTTATAAAGTCACCAGTGCCCCTCCCGTGATAACCCACTCATCCATTAACCCATTAATCCATTAATCCATGAATAGGTTAATCTATTCACGAGGACAGAGCCCTCACAATCCAACCACCTCCCAAAGGTCCCGTCTTTCAACACTGCCACATTGGGGATCAAGCTTCCACATGAGCTTTGGTGGGGACAAACATTCAGACCATAGTGATGCTATTATAAATGGCTTGGCTGAGGGAGTTTGCCCCTCTTGCCCTTTCCTTTTCTGCCATGTGAGGTCACAGCGTTCCTCCTCTCCAGAGGACGCAGTGTTCAAGGTGTCATCTTGGAGGCAGAGATCAGCCCTCACCAGAGGCCAGCGCCTTGATCTTGGACTTCCAACCTCCAGGACTATGAGAAATAAATTTCTGTTCTTGATGAATTACCCAGTCTGTGGTATTGTGTTATAGCAGCACAAATGGGCTAAGACCCTGGCTTTCCATCAGGCTCCAAGTTTCTGCAACTCTTTATTCCTAATGGCAACTCACTCTGGATTCAACCAGTTCTCTGCAGAGCACAACAGGATGGCCTGTTCAATTGCTTCACCATTGGGATATCTTAGTCCAATTCTCCTTAACCCAAGCTAGGGGCCATTTGAATTAATACTCAATATCCAAGCTCTTAAAACAGGAGACTGTTTATTTGAGTTACAGTGGCCAGGAAGAAACACATGGTAGAACTTCCTCATTCCTTCCCTAATTCCTTCCTAATTCCTTCCCAAGAGTGAGCCATTTCTTCTGACATAAACTTGGCCCACTTGTGAGTATTCTGATTTATCAAACAGGTAGGATATCGAGTGTTCTTCATCAGATCGGTTCTGTGTGCCTTGACCCTAAGAATTGTATCAGGAAAGAAATACTTTCCATGATTGGGGCTATTTAGGAGGTTTCTCCAATGGCTCTGTTATGAATTGGCATAGGGAGTTCATGTTTTTGAGGCTTCCCACTTGATATCAAAGATGGAAATAGCCCAGTAATTAGTCAGTTCCCAGTTTCTGACAGCGTGGGTGGTAGAGGAGGTTTAGAGGGTGGGCATTGGGGTGGGGGATGGCTCCTGGGTAGATATGACCCTTGTCCAGTTCTTTCTCTCTTTTTAAATAAATGTCTTGAGTGATTTGGTCTTTGGAATATTTCAGTCCTTTATATTTTGTCTACAGAGGACTTGGTGGCATGAGAAAGAAATTCCATGTTCTTTAAGCCACTGGCTCTTTGGGTCTCTTTGTTATAGCTTAACCTCCAGTATGATTTTTGTACTTCTTAACTTGAGATATAGGGCTTCTTGTATTATTTTTTACAGCTGAAACATGTTGAATGTGACAGGCACAGTATCAAACACATTACATGCATTACCTCACTTAGTTTTTGTAACCACTCTATGAATGAAGTACTATGATTGACCTATTTTTCACATGAGGAAACTGAGGCTTAGAAAGGTCCAGCAACATGCCTAAAGTCATAGATTTACTCCTTAACAAATATTCTCAGAGTGCCTATGATGTACCAGGTGCTATTTCAGTCTCTGGAGCCTTCAATAATAAGTGTTGGAACTGAAATTCCAACACACACCTGATGCCAGCGCCTGTACTCTTAGCTCACAGGCTCAGTCGCTTCCCCTCTGTGATTCAGCCTATGGATGTCATTTGTAACACAGCCTAGATGCTTTGGTCCTCGCTATTAATGGCTTATGCTGAATTCATTTATACATTCTAGCTTACATTTTTGTAAACAAAGACAAAAACGTGCCTAAACTTACTTAGTGGTGATGTGAAATTTTCTCTCCTGACTTAAAAAATGCTATAAGTTTGTGATATTCCCCTTTGAGTAACTCCTTTAACTCTGGAGAGAAACTTTTTTAGAACCACAGAGTTGGAAAAGTTACACTGGGTTCAATTTGAGGTTCCATCACTTATCAGGTATGTGATGTTAAGTTTTGGTTTCAACATAGTTTTTTGCTTTTTAAAAAAGGAGACTATTAACTAACTTTAGAGAGTTGTACAAAAACACTAACAAATCTAAAGCCCTGAGCACGATGCCAGGGAAAGGTGAATGATAGTTTTTATCAAACAGGATGAGGATTGTAAAGATACTACTGGATTTTGCAGTGAGATTGATGGTGAACTTTGAGAGCAGTTTCAGTGGAGAATGTGGCTGGAAGCTTGCCTCAGGTGAATGACAGATTGAGAAAGTGGCACCTAGAATAAAGACTAACTTCCCTGTTACGGAATGTGCTGGCATAGGAAAGGAGAGATGGGCAGCTTGAAAAGAGACATGGGTTAAGATGAGTATTTTTTTTTTTAATTCTTTTAGGGTTTTAAGAGGGAAACTAAGCATATTTGAAAGTTAAGGTTTAACGAGGTGGTGGAGAGGATGGGACTAACGATAGGGAAAAAAGAGAGAAAATAATAGATAAAGCAAAGTCTGGAATCTGGTGCATCGAGAGTCAGAGTCTTGGGAAGCTGCTGAACTCCTGTCTCTGAGACAGATGAGGAGTAGGAGATGGGAGGAGATGTAGGGAATTTGAAGACGGAGGGGAGAGAGCTTGAGGTAATGGCGGTCTGATCGCTTTGATTTCCTGTGTGGCGTAGGAAGCATTGCGGTCGTCAGCCTCTAAGTTGGTGCCCAAGCATTCCCACCTCCTGGTTCTCAGGCCTGTGTAGAGCCCTCCCACTTTGTACCAGGGTTGGGCTGTGTGACCGATAGGTACAGCAGAAGCTATGTGTTATGGGTTGAATTGTGTCCCTCCAAAAAGTTATACTGAGGTTCTAACAGATCACAGAATGTGACCTTATTATTGGAAATAAGGTCTTTACAGAAGTAATCAAGTTAAAATGAGGTCATTAGCATGGGTCCTAATCCAATATGACAGGTGTCCTTCTAAAAAGGGGAAATATGGGCACGGAGACAGACATGTGTAGAGGGAAGATGATGTGAAGATGCGGGAGGAGGCAACCTTGTGTGATGCATCTGTGAGCCAGGGACACCACGGATTGCCAGCAAACGTCAGGGCTAGAAAGAGGAAAGGAAGGATCCTCTCCTAGAGCTATCAGATGGAGCAGGGCCCTCCTGACACCTTGATTTTGGACTTCTAGTCTCCAGAGGGCTGGCCGGTTAGCTCAGCTGGTTGGAGCGTGCTACTGATAGCCCCCAGCACTGTGAGACAATACATTTCTGTTGTTTCAAGCCACCTGGTTTTTGGTGCTTTGTTGCAGCAGCCCTGGGAAATGAATATAATATGGTAGTAGTGTATTAGTACATCATTTCTGAGATTAGGTTATAAAAAGACTGTGGCTTTCACAGTCTTGGGTGCACTTGGTCACTCCCTCTGGGGCAACCAGCTGCCATGTTGTAAGGACGCTCATGCAGCCTATGGAGAGGCCCCCATGGAAGAGAACTGAGGCCTGCCTGCATTATGTGAGTGAGCCAGGAAGGTGATTCCCCTAATTGAGACATCGTGTGGGAATGTAGTGCAGCCAACAGTTTGCTGCAGTTTTATGAGACTCTAAACTAGAACCACCCAGCCAAGCCAGTCCTGAACTCCTGACTCACAGGAACAGTGAAATAATGTTTGTTGTTTTAAGCTGCTAAATTTTGGGGTCATTTGTTACACAGTATACCTGCTAACAACGAGGGAGAAATAGTAACTCCAGATGATGAGCAAGGGAGGAGTGAACTGGACAGTGTTGGTCTGATTAAGTGATTGCAAGCTGTGGCTGAGAACCAGCTCATTAGGGTGCCAGTTACAAATGCAGACTCCTGAGCCCTAGGTTCCTGAATGAGGCTCTCTGGGAAAATGGCATCGGGAATCCACATTTGGAAAAAGTTCCCACTTTATTCTTTTAAAGAATCATTGAGTCAGAGGATAATTAAGCAGAGAGGTAAAAGTGGGACAGAAGGAGCAGCTAAATCTAGAATGAAAATTGAGGGTTGACTCATAGCACAAACTGACATCAAATCAACACTATGCTATGGAACTATAAACAATTTCTAAGTTTTGTCAACAAATTCTGAATTAGTGGGAATTATTTTCTATACCTGCCTAAGAAAATATTCTCAGGAGTCCTTATGTTAGCCTCCTTTACCCCTTTTCTCTGTAGATACTGCCCTATTTCTCCTTCAGTTCAATTACTATAAAGAGATGCTCTGCCTGTTTTAATTTTTCCCTTGTTCCAAACTTCTCTGGCCTTGGTGGTCAGGACTCTGCAAATTCAGAAGAAGCGTTCCCTGTTTCTGGGATTTCTGGGGCCACTCTAGTGTACAGAAGGGTATCTATCACGCAAAGGCCATGCTCCAGCTCCGTGAACAGACACTTGATAGGGGAATCAGAAAGTGGGATGGTTTGGGCAGAAAAGATCGTTAAACTCTCTAAACCTCAGTTTCCTCATTTAAAAAATGTTATGATGACACACACATGGAAGGATTGGAATGAGGATTGACTGATATAATGTTTTTTTCAAAAAAAATTTAAACATTTATTTGTACCTATTTGTGGGGTGCAGTGTGTTGTTTCAATACATGCATACAGTGCACAATGATTCACTTAGGGTTGATAGCAGAGTTTTGTACCCGACAGCCCACCCCTTCTCCGCCTTCCTCTCCCCGCCACCACTTCTGGTAACCACCGTTCCACTCTTTACCTCCATGAGAACCACTTTCTTTTTTAGATTCCGCATATGAATGATATCATGTGGTATTAGTCTTTTTGTGCCTGACATGTCACTTAACATTATGGTTTCCAGTTCCATCTATGTTGCTACAAAGGATAGGATATCTCTTTTTAATAGCAGAGTAATATTCCATGTGTGTATATACCAGTTTTTTTATCCATTCATCCATTGATGGGCATTTAAGTTGATTCCTTCTCTTGGCTATTGTGAGTAGTGCTTTGATGAACATGGGAGTGCAGGTATCTTTTTGATATATTAGATTTCATTTCCTTTGGGTATAGAGCCAGTAATGGGATAGCTGGGTCATAAGGTAGATCTACTTTTAGTTCTCTGAGGAATGTCTACACTGTTTTCCACAATGGGCTGTACGAATTTACATTCCCACCAACAGTGTGGCAGGGTTCCCTTTTCTTTGTATCCTCACCAGCCTTTAGTCTCTGTCTTGTTGATAACAGCCATTCTAACTGGAGTGAGATAATATCTCATTGTGGTTTTAATTTGCATTTCCCTGATGATTAGTGATATTGAGTGTTTTTTCACGTGCCTGTTGGCCATTCACATGTCTTCTTTTGAGAAATGTCTGTTCAGGTCCTTTGCCCATTTTAAAATTGGCTTATTTATTTTTTTGAGTTATTTAAGTTCCTTACATATTCTGGTTATTAGCCCCTCGTCTGATGTGTTGTTTGCAAACTCTTTCTCCCATTTTGTAGGTTGTCTGTTCACTTTGTTGACAAGGTCCCTTGCTGTGCAGAAGCCTTTTAGATTGATGTAGTCCTGTTTATGTATTTTTGCTTTAGTTGCCTGACTGATATAATGTTTGTAATGTCCTTAGAATAGTCTTGGCACATAACAATGCCTCAGTAAATGGCAACTGTCACATTAAGAGGGAGGGTGAGGAGGATATGCTGGGAGTCCTGAATTTAAGTTTATCTTGATGTTAGAATGGTTTTGACCCAAATCTGTTTCCGCATGACTGTCCCAATCAGGTCTACAGCCATAACCTGAGTGAGGAGGAGGGAAGATGAAGCCAGATGACAGATGGATTATATGAAGAACAAAAGAATAAGTTCCCACATCTAGAGCAGCCATTCTCACCCCTGGCTGAGTGTTAGAATCACCTGGGGCCCTTACTGACCATCTAGGGCCCCACCCCAGACCAACTATACCAGAATATCTGCCATAGGGACCCAGGCAGCAGGAGGTTACAAATACCCACAGGTGATTTTAATGTAATCTGTTGCTGAGAAACACTGAGCTAGACACTCAAATTAAAGCACAGTAGTATGTTCACAGGTATTTTGAATATTGTGCACTAAATTAAACAACAAAAAAATCAGGATATAACAATAGAAGGAAGGCAGATAGATATATAGGCTTGAATCTGAGTAAACAACAGAACATTTTAAAAGCCATAAATTTCCAAGAGAAATTACTTAAGGATATTTAATTGTAATCTGGAAGCAACACTTTTTTTCAGCGTTGGGATTTTTGGATAGGAATTTTTAAGCATCTGGTGATATTTAGGACATTTCCAGAAAAAGAGAATAGCTGGACAAATGAGTATTTTCCCCAGGCATCTAGTTGTGTGATGTTAAGTGGAAAAACAGTATAAATTTGAATATACACTTATGATCATGAATATATTAAAGCAAAGAAACATGGGAAATGCACGATTAAATTTTATGAATTGAAAACCCTCATGATACCAAATTATGAATATGAAGATAATTTGTATTTTGAAAATACAATCTACAATCATGCTTATAGAGATTCTTTTTAATTTAAAAATAACTTTAAAGAATTTTAATTTTTTAAATTGACATGTAATAATTGTATACATTTTGGGGTACAGAGTTATATTTCAAGATGTGTATACAATGTGTGATGATTAAATCAGGATAATTAACATATCCATCACTGCAAAAATTTATCATTTCTTTGTAATGAGAGCATTTGAGCTCCTCTTTTCTAGCAGTTTGAACATACAACAAATTTTTGTTAATTGCAGACACCTAGATCAACTGTAGACCACTAGAACTTATTTTCCCTATCTAACTATAATTTTGTATCCATTAACCAACATCTCCCTCCCCTTCCCAGCTTCCAGTAACCACAGTTCTGCTCTTTACTTCTACAAGCTCAACATTTTTTTAGCTCCCACATGAGTGAGAACATGTGGTATTTATCTTTCAGTGCCTGACTTATTACACTTAACAGAAGGCTAAGTAGTTTTCCCTTGGGGTTGGAAATAGGGATAGTTTTTTAAAATCTCATATCTATGTTTTTAAAAATGATGATGTATTTACTTCTGTATCGGAAAAAAAAATATATTAAAGCACTTAGGAAGAAACATGAGAAATACAGCAAAATATAGTCAGAGGTTGATTTGGTGAGATGGGATTGTGAGTGTTTTCCTCTTTCAATTATTTTTTTTGGTTGAACATTTTTCCTCTAATCACTATATATTTCTTTAATTGGAATCAAACAAACGATATTTAAAAATATAGATCAAATATTGTTTCCTTGTTCACAATTTTATTATCTGACAAAGGAAGTTGGGTGAAACATTCATAGAGCAGTTTAAAATCTAGTAATCAGTTCAGGAGTCAGCAAACATTTTATGTAAAGGGCCAGATAGTAAATATTTTAGGCTCTGTAGGCCATATAGTCTCTATTGCAATTGCTCAGACCTGCTTTTGTAACATGACAATAGTGTAGAAAATAAGTAAATGAACAGATGTGTTTAAAAAAACCCCAAAACTTTACTGATGGTTATTGACTTTTTCATTTCATATAATTTTCATGTATCACCAAATATTATTCTTTTTTCATCCCCAAAACATTTAAAAATGTAAAACCATTCTCAGGTCATATAAAAACAGGTGAATCTGAGTAAAAAACTGAACATTTCAAAAAACCCTAACTTTAATTAGATCCATGGGCCATAATTTGCTGACTCAAGAGTTAAATGAAATCAGGATTGTGATTAATGCAGCATACCACAGCTATGCTGAAAGTCTTCAATAGAGATGGCAAGTAACTGTGTTTATTTTAATCTGTCATTTTTCTGCCTTTTTTTCCCTTACTAAAAACTTGCTACTCACTTGGATGTCTTAGAAAAAGACAAGACATTTTGTTGAAACATTCATATAGGGACAAGATGACCTGAAAAAAATACTCATGCAAATCCAGGTCTATAAATATTGAGTCTTTTTTGTGCTAGGCATTTCCTGGAAAACATAAATAACGCATATCTTTAATATAAGTCAGTGATGAGGGAATCATTGGGGTATAAACAGAATATTGTGGGATCACATAGGAAGGAAGAGTAATTCTGCTCATGGAAGATGACTTTGTGTCTATTGGAGAGACTGGTAAGTAATCTGGTAGGGAGATTCAACATCAGGCAGTCATCATGGAAAAATTTGCAGAAGACAAGTGTTTTATTTGTTTATTTATATTTATTTTATTAATTTTTTTTTTTTTACATTCTATGATGTTGTTGCAGGGCAGTTGGGAGGGAGAGGGAGAGGAGAGGAAATGTGATGGAAGGAGGAGGAAGGAGGAGGGGCAGGGTTGAGGCCTGTGGCACTCTCCACATTCTCACAGGGGAGACCAGGGGGCTTCCAGAAATGGCTTGGTCATTGCTGGGCTGGGTGCAGATGTCAGGGGGGTGTGGCAAAAGCCTTTGGTCCCCCACCACCCCAGCTTGGGAACCCAGGGCTCTTCTTGCTGCAGCTTGGTGGTCATCACTGGGCTGGCTGCGCGTGCTGGGGTGGCATGGCTGAGGCCCT
The DNA here is from genome assembly GCF_027409185.1 of Cynocephalus volans. NCBI lineage: Eukaryota > Metazoa > Chordata > Mammalia > Dermoptera > Cynocephalidae > Cynocephalus > Cynocephalus volans. The sequence continues at coordinate 151,223,409 of NC_084462.1, forward strand.
TGGCCGCCCCACCACCCCAGCTTGGGAGAACCTGGGGTGCTTCCTGCAGCAGCTTGGTGGTTGTTGCTGGGCTGGCTGCAGGTGTGGGGGCAGTGTGGCCGAGACCCTCAGCTCCCCACTGCCCTGGCTCAGGAGAGCCTGGGGAGCTTTCTGTGGCAGCTTGGTGGTTTTTGCTGGGCTGGTAGCTCGTCTTGGGTGGCGTAACCAAGGCGCTCAGCCCATCCCCCTTTCTGGCTTGGTAGCCCAGGGGACTTCTGGTCCTTCTAGGTGTTATAGGTGTTTTTTAATGACATGAGACCTTTACAAGTTAATATCAAACTTTGTCTCTGGTTGTGGGTACTTTTCTTTCAGTTCTGTATAGGATTATTTGCTGTTCCCACCACTTAAACTGTGCAGGAACTAATTTGTCGTCCTTTGCTTACGTCTAAAATTGGGGAACTTCCTGCGGGGACCGGTACTTGAGCTCTGTGGTTGAGCTAAATCGCTGCTTTGCTGCTGATTCCCTGGGGATGTCTTTATGTGCAGCTCAGGTTTTAATTGTTGACTTTATAGGTACTTCCGGCTCTTGTGAGATCTGGTGCACCTGAATTGTGTAGAAATTCTGGTCTAGGCCTGAGTCTTTACATCAAACTGCACCCCATGCAATTCTATATTCCTGACCAGTCTCCTCTGTGTGGTCCTATGCTGTTTGGGGTGCACCTCAGCTGTCCTTGCTGTGCCCGTGCTCCCCCAGTGGGTCCTTCTCCCCCACCACCTGTGCTCCAAACACTTCCCATGGGATAAGCCATGCTCTGGTCCCTTGTGATGACTCACCAGCCTGAGTGGCTCCTTTTTTGCAGTTGTTGTGGCTCCTCACTCCTATGTGGGTTCACAGGAACCCTGTTAGTGGTCTTGCACCAAGTCCCTCTTCTCCCCTGCTGCCTCCAACCAACTTCATATGAAGGGCAGAGCTGTGGCTTTTGCCAGCTCCTGCTCCTGCACTGAGCAGCTCCAGCCTGGAAGTGGCCAGGATTTGAAATGGTCCAAGTGGTTTTTTCTTTCTCTCTTCATGGCTTCTCCTGCCTTCATGCACTCCATACGTCTCTCCTCCTCTTCCCCTGAGCTCTAGCAGCCCTAGCTTGGCAGTTGTTGCTTTTTTATAGTTGTAAATTTGTTGATTTGTGGGAGAGAGTGATGCTGAGGACTGTCTATGCTGCCATCTTGACTGGAAGTTGACAAGTGTTTTAAAATAATGTCCCTTACAAACTCACAGACTTTTTGACACTAAGTAAGTCAAGAGAAAAGAGTTTACAAAAAAATTCATCCTGAATATAATCACACCACCATGGGCTGAGGAGAGCAACTCTTTCCATGGTGTATAGTACCATCTTTCCTGTTTTTCACCCCCCCAAAACCTTTTCCAGATTACTTTCTCTTATTGCAGCAAAAATAATATGTAGTTAGTGAAATCATAAGCAATTGCTTCCATAGTCAACACAAAATACAGAAAATAAATGGAAGACCAATGTCTTTGTTTTTTTAATTATGCAGAAACCAAACAAATGTAATTAAATAAGTATGGGTTTGGGCCAATCTATGTTATAAAATGCCAGTGTTTATTAGGCCAATAGCTAAAGATAACAGTTTTTTTTTTTGTTTTGTGTTTTCCGGTGGCTTGCTGGTACAGGGATCTGAACCCGTGACCTTGGTGTTGTAAGGTGGCGCTCTAAACAACTGAGTTAACCGGCCAGCCCCCCAGCTTTTTCTTTTAATCTAACAAATACATATCTTTTAAATCCATCCTTAACTTTCAATACCATAACTAACTTTACCATTCTGCTGTGTACCCACTGAAGCTTTTTTTTATTTGCACATATAACTGTACGATCGGCCGAGCTCATCCCATACAACCTATCCAAGTTCCAGTCCAGAGTTCCTAAAGGCCCCTGAGGTCAGAGTAAGGGCTGGTTGCTCTCCTCCTTCCTGGGCTACTCTTTCTGTGTAACTCTAGTTGCAAGCACGCAACCTTAGATTCTTGTCACTTCTCAAAAACGGAGTGCCTTGGCTACCACCTAAAGCATTAAAGAAAAGTAATATTATTTTCACGAACGTTCTCTTTATGCCTCAGTTTCTAGGTCTACCACTGTCACTGAGAAAACAGAGTTAATGTGGAGAGCTGTGTTTCACATCCACTTTGAAAACACAACATTCTTTGAAAACACAACACTTTGAAAACACAACGAAGAATTGTAGACTTTCATGTGATACATTACAGAAACCTGAACAGGGAGGATCAACCAAATACCATTTGGACTTCAAAACAGCTTGAACTACTCTTCTAGCCAGCTCAGTCCCAGAGTGGTGGAAATGCGGAAATCTGCATTCTGGCCTCATTTCAAGATGGCTGCAGTCCCAATTTCAGTATTTCATTACGCAAAAACCTTCCATTTAAAAAACATGTCAGTTCCTTGGTCTTTTCACTACGACTAAACCACACGTCCATGGCATGGTTACAAAAGACTTCCCCTGACCATCAAGGAGCGCCCTTGTCTTGAGTGCAACTTTAAATGACAAGCAACAAGGGGTCCGAGAAGGCCAGGTGTTTTTGCTAAGCCCGAGTTCCTTTTACCCAGTCATCTTTCGTGTATCTTAGAAAAAGTTTAGACACAAAAAGGGGATCATTAGTCTCAAGATATTTTTATGGGAGGGATAATGATAACCCGAACCCAATGGCCGGAGGACCTAACGCCCTCCTTCAACGGCTGCACCCCGCCCCCGCTCTCCTCGGGCCCAGCGCCTGCAAATTCCCGCCTTGACTCCACCCACCGCGGGGACACGGTCGCGGTGAGGAGGCCCCGCCCTGCCCCGCCCCGCCGGTGGTTCCGTCCCTGGATCCAACCGGGTGTGGCCCAGCCCTAGGGGCGGCCCCGGAAACGACGTAGAGACGCGCCCTCCATTTTGTGGAACGCCAGAGCTGCTAAGTGCGTCAGTTGTGCAGAGACGTAGACGAGTTAAATCCTGGTCTGTGGGAGGTAGACGACTCCGTCGCAGATTACGGCCCCCTCTGGGTCTCAGCCGCCAAAGATCCTGTCCGGTAGGTGAGTGGCTCGCTTTGAGGGCAAGGCTTCTCGGATCGAGGCTTCTTCATGGCCGCTCAGATCGCGAGTGGCCGGGGCTGCTCTCTTTGCGGAGGACGGCGTCTAATGAGCGCAGTCGATTCGAGGTGGGCGCTGGGGCACGTCTCCTTGGTGTTGTTTGAGGGGTGCTGAAGGTGGAAGGGCGGTTGTGTTTTGGGTCGTTTTTACACAGAGGGGTTGTGCGCCCCTCCCTGCCACTCTTTATCTCTTCGTCATCCGGCCGCCTCGAGCGGTGGGCCGGGAGCCCTCTGACTTTGCTCGGGCTGCCGTGAGCGCTTTTTGCGGGCGGGCACAGGGACTCCGGAACTGTGGAGAGTGGGAGGGTTGGAAAGGGAGATGGGAGTTTGGCACGCGCCGCTCTCCCCGTCGCTGACTCCGCTGCCGCCATTTTGCGGCTGCCGAGCGCACGCCCGCCGCCGTGTGCGCAGGCGCGGCCTTGGCGTCGCGAGATTCCGGCCTTCCTCCGCTGTGACGCCCGCGGGTGACGGCGACGCGTGCGCGGCCGGCCGCCATTGGGCTGGCCTTGCGGAGGGCGGGGCCGGCTCCGCCCGCATTTCTCGGCCTTTCCTAACTGCGGCAGATGGGAGGGGGCCCGAGAGTCGGGGAGGGTGTGCGGCTGCGCAGTTGGAGAGGCGGCAGTGGGCGTTGCGGTGGCTGCGGCTTGGTCCCCGGGTGGGATCGTTTTGGGAGCCGAGTGGTAGTTTTGTCTCCAAGGGACCTGGCCTAGTTTGAGCACTCGTGACAGTCTTGGTTATCGCACCACTGGGTAAATATTTTATGCCATTTGTGTTTTTGATATTTTGACAAGGGATATGTCTATGACATTCATTGGTACTGTCGCGATTTAATTATTTCCTAACAGGAAATACTAGCCGGACATCATGAGTGGCTGTCGAGTATTCATCGGGAGGCTAAATCCAGCGGCCAGGGAGAAAGACGTGGAAAGATTCTTTAAGGGATATGGACGAATAAGAGACATTGATCTGAAAAGAGGCTTTGGTTTTGTGGTAAGTATTCAGAACTGGATGAAGGATCATTTGTTGTTAAGTAGGTAAAGCTTTTGATAAGCAATGGTTTTGATCTCATAGAGTTCAGATAGAATATTTGTCCTCAGAAAATGTTATGTAGCCTTGAGGCAGTAGGTTAAAATATTAAGGGTTAAAATAACCTAACTGCTGGTTTACTGGAATCTACTCTCAGTTACTTAGCGTTTAGGTTTATCTGTATGGTAATGTCGTTTACATTTCCTCTTCCCATCCTGTTTCACTTTATAGTGCTCTTAATATGTTGTAGAATACACGTTTAAAGTCATGTTAAGTAATTTATGCTTATATGCTTATTTTTTAGGAATTTGAGGATCCGAGGGATGCAGATGATGCTGTATATGAACTTGATGGAAAAGAACTCTGCAGTGAAAGGTGAGAATCTTAGTTTTATGACTAGTTAGACCTGGGAAATAGGGCAGACTAGGTCAGCTGTGGTGTTTTTCTAAGTAGATCTCTTATACTGCTTAAGTATATCACGGAATTTTTTTCTTTTCTTTCTGTAGGGTTACTATTGAACATGCTAGGGCTCGGTCTCGAGGTGGAAGAGGTAGAGGACGCTACTCTGATCGTTTTAGCAGTCGCAGACCTAGAAATGATAGACGGTATGTGATGAGTGGTTGGCTGCTTTGAACAATCATTACTACAAGGGCATTATTTAAGATTTGGGAACCATTAGCAATAACTGATTTGGGGATGTACTGTGTATCTGTTTTATTATTCCCAAGTTAGACCACTGTTCCTGATGAGTCTGTGTAGAGTCATACAGAATAACACAGAAATTGTGATAATGAAAAGCATTTGAATTGCTTGTCATGTCTGACTGCTTGAACATGCCCCCCAATTCAGCACAAGTGCACATTGCTGCATTTCTTCCATTTTGAATACTCATCTTTTTTCCACAGAAATGCTCCACCTGTAAGAACAGAAAATCGACTTATAGTTGAGAATTTATCCTCAAGAGTCAGCTGGCAGGTTTGTTGAAATACAGTTTTGAGATATTTTAATGTGGCTTTTTAAAAAAAGTTAATGGGAAGTTAATATTTTGTTAATGTTTTATTAAAAATAATTTTATCTTTAATTAAATTAATAGATTTAATTGAATTGTAATGTTAAAAATCTAGTTAACTGTAACTGGGGGATGTTTCTAACTTTAATAGTAGTGATGAAATGTAAATGTTTTGAGGATATTTTTTCTTGTTTTTTAAAATCAATTTTAACCAAATATTAAACCCTTTATTTGCCAGCCTATCTGTGTCGTTGGCCTTATGACGAGGAGTGCCTGTGGGTTATCCTAATCGTTGTCTTGGTCACTCTTGGTTGGGCCTGGTTGACTTTGCCAGTCAGCTCCTACAGTGATCATTTGGCCACCTCTAGATCTGTGTTTGCCGGTCTAGACGTAATCGGTGCACTTACTTGAAGTGCCAGGTTGCAGCGATCCCAGAGCGCTGATAACGTGATCTGATCCCTAAGTTGAGAGCTGTCTTCCTGTAACGCTTCCGAATAAGAGGTCCTGGTCGCAAAGAGTTGAAAGATACGAAATTAGGTGGTCGTTGGAATCCTGATCGCAGTAAAGTGGTCCTTGGTAACTGCTCAAGAGTAGAACATGTCTGCATCCGCCAATAGTCTGCTAATAGGGAGGGCTGTGCGATTAAAGGCTTCCATCGATTGGGTAGTGTCCTTCAAGTGGGTGGCGAAGAGCCAGTCGGGCATATGTCATGAAGGTTTCTCCGACCGATTAATGGTTTGCTGCTTGACTAGCCTAGGGAAATATTAATAAAGGTAAAGTAAACTTTTTTAATGACATATGGGGCACAAAATAACTGGTGTCTTGTAAATGTTCTGTTTTTTTTTTATTATTATTATTAAATATAAAACTTCTACTTTAGTCTTTAAAATATGTACTGTTTCTTTTTTTGTTTGTTTGTTTTTTTTCCCTTTTGTATTGAACTCAGTATAGACTAATACTACTTTAATGTTAAAAATCTGAATTTCCTCTAGCATTTTGCTTAAAAGCAATATGCTATTTGCTTATTTCGTGCCCTGACATTTTTTTTTCAATTCTGATAGAATACAAGTGTGGTAAATGCCATGTTTGTACTTTATCTAACATCTTCTCTTTCAGTAGTCTTGTTTTTATACCATGTGATTGTTTGTGTGTCACCTTTCCTCTTCTCTGCTTAACACAATTGGTCTTGTGTTAAGGATCTCAAAGATTTCATGAGACAAGCTGGGGAAGTAACCTTTGCGGATGCACATCGACCTAAATTAAATGAAGGGTGAGTATGAACTGGATTTTGTGAAAGCCTTTTAAAAAGCCCTGAAATTTTTACTGTGAACATTTCTGAGGACTTAAAATAAGCATGCTTGAATGCAGTGGTTCTATACGAGGGATGATTTTGCTCCCCAGGGGACATTTGGCAGTGTCTGGAGACATAATTTGGTTGTTAAAACTGTTTCTGAGGGTGCTACTGGCACCTAGAACACAGAAAATTCTTATATAGACTGTTACATGCAGTGTGAAAACTATGGGATGTATGTACTTCAAAAAAAATTTTTTTTCCCCTTTTCCATTTTAGGGTGGTTGAGTTTGCCTCTTATGGTGACTTAAAGAATGCTATTGAAAAACTTTCTGGAAAGGAAATTAATGGGAGAAAAATCAAATTAATTGAAGGCAGCAAAAGACACAGGTATTTCTTTATTTTTAAGTCAGAAGTTTTACTTAGTGGATTTGTAAGGAGGCTGATTCCACCCCTTCTCTTTTCCTTTTCATAGTAGGTCAAGAAGCAGGTCTCGATCCCGTACCAGGAGTTCCTCTAGGTCTCGGAGCCGATCTCGTTCCCGTAGTCGCAAGTCTTACAGCCGGTCAAGGAGCAGGAGCCGTAGCCGGAGCAAGTCTCGTTCTGTTAGTAGGTCTCCTGTGCCTGAGAAGAGCCAGAAACGTGGTTCTTCAAGTAGATCTAAGTCTCCAGCATCTGTGGATCGTCAGAGGTCCCGGTCCCGATCAAGGTCCAGATCAGTTGACAGTGGCAATTAAACTGTAAATAACTTGCCCTGGGGGCCTTTTTAAAAAAAAAAAAAAAAAAAAAAAACAACAACAAAACAAAAATTCCCAAACCATACTTGCTAAAAATTCTGGTAAGTATGTGCTTTTCTGTGGGGGTGGGGTTTGGAGGGGGGTGGGGTTGGGCTGGATATCTTTGTAGATGCGGACCACCAAGGGATTGTTAAAAACTAATTGTATTAAATGTCTTTTGATAAGCCTTATGCTCACATTTTTGTGAATGTCTGAAGTATATAGTTTGTGTATATTGACAGAGCTCTTTTATAACTAAAGCAAGTTTAATTTTTTGTACTAGGAAAATTCAAATATGTTAACTCAGAATTAGTTTAATGCCTAAATTAAACTAATTGATAGCTTTAGACACTTAAAAGAGCTCTAAATTTGCTTGTACATAAAGGCTTAATTTGAGTTTTCCTTGTTAGGGTCAAGGGTGTCTTCCACTCACCCTTCAACAGCTGCAGGACAGACCCATTAAAACAGCTGTTATTGATAATAAAATATTACAAAACTGCTTTTTTTGTCTGTCTGATGAAGGTCTGTGCTCTTGATTTCTCCCATTCCCATCTACGTGCAATGCATTTAAAACACATCTAGAATTCTGGTGGTGTTTGGTATGGTTCTCAAATATGACTAGAGTTGTTTGACAGTTTCCCTGGTCTGTGTTCCCCCCATGCTTTCCCTTTGTCACATGACTGTTGATATTGGGTTACTTAGGCTTCCAGAGCCAAGAGGACAGTGTGTTTGGAAAGCAAGTTACAAAATGTTTCTTGTCTACCTTAAAAGGTTTTAATAATCTTGATAGGCACAAAGCTTTTTATCAATGAATATGAATGCTTAAGGGACTTATACATGCTGCTGCTTTTAGTCCTGAGACGTGTATGTGACAATATATGTTTAGGGGAAACAATTTAATAGTGTGAAGACTGCCTAAGGTTGTGCATCCATCTTTATTAAAGTGTTAGAGCCCAGTACTTGAGCCCTCAGACCCTATCCTATAAGTGAAGGGAAATGAGCTTTATTGTTCTGGGAATCTCAGACTGATTAGGTTTTTTCTATTTCAGATAAATATTTGGTTACAGTGAATAACATCTACTTAACATCTAATTATAGTAGCCAGACACTTTTTAGGTGCTTTGTCTGTATATTTACTGAATCTTTAATACTGTAATGCACCACCATTTTACAGAAGGAGATTCAGGGACGGTTCAAAGAATGAGTAATGGTGGGTTGATAGAATTGAGGAATTGTCAGGTTCCAGGAACTTGACGCCACACACTGACTTTCTCACTCTTGGCCTTTCAGGGGTTTTGAGGAAGGCAGAATTAAAAGCACTAGAAGAATTTGGCATTTGGCTTCCCCAAAGTGCGGGGGTTGGGGAGTGGGAATCTCGGGTGGTGCTGGTGGTGGGGTTTGGAAGATTTTTGGTATCCTTGTATAAAGGCCACTTCCCTCTGTATCCAAGACTAGAACTTAGGCCATGAAATTGTAAAGGTGATCTTTTAATATGAGCCTGAGTCTAGGAGGAGTTTGTGGCTGGTATGCCTATTAGTTTTGTTGAAGGAACTAGGTTTATTTAAATCTGAAGTGGAACCTAGAGTTTTCTTTGTGATGTGTCTGTCTCTGAAGGGCCCTTACATGTCATCCTCAGATTGGTATCAAAGACAGTTTTTTCCTCGGGTTCTAAATATGGAACTCAAGGTGGTGTATATACTTAACAATTAATGTTCTGCCACTTGACTTTGCTGGTTTTTCTCCTCTCTTGAGGACTTGAGCATACGTGTTGATGTAATCCTAAGGAAAGTTTTAGGACCAGCCTTTGTATGGTGTAACTCTTGTCAATATTTCTTTTCTCTAGTTCTTTTCTAAGGACAGTTTGAATACCTCATGCTCAACCCTACCTTCCTGAAAAGCTAAACAAACTTGTTCTTACGTTACTTTGTTGTGTGTAGTCTCCTAGCATATGAGGTCAGCTAGATATTAGAGAAAACAATTTGGACAGATAAGCAGATACAGATAAAATCTGTAAAAATGATAGAAGCAGATACAGATAAAATCTGTAAAAATGATAGGTGGTAGGCCTTTTCAAAAATGCAGATTTAGTGACCCAAATGGGTGATAATGTTCTGGTGTTGTGAGTATTTGTTAGCCCTGCACATTTACAAAATGATGCCCTATAATTATCGTGGTTTTATATGTACCTGATCATATTAAATGGTAAAGTCACAGGTAACTAGGCATGGTCAGCTATTTGCAAGTGTTATTATTAGTTCATTAACCCTTAATACTTGTTTGCAAGATGAGTGATAATGCAAAGTACTTAAATTTCATTAGAGAAAATTTGAAATTTGAGAATTCTAGCTATTTTTCTTTGAATCAGGAAACCACTCATTTTGGCAGTAGTTTTGCAGTACTCTGAGTTTTGTGGATGCTTTATGTGAGTACCACTGACAAAGAACTAATAGATATTTGTGGAACAAGATTGATAGTGTATGTTTGTTTTTTGAATTTTCCTTGTTGCAGTTTGTCCCCTCTGCTACTGGGATTGTATTCTCCAAAAATTGTTTCATTATGGTTGTGAGTAGCTATTTTGAGTTTGTCTTGTCTAATTACTTTTGTGTTTTACCTTGTTTACTTTTGCATAGTTGGTGTCATACTTGACTATGTTCTCAGGAACTCTAATCTAATTATTAATGTCAAAAGAGAAGGAATGCATGTGATCTGGGTTTTATAGGTTAGAACTTTTGAAGTCTTAAGCTTTTTTTTTTGGTTGGGTGGGGGGATGGCTGGCTGTTACTGGGAACCAAACCCTTGACCTTGGAGTTACAAGACTGCTCTAACCAGTGAAGTCTAATCTTGTAGTACTATTGAACATGTATTTTCCTTTTGGGTCACAACTAGGAATGGGATTTGGTTATTTGATTAATGGGTAGAACACCCATTTATGGATTAGTTCAGGAATTGAGTGACTTTTATATGCTTATCAGACTTTGTTCTAGAGATCAAGGAGCAAAAGTCAGATTTGGTTTCTGTCTTAGAGTCAAACTCTTTCCTTTTATTTTTAAAACAAGTACCAAGTTAAAAGCTGGGTATAGGTGGGGCTTCTTTGGTAGAAGTGCTCTCTGTCCTCCAGATCAATGCTAGATGATTCTGATAGGTTTGCTGGAGAAGACGCAGACAAGACTGGTGTTCCTTTCATTTTTGCTCCTCTCTGGTGTTAACTTTCTGACCAGAATCCTGGCCACTGGGGGAAAGGCTAGGTTGTGTTGTACCATTTCCCAGGGTACCTGGAATTGTTTCTTCAGTTGCGGCAGCTGTGTAAATCATTTTTGTTTTATCTGTAAAATTAAAAATGGTTAAAGGTGTGGAGGGAGAACAACAGTAATACAAGGCTTGCTCATTCTGAAAAATACAAAAGTGCTAGTTTACCCCAAGGGTATGCTATATATGTATTTTCTGTCTTTATCATCTCTTCTTCCATGATTTACTCTTAAATTCTGGGGAAAGATTTGCTTTACTCAGTCTCCCCTAATGGTAGTAGTAGTAGTAAAAGGCCTAATAAATTAGCAGACTATCAAGTCTTTATTTTCTCACCTCCCACTTCTTTTTACATGCAGTAAAACAATGGGGGAGCTGAGTTTATGCAGGCAAAGACAACTTGCATTCTGGGAGTGAGGAGGAAGGGCAGGGAGGAAAAGAGCTTTAGGGAAGTCTAACTTGGAGAGTTCCCAAACTCTTTTCCCTCCCCTTCTCCCATGCATTGGTTTACCCCCTTTCCTGCCAGTGTAGATAGAGGTGGTGAGGAGCTTTGAAGACAGGAGTCGGGGTTCACCTTCTGTGTTCTCCCATCTCTGTAGTGAGTTCAGGGGTCAAAAGAACAAAAACTTTTTTGATACATTCTTCATCCTGAGAATAGCTGCTTGGGAGTATTAGTTCCAAAGAGAGAAGTTGCTTTGACTTATCTGGAGTTTTGCTCTACTGGGTTCTCAGAGGTGTATTGTGAAGGCAGTTCTTTTTAGGTCTTGGAAACTAAAGATTCAGAGTATTGCCCTTTGAGGGCAGTTCAGGCATTTCTGGGACTAAAATCTCAAACCTGGGAACCTCGTTGATTGTTCACCTACAAATGTCTCATTCATTCATTCATTTTTTAATTATTTATTTTTGGTAAGAGGGTGGGAACTTCACTGGGTAACATCTTTTTAGTTGGTCTCAGGTAAGCGTCAGACTAGACTTTTCCATAGTTCCACTGTGGTTTTGAACCAAAGTTTATAAGTGCTTTTGGAGTATGGTCAGTCATCTATTGGTTTCTTTCTGACTGCTGGATAATCAAGATTATATCTTAGCTAACTGCCAAGAGAGAATTTGCGCTTGCTAGTATTACATAACGAATTCATAACATAACACGCTGTAGGGAAAATAGTGTGCTTTTCCTGGGGTGTAAATCACAATTCCCAAGGTCTAGCAAAAGTCTTGAAGGGGGGTCCTCAATTAAGTTAATGGGAAATCAAGGCAGTTGAAGGATTTGGGTAAGTGATTAGGAAGAATAAAAAGATATGTGGGGTTAAAGTGCACTTTGAGGAGGGGACTCTTCTTGAGGTTTGATTGTATTTTGAAGGAAATGAAATACCATTTTAGAAAAGGTGCTCTATTTGTGCAGTTATCAGATTAAAGTATAAATCATTAATTTATAGTGTGGTAGTCACTATTTAAGTAGCTTATGCTTAAAATTGGTTTACTGTATAATCAGAGTTGAATCCTTTTTTTGATTTTGCGTTTTCCCTTATATGGGGTGCCAGTTGTGCTGGGTTTCTGACTTGGTTTCAGGACTTGAGAACCTAGTCCTAAAAAACACTTCCTGAACGCATGTGAGGAGAGGCCTTTCACACCGCTAATATCTTAGAACTGTCTAATGTCTGAGGCAGCTATACTGAGGAAATGGTCTCCCCACTTAGACAAAGCAGCCAAAATTGTCTCAGTCCTATGAGGCAAACTATCTGCAGCTTGCTTTATTATACCATCTAAAAGGCAGAAACTGAATGCAGTAAATGGAAGTAGCCTTGGCTCTTTAGGGATTCTTGTACACTTTTGGTGCTGTCTGGTTTCTAATGATTTGATAAGAATTAAAGCCCCATCCAAAAAGGTCCTGCTACAAACTTGTTTGTGGGTAGGCTCAGGTCCAATATAGGAGCCTAACTCAAAGAGGGGATGATTCAATATTCACCCTTTTGGAGCTTGATTTTCTCATAGCACCGAAAGATGGCGATGATGAGGAGCCCTTCTACAAGCTGGAAGATCATATAGAGGAGAGGAAAGAAGAAAAGTGGTCCAATGACTTCAGGGGGAAAGGTCACGTTGAGGATGGTGGAACAGAGTTGAACATTTTGGCATCCAGTCTCCATGCTGACAGTGCGTCTGCACCTGTATAAGTGAAAAAACCAACCCTGTATGCACTCATAAAAGGGACGTGAGGGAGTAACTTTGCTTGCCCTTCCCCTCCTTCCCGCTTGGCCCACTGGACAGTCCAGCATAGGAAGATGGAAGGGAGCCAGGTGTGTGGAATGCACATGGGTTCAGGAAAAGTCTAGTACCCCTGTCTCATAACACTAATCTGGCCGTGAGGAGGATGGTGACTAGTAGGTTCATGTCAGGAAGTTTTTATGAGAGCTTTTTGGATAGTTTGGAAATCAGTGATTTGTCTGCTTTTGTAGGATTGCCAAATTAAAATTTAGAGAAATGTCTGGCTGGTGAGGAATGAAAGGAAAGTGTGAGCCAGTATCATTCATTTGCTTATAGGACAAATACAGTAGAAAATATAGTAGAAATAGTTTGTTTCAATATACAGTGGAAAATAGTCTGCCTGAAATGTCCGGGATCTTGTCCTGTTCCTAAATTTCTGCCTTAGACCTCTAACACGAAAACATGCAATGACTAAAAACAAAAACCTGATCTTGATAGCCTTACTATCTATGGAACACATTTTCTTGGTTTTGTTTTCCATTTTATGGCTTGAAGAGTGGGGTGTTTACATTTAATGAACGCTCATTTAATTCATTGATTGCACCTTAGCATATTAAAACGGTTACCTATTTTTTTAAAAAAAGCGCATTCATTAGGAAGTCTACTGTGATGGCACTTTGTATTGTGGCTGTTTATTATGGTCTTTTAGTGAGAGTTAACATGACTGAGTGGTCATTGGCAACTTTAGTACTTATTATATCATGTATTATATCCTACAGTAATTTGTTCAGCTTTTTGGAGGGAGGGGTGCTATTTATTGACTCCTTTGTCAGTATATGTCTACTATGGCTGGGAGAGGAAAAGTCCTCCACTACTCTGTATAGACAGGGTGCTTGATGTTCCCACACCATGCCCTCAAACTGTTCCCCCAAAGTAGCAGCTGTGTTTGTCAATTGGACTGTAGCTGAGGTCCACAGCTATTTCAGCTCTGAGTGCCACATAATAGAGCTGTCACCCAACAGTGTCCTTGCCTAGGCAGAAAAGGAGGGAAAGTGGGAAAAGGAAGAGTATTATCAACGTTTGTCACAAAGACTTGAAGCTATCCTGGTGCCATTAACTATCAGAGAGTTGGGCTGGAGATGGAACCTAGGCTCTGGAGGGGGGTACATTGCCATCAGCTGTTGCTGTTTTGATTAGATGCCTTTGGTATCTGGATTTAATTTATGTTTCTAGCCCTTGTAATACTTTCTCCCCTCAATATTTCTCACAGTCCAAAGTTTCTTGTTCAGTTAGTGCATTTGAACATAATGCTAGGAAAATACCTTGCCCAGGTCTTTGGTTCCTGTCCCCTTACCCTTATCCTGAGAGACCTGGACAAGAATGAAGCCCATGAGACAGTGGGACCTAAAGTAATACCTACCGTCCGTTAAGGCGAAAGAGAAAGGAGAGAATGTAGCCCAGCAGGAAGCCGATAAAAGGCATCAGGGAGGAGGTGGCCAGCAAGTGCGGTGTCATGACAAACATGATGCTTTTGCCCACATTGATGGCGGAGAGGACTGTGATGGCCACAGAACACAAGACGACGGTGATTGTCCCTCCCTAGGCACGAGGACAAGAGGAAAAGGCAATTAGAAGGGTGGGGAATGGGGAGAAAGAAGTGTGGAAGCACAGGTGGGGTATTGGAGGTGGAAAACACTTTAATAAAAAATGTGTTTGAAGTGGAAGGGAATATAAAAGACCTATGTCGTCTTTTTGGATTTCTTATTAGCTAGGAAGCTTGGAGGACAGAAAACTGATTAATACTTTGATAACTGAAAACAGTCAAGTACAACGTCTACTTTTTGGGGGTATCCAAATCCACAATCTTGGCGTTATAAGGCTGTGCTCTACTAATCAACTGATCAGCCCACAACTTTCTCTTTTGACACATCTGGGTAGCAGATTTTCAGTGAAGTGCTATAGCTCTGAAGGAGTGAGACTGTTCAGGCCTCCTGCAAAGTGGATATTGTAAATTAAAAGTTTTAAAGTAATTATTTTTGGAGCTGGGATACACATTCCTACAATATTGTCATTGTTCCAAATATTTTGGAACTCATCAGAACTTCTACTTGTCTCAAAATACCTCTACTACAGGTAGGGGCTTCATCTGTTTTAGGATGAACTTGACTTCTGGAAATTGCCAAGACTTCATTTGAAGCGAAGCTGGTAAACAGGGTGGATGATCAAGCCTAGTGATGTAGTTTTATATCCAAAATGATGTGTAACCGTTAAGGGACAAGCTTTCTTAAGTGACCTGCAAATTGGATATGAAGAAAGTTCCGAAAAGAAACTTCAGAAATGTATTGGGTGACATCATCGGAAACAATGCAGGTCCAACCTCTGCATCGTCACAGGAGTGATTCCAGTTTGGGAGTACATGATAAGCAAATGGAGCTGCCGACCTTAAAGTTGTTTAACCCTGGAGATGTAGCCATAGGTAAAATGGGTCCAAGGTATGTCTGGGTTTTGTAGATCACCTTTTATGTAGTCCCTTGTTACTGGTCCCTGTCTTTCTAGCCCAGGGATGTCTTAACCTTTTTAACGTTCCTGGGTCATTCAAACTTTTCACTGTGGCATTGAGTAGTGGATGTGCAACACAACACGACAGGAACAGGAGACTGGTTGATAATTCTGGTTCTGCCAAGTAACTTCGCTGGGCCTCAGTTACTCTATCTGCAAAACAGGAATAAGGCAGGAGACTAAACTTTATCTTGAAGGCCTTTCCAGCTTTTTTTTTTTTTTTTTGATATCTGGCTGCTAAGGGGATCTGAACACTTGACCTTGGTGTAATCAGCACTGCACAACCAGCCAGCCTTTTCTAGCTTTAAAATCTGAGATTCTGCTTTTTGCATCCTCAGGAGAATTCTTTTAAAGCTACTCTGAGGTGAAAAGGAGACATATGTTCTCTTATCAGTTGTTAGTAGTGTGAACTTGGGATTCTGGCCCCTGGTTTTCCCACCTGAAAATGGAGGAGGTAAAAGTTGCATTAAATGATATCGGGGTTCACTTCACATTTTTATATTCTATGATTTTTTTATTCCTATACACTGTCTTGGATAAATGAGATGATGGGCACAACTGTTTCTTTTTTTCTGCTGTTGTGTGCAAGAGACAATAGCGGACAGGACTTGCTCTTCATCTTTTTCTTCTCAGGCATTAGTCATGGGGGCACTGTGATAGGTGCTGTGGATTCAGTGTTAATTGAGACATAGCCTTATGGTCTTCGCTTCTTGAGAAACTTATGGGTGAGTAGGGAATGAAATTGGACAAGTATTTATAATACAGGGTGATAACTGCTACAAATGTTGGCAGGTGTTTGGTGCTATGGGAGCAAATAGGACAAGCATCGTACCCAGGCTTGGGGGATTAAGGTAGGCTTCCTGGAGGAGGTGCTATTTGTGTTGAGACTTGAAGGGTGAGTAGGAGTGAGCCCAGTGAAAGATGGCAAGTGGGTTGGGAATTGGGAAGGAGAGTGTTCCAGGTGAAGGTAAGGGCATGTGCAAAGAGAAAAGAGCTGAGACCAAATCAAGAAAGGCCTGAGGAGCCACATTAAGGAGTTTAAACTTTATCCTGGAGGGGAGTAAGGAACTAATGAGGGGCTTTAAGCAGTGGAGTGACATGATAAGAGGTTGTCTTTACAGGCCGGCCCGTGGCTCACTCGGTAGAGTGCGGTGCTGATAACACCAAGGCCACGCATTCGGATCCTATATAGGGATGGCCGGTTTGCTCACTGGCTGAGCGTGGTGCTGACAACACCAAGCCAAGGGTTGAGATCCCCTTACCGGTCATCTATAAATAAAAAAAAAAAAAGTTTGTCTTTACAGCCCCACCCTCAGGTTAAAACTGGCTCATGGAGTCAGCTGTTTTAGTTTAGTGAAAGGATGGTGGCCTGAATGAAAGCAGTGAAGGTAAGGATGGAGAGTAATAGATGGATTCAAGCAACAGGAGGAGGAATCACGGGTCATTGATTAGGTGACTGTGAGTGGGGATGGAGAGGGGGCATGGAGAAGGACTTTTCAGTTTTTGGCTCAGGCATTTGGGCATATGGAATGCCACATACTCTCACAGGGGGAGGAGGGCAGGAGCAGGCTTGGGAAAAAGATTTTAGTTGAAGAGACACTGAGTTTAAATGTCTGAGGTATATTCAGGTAGAAAGACCTGGCATTTAATAAATGGATTCTGGATGCAGGAGAGAGTTGAGGCTGAAGATACTATACTGTTCTGGAAGTCATCAGTGTGTAGATGGTAGTTGCAGACTTGAGATGGACCATATCTGTGGTGGGGAGATCCTGGGCTAGAGCAATAAAAGCTGTAAGCTTGGACTGAGTGCAGAGAAGTAACTTTTCCCAGAGGAACTCACAAGGGAGTCTGGAAAGAAGTGGCAGAGAGGTGGTAGGAAAGCCCAGAGTCACTGAAGCTGAAGGAGAAGGCTTTTGAGAAGGAGGCAGTGGCTAATTTCAAATGCTTCTAAAAGGTCAAGGAAGGCTTGAGAAATGTCCATTGGATTTGGCAAAGAAAGAGCAGAGGTGGTCATCAAGATGCTGGGTGGGTGGGAGATGAGGAGAGGAGAGAGATTTAGATAACCGGGACCAATTGTTGAGGTTCTGGTCACCAAGTGAGAGTTCTGTAGGCAGCATGGTGGAAGTGCAAGGTGCTCAAAGGAAGTGGATTGATGGGAGCAGGTGTGTGTGTGTGAAGGGAATTTTCCTGAAGCCTGGCTAGGAAGGAGAGCAAAGAGAGGTGTTACAAGTTGGGATGGGAGGTGGGTCGCACTCAAAATCCCAGTGGGGGATTTTTTTATTTTTTAAAGTTGGGAGAGATGTGAACCTGTAGTAGTGCAGGTCATGAGAAACCAATACAGAGATGTTTTAGAAATGAGAATGAGGGGGGAGTCTTTCGGGGAGGCAGCATAATTAGTAAAAGGAGGTTTCTGAGAAGCGAGCATGGAGAGGAGATGGAATCCAAAGCTGAGGTGAGGTATCAGGCATGGGCAGAAGAAGGAATGACTTTTCCATGCCTTCCAACAGGTGGGAAGATGGGCTTGTACAAGATCCAAGTTGTTGGATCTTGTTTCTGATCTGTTATTTCTCTTGCTGCAAATATCAAACTCTGAGCACAGTGAATCCTCAGAGTACATAGCATAAAACTTAGCATTTAGTAGGAGCACAATACAAGTTTTTTTGTTGTTTTTTTAAAAGATGAGCGGTAAGGGGATCTTAACCCTTGTTGTCAGCACCACACTCTCCCAAGTGAGCCACAGGCCGGCCCCACAAGTTTAATTTTATTATTAAAATAATAATTATACCTTATAGTTGGGTATGGTGTTTTTACCTTCTTCTCCCAACTTTTTGGAAGTATTCCCATGTACATTGCAATCCCATGAAGTAGTAGGTTTACCAATAGTAGACTTTTTTTTTTTTTTTTAATCAAGGAAGGAAACAGATGCAGATAAAGGCAAATGACTTGCTTCAGCCATACACTGAGATGACAGTGGTGTTCATGCTCCCTTCCCATGTTGCTGTCTAAGACAGGACCCACAAGTTCTTACCTTGATGAGGTAGGGTACATATTGTGGCCGTTTGGATTTGAGGACGATCCCTATGGTGCAAGGAATGAGAACCAGGATCAGGGATATCATGATGCCTCCATAGGGCACCTTGTCCTTCAGGTCCCCCTCATAGATCCCCCTGGAGTAGACGTATAAGAGGAGAGGCATCATGCCCAGGGCAAAGAAGGTGGAGCAGGTGGTCATCACGATGCTGAGTGGGAGACATGGGAAGAGTGAAGAGAGAGAGCCCATTAATACAGACTCTTGTTGAATGCCTGCTGTGTGCCAGGCACTGTGCTAAATGCTTTAAACACATTGCTTCATTTCCTTTTCCCAATGGCTATATGCAGTAAGTATACAATCTCCTTTTTGCTGATAAGGAAGCTGGGGACTAGAAGAGTTATGACTTGCCCCAAATCACACAGGTAGTAAATGGCTGAGGCAGTATTTGAACCCAGGCCTGTCCAACTGCTTCAATCCCTGTGCATTATTGTGGAGGAAGCCATTCTGATCTCCTACTCTGTAATTGAACTCTTTTTGCTTTGAACATCTGCCATATGCACAGCTCATTTTTGGAAAAAAACTGTGTAATCCCATCACCCTGACTATAGCCCATTGAATCATGGAATAGAACCTGGCCCAACGTTGCTAAATGTCTGGCTTAGAGCATAGGGAATAGCTAGATGTAGTAGCTACGTCTGACTGAGATAATAAAGATTAACTACCTCAGATGTATTTTACCTCTTGGGGAGTGTGAATGTGAGACACAGTGACACAGCACTTGGTCTTTGGGAATGGGTGGCATGGGAGTGATGTTCAGGCAGAAGCCGAAAAATCTACGAAGACAAAGCAGTAGACAGAGGTCCTGATTAGAAAGACTAAAAATCAATAGCAGCCAAGCAGGAGAAACAATAATTAAAGGACCATAATGGTGGAGCAGTAGAAGAGACAGCAACAGTTACCCACTGTTGAATAAATGACAAGGTAACCTGGTCTGACCCGCTTTGTATATTAGGTAGTATTCCAGTCCCAACACTGATATTCTCATGTTCTTTACTTCCTGGTTCATACTTACATTATGTAAAATAAATCGATAAAACAAGAAAAAAACAAAAAGAAAATAGCGAGACTCAGAGCCTGAGTGATATATCCTCCCAGCTCTGATTTGTATCCTACTTGTCCTATTTGCTTTTTCCATTTGAAATCTAGTATATTGTTAGTCCCAGGACCCTGTCTAGGGAGAGGCCATTCAGAAAGGCCAACTGAGAGAATGAAGCTGCTAGAGAATCTCCTTGCACTTGTGCTCACATTAACAATATATGGCTCTGGCTTTCATTCTAGTGGGAAGGTGGAAGGTGAGGGTTTGGCAAGACCCCAGAAAAGTACCCTAGTGTGTTTCCCTTCCCCCCACAGCCCTATCTTCTATCTACACTTCTTCATTATTTCCATAGAGGTGGAATATGGCTTAAATGAACATCAAGTACAGCCCAGATCAAAGGTTCCAGAGCAGAGCCATCAAAACAGCAATAGGTAGAGGTGTTCGTCGCAATGAGCTGTCAGAGGTGAGGAGAAGCCTTCAAAGAATATTGTGGCCTAAATAGGGAAACCCTCCCTTTATGAACACCCAGAACACTTAAAAACATATTTGAGCTTGTAAGAAATTAAGGGAGGTACCCAGGGACCTGAAACAAAGTGCAAAGTACTGGGTAAACTCAAGCTGAAGCTGCACTGTATGGAGGGGCAGGGAGTGAAGTGCTGGTGTTGGTAATATGGAGGCTTAGGTTTTCATGCCCAAGGGAGGATCCAGAATTGAGGTCTTAGGCGTGGAAAAGGAGGAACGTTGAAACTGAGAAATCAATAATAGAAGGATCATGGGGGTGTTGGGGGCTAATTATCTCATGGATCAAATATGAAATCATGGTGGAAGAAAGAAGATAAAGTAATAATAAAATACATATTAAAAAATGTGTGGGGCTGGCTGATTAGCTCAGTTGCTTAGAGTGAGATTTTATAACACCAGGGTCAAGGGTTCAAATAACCTCATTGGCCAGCTGACAAAACAAAATCATGTGGAGAGGTGACTTTGGATTAAGCAATGGTTTTGTAGATAATGACACCAAAAGCACAATCAGCAAAAGAAGAAACAGGTCTTCATTAAAAGTCAAACCTCATTAAAATTGAACTTTTGTGTTTTCAAGGGTCCCATTAAGAAAGTGAAAACACAACTCGGAGAACGGGAGAAAATAGTTGTAAGTCATATATTTGATAAGGGTCTAGTATTCAGAATATGTGGAAAACTCTTACAATGCAATAATAACTAAAAAAATGGGCAAAAGATTTGAATAGACACTTATCCAAGGAAAACATACAGATGTCCAATAAGCACATGAAAAGGTGCTCAACATTATTACTTATTGGGGAAATGCAAATCAAAACCACAATGACATATCACTTTACACACACTGGCGTGGTTATAATAAAAATAGATGGACAATAACAAGTGTTAGGATGTGGAGAATTTGTAATCCTCATACACTGCTGGTGGGAATGCATAATTTTGGCTTGGAAAGGAGTTTTTCAAAAAGTTTAAACATAGAGTTACCATATGTTTCAGCAATTCCACTCTTAGGTATATATCCAGGAGAACTGAAAACGTGTTCACACAAAAACTTGTCTATGAATGTTCATAGCATTATTCATACTAGTCAGAAGATGGAAACAGCCCAAATGTCCATAGAGTGAATAAATGGATAAGCACAATATAGTATATCCATACAATAGAATATTATTGAATCACAAAAAGAAATGAGGTAGGTACTACCACGTGGATAAAGCTTGAAAATATTATGCTAAGTGAAAGAAGCCAAAACACAAAAGGTCACATACTGAATGCTTCCATTTATATGAAGTCCATAGAGACAGAAAGTAGAGCACAGCCTTGTAACACCAAGATCAAAGGTTCAGATCCCCATGCCAGTCAGCTACCAAACAAAAAAGCCCAAAATGAGAGAAGTAGATTATTGGTTGCCAAGAGCTGGAGGGAGAGAGAGTAATGGAGACAGACTGATAATGGTATGGAGTTTCTTTTTGGGGTGATGAGAATGTTCTGAAATTTGATAACTGGTAGTTGCACAGCCTTGGGGATATACTAAAAACCAATGATTTGTACACTTTCAAAGGGTGAGTTTTATGGTATATGAATTATATCTCAATAAAAAGTAATTCAAAAACGTGGGGAGCACCTAAAGCAATTGTTAGAGGGCAATTGATAGCCTTAAATATTTATATTGAAAAAGACTAAAAATGAGTTAAGCAAAATAAAAACTAATGAGTTACTCAAGAAGTTAGGAAGAGAAAAAACAAACCTAATGAAAGTAGAAGGAAGAAAAAGAGATGAGAAAAAAAATTTAAAATTATGTAAATTAAAAGAGGATCAAGAAAACCAAGAACAGATTCTTTAAAAAGTTTAAATAGATGCCTCTGGCAAGACAGATCAAGGAAAAGAAGAGATGGCACAAGTTGATGATATTAAAATGAAAAATATCATAAGTACAGATACAATAAAGATTTTAAAAAGTCATAAAAGAAACTAAGGACATTTTAATACTTTCATTTTCATTGTAGATTAAATAGACAATTTCACGGAAAGTATAGCCTACAAAAACCAAGTCAATATGAAACCAAAAATCAAATCAACTTAGAATCATTGAAGACATCTAATAAGTAGTTCAAAACCTATCCCCTGGAGCCCCACCTGACCTGTATTGTTTTACAGTAGAGCAACTAAACATCCAATGTGCAGAATTTCCCAATATTATATAAACCTTTCCAGATGATATAAAAAGGGAACATGCCCCACTTTGTTGTGTAAGGCTAGTATAATCTTGGAATTAAAGCTGAAAAAGGATAATACGAGAAAGGAAAATTAGGAGCCTCTCTCATAGAAGCAAAGAGAACATAGAAGAAAATAGAAGCAAAAATCATAAGTAAAATATTAGCAAATGAATCTAGCTAATGCTTTTTAAAAAAGTAGTACAATGAACGAGATGAGTTAGAATGGTTTAACATTAGATAAGCTATTATATGTCACTATACTATCAGATTAAAAAATGGTATGATAATTTCATAGATTCAGAAAAATTCGTTTAACAAAATTTAATGTTGTTACATGATAAAATAGAATGGAAATTCCTTAATCTGAAAATGGGATCTATTAAAAATCTACAACAAACATTAAATTTAGTGGTGAAAAATTAGAAGGATTTCCTCTAACGAGAAATAAAATGAGGGTACCTGTTATCATCACCTCTTTTATAAATTATACTATATAAAGGCCCTCACTAGCACAGAAGAAACAAGAAATAGAAAAATTAAAACTAAACTTTAATTTTTTGGGAAAAGAAAAACTAAACTTTAATTTTTTGCCAGAGATAGGATTGTCCACAGAGCAAATCCAAGTGAATTTCCATTATAACTAGTAAGAGAAACCATGAGGTTCTAAATACATTAGCAATATAAAAAATAATTTAGGACCTTATAATACTGGGAATAAATAATTAGCAAATACATTTTTTTAAAAAGCAATAATATTCACAAAAACCACAAAATACTTAGAAATAAATCTAAAAGAGACATGTAAGATCTTTATGGAAGAAATCATGAAACTTCAAAAAGGCCTAAGTAAAAGAAAAGCTATACCGTATTCATGGATGGGAAGACTCAACATTACAAAGATGGTCTCTAGTTTATGTATAAATATGCAAATTTAATCAAAATTCCAGAGTGTTTTTTGTAGACTTGAAAGCTGATCCTAAAATTCAAGTAAAAGTAAAAAACTAAGAATAGCTAACATAGTTTTCAAGAACAAGATAGAAGATTTACCTTTCAGATATCAAGACTTATTATAAAGTTATTATCATTAAGAAAATGTGTCACTGGTGCGAGGATAGCCACATTGACTAACACAAGAGAAGAGAGATCCCATACACAAACTCATGCTTGTTTGATTTATGAGAGAGGTGGCATAACAAATCACTGAAGAAACATTCACTCAGTGATGTTGGAAATTTTCTTCATTTGTACGGAAAAGATAAAATTAGATCACACCTTACATAAAAGTAAGTTTAGGTTGATTGAGGATCTTTATGTGAAAAGCAAACTTTTAAAACTTTTAAAAGAGAATATAGAGGAATGCCTCTGTAACCTTGAAGATAGTAAAGGACTTCTTAAAGAACCCCCCCCAAACAAAAAAATCAAGGAAAAATATTAGTGAATTTGATTAAATTAGCACTCCATATTACAAGGCATCATCATTAAAGTGTAAAGACAAGCTCCAAACTGTGAATAGACTGTTGTAACATATATAAACAACAAATAACTTTACAAATTAATAATAATAAAACAAAACAAAACAATCCTTTAGAAAAACAGGCAAAGGACGTAACATTTCCAGAACAGGACACCCAAATGGCTAATAAACACACGAAAAGGTGCTAGACCTCTCATGAAATCAAATTTAAAACCACCATGATCCATTTCGAACTCATCAGTGGGCAACAATTTAAAAGTGACAATTCCAAATATAGATGAAGATATGGAGAAACAGGGATCCTCATACACTGCTAGGGGAAGCGTAAAGTGGAACAACTACTTTGTTAATGATGTGAGTCCCACCAGCAGCAGTCCTGCTTTTATTGTACGTGCTGTCAAAGGTGAGCGCAGGGGGACATGCACGAGATGTTACAGAAGCAAGACATGAAATCCACGTAAATGTCTGACAACAAGAGAATGGATAAAGCAAACTATACACCAGTTCGAATGCAAGAAGTAGCTATTTTATTTACATGCCTATATCTCAAAAATAGCAAGCTTTCAAATGATATGGACAATATGATACTGTTTATATAAAATTTAAAAATATGCAATTACAACAGTATATCATGTTTATGGATAGATATATAGGTGATAATCATTTAAAAGGGTCCATAGAAATGCTGAGCACCACATTCCAGGAGGCGCTCCCTTTGGGGTGCGGTAGAGGGGAATGAGATGGGGGAGGGTCATACAAGGGGATTCAGTGCTAGCTATTGATCTCTTCGTAGGAGAAAAGCCACATGCTTGTGTGTTTGCTTTGGTGTTCTAGAGCAGAGGAGTCATGCTTACTTTGGCTTCGTGTGGCAGGAATTTTGGAGTTTGCTCTTGGACTCGGCATGCCTTGTCCACTTGGGTATGTGCGAGCCCTGTTACCAGACCCCTAGGGTGCTCCCTCCACGTGCACAGGTGCTGGGGGCTGGTCAGGGACACCAATCTCCTAACCTGTTGGCATCTGTGACTGTTGTGATCCTCAGTTTATACTCAGGGACAGGGACAGGAGGTGACTTTTCCAGACTCTAGGTCCTGAGATTGGAACCATGGTAACATTGTGGGCCTGGCTCCCTCTCGGGAGGAAAGGAGCACATTTGGTTTGCTTGTTTGTTTTTTTCTTTTTTGGCAGCTGACCAGTATGGGGATCCGAGCCCTTGACCTTGGTGTTATCAGCACCACACTCTAACCAACTGAGCTAACCGAGCGGCCCCAAATTTGGTTTTTTATCTTTTCTTCCTGCTTAAGTTCTAAGAGCACCACATAGACCCTGGTGTTGGACATCTGTACATCCTGTTTGAGGTGCTGGGTTTGATCTCCTGCCAAAGGAAGGATTGGAGGCAGAAGCTGAGCGAGCTGTAAAGGGACTCGGCAGAGTCTCTGGTGAAGTGGGAAACTTCTGGGAACACCAGTGGCTCCATCTTGTCCTGGTTAGGCTTCCTACATCTGGTGGGGAGACTGTGAGAATCCTTGGGGTGTGTCCAAACCTGTTGTCCCCACAGCCATTGGCTCTGGTCTCTGCAGTGAGCCTGGGGTTGGTGGTGGTGGGGGGAACTGATGAGTCTGAGGGGCAGCAAGGGCAGTAAAGGAGGCCAGTTCCCCCAGGCACTCCCTCCTTTGTCCCTGACAAGCCAAGCTCACCTCAACTTTGAGGACATTTTGTCTTGCCTATGTGTCACCTACATTTTGGGGGGGCTTGTCTAGTGGTATCCTGGAGAAAGGAGCTGCCGTGCCTGGCTGCCTTGAGGGGAGCGCCTGGAGCTCTGGCCTCCTGTGATAGCAGGCTGTCCCCAGACTCACTCCAGCTGTGAGGCAGAATAGCCAGAGGGAGAGAGCCCTGGGCTGGGTCTGGACACAACTTTCCCACAATTTCTGGGAAACCTTTGGCAAGTCTCTGGACTTTTGCCTCTTCATGTGTAAAATGGAATCCGTGTCTTAACAATTCCTCCCAACTCTAAATGGGACATAGTAGAGTGTTGTGCTTCAGGAGAGGCCTCAAGCTGGGGCCTTTAACATGTATTTTTTGGTTTGCACAACTTTTAAAAATACCTGAATGAGTTTCCAACATTTAAAGATTTGGAGATTTCACACAAAAAACTGAAGATTCTACCTTCTTTTGAAAAGCAGGAGTAGTGGCTGGGGGCTCCCGCTCTCACAGAATTCCCGCTGATGAGACAAGTGGCATCTGTCCTGATTAGAGGGGACCGTGTTTCTGAGGCTGGTAGGCAGCCTCCAGCAACTTTCCCTGTGTATGGACACCTGAAGATAGCTGCATAAAAGCACAGGCTAAAGCCACCCAGGCCTTGAACAGATGTATTCACCTCTCTAAGACTCGCTGTCCTCATCTCTAAATGTGGCTGGTCACAGCACCTCCTCCAAAGGTTCAGAAAGGGATGACATGTTCTTATCCGGGTAAAGTGTTCAGCGCAGTGCTTGGCTATTTCTTATCATCAGTATGATTATCGTTGTTATAATACATGTAACAAGTTGTCCCAGAGGAACTCAAATTAGAATTCAATGTCTAGCAGCATGTGATGGTAGATGACGGTATTCATGCTTTGCCAGTGGGGTGTGAGGCATGGTTTCATGTGCATGGGAGGTTTGTGTGTGGGGAAAGGGCTTGATAGCAGAAGGTGGCTGTCCCAGTACAGTGTATCTCTTGTGGAATCTAGGAAGAAGTGATAGTCCCCAGGTGCCTGGGCCAGGGGGCCGAGCAGGAGAGCATGAGGAGTCATATTGTTGAGTCACTGGAGGCTTGGCTCCATGGAGCCTAGAGCCACAGAAATGCAGGCATTGTTGGAGAGGCTGATGAGAATGGGACATCTGGTCACTCGTGCTTAAAAACTCTCCCATTCTCGTTTATACCATACCCCCTACTGGCTCTGCTTCTTCCACAAATACATAAAACCCTCAGAGTACCCCTTCCCTGATGCTGACTTCCTGCATCCCTCCTACACTGGAATTGAGGTATAGTCTGGGTTTCTTGGGACAAAGACGCTGTGACCAGCCATGTCCCCAGGCCACATCAAGACCAAGGGCTTGCTTTGCAGCAGGAAGGATTTGCATTAGACAGAGGGCAGAATTTCCTCCCAGTGAGGTGACTGAACATTGAAATATATTCCCTTGGGAGACTGTACCAGCCAAGACCCCTCCGTGCCTCTGTTCCCATCGACTACCTCACTGAGGGTTGAATTGTGGGTAGAGAGCCCATAGCTTCTCAGATGGTGGGTCCTGGTAAACCCCAACTCTCACTCTCATTTTTTTCATTTACAAATCCATCCCAGTGTCCCTTTGCATCACCAGGAGGGCCTTCTCACTTGGTTAGTATTCTTAGGAAATTTCGGTCAGGGGCAGGATGCTGGCAGCCGCAGCAGATGGACTCTGAATTCCACTGCTATGCCTGGCATTGAATAGCATCTCCACTGAGGACTGAACCAGAGGAAAATGGCTTGAGACCAAGGCTTGGAGAAAAGCAACAGCTTCTGCTAGTAAGTTTTCTTCAGCTTCAGCACAGGCTGCTGGAGCTGAGCAGGTCTAAAGTGGCGTCCTCTGACAGACGTGCAAGGCTCGAGTCCCCCCAGCCAGCACCACAGGCTGGCTCTCAGGAGCGAGCCCTTGCTGATTTCTGCTCAGAATGCTTTGGGCAGGGGATACTGCTGGTCTTCTCCCTACCAGTTTGACTGAGGTGGGGCCCAGCAGAACCTGGATGGGTGCCGGGAAACTCTAGGATCTTCCTGGTTGTGCCTTTAATTGGAAGTGTCCCTGTATCTGATGGGAAGATGAGGGATGTTAAAGAGAGACATCCCACATGCCCAGATAACTGGGAGAACCTTTTGGAAATTTTTGCCTGCTCTGCAGAAAGCTGAGGTGCTCACTTGGCTCTAAGTCACCTTGATCTCCCTGGTGGCTTTAGAGCCCCCGTTCATATCTCTGGCCTCAAAGCGGACTTCTTCCCCACCATTGTAGGCGGGTATACTCGAATTTCTCCAGAGGCTCCTTAGGTTTAAATCAGTGTTGCTTTAAGACCATCCTTGTACACCTCTGGGAGTAATGAGGTCTCCAGGGTGCTCCTGGACCGGTTTGGCTCCTTTTGCTTGGTGCTTAAGCCAAGATGTACCGCAACTCCTGCCTCCAGCCCAGCATAAGCTCCTGGCAATAAATGCCAGCTACTTCCTGCCCTAGTATCCACCCCAGCCCCACTTATTCCCTCTCTGGCTTTAGCCCAGTTCTTCCCCTTGATGTGACATCTACAATGCGGCCCCTGTCCCACGCTGCTCCCTCCTCACCCACAGTCCTACCTGAGGTTCATGTCCCCCTTCATGGCCAGACTGAAGATATTGGACAGGTTTCCCCCAGGGGAGCAGCCGCAGACGAGGATGGCCAGTGCCTCGACGTTGGTCAGCCGGAAGACCTTGCCCAGTGCAAAGGCAGTGAGGGGCATGATGCCGTACTGTGCCACCAGGGCGATGGCCAGCCCCTTCGGCTTCCAGAAGTGAGCCTTGATCTTGCTGAACTCCATGGTGCAGCCCAGTGAGAGCATGACAGTGAGCAGCATGAGCACCAGGATGACACTCAGCACCAGGTCGGTGGGGCGCTTGCCGAAGTTGGGTGGCAGGGTGAAGTTGAGCGGGGCCGACTCATTGTGGGCCCACATCCTCCTACGAGGCAGTGGAAGACCACCTCTTGTTCTCCTGCTGACTCTCTTCCTTGTCCAGACCCTGCTGGATGCCTTCTTTAATCACCTCTCAGGACAGAGCGTTTCTGGACAAAATGTAGCTCTGGGCAAATAGAAGGATTATGCAACTAGCTGAACTATTTCTCTGGCTGTGGCCCCAAAAGGGAGACAGCTCAGAGCTTTATCTGCCTGGCCTTCCCTACCTCTCCCAAGCTACCTTCCTGGGTGCCCCTCTCATGCCTCCCTTACCACCTGCTGCTTCTGGGGCAAGAGGGCTTATTTCTCTCTTTCGTCCTCCACTGAGTGTGCCTCATGGGCTTGCTGTTCCTGGGGACCAGTCCAGGGCCTGCAGCAGCCCAGGCTCAGCCCTTCTCCTTCCCTGTGGCTCCTGTCCCAGCTCAGTCCCTGATGCCTTAGTTTCTCCATTGGGGGAAGGTGCCCTTCCCATGCCTAGTGTGTTACTGTTGGCCCCCATACCCCAAGGGGTTGTGGGCCAGGGTAAGGGCAGGTGGTATTGCTGGTCCCAGGAGGGATGTGTCCATGACTCTTCTGCAGGGAGAAGAGAGGAAGCCTGTGTCCTTTTTGCCTGGGCTGAGGAAACACTTGTCCTATCCCCAAACCTGGACTGTGTGGAACTGGACTGTGTGGGTCCCAGGGGAGGAACATTGGTGGTGGCTCCTCCACGCTCACTGGAATGCTTACCTTCCAGGGAAGAGCCTGCTGGGATGGCAGGTGGGCTCTTGGCAGCTTGGGGGCTTTTTCTCCAATGGCAGCTCTGAGGGAACCCTGGCTGTGGAGATTAGTTTGTGCCCAGACTCCCTGGCCAGCAGCCTGAGGAGTCCCATTGCTTGGGAAACTTGCTGAGAAGGAAGCAAGAATGCATTGCCTTTTCTTCCTGATCTCCTGACTGTTCTACTCTTGTTCTGGTCCTGTGTGTCTCAGGCTGGGAGCCAGGCTCAAGGCGTGCAGCAGCAGTGAGAGAGGCAGGCGCGCCTGGGGAAGGACTTGCCATCCCAGCTGCAGGGAGTGGTCTCCCTCAGAAGCACAATCATCTCTTGGCTGGGTTGGAATCCACAAGGCCTGGGTGGGGTCTTGTAGTTTAATATTTACTGAAACAGGTGATTGGGCTTTGTGTGTAGGACTCCAGAGGGCAGAACAGGGTCCAGGGTGTGAACCACTGTGGGGTGGGGGTGGGGACAGATTTTAGCTTGGTGCGAGAACTACCTGAGAATGAGAGCCCTCTAACAGTGACCTCGGGGAGGCCTGTTATCTGCATAGATAAGGGTTGGATGGCAAGATCCACACATAGTGCATCATATCCATGAGAAGGCTGCTCCCTGCACTTGTGCAGTACACAGCCTGTGGTGCTTTATACCGTAGCCCTGGGTGACAAGAACTTGAAACTGCTTTCCTTCTGAGACTGATGTTAATGATTTCCTGGTGCTTGAGTTGAGCTGTTCTCAAGTGGAGGACAGGCAGAGGACTGGGTACTGGATGCTGATGAGGGTATGTGGTGCCTGGACTGAGTATTCCTGGAGAGTCAGAGGAAAGCTCAAGAGGGACTGCTTTCTCTCCCTGGAGCTGGTCAGAAGAGGGTCCCTTAACAGAGTTGTTAGGGGAGAATTATTAATCATCAACTGAGTGCCAGGCACTCTGGAAGGTAGGAAAAACAAAACAAAACAAAACAAAACATATGTAATCCATGTTTCTGCCCTCAGGGACCTTATGGCTCATATGAGACCACAGGTAGCCAGATAGTAAACAATGCAAAGCAGAAGCACATAAGGGTGGAGGTCATGCAGGGCTGCCACATACAGTTGTGCAGGCTGTGCACTGCACAATGACAGGAGCGACATTCATACAGACATCCTGTGCAACCATACATGGGGCCCTGAAGCCAAAGGAAGACATTAATTTTTACACCTCCGCCTGATGCCCAAGGGGGTGAGCAGTAATCAATCAGTGTCTATACAGATCAGGGCCTCGGGATGTGTCTATTGATCAGATTGTGCACATAGAAAGAGCACTACTCCCATTAACCTGTAAACTGGATACTCACCAGTAAACTGGATTCTGAGCCATTGAATCTACATTAATTCTTCCTCTTCCCAGAACCCCAACATTCTCCTACTTTCTACTGTGAATTTTTCCCTTTGAGAAAACACACCTTCTTGCCCTGGCCACTCCTCCTCCCCTATCCAGTCTGTACCCAGCAATGTGCCTTAGCAGAGAATGGAGAAGACTTTTTAAAGAAGCTGACAACATCCATCCTTTTCTGCGTATCTCCTCTGCACCCACTCTGATTCCATAAAATTTGGGGGGGCAAGAGGATCTTTTGTGTTTTATTAATGGTAGCTGACAGTTGTTGAGCACATACGATGTGACAAACAATATGATTTAAATTATGTTTCTTTTTTTTTATATGATCCATAAAGAAACACTGGATAAATTACATTTCTTACTTAGTCCTTACAATAGCTTGATGAAATAGGTACTGTTACTATTCTTATATTACAGATTAGAAAAGTAAGGTTCAGAGAGGTTAAGTAATACGTCCAATTTGCACAGCTAGTGAGTGGTGGAATTGGTATTCACACCCAGCCTGGCTTCATGCCCCTAACTGCTATACTGTACTGCTTTGTTGTATTCCTGGTTTTGCCTCATCCTTTCTCCCAAATTACCCTGCTTTTTGAGCCTGTATGCTTTGACTGGAAAGGTCCCTGTAATTACATATTTTTTCCAAACTGGCCTAGACTGGTTCTTTCACAGGCTATTTACACCAACACCCAAACAATTTAATGGGGGTAGTCATGGCCGAGTGAATTTACTTAAGGGGCACTTTAGCTTCAGTTCTGGCAAAACTGAGCTATTTTTGCATTTCCTTCCTTCCTTCCTTCCTTCCTTCCTTCCTTCCTTCCTTCCTTCCTTCCTTCCTTCCTTCCTTCCTTCCTTCCTTCCTTCCTTCCTTCCTTCCTCTGGCTGGTACATGGTGTTTTCACATATTCTAAAGTGGCATTAAAAAAACTTCAATCAGCCATCATCCTTGACCCCAAAATTATACTTGTAGAAAATTATTCTACAAAAATATTTGTTTGAGTGAAATAAGGGGATTTTCACTTCAGCATTGCTTTATAATAGTGAAATATTGGAAACAACCTTAATGTCTGTTAATAGGTGATTGGTATGACCCATTTAAAAGAATGTAACCATTTTTTAAAAAAGTGATAGTGACATGGTATAAAAGTGGCTGTAAGAAGTCAGCATTTCACCCTTCTTTTCCCGGAAATCGTTCAAAAACACAAGAAAAATGGGGAAAAGCCCCACAGACAATATTTTGGGGGATACTAGGGGACAAATATAATTTGCAGACTCCGGAATATGTGAACAGGCTGCCAAAGTACAATCACAAAGGGGAAAGTGAAGGGATGAGGGATGGAGAGAGGCAGGAGGGTCAGAGGGGCAGATGTCAGGAAGCTCAAGGGATACGTACACCTCCTGAAGGTGAAGCGTGCAGCCTCAAGTGCAGAATGACAGCCCTTCTTTGTAACAATAGTTATGGGAAGTGTGGTGAAGGGCGCTGACAACAGAAGCCATCTTACACCCCAGTTAGGTTCATACAACTGGCAGAAGTGGGTGTTTCAAGTTTCCATTGCTCCACAATAAACCACTTCTAAACTTGATGACTTAAAACATCAATTTATTATTATCTTTTGCTATTCTGAGATGTGACAGGCCCAGCTGGGCTTTTGCTTGGGTTTCGTCTTATGGTTGCTGCCAGATGGTGGCTGAGGATGAGTCATCTGAAGCCTTCTTCACTCACATGTCTGGTGCCTGAGTTTGTCGGCATTTCTCTCTTTTTTTCTCCACTTGGTCAGCTTGAGTTTCCTCGGAACATAGTGGTCTCGAGGTAGTCTGACGTCTTATACGGTAGCCAATGTCTGCAGAGCAATTGCTCCAAGCAGCCTGGGCCACAGATGCAAGGTGTCTTATGACCTAGTTTGGAAACCCCACAATGTCACTTTCAGCACATTCTATTTGTCAAGCAAGTAACTAGGAGCATCACAGATTCAAGGGAGAGGAGGAATAGATGCCACCACTGAATGGGAAGAGTAGCAAGGAGTGTGCAGCCATCATTAATTCTCCACATAGGGCTACACAAAGAATCACATGGATGAGCAATCTGTGTCCGTGGCTAATGGTGGTGGGGAAAACCAGCTATCCTGGAAGGCTACCCTGGCCTCCTCTGCAGAGCCTCATGCAAATAACGTACCCATTCGATGATGAGTGATACACGCATCAAATTAAATCCCTTATAAGGTCAAAGAAGAAAAGAGTAGTAAAAATTTCCAGCAATTGAAGAATATTCACCAGAAAAACATTGCCACAGAGTAGATGAAACTGTCCAAGCATTATGCAATTGAATTTTAAAAAGTGAATGCAGTAATTTCTTCTTTGAAAGAAGACCACAAAACAGAAATACAAGAACAGAACTTTAAAAAAAAATCACCGCTTTGCAATTCCTAATGTGATAATTGATTCAGGTAAGGATCATCAATAGATGCTAAAACCCTTGGGTAAAAGGTAATTGGGGAAAAAGATATTTATATGGTGATAAAGTATCACCACATAGATTAATTAGTAATTATAGTGGGAAGGTATGTACCTTTACGTTGTGGAAACCTGGCAGTTACCCACCTTAACCAAGTGATTAAACTTGGAATTACTAACAGCGAGATAGCCTGACATCCTGTGTCTCCTGATGGAATGCAATATGAAATGCACAATAGCATTATAGGCAAAATGTTTAATCTGAATCTAATCAAGTCTTTAGATCTAGCTGGCAGTTTATTGGAAATACAAGAAGAAATAAATAGACAAATCAAGACTATGAGACATTTTACACAGTACCTGGCACGTACTTTTCTTTTCTTCACTTTTTAAAAATTTAGTTTAATCTTATCTATTATTTTTTTACATTCTATGATGTTGTGGAGCAGTTGGGAGGGAGAGGGGAGACGGGAAAGGAAATGGGATGGAAGAAGGAGGGAGGAGGAGGGGCGGGAGACTGAGGGGCTTCCAGTGGTGGCTTGGTCATTGCTGGGCTGGGTGCAGATGTCAGGGGTGTGTGGCAAAAACTCTCACCTCCCACCACCCCAGCTTGGGAACCCTAGGCTGTTCTTGCTGTGGCTTGGTGGTTGTCACTGGGCTGGTTGCTTGTGTTCGGTGGGGGCAGGGGGCGTGACCGAGGCCAGAGGTCCCCCACCACCCTGGCTCAATAGAGCTTGGGGTGCTTCCTGCAGTGGCTCAGTGGTCCTTGCTGGGCTGGTTGCTCATGTTGGGGGGTGTCACCAAAGCCCTCAACCCCCACTGACCCAGCTCAGGAGAGCTTGGTGCGCTTCTTGCGGTGGCTCAGTAGTCATCGCTGTGCTCATTGCTTATGTTGGGGGAGCATGACCAAAGCTCTCAGTCCCCCACTGCCCCTGCTCGGGAGAGCCCAGGATGCTTCCTGTAGCAGCTTGGTGGTCATTGCTGGGCTGGCTGCTTATGTAGGGGGAGCATGACCAAGGTCAGAGGACCCCACCCTCGGGACTGGTTGTGGGTGTTGGGAGGCATGGCTGAGGCCCCCAGGCCTCACCCCTTTCTGGCTTGGTAGCCCAGGGGACTTCTGGTCTTTCTAGGTTTTATAGGTGTTATTTGCTGAAATGAGACCTTTACTAGTTAATATCAAACTTTGTCGTGGATACTTTGTTTTTCTTTCAGTTCTGTGTTGGATTATTTGCAGTTCCCACCACTCAAACTCTGTGCAGGAACTAATTTGTCGTCCTTTGCTTACTTCTAAAATGGGGGAACTTCCTGTGGGGACCAGCACTGGAGCCCTGTGGTTGAGCTAAATTGCTGCTTTGCTGCTGATTCCCTAGGGAAGGCTTTACGTGCAGCTCAGGTTTTAATTGTTGACTTTATAGGTACTTCTGGTTCTAGTGAAATCTGGTGCACCTGGGTTGTGTAGAAACTCGTCTGGGCCTGAGTCTTTTCATCAAACTGCACCCCATGCAGTACTATATTCCTGACCAGTCTCCTCTGAGTGGTCCTATGCTGATTGGGGGAAGATCAGCTGTCCATGCTATGCCCCAGTGTTCCCCCAGTAGGCCCATCTACCCCACTGCCTGTGCCCCAAACACTTCCCATGGAATGTGCTCCGGTCCCTTGTGATGACTCACTGGCCTCTGAGTGGCTCCTTTTTTTCAGTTGTTGTGGCTCCTTGATCATATGTGGGTCCATGGGAACCCTGTTAGTGATCTTGCTGGCCTGGGGGCCATGAAGGCCCTCTTCTCCCCTGCTGCCTCCAAGCAACTTCATCTGAAAGGTGCAACTGCAGCTTTTGCCCACTCCTGCTCCGTGTGCTCAGCAGCTCCAGCCTGGAGGTGGCTGGGATTCAAAACAGTCAGAGGGGTTTTTCTTTCTCTCTTCGTGGCTTCTCCCACCTTCATGCACTCTGTAGGTCTCTCCTCCTCTTCCCATGAGCTCTAGTGGCCCCAGCTTGGCTGTTGTTGCTTTTTTATAGTTATAAATTGGTTGATTTGTGGGAAAGAGTGACACTGGGGACCATCTATTCTGTCATCTTGACTGGAAGTCTCTAGCATGTACTCTCAAAAAAGGTAAATGTTATAACAAAAGTTGAGGGTCTATTCTAGATTAAATGACGATAAAGAGACACAATAACCAAATGCAATGTGTGATTGAATACTGAATTGCAAAAATATCTAAAAGCATTTTTTGGGGGAATTGGGAGAATTTGAATATGAATGATGTATTAGATGATATAAAATTATTGATAAATTAGTATTGTTA
The DNA here is from genome assembly GCF_027409185.1 of Cynocephalus volans. NCBI lineage: Eukaryota > Metazoa > Chordata > Mammalia > Dermoptera > Cynocephalidae > Cynocephalus > Cynocephalus volans. The sequence goes on from NC_084462.1 coordinate 151,258,558, forward strand.
TTGCTATGGTCTGAATGTTTGTGGCCCCCAAATTTCATATGTTTAAACCTAATCACCAATATGATAAGAGGTGGGTTTTTGTAGGTGATTATAACATGAAGGCAGAGCCATCATGAATAGGATTAGTGCCCTTATAAAAGAGGTACCACAAAGTTGTCTTGCCCCTTCTGCCATGTGAGGAAAAAGCAGGAGGGCACCATCTATGAACCGGAAAGTGGGCCCTCACCAAACACCACATCTGGACTTGATATTGGACTTCTTAGCCTTTGGAACTGTGAGAAATAAATTTCTGTTGCTTATAAGCCACCCAGTCTATGATAATTTGTTATAACAGCCCAAATGAAGCAAGACAGTGGTAATATGGGAAAATGTTCTTATTTTATGGGATGCAGGCAGAAGTTTTAGTGAAGTGTCATGATGTCTGCAATTTATTTTAAAATTTATCTTGAAAAAACATGCATGTGTATTGTTTGTGTATATAGAGACAGCAAAAGCAAATATAGCAAAATGATAACAATTGGTGAATCTGTGTGAAGGGTATATGGATGCTCATTGTATTATTTTTCCAACATGTCTATGGGTTTACAATTTTTCAAATAAAAAAGTTGAAAGAAGAAAAAGAACACAGGGAAGAGATGTGAGATAATAGGAGGAGATGAAGCATGGGCTGGTAGAACTCAGAACAAAGTATCAGAAAAATAAAGATAAAATGGGAAGGAGTACAAATAATAGACAATCAAAAAACCATTGTAAGGGACATGGGGGAGAGAAATGAGAAAGGCAAACAAAGAATGAAAGTAAAGAGTTAAAAAAAGGGCAGAGAAAAGATGATAGGTGTAGAAGACAGGCAAATAAGATTCGAAATATGCATGGTTGACACCTCTAAAGAAGAAAAGCAAAACAACAGAACAGATTGAGTAAAAATATAATTTTCTGAAATAAAGAAGACATTAATTTACACCACGTACCAGGGAAAATTAACACAGGAGACTGAACCTAGAGACATATCCTAGTAAAGTTATTAGACTTCAAAGAAAATCAATTAAGCAAAATGATCTAGTCACCTAGAGAGGAGAAAAATCAGGCTGGTCTCAGAGTTCTCTACAGCAACATTTAATACCAGAAGAAGGTGGTGCAATACTTAAAAAATCTTTAAGAAAAAAAGAGTGCTACCTAACAAATTTATATCCAGCCAAATTATCCTTCAACTGTAGAAATTATGGATAGTTTAGTATTGAAACTTTTCTGTAAACTTTTCTTGAAGAATCTACCAGAGGATAAAGTCAGCGAACTAGGATGTAATTGAGGAAATTATAGAAAAAATACTGGCAGCAAGCTTTGGATATATGTAATGTAGACTAAGCTAAAATAATTCCACATATTAGAGTGATCGAAAAGGATGTAAAATTTATACATCCTGACAACATATGAACAATGCAATTAACAAAATATTGGTGGAAGAAGGGGGAAGGTAGGTGAAAAGTAGAATAAGTTTACTGATTACATGTGTAATGACTGAGAGTCAAAAAACATCACTCAAATTAACAAACCAAGTGATAAAAGCATAAGCATTTTTAACAGTACAAGATGAACTCTGAGAAAGATATTATTGACAAAAATTGAGTAGAAGAGAAAAGGAGGGGAGGATGAGGAAATGTGCTTTTTTTAATTTTCAAAGTAAGGAACTAATAGACATTTGTTAAATAATAGAAAACTGGAGGTATTATTTAAAATTTTTATTCTAAAAGTAACATCAAGAACAAAAATGAAAACCTTTTCAATTTTGAGAAGAAATATTCACAGCAACAAAGACAACAGACTATATAGTGAAAGCTTTTAAAAATTATAAAAACAGAAAGTATAACATAATGTTAATATGATAGAACTAAGGATGGTATACTTGATATATCAATAGATGTTGAAATAGCCTTAACTTTCTTATTAAAAGAAAAAAGATATTCAGACTATATCCCTGGGCAACACCCACCTTTATACTGTGCTCAAGAAACTGACCATCTGAGACAAAGCATTTTCAGAAAGGTTGAAAATAAAAGTACATAAAAGGTATGTGAGGAAAAAAAAAAAAAAAAATCCCAGGTCGTAATTTTAATATCACATAAGATGGAGATGAAAGAAAGACACTTTCCAGTGCTTGCCTTGGATTGAGTCCCCCCCCAAAACTTGACCCCCACCGTGACAGTGTTAAGAGGGTAGAAAATCCTATTATGGTAATTGAAAGGTGGGGCCTTGAAGAAGTGATTAGATTCTAGGACTGTGCCATAGTGAATGGATTAATAATGGTGGTCAGGGGTGTGGTTCTGAGGGCCTTAAAAAGAGAGTGAATGAGGAGGTTAGTCTCTCTCTGCTTCCACCATCTTGCAATATAAGACCCCTGGGTCACTGTCACCACCACCAAGACCCTCACCAGATGTGTTTCCTGGACTTTGGACTTCCCAGCCTCAGAAACTGTAAGCAATAATTTTGTTTTCTCATAAATCACCCAGTTCCAAGTATTTTGTTATAAGCAACAGAAATGGAATAATACAGTGCTCAAGGATGCAATTCACAATGGGGATATAACAGTTCTAAATATCTATGTACCAAATAACAAAGCACAATGTTCATAAAATTAAAATTACAGGAGATGCAGGGGGAAAACAGACAAGCAAACAAGTAACAGAAAACTTTAATTCACCTCTTTCAATCAATGATAGATCAATTGGAAGAAATAAATTGAGGTACAGAAGACCTAAACATCATATTTAGAGAAGCAGGTATAGGTTCACAATCTTATTTCCAAAACCCTTCATAATTTTTCAAAGTTTGGAATGGTGATATAGTACATGTAAGGTATATTATGTAACATTTCAATTGGGGCCCATAGTCAAACACATCAATATTTCTACAGTGAATCATACAATGGGGTATATAAAAGCTAAATTTCCTCACATCAGTTCAAAATAGGGTTTGCTGTCAAAGGAGTTACAAAGACACTTATATTTTAGAACATTATGGATTTAAGAATTGCGTAGTTGGGAAGGTGACTGTATTTGGTTCCACATAAGGGAAAACTTTAAACCTATAACTGTCTAAAAAGGAATGAAGTACCTTGGAAGTGCCTGTCACTGGGGCTGGGATAGGTTGGAGAGGTTCAAGCAGAGATGATTATTTTTCAGGGGACTCAAGTATCACGTGGGGAGATGGATCAGGAGATCCTCAAGTTATTTTCTAATCTGAGATTCTAGAGTTAGATTAGTTGGGGAAGGGGCGGGTTAGAGAAGGAGGTAAACAGAAGGGGTTTGTACGATCCTAAGATTGTCTGTTAATTATATGTCTGTTGAAATTAAAGCAAAATGATGCCTACCCAGTGTTCTAACTTGTGGCTGGGAAATGAAATTGGGAAATGTGTATATAAAATACTACATTAGAGAAGATAGCAGGCAACAAGCTTTTTATAAACTCTTAGAGGATTGATCTCATTCTAAAGTAAGCATAAATGTGCTGAAAGATGGGAGAGCAAGTAGGGCTTTGAAAGAACAGCTAGCTTGTCCCTGCGCTTCCTGTCGCTGGAGACAGTGATAGCTCTCCCGGCGTACTTCTGAATGCTTTCTGTTCCACAAAGCACGTTTGTAAATATCTGAATTTGGTGCTGCATAACTGGGGGCTGCAGCAGGTTCAGGTAATACTAATAGTAGAGAACGTGGCCCATCTCAGAGCTAACAGGTCAGGCAAATGAGGTGAGGGGAGGTGGCGGTGGGTGGGGTGCATTAGGTCTTTGTTGGACCTTGCCTGGCTGATCTGATGATTATGAGCTAGAACTGGGGGGTGGGGAAGGGAGCCCATAGGTGCTGGTTGATGCTACCTGCTGCCTATCAGTGACGTCTTCCTGGTGTGTGGGGTTTCCTGACCCTTGTTGGGTTGCTCTGTCTATCCCTTTTTAAAAATACCCCAAAACTCACCTTGCCTCCTTGGAAGCAACTTCCAGTGTTTTATTACTTTTACAGAGGATGTTCTTTTGATTATTTTCCTGGAATCACTCAAGCTGTGATTATGGCCACACTCTCTGTGGTTCCTGCACCACTCAGCCTGGAAAATAGTGAGGCTGGTGGAGAGGAGGTAAGCACCCCCTTCACCCCCCCAAAGCACTTCCCACCCCCTTGTGCATTTAAGCAAACACTCAGTGGTCAGGAGAGAGCAAAGTGCATGGGAGGGCAGTGAACAGCAGGACTCCCAGGGTCAGAAGTCCTTTATAGCATTGATTTCTTTTCAGCTTGAACAAAATGACACATGACACAGACTCATTTTTAGAGGAGGCAGAAATAAAAGATAAGCACAGAGAAGAAAACAAAAATCTCACCACCCAGAGGTAAGCACTGTTAATGTTTTAGTCTGGTGGTTTCCAACCAAGTTCCTAGAAGCCCCAGGGTTCTCTGGAGATGCTTCCAAGACTTCCAAGACTTCATAAATGCTAGCTAGAATTTAATGAAAGAAGTAGAAAAGATTTTGACCATACAAAAATAGCAATAAACAAATGTCCAGGCAAGTGTAGGGTGAGCTTTAACGTTGTGGAGACCACCTGCACGTGAACGTGTGCATCTCTCGGCCAGCCTCACGCCCAGCCCCCCTGCTGTCCCTGGGTGTTTATTTGCACTTGTCATGAGTGTGCCTTGGTTGGAAGGCTGGAAGCCCTGCAGGCCTGCAGGCCCGCAGGCCACCAGCAGGCCTAGGGCCTTACCTTCTGTACATATACCTTTACCACATGTACATGGGGAAATCATGGGTCATGCAACAAGCAGTGAATATGGAACATGTCATGGTGTGATTCCATCGTGTTGTGGATCGTTTTACCACCTGTCTATGCAGGTATGGTGAATACTTCTCAATAGAAATACTTTCAGTAAGTGGCAGGATAGTAATGCTGAACACTAACCTTCCCCATCCCCAAGCCCACAATATCCTTCATTCTGTGGCTCCTGCTCTGCCAGGCTGGTAAGTTCTCTCATGCCTTTAGAGTAGGATTTCAGAAATGCAAAGAGAAAAAAGCATGGGGATACTCAGCTTTGTCACTAAATTCAGAACAGAGAGCTCTTGACAGCTTTCAAGACCAGGGTTGAAACAATAGTCTTGGAAGATCTGGGTGGGGAAGGGAGGAAAATCAGAGGGAAGCTGGAGAGAAATAAAGTCCCAGAACTCTGTTCCCACTATCCCACCCAGGGTCACAACCCCAGGTTGGGGACAGTCATCTGAGTAAATGTGGGAACTCTGAGAGCAGAGAGGACCTATGCTCCTTTCCAGGTGGGCCTGGGGGAATCAGCTGAGATCCTTGAGTCCCCTGTGGTGGTTAGCAGCCATTGTGCTGTGTAGAGATGGCAGAATGGCACATCCGGGCAGACAGGGCCCAACCTGGCAGATTCCTCCTCTCGGAGACTCCTGCAGCCCAAAGGTGTGCAACTGACTGGTTTTGAAGGGACTTCATGGCTGGGACAAGGAGAAGCAGTGTGCAGGACAGACTGTGATCAGGGAAAGAGTGTTCTGGGAAGACGGAACAGCCAGTGGAGAGGGGTCTGGTCTGGGGACTGGTCTGGCAGGCTTGAAGGACACAAGGAGGGCAGGCAGCGAGGCAGCCGAGGAAGGGACAGAGGAAGAGGTGACGAGGATGGAGGGGACCAGCGGCTAGATCACCTGGTCCTCGTAAGCCTTGATTTTATTCTCACAGTGCTGGGAGACCACTGCAAGTTTTAGAGGGAAGTGACAAGATCTGACAGCTTTAATCTGGCTGCTTTGTGGAAAAATGCCTTCAGGGAGCAAGAGTGGAAGCAGGAAGACAACTGCAGTAATCCAGACTAGGGGTGAAGTTTGTTTAGACTGTAGCTGTGCTGTCCAGTCTGGAGGCCGCCAGCTGCAGGTGGGCTCTGAGCACTTGAACTGTGGCTGGTCTGAATGGGATGTGCTGTTAGTGTGAAATGCACACTGGATTTCGAAGACTTAGTACAGAAATAAAAAAATAAAATATCACACTAGTAATTTTTAAAAATATTAATGCTGAAATGATGTTTTGACTATATCTGATTTTAAATATGTTGTTAAAATTAATCCCACCTGCTTCATTTTACTTTTTAAAACTGGCTTCTAAAAAAATCTAACATTACATATGAGGCCTGTGTATTTGTGGCTCGAGTTTTATTTCTTTTATTTCTTTATTTATTTTTTAAATTTTATTTTGTCGATATACAATGTGGTTGATTATTGTTGCCCATCACCAAAACCTCCCTCCCTTCTCCCTCTCCCCCTCCCCCCCAACAATGTCCTTTCTGTTTGCTTGTCGTATCAACTTCAAGTAATTGTGGTTGTTATATCTTCTCCCCCCCCCCGGTTTTGTGTGTGTGTGTGAATTTATATATTAATTTTTAGCTCCCACTAATAAGTGAGAACATGTGGTATTTCTCTTTCTGTGCCTGACTTGTTTCACTTAATATAATTCTCTCGAGGTCCATCCATGTTGTTGCAAATGGCAGTATTTCATTCGTTTTTATAGCTGAGTAGTATTCCATTGTGTAGATGTACCCCATTTTCCATATCCACTCATCTGATAATGGACATTTGGGCTGGTTCCAACTCTTGGCTATTGTTCGAGTTTTATTTCTATTGGGCAGCAGTGAACTGGATTGTGAACAGTGGAAGTGGCAAGACATGGTGGATTCTGCGTTGATTCTGAAAGTAGAGCTGCCAGGAGCACGAGAGCGAAGGGCAGGGCTCCTGGTCTATCGCCTTTATGGAGATGAGGGACACTGGAGAGAGAGCAGGTCTCGGGAGGGCCAATTCATGCATAAATGTGGAAATGTTGAATGAGAAGCCTCTTCGTCATCCAAGTGGAGATGTCGAACACGGTGCTGGAGTTCAGAGGAAATGTCAGGATATCCAAGAGGAAACCATCAGCGTATGGACGGTATTCATAGTGCTGGGACTGTAGAAGGTGACCAGGGAGTGACCACAGACACTGAAGAGGTCTGAGGCCGGAGCCTGAGGCACTTCGGCATTTAGGGTTAGGGAGAAGGAAGAAAACCTGCAGGGAAGACTGGGAAAGAATGAGTGAGAAGGAATACATGCGGAGGCAGAAACCCAGCAGAGAGTGGCAGCAAAGATCCCTGGAAAACTCAGACCTGAGTGGCGCTGCCTGCTGGAAGCTGGCTCCCAAGAGAAGGAGGCAGGAGAAGGCTGAACCGCACAGCTTGGTTCCTCATTCCCAGCTCACCCTTCCATCAGTCACTACACATCCTCAGGGGAGAGAGATGAGGGGAGGGAGCTGGGCCAGGAGAGTCACACCAACGCCGGGGTGGAGATGCCCCCAACATGCCCACCTTTACCTTTGAGTCAGTTCATCCCCATAACCAATGGCTCACCCTGGCTTGAGTCTTACCTCTCCAGCCTGTTCCACACAGTACTGTCAGCACAATCCCTGAAAGCACAGTGCTGCTGGACACAGGCGCGTGCGTGCACACGCACATCCCATTTAGCAGCCTTCAGTAGGCCACAGGATTAAAATCCAGTCTCTTTAGCAAGACATACAAGGCCTTCCGTGATCTGACCCCTTTTGGGAATCCTTCCTATCCTGTAGGGGCTCAGCTCTCCTTGGAGGGGAGAACTCTCTTCCTCCTTAACTGGGTCACATTTGTGTGTACTCGACGAAGGTGCACAGTAAACATCTGGAAACTCCTCAGGACACTTTCCACATACTCTTCAGTTCTTTGTTTCCCTGCCATGGTTCTCTACCAGAGAGTAAGCTTCTGGAGCACAAGATCAGAGACAGGAATGGGCAGACCCGCTGGGCGTCTCTCTGGGATTATGTAATTTTTGTTTTATGAAATAGGGAATCCCTATGCCAGCTAAACATGTGTTTAAACAGATTTGAAGAGGCTCCAAATTATCATCAGCTACCCAGAAACCCTAATGTCTTCATCTGATTCTGGGAAGGAGTGTGTGTTGGTCCATCTTCATACTTCCTGCAGCGCGTACAACTCTGTTTAATAAATGATTGCTTTGTGTGTAGTAGATCACATTCTGTGTTTACCGGAGGAATCAAACCGATGGACAAAATCTTAGCTGCCCTTCTCAATTCTGCCACCAGATGGCAGTAAGTCACCTCTGATGGGATTGCCCTGCACTTAGGGACCTCTGGGGTTAGGGGTTGGGAGAGAATAAAGGAGGGGAGCAGATGCAGGGAAAGGGGTAAGGATGATGTTTTGATATGAAGAATCCTCTGTGGAAGGGAAAAAACCTGCCAGAAGTGTAACTCAGCTTTACATAATTCACAACTTCAAGCACTGTGTACAAATGTAACTTCCTTGTTGATTTTTCTATGTATCCATATATATATATATTTTTTTGTCTTTTTGTGACCGGCCGCACCGCGCTCAGCCAGTGAGCAGCGCACCGGCCATCCTTATATAGGATCCGAACCCGCGGGCGGGAGCACTGCTGCGCTCCCAGCACCGCACTCTCTCAAATGCGCCACGGGGTCGGCCCTTGTATCCATATTTTTATACACCCATATTTCCTCTTGCTCTTTCATCCACAGTAGTCCTGAAATAATATATTTCTTTTGCAAAAATGGCCCAAATATTTTAAACTCCAAGACTTCCGATTGGTTCACAGAGACATTTAAGAACACAAAGTCTGCTTCCTTCCCCGTTTAAGGAACACCTATTACAGTTATTGAGGACCTACTATGTGCCAGGCATTTTACATATCAAGTTCCTTTTATTTCCCCCAACAACCATGTAAAATAGTTAGCATTTAACCCATTTTACAAATGAGAAAACTGAGGTACAGACAGAAAATAACTGGTCACTTAACAAGTCAGTGGCGGAGTCAGGGTCTGAACCCCCAGTCTGTTGGCCCTCACACCCATTCACGTGTTTTTCAACCTTGGCACTACTGACATTTTGGGCTGGATAATTCTTTGTAGGGAAGGGGGTGCTGTGGGCTGTGTACTGCAGGATATTTAGCAGCATCACTGGATCTACTCACTAGATACCAGTAGCACCCTCTCCCCCAGTCATGACAATTAAAAATGTCTCTGGACACTGCCAAGTGTCCCCTGGGAGGCAAAACCACTAGTTGAGAACCATTGACGTGTAGAAGCTTTGCTGGGCTTCTAGTTGCTGCAGATTAATAATGTTGCCTTAGAGCAGGAAGACTGGGATCTGTCCAGGCATTGGCCTTTCAAGGGTCCAGCTTGGGTGGGGAGTCCACGCAGCCAGGGAGACAGTCCTACCTACAGCATATCCACTTTTCTGCACCACAGAATGAATTTTCCACGGGCTTGTTGCCAGTTCTCCTGGCTGCCGGAGTTTGCACTTCTGTCCCTGGAGTGTGCCAGGGGTGTCCATTGAAGGGGTGGGAGGTGGACAGAGCTGGACACGCAACTAGGTTGTCTGGACGCAGACGTGTGTGTGAGGCCTCTCTGATGGAGGATGGTGTCAGAGCCTGGAAGAGAAAGGTTGTGGGCTGTGGGTCAGGGGCCTCCATTTGTATCTTGACTCAGCCTGCAACCGGTAGGGCAGGTCTGCTCCAGGCCCCTGCTGCTGGTGGAGCTGGTGGGAGATATGGCTGTAAGTCACACTTTTTTGACACATCAGTTTGAAGACCTCCAGATTGCCATATCTGCCAACATAGAAAGGCTCTTAGGGGTCTGGGCTTTCTCCTGAATCACATTTCTTTAGAGAAATTTTCACTTTATTTATTTCTCACTTGGTGGTTGTTTCCCACAAAGAAACAGTTACCATTTTTCTCCTGGAAAAGCAGAAAGGAGTAAAACCAATATAGGCACATGGAAAAGTGAGGCTCAGCTGGGCTCTCCCACCAGCAGAGGAAAGCTCACCCACTGCTGCCTTCTGGGCTCTCCCACCAGCAGAGGAAAGCTCACCCACTGCTGCCTTCTGGGCTCTCCCACCAGCAGAGGAATGCTCACCCACTGCTGCCTTCTAGTGGAGGAGCAGCCCACTAGAAAAAAACCATGACATTCACTCCCATCAAAATGGAACTATATACTATTTTTATTTGAGGAATTCACATTAAAATGACTTCCAGGTATACTTGGTCACAACTAATATAGGTATGGAAATGTTTTAACTCATTTGAAATTACTTAAAAGTCTATCCATAATTCTCATTAATGGCTATTTATAATGTTGCTTTCAATTTTTGGAACATTAGAAGTAATACATGTCTGTCAATGAAGGACTGGTTATTAATTTATAGTACATCCACATGCCAGAAACCAAGGCAACCATTACAACCAGTAGCAGACTTAAAAAGACCAGCCAAGATTAATTTCTTCATTTATTCATATAACAAATACATTCTGAGCACATAGTATTCAGAATTCTTATCTAGGAATATGGAAAATCTTTCTGTATTGAGCACTGGATAATAAATCATATGCTTTTGTTTACAAAGATGCCTATAATAGAACATTAAATTTAAAAAGCCACCTCACAGTGTATAACACAATCACATATATGCTATTGTATATTTATATGAATGTAACAGTAACCATCTACTGAATACTAGAATTCGCTGTGCACCAAATATTAGGCTAAGTATTCATGCTTGATAATTTAATTTAATCCTCATATAAGAGGTAGGTATTGATAATCCCCATTTTGCAAAAGACATAGTCAAGGCTTAGGGAGGTAAAGTAACATAGCCAGGGTCATAATACAATCGTAAGCTGCAGAGTGGTATCAGCTCTGAGTACAGGGCCTGAGATCTCCACAACTGTGCTTTACAGCTTTGCAAAAAATGTATTCATATGTGTAAGATGATGTAATATGACTGTTGAAAGAAGTTATCTGTGTTGTTTAGGATTATGGGCAAATTACACTTTCTATTTTCCGTATTTTAAAAATGAATTATTCACTAAATTTGTCAAGATCCAGAAAAAAATTGGGGATTTTGATTACGATTGCACTTAACTTATGGAATACTGTGGGTAGAATTACTATTGGTAATTCAAAATTGGTGATATTCAGAATTCATATCTAGGAGAATGGCAAATCTTTCCATATATATTCAAATGTTTCCATATATATCCAAGTTATTTCTGCCCTGTTTTTAAATTAAGTGTGATGGGTTTTAAATAGTTTTAAATGCATAGATCTCACATTTTTTGTTAACTTTAATCCTAGGTATTTCATAGCTTTCGTTGCTACTTTAAAATGGATTCTCCGTTCTCCCTCTTTTGTAAGTGGATATTTCCTTTCTATGTCAAGGTTACTGATTCTTGGGTGTTAATTTTCTCCTTGGCCACTGTATTGAACCATTTTTTAAAAAGTTGAGGTGAAATTCATATAGCATAAAATGAACCATTTTAAAGAAAAAGTTCAGTGTGAATTTAGTACATTCACAATGCTGTGCAACCACCATCTCTGTCTAGTTCCCCAACATTTCATCATCCCCAAATAAAACCCCATCTTTATTAAGTTCCTATTCCCCATGAACCATCTTATTCTTTTGAGTTGAATTTTTAGAAATCGGGCTGTGAAACCGAGGGTCATCCCTGAGGCACGTGGCGTGGCGCCAGTGGAATTGGCTGTGACCCACCGTGCTGATATGAGGCAGGATGTGCACCTCTCTGTCTCCTAAATTGTGGGAAATCCCACGAATGTGCGATTTTTCCATTACAGAGCCTTATTCAGATTCCAACCTCCCTTCCCACTTGCAAGATAAAGCTGAGGCCTTGCCCGGCCAGCTTCCTGGGCTCCTGTTTCTTCTCCCTTGAGGACTAATTCCTCAAATCCTCTGGGGTTTGCATGGAAAGCCCTGGATATGTGTTTTGGTATGAGCCAGGTAGGGAAATGAAATGGGTCTCAGGTTTCTCCAAGTCTTAGACACATTCCTAACCCCATCCTCAGCCTGCTTGGAAATAAATAGTTAGAGAAATTCACACTGAAGTAACCCTCAGACCTCCTTTGGCCAGTCACAAGCCTGGGTCTTGCTGCCAAGGATAATCGGTGCTTCCGCACGGCTGGAGCCGAGCTACGTGCTGCTGGGGCTGGCCAAGAAGCCCCGGGGGCTCGGGGAAGGCAGAAAGGTGGGGGTGAGGGCAAACGAGCTCGAGCTCGGAGAGCCAGCTCGGTGTGCCACAGTGAATGCTCAAGGACCAGCATTTGCATAAGATCTGCATCTTATTTGTATAAGCTGAAATTTATTCTTAAATTTCCCACATTCTTTAAAAGACTTTATATTTAATGGCACAAATCATAGATGAAAACCTTCCTGATGTTTTTACTGATATCTTAAATCTGTTTTTTTTACCCCATTTTCTATTTGTCTATCAGTTTGCTATTTGTGTGTGTGTGTGTGTGTGTGTGTGTGTGTGTATGTGTATGCGTGTGTGTGAATGTGGGTGTGTATTGATCTGATGCCATGCTCTGTGCTAGGCACTGAAGGCATTAAGACAGTGCTGGTCTGGGCCTGGCCTTCTGTGAGCTCCCATTAGGCAGGACTAGACACCCAACTCCTTTGACTCCAAGCCCATGGCTACCTCTATACCATGTGGCTTCTTCATTCTCTTTCTTTAGGTGCAGCCATGGCTGAGGTTGTGGATTAGTTATGTCTAGCAGAGACCAGGTGTGGGTGAAGCAGGCTCACAGATGAAGAGCCAGCTCTCAGCGGATCGCTGTGCCAGGAAACATGTGACTTCTAGTGAGTGTGTGCTTACCCTGCACCCTCTGAGCCCCTGAGGCTTTGGTCGTCGGGGCTCCTGAGTATCTATGTTGGTGTCCACGTATACCGTGGATTTGGACCTGGGCCCCCCTGGGTGGGGTGGGAGACCGATCCTAGAAGACATTCTAGATTATGCCTCGACTGGCTCAGTGTTCCTTGTCACCCCCTCCCTGAACAACCTCGCATTCCACACTCAGGCTTCCTCTAGCTTCAGGTCTCACAGTTCCCACCTTCTCTCTCTATCCCTTCACTTGCTCTCTTTTTCAATTGTGTACTTTCTTTATTGACCATTTAAATGGAAATTTCTGAAAGATTTAATGTGCTAATTAAACTAAGTATTTAACAATTTGCCACAGTTCTTACTGCACTGTGGAAATAAATATCAACAGCAAAACTTTTGGTTAGAAAATAGAGCCAATCAAGATTTAAAGTTGGATCAAGCAGCAGGAAGCTGCCATACAGGCAAAATGTTCCACGAAGGTGAGGACTGGAGCCCAGGGCCCAGGTCATGAGATCTGTTATATGTGGCACCTCTTCTTCACATGTCACATCTGTACTTACATGTAGGTCAACAGAAAAATTCTGGGAACACCTTTGACCATGATATTATCTGGAATAGATTAATCATTACCTCATATTATAGAAGTGTGGTATCAGAGATCTTGGTAGATCAACACTCTCCCCCACCCCGTACTTTGTCTCTCTTTTTGAAATGTTTTAAATGGAAAAATTACAACATAGAAAAGTAGAAAAATAGTTTGCTAAACTTGATGTACCCATCACTCAACTTCACCAACCATTAATCCAGCTTTGTCTCATTTATACCTCATCTATTCTCCCTACCCACTTATTTTCACATCCAAGTCATTATATAATTTCATCTGTAAATATTTATTATGTAACTCTAAAAGTTAAGGACTCTTAAAAATAACCCAATACCATTTTCACATCTAAAGAAATTAACAACCCTTTAATTATCATCAATTGTCAGTCAACACATATTCCTGATTGTCTTATAGTTTTTCCAAGTTTGTTTGGATCAGGATTCAGAAAGGCCCATAGATTGCAATTGTTGATATGGCTGTTATGTCTCTATTAATCTGTAAGTTCCTCCTACATCTGTATTGTTTTTCTCGTAATTTTGTTATTGCTGTTGCTGAAGAAACTAGTTCTTTGCCCTTTAAGTTCATACTTTTTGCTGTTTCATAATTGTGGTGTTAACATGTTCCTCTGTCCCCTGTGTTTCTTACAAGTTGGATCTTGGAAGTTGGATTTGAAGTTAGGTCCATTTCAGAGATATTTGTTTGTTTCTCTTCTGGTTTTTTGTTTCGCAAGACTACCTTATAGGTGGTAGTGTATATCCCCATGGGGAGGTAGATAATGTCTGCTTGTTTCTTTTTTAATGATATTGTCAGCCATTGATAATGATTGCTTAATAGATTCATTCATTCAATAAAATTTGCAAAAATGATTATATTCTATCAATCTTTCTTTGTTGTTTAGCTAGAGAAATCTTATAAAAAGAACTGCTCTTAGTCAACTAATTGGTTACCTCAGGTACAAATGTCATAGAAAAGATAGGACAAACCTTACTCTTTCCACTTACCAGTTTTTGAAGATAATAAATTGGTTCCCTAGCATCTTTCAAAGGTCACCAATAATTTCTGTAGTATCATTATGAGCTCATGGATTAAATATACAGATGCTCCTTGACTTACAATGGAGTTACATCTTTTTTTTTTTTTTTTGTCTTTTTCGTGACGGGTACTCAGCCAGTGAGTGCACCGGCCATTCCCATAATAGGATCCGAACCCTCGGCGGGCCGCGCTCCCAGCGCCGCACTCTCCCGAGTGCGCCACGGAGAGCGCGGCTGGAGTTACATCTTGAAAAACCCATAGTAACTTGCAAATATCGTAAGCCAAAAATGCATTTAATACTCCAAACTTACCAAACATCATAGCTTAGCTTACCTTAATACCGTCAACCTGCTCAGAACACTTACATTCGCCTTACATTTGCCGTTGAGCAAAATCATCTAACACAAAGCCTATTTATAATAAAGTGTTGAATATCCCATGTAATTTATTGAACTCTGTACTGAAAGGGAAAAACAGAATGGTTGTACGGATACTTGAAGTGAGGTTTCTACTGAATGCCTGTTGCTTTCACAGCATTCACTGTAAAGTCGAAAAATCTTAAGTTGAACCATTCTAAGTCAGGGACCATCCGTACGTAATGTATTTCAATCCTACAGTTACTATCTTTATCAATGGTCCAACTGTCCCATCTTTGCCAGTGAGTACTCAGATTGGCTCCTGAGTCTTTTTGACACAATCTTAGTAGTCTTTGATTGTTTCCTTGCTCTCTTGTGCCATAAGATATTTCAGATTTACTTTTTACATTTTCTGCTTCAGAACTGGAATCAGCTATTTCTTGAGTTCTGACTCCTTTCATGGGAATTATATTTAAAGACCATAATCTGTGTGCTTGGGTCCTCATTACTATTGAGTTGGTTATTATTGCTAGGACTTTTGAGTGAATAGAGCTAGAAAAGATATGTATATGTCTGTATTTATGATAAAATTAATCATGAGTTTATACCGATACTTCTATAGATTTTTTTTTTTTTTTTTATGGTTGGCCAGTATAGGGATATGAACCCATGACCTCGGTGTTATAAGGCTGCACTCTAACCAACTGAGCTAGCCAGCCAGCCCTGTAGCTTTTTTTAATACAGCCTCATCAACATTACATCAGTATCACCTTTGACCACACCTCAAATTTTGGTTTTTAACGTCACCTTTATTTGGTTTATTCCACACTACATTCACACCAACCTTAGAATGTGAAAACCAACACACACACCAACATTACCATTTATTATAAATTTGGCTGTTGTAGGGGTTTTTTTTTTTTGGTCTTTAGGATATATCCCACTAGGGATGTACAAATTTTTTTATTATTGTTTGGAATGGTTCTTGCCTGTGTGGTTATGCTATCAACTAATATGTAGTTGGCTTCACCTGTTACATTTTTCTTTTGATTTCTAGGTATTACTTTATATTTTTGTTTTATAATTACATAAATAAATTGCATCATTCCACAGTCAAATATTATAAACAAAGGTATAGTCAAAGGAGTCTGTCTTATATCCCTGTATTCTCAACCCCATTTCCTCCATCCCTCATAGGCAATCATTTAAAAAAGTGTTATGGTTTATCCTTTTGTTTAAAAAAATATACAAATATACGTATTTATTGTTCACTCTTTTTGAAAACATGGTAGCATATTATGTGTATTTTCTTCCAATTCTCTTTTTTCTCCCTTAATGCCATATCCTAGAGATCACTACATAATATTATGTAGACATCTTTTAAATTTATTTTTATAGCTGTATCGTATTGCATTGTATGGATATATCATAGTTTATTCAAGCAGTCCCTCCTCCCCTCGTCTTTTGTTTTGTTATTATGAATAGTTTCGCAAAGAATAGACTTGGATGCTGTTACTGCCGCCCTGGGGCCCTGCTGGGGTCCTGAGGCACAAAGCTGGGGGAAGCCCACCCCAACTGCAACCAGGTAAGGAGCACACCAAAAACACCATTTCACCAGCAGAGACCAAAAAAAAAAAAAAAAAAGAAGAAGCTCTCTCCACAAAGCACACCCCACAGTAACAGAAGAAGCATTTGCTATATGGTAATAGTGGGGGACCTGAACACACCTCTCTCTGTACTGGACACATCATATAGGCAACAAATCAACAGAGAAACAGTTAATCTATCAGAAGGAGAGAACATATCTAAGTTTATTAGAGGCAAGAGGGGGAGGAGAGAGGGGAGAGATTGGATGAGGCGCATAAAGAATAAGTATGACTCGTAATAATGGATATGCTAAAAAAAAAAAGAATAGACTTGTAGATATGTCTTCCATATTTTTGCCAGCTTATCCTTAAGATAGATTTCTAGAAGTGGTATTATTGGGTAAAATGTTAAATGTATATGTAATTTTATTAAATATTGCCAAATTTCCTTCTATAGGGGTTATGCCAGTTTTCACTCCCAGTAACACTGGATGGGAGTGCCCATTTTCCTGTAACCTCATCAACAGAGTAGATTGTTGTGGCAGAGTGCAATACTCAAAGGTGGCTGCAACAATATCCCTCATCCCTGGGCTGTTCTAGAACTAACTCCTTCATGAAGAGGTGAAGTCTAAGTTTCTTTCCCTTGAAAATGGGTGGGCCTTCTAACTACCTTGACCAATAAAGTATGGTGGAAGTGATGCGATATGACTTCTGAGGCTGGTTCATAAGAATGCCATGAACTTCTGCCTTGTTCTCTTGGGATGTTCCTCTTGGAACACAGTTACCATGCTGTGAGGAAGCCCAAGCAGCCACGGAAAGGCCCAGATGGAGAGGAATCAAGGCCTCTAAGCCAGCAGCTAGCACCAGTTTGTCAGCCATGTGAGTGAGCTGTCTTAAAGTGGATTCTTCATTCCCCAGTGCAGGAGCCACAGCTGAGGCTGCATGGAATAGAGAAGAGGCATCACTGCTGAATCCCGCCAAGTAAATGCCACTTTAAGCCACTGAGTTTTGGTATTGTTTGTTACACAGCAACAGATAACTGATGTAGATGTTAAACATTGGATTCTTCCCATGCTGACAGGTGAGAAATGATATCTCTGTATAGTTTCAGCTTACATTTCTCTCATTATAAGCAAGGTTGTTCATAGTTTTAAATGATTAAGAGTCATTTGCATTTCTTTTTATACTCCATTCATATCTATCTAGCTCAATTTTCCATAGAGTTGTTGATCATTTTTTCTCTATTTATAGATCTTTATGTTTAAGAGATTTTAACCCTATGTGATATAAATTAGAAATATTTTTCTCAGTTTGTTTGTGTTTTTACTTTGCTTATGGTTCTTTTTGTCATGCAGAACTTTTCACTTTTTATGTAATTATAGTAAACTTTCCCCTTATTCTGATTTTGAGTCATAAGAAAGTTTATCCTACTCCCAGATCACAGAAGAATCCATATTTTTACTAGTATTTTTATAGGGTCACTTTTTTGACATTTAAATCTCTGATCTTTTTGGAATTTATCCTGGTTTATGTTGTAAGGAATGGTTCCAATTTTATCTTTTCCTAAATGGATATCTAGGATATCTCTATCTCTATATATTTATATCAAAGAAGCATCCATTGACTCCTACTGAGTGTTTTTTAAATGAGTGGGCATTGAATATTAGCAAATATTTTTTCCTGGAATATGAAGATGATCATATGATTTTTCTTTAGGAATTTCTCTCTATTGGAAGAATGGTTTTTACTAGTGTATTTCCTAATATTGAGTTGCCCTTGTATTTATGAACTGAACTCCACTTGGTCATGAGGTATTGTTTTTTGTATGTGCTATTGGATTCTGTTTGCTATTCTGTTAAAGATTTTTGAATCAATACTCATAAGTGAGACTGATTTTTTTTTTTGTGCAGTCTTTGTCAAATTTGGTATCAGTATTACACTCACTTTATAAAACAAAATTAGATGTTTTTTTTCTTTTTCTATGCTCTGGCATAGTTTAAATTGCATAAGAAGTATCTGATATTTACAGGTTTGGTAAGTTTCTCAGTGAAACCATGTGGGCCTGGTGCTTATTTTGTATGTGGAAGATCTTTTTAACTATTTTCTCTATTTCTTCCATTGCAATTCATCTGCTTAGACTTCCTATTTTTTTTAAAAAATGATTACTGTCAATTATGTGAAGTTGTATTTTTCTTACAAATATCTATTTTATTTAGGTTTTCAAATTTATTTGCTTAGGGTTGTGCAAGGCAGTTCCATTTTTTGAGGAAAATTTTTGTTTTCTTAGTTATTTTTCCTTGTTTCTAAGTTTGAACATTTGTGCTTTCTTTTCCTCTCCTTTTTTTCTTGATTAGGTTACCTAGATTTTTTGTTTTGTTTTTGGTTTTTAAAAAAAGAATCAGCTTTTTATATTTATTTATTAGTTCTGCTGTTTTTCTGTCTTCTAACTAATTAATTTCTGTTTTTATCCTCATTGATTTATTTTTTCTGATTACTTTTGTTTACTTTGTTAATTTTTTCCACATTTTTGAGTTAGTGCTCAATTCATTTATTTTGATTTGCATTGATGTAAGTATTTAATGCTATAAATTTCCCAGTAACTGCTTTTTTTGTATACCACAGAATCTGATATAGCATGTTTTCTCATACTTTCAAGAAATTCTGCAATTTCATTTGATATTTTCCCATTTGATTCAAGAATTGTTTAATAGTGTGATTTTTAGTTTCTAGTAGAAGAACCTTTTGGTTTTTAATTTTATTACTAATTTTTAGTTTTTTAGATTGTAGAGAGAAAATGTTTTTGTTTTTATCTCTGCTTTGGGGGATTTGTTGAGGTTTTTTTTTTTTTTGGTGTGCAAAGGTATAGTCAATTTTGGTGACTGTTTCAAGTGCACTTAAAAAGAAACTGTAGTTTCAGTTAGACAGGATAAATAAGTTTTTGAGATCTATTGCACAGCATGGTGACTACAGTTAATAATAGTGTAATGTATATTTCCTAATTGCTAAGAGAGTAGAGTTTAAATATTTGCACCATGAAGAAAAAAGATAAGTATGTGAGGTGATGGATATGTTAATTAGCTTGATTTAATCATTTCATAATGTGTATATATATATATCAAAATATCACATTGTGTCCCATAAATATATACAATTATTATTTGTTAATTAAAAATAAAATTAGAAAAAGAAGAAAAAAGAAAAGAAAAGAAGCCATATTCTATTATTGGGGATCAGAATTTGATACATATTAATAAGACCCACCTATTATGTTGCTTAGGTCTTAATGTGTCCTGAATTAGGAGAGAGATATATTAAGTTCTTCTATTATTGGTGTCTTTCTTTTCACTGTTCCTTGCAAATGCTGTAGTTTCTCCTTTATAAAAGTGATTGCTATATGTTAGGTTTATATTTTCATGATGAATTATAGACCTTACCGCTGTAAAATGTCCTTCATCTCTTTCAATGCTTTCTTTTTTTTTTTGGTCTAAGTTTTATCTTATTTAGATAGCAAGACTGTGACTCCTATTGTTGTTTTTTGCCTTTGCATATACCCCATATATCTTTGTTCATTTAAAAGTTGTTAAACTATTCGAATCTCTTTGTTTTAGGTGTGTCTTTTGTATATAGCATAGGTTTTCATTTTGCATTGTTAGCGAATCTAAGTCTTTTTCTTTTCATGAGTGAGTTAAACAGATTCACACTATTTACATGATCAATATGTTTGGCAGTTCTGTCATATTATTATGATATATGTGCTGTGATCTGAATGTTTGTCCCCTCCAAAGCTCACATGGAAGCTTGATCCCCTGTGTGGCAGTGTTGAAAGGTGGGGCCTTTGGAGGTGATTGGATCATGAGGGTTATGTCCCCATAAATGGATTAATGGATCCATGGATTAATGGATTAATGATTTAATGGATAAGTGGTTTATTATGGGAGTGAAACTTGTGGATTTATAAGGACAGGAAGAAGCATGTTAACAGGCTCTTGATCAGCCTCTCATCATATGATACCCTGCATTATCATGGGACTCTGTAGAGAGTCTCCACCAAGAAGAGAGCTCTCACTAGATGTGCCCCCTGGACCTTGAACTTCCCAGCCTCCAAAACTGTAAGAAATAAATTCTGTTTATTTATGAATTACCCAGTTTCAGGTATTCTGTTATAAGCAATAGAAAACTGACTAATGCAATGTATCATATGTCTCATATCTTTCATATATCTTTCACTATGTGGACTTTTAAATTTTCTATTTATTTTGATATATCTTTTGGTATGAGGAATGTTTTAATTTTTGTGGTAATGGTTATCTTTATATTTATACGTTTATATAATTCCTCTAGTCTCTTTTCTCTCTCTCTTTTTTTTGGAGGTGACCTGTTGTCATTGATGCCATAATATGAACAATATTAAAATAAGGTAGTAACCTCTTCTCCCTGTCCCCTCCTTTTCCACCAGCATTTGAAGTCATATTCTCTTTCTCCCAGATAATACTTATAAGGCAATCAGCAAGCATATTCTACTTTTAGTATACACAATTCATTCTTCTTCCATTTTGTGATAGTTGTATTTACATGGTCAGAACATATAACCATCACATGCTAGCCTGTCTCATTAATTACCATCATTTGGTCTTAATTTCACAGGTAAATGTATATTTAACATATGGCCGGTGCTTATATAGATATCTTTCCAGTCATTTTTTGTTTTCTGAAACTAACTTTCTAGGAGATTCCTCAAGAAGGGGACATGGCAAACAAATTCCTGTGCTCTTGCATGTTATTAAAAGTTTGCTGTGGCCTTTATACTTGAAGGTCAATTTGGCTGGATATAAAATCCATAGTGCATATTTTCTTTTCTTGAGTATCTTAACATGTCATTACATTGTGTTTTGGCATAAAGCATTGCTGTGGAAAGGATTGATGACAGTCTAATTTTCTTTCCCATATTTTGTCTTTTATCTTGGATATTCAAATGATCTTTTTCTGCAACTATTTTCTTTAAGTGGATTGAGTATTTTTGCAGAGAGGGTTGAATCAAGAGAGCTTTATTAGCTTCTTGGCTCTAGAACTCCCTCTTCTGTTGTTTTTGCAAAATGGTTAAAATATATGGTCTGGTATTTTTTGAAATCTGTTTCCTCTGCTATTCTTTGCTACTTTTATCTGACACTTTCTGCCCTTTATGCCTATTTTCAGTCATACTCCATTTGGATACTATTTCCGGCACTTTCTCTTCAGTGTGGGGCTTTTTCTGGAAAGGAGCATATGCTTGTCAGTTTGGAGAGTTTGTAGGATCCAGACTGTTCCAGCATCATCAGTTATTACTGTGTTGTGGTCCCCTTGCCCTGAAACACGAATTGGACCCTGCAGAGGCCCCTCTCTATTTCAGCTATTCTTCTTAGATTGGCTCACTGCATTTCCAGTGAATATCAGGGTTCCCCTGTTCTCAGGACCTTCCTTCTGCTTCCGCTCAAATAGACGCCAATACCATGCAAGTCTTGTGTTGTTGAAGGATTGTCCCCATGTATGTGGACTTAGTAGTTTGTGGCAATACTTTGTCACCTAAGATTATTGTAGATATTGTCTGTGGGCCTTTGGTTTTGCTATTCTGGTTGCTCCATCGGTGTTTGGGGAAGATTATGGGAGATTAAAAAACTGTGTTGTTGCCACCATTTTTTCAGAATCCACTGTCTTGCCCTCACTCTATTATAAATTTTATTTTTAAAGACAGTTTGAGATTTAAAGAAAAACTGCAAAGATAGTGCTGAGAGTTCCATATATTTTGCACCTAGGTTTCTCTGTTATTAACACTTTATATTAGTATGGTACATTTATTAGAATTAATAAACTGATATTAACACATTATTATGAACTAAAGTCCATATTTTATTCAGATTTCCTTAGTTTTTACCTAATGTCTTTTTCTGTTCCAGGATCCCATCCAGGATACTACATTACAGTTAGTCATTGTGTCTCCTTAGGCTCCTCTTGGCTGATGGTCTCTCAGACTTTCCTTTTTCGTGACCTTGACAGTTTTGATGAGCACTAGCCAGGTATTTTGTAGGATCTTCCTCAATTGGGAGTTGTCTGATGTTTTTCTCATGGTTAGACTGGGGCTGTGGCTTTTAGGGAAGAACACCACAGAGGTTAAGTGCCATTCCATTGCATTAAATCAAGGGTACATCCCGTCAACATGAATTATGACTACTGATGTGGGCCTTGATCACCTGGCTGAAGTGGTGTTTGTCAGGTTTCTCACTGTAAAGTTACTTTTTCTTCTTCTTCCTATACTGTCCTCCTGGAAGGACGTCACTATGCGGAGCCCACACTGAAAGAGTGAGAAGTTATGCTCCACTGCCTTGAGAGTGGAGTATCTACATAAATTATTTGATGTTCTTCTGCATGGGAGATTTATCTCTTCTCTCCCATTTATATTATTTATTCCATTATTTATTTATATCAGTATGGAGTCCTGGATATTTATTATACTTTGGATTATAATCCAATACTACTTTGTTTTGTTGTTCAAGTTTCAGCTTGGGGCATTGGGAGCTCTTTCAGCTGGTTCCTGTGTTTCTTTGATAAACATCCATGTGTGTGCGCGTGTGCGTGTGTGTGTGCACATATGTGTGTGTGTATGTGCATGCACGCGTGCACTTCCTTAACTTCTGGCACTATAAGGTGCTCCAGGCTCATCATTTCCTGAGTCGTAGAGTCCATCATTGGAAATCAAGAGCTGGGTGCTGGATGAGATGTGCTCTCCCTCTCTTTCTGCCAGTGCTGTCATGTCTATTTCTGGGGCTCCCCATCCTTTCAGGGTACCACTTTTCCCTGCTTCGCTTCCTGCCTGGATCCCACAGCTGAGCATTTCCATTACACTCTCATCAGTCACTCTCGACCCTGCCAGTGCACTGTCCTGCCAATTCACAATCTTGGACCACTGTGACTTTGGTCCTGCCCCGAGGTTGTCAGGTGCTGAGAGGT
Organism: Cynocephalus volans; assembly: GCF_027409185.1. Lineage (NCBI taxonomy): Eukaryota > Metazoa > Chordata > Mammalia > Dermoptera > Cynocephalidae > Cynocephalus > Cynocephalus volans. Next base: position 151,281,846 of record NC_084462.1, read on the forward strand.
CTGCTGAGCTCTCAGTGTGGCTGGCAAACTTACCATTCTCCATGATGGCTGTCCTGTGTCACTGCCTTGGGCTCAGTCCTACCTCCTGCACTCTTAGCAAGGGCCACAGCCTCCTTCTTCACCAAGAAAATGAACACTAATGGGGGCTCAGTCCCTAAATTTCTCTCCCCCCAATTCCAAGCTTAGCTGACTCTTATGCTCACCTACCCATCTTCTGTTCTTCCTTCCTTCCAGTCTTGCTTCTCTCTCATCTCAGAGAAAATGTTTTTCTCTGCCTTTCCTCCAGGCCAATCTCTCTGTTAGCTCAAATCACCAGAGGAGGTTTCCCTTTCCTCTAATTTTGTCTAGGATTTTGCTCCACCAATGATCTAATTTTGTGTGTCCTCAAATGCTCCTCTGGCACTGCTTCCTTCTCTGTCTTTGAACATGGACGAGTCTTTCTCATCCCGCACAGCTCCAGCTCTGTACCTGACCACAGCTCTTCGCTGTTCCCCACTCCTCCCTTCACCTTCCCTCCTGCATCACACTCTTGCAGAAAGCCAACTCGAACAGCTGTATTTGCTGCTGCCCCTCCCTCCTTTGTACCCACAAACTTGTTTCTGCCTCCTCTGCCACTTTTCCAAAACTCTTCACTTACGGAATCACCGCATCCAATGGTGTCTTCTCCACTATGGTTCCATTCGGCCCATCTTAGGACACACTGTCCCTTTTGTCCTCTCCTTCCCTTCGGCGTTTCCCCTCCTCTGGCTTCTGGGATGGTGCCCTTCTGTGCTGGCTCTACTCCTTCCTCTCTCCTGCTGCATCTTGGCCCCTCCATTGGCTCCTCTGTCTGGGGCTCTCCCTGAACCACAGTACAGTGGGGCTTTGTCCTCAGCCCTGTACTGCCCACCCCTTTACTTCCTACCTGGGGGAGATAATCTGCTTTAAAGACTCAGCAAGCACCCATCAGTGGTCCTCATCCCTGGGGGGCTTCCAAAAAACACTGACTTCCGGGTCACTCCTTGTACCCATTAAATCAGATCCTCCACATTTGCAATCTAGGTATCTCTGTTTACCAAAGCTCCACGGAGGCTCTGGTCAGCAGTTAGGATGGAGACCTCCGACCTCCGCGTTAGTCATTCCCTGGAGGGTCTCTCCACTCAGGTCTCTCTACGGAGCTTCATGTGCATATTTCTGTTGATTTCCTGGAAGCCGCAGGAACCTCAGATCGACAGGTCTGAATCAGAAATCATCCCTACCCCTATTCCTCAGCTTTGCTGCAAGCCGTGCCCTTCTCTAATCCCCTCTCTAAGGCTATCCCCATCTGCCCATGGAGGCCATGGTACACTCACCCTCAGCTTTGACTTCCCCTTGTCCCCACTCCCACATCCAGTTGGTGACTGTGCCCTGCTGGTTCCAACATGTTTCTCCTCCTTCCCATCCTCCCTGCCACTGCTTTAGTTCAGATCCTTGTCATCTGGCACCTGACTGTAGCATTAGCTTCCTAATTATTCTGTTTGCTTCCAGTTTCTCCTACTCCTTTAACTCAACCTTCCCTAATTTTCTTTCTAGAAGGAAAATCTAATCGTCTCCTTCCACTGTGAAAATCCTAGGATGGGCATTCAACACCTGACTGTGCTTTTCCAAGGGGGTTCTTCAGCCCCATGCGTCAGAGTCACGCAGGGTGCTTGTTAAAATGCAGATTCCGGGGATAACCCTAACTTGTGAAATCAGAACCATGGGAATCTGCATCTTGAATATATTCCCCAGTAGGTCCTGATGCACAGTGGTGTTTGTGAACCCGGCTCCAGGATAGAGTCCAAGCCCTGTAGCTGGCACATAAAACCTTTCTACCCCTGAGTCCTCCATTTGGACACCTGGATGTCCATGGATCTCCATGGTCATCAGATTATCAAACCAATGCCACCTGACAAAGATGGAGTCTAGTCATCCTGGGCTGCTTCCTTTCCCCCCCAAATGCCTTGCCCTTTGCTGCCTCTGTTTCCTTGATTGTTCTAGCTCCTCTGCCCAACTCAGAGAAACAAAGACTCAGGGTGAACTTAAGATCCCAGAGTTAGGAAGTGGCAGAGCCAGGCATCGAATTTAGGTCTGTCTTACCTCGGAGCCTGTCTTGACCACCCTGCCATGCTGGTTCTAGGGGCCAATTGATTAATTTAGCAAAGGCCCCACATCACCCTCCATTTGGTTCCGGCACTGTCCCCTCCCTCCAGAGCTCCTCTCATCCAGGGGTCATGCATTCCCTTTTATCCTCACTTTAAATGGAAGACATCTATTCTTCCTCCCTGTCCAGAGGCCAGGCCATTTCCCCTTCGCCCACCTCCCCCCATCAGCTGCAGAGAGGCCCTGTGATGAATGGGAAAGGAAAGCGGAAGGGGAGGGAGCGGGCCGGGAGGAGAAGGCAGAAGCAAGGCAGAGTGGGGTGGAGTGTGAGCAGAGTGCCGGAGCCACAAACCTTAATTTAATCACAGGGCCCCATGCTCAATTGAACAGACACAAGGGCTCAGAATGGGGTCCCTGTGTGGCGGAGGGGCAATCAGCCCGCTGCAGTTCCTGGGAAAGCATTAATTGCGGATGACAATGTGTAAACAGCGGGGATGAATGGAGTGTGCAGGTGTGAGCGGCTGGGGCCAGCCTGGGCTGTTTTCACATGAGCGGTGGTTCCTCCACTGCTGACCTGCTCCCCAGAACTTGGGTTGTGGCAGCAGTTGGGAAACCATTGAGGGTGTTGGAGCTTGGCATAGAGCAAGTGGCTGAGAGCAAAGTGGAAGAGGGGGAGGGGCTGGGAGGGCAGAAGCCTGGGGGATGAGTTGTGGGGTGCATGTGTGCACATGTTTGCATGTCTGTGTGTGTGCTTGCGCACTGCCTGCATCTGGCTTAGCCCCAAGCCAAGCCACTGGCTCTCTGGAAAGCAGAGCTGGATTTTTAATAACAACCATGGGTGTCAGGGCCTGTGCAGCACGGGGGCTGCGCTTGGGCCTGCCATCCACTTAGGCAAGGAAAGCCAGCTGGTAGGGAAGCTGGAGAAATTCCCAGAGGCCTTCCCTTCTCTCTCCCAGCAGAGCCCGGAGACGTGCTTGGGGAAGGCAAGGCAGTGCTGAGGTCCCTGGGCTGCTGAGCCATCCTGAACCAGCACGGAGACTCCCAGCCTGGTCAGGGTGGGAGAGAGGTCAGCGCAGGGTGGTGGTGGTTGTGAGGATTTGGAAGGTTGCTGACAGGCAGGTCCAGAAAAGCTTGTATACTCGAATATCTTTTATCTGCAGATCTCAAAGCTCCTTTCCAATGCTGTCTTCACAAAGCAAATGTAAAAACCAAGACACGGAGTGTGTAGGATGGGGGGGAGTTCTCTGCTTGACCATAGCTGGCTTCTGGAATGACCCCCATAGAGCAAGAACCAGTAGATTTTGGCATATAACATCATGTAATAATAATAATAATGAAAATGATTATAGCTATGAGTGCTATTAATTGAGCTCTTACTATGTGCCAGGCACTCTGCTAAACAAGGTACTTTGTGAACCTCGGGGTCTGCTTCATGTGCAGCTTCCTATGTTTCTTTTGTTTTCTGAGTCCCATTGTGACTCCCTGGGGACAAAGCAATACCCCCCCATTTCTCTTCTGTCTCGTACAATCCCTAGAAGGAGCCGGGCCCTCAGGAATCCCAGGAGTTCAGGCTTTATCCCATATGCAGCGGGGGTCCATGGACTGTTTTAGGTAGTTGATTGTCACTGGGTTTCAGAAAGCTGAGGCTGGCCACAGTGTGATGGCTCGGAGAATGGAGGCCTGGCTGGGGGGCAGAGGGGTTTGAAGGGGTTGTCACCAACCAGGTGAGGAGTGAGGAGGAAGAGCACACTCAAGAGCAGGAGAGGAAATGAGCTCCCAGGACTGCAGGGCTAGTGGGCTACGGGGTCTGGTTTGCATGAATGGCCGGATGGTGGCAGTGGCTTCTGTGATCCTGGCAGGAAGGCAGACTGAGGAGCAGGGTCAGAGGAGAAGATGATGAGCTGGATTTGGAATGACTCTCTTTCTGATGGTTACTGTGAACTTGAGGTTGTCATAGTGAAGAACTGAGAGCCAAAAAAGAGTCCCAGGGGATTTCCTGAAAGAGGGTCAGAATGCTAGGTCCCTACATGTACTCTCAGTCAAGGGCCCTGGGCCAGGCTGAGTATCCTGGCAGGGAGTGCTCCTTCCAGGTAATGCCAAGATGATTCTGAACACTTGCTGGGGGCCCCGGCCCTGAGCTGGGGGCATGCAAACTGGTGACAGGCTTAGAAGAAGAACAAAGTCAAGTTGGTTCTAAAATATCTCATGCACAAGCCATGAAAAAACAAAACACAGATACAAATTGAACTCAATACCTTGAATCTGTGTTTTCTTCAGGTAGCCTGTTCAGTCTCTCCCCCTAGCTTGTTTTTCTTTTCTTTTTTAGAGACAGAGATTAACTATTGTTTTCCCCTGCAAGTTCCAGACACTTGAAATGAGGTCAAAAACATAAGTGACTCTCCAGTCAAAGGAAGGTCATTGGTAACCTGGGATTAAAAAACTGGAGTGAGAAGCCAGATATTGAATACTATCTGTATTTTGAGGTATTTTTAATTTTTGTATTATTTTCCTATTTTAGGGTTTTTTCCCTCATATTTATTGCACTTGACTTATTTTCATTTTTAATAATGGTTTCTAGTATAGTGGTTCTGGATTCAGAGCCTGAGATCAGACCCCAGCTCTATCACTTGTCAGCTATATGAGTTTGGGCAAATTTATTTAAGCTCTCTATACCTCAGTTTTTTCACCTACAAAATGGGGATAATAATACCCACAGCATGGCACTCTTGTGGCATCAGATGAGTTCGTGCTCATTCTTTGCATAGGAGAGTGTCTGGAGAGGAGTCAGCATAGCTAAATGTGACTATGACAACTGGGGTTTCCCAAGCTATCCTGCTTCAGTTTTAGGGCTCTTCTTGGGAGCCCTCTGGGTTTTCTGCTCCGTCAGTCCTTGTATAGGCTGTCAGATCACTTCCCGGGGCTCTCAAGATGAAGTCCTAAGAAGATGTCAGGATGGTCTAGCAATTCATTATTCCTGCTCTTTTACCTGAAATGCTTTAGTTCCGGGGCCAGACTTGAACAGTGGCTCCTCCAGTTGGCATTTCTTGAATCAGTTATAAAAATTGATAGAACATATGGAGTAGCTAACTATTTTGGCAAGTTGGGATATTAAAGAAAAGAATCATCATCATTATTTCATATAGGGACATTTCAGCACCAAAAATGTTGAAGGGGGCTTGGACATTGATTATTTTTGATCATCAAACATCCACTCATGTGCTTCAGGTAACAGGCCCCAGTTTCTGGTGTGTCCACCTCTCCCCCATAATCAGTCCCTGACTTAGAGCTGAAGCAGGTGACAGGTGTGAACCAATCAGGGCTTCTTGTTCCTTTGGCCCCAGCAATAGACTGAGCCTGTGGCTCAAGCAGAATCAATGAGTCACAAAGAGACTTCCTGGGATTCTGGGGAAGAAGCGCTGCTCCTGTCTGCTGAGCTGTAGCTAGAGAGGATAAAGTGGTGGCAGTGTGGCAGTGTGGCTGCCAGACTGTGATCATGCTGAGCCCCTGGCTTTTTTTAAAAATAAAAATCCTTTCTATTTTAGAATAGTTTTAGGTTTACAGAAAATTGTGCAAATATTAGAGAGTTCCTGTATACTTCATCCCCAGTTTCTCCTGTTATTAGTATCTTACATTAGTATTGTACATTTGTCACAGCGAATGAACTGATGCTGGTCCATTGTTATTAAACAAAGTCCATGTTTTATTTAGGTTTTCCTAGTTTTCCCCTAATGCCCTTTTTCTGTTCCAGGATCTCATCTAGGATACATTACATTTAGTCATCATGTTCCCTTAGGCTCCTCTTGGCTGTGACGATTTCTCAGACTTTGCTTGTTTTTGAAGACCTTGACCGTTGTTAGGAGTACTGCTCAGGTATTTTGTAGGATATCCCTTAATTGGAATTTGTCTGATATTTTTCTCATAATTATACTGGGGTTGTATGTTTTGTAAGTCAGCACAACTTAGTCACTGCTTGTATTGAACTTGATCACCTGGCTAAGGTGAAGTTCGTCAGGGTTCTCCACCATAAAGTTACTCTCTTTATCCCTCTTTCCATACTGTACTTTATGGAAGGAAGTCACTGTGTGCAGCCCGTGTGTAGTGGATTGAATTATGTCCCCCCCAAACTCACTGAAGCTTAATTGTGTCCCCCAAGTTTTATGTTTTAGAAACTTAGCCCCCACTGTGACTGTTAAGAGGGTGGGAAATCCTATTACGGCAATTGAAAGGTGGAGCCTTAAATAGGTGATTGGATTGTAGGACTGTGCCATAGTGAATGGATTAAAAATGTGGTCAGGGGTGTGGTTCTGAGGGCTTTAAAAGAAGAGGAGAGTCTGTCTTTCTAGCTTTCTCTCTGCTTTCTACTCTATGCTTCCACCGTCTTGCAATGTGAGACCCCTGGGTCACTCTCGCCACCTCCAGATGGACTTTGGACTTCCCAGCCTCAGAAACTATAAGCAATAAATTTCGTTTTTCTTTATAAATCACCCAGTTCAGTGTACCTTGTTATAAGCAACAAAAACGGACTAATATACCATGTTCCTTCCTCTTGAGGGTGCAGCATCTACATGAATTATTTGGAATTCTTCTGAAAGGTAGACTTGTCTTTTCTCCCCCATGTACTTATTCATTCATTTGTTAATATAAGTATGAACCCCTGGATATTTATTTTATACTTTGGGTTATTATCTAAAACTACTTTATTTTGTTCCTTAAATGATTTCAGCCTTGAGCATTGTGAGATCTTTCAGTTTGCTACTGTGTTCCTGTGACTCACCCCTACCATTGTGGTCATCTGGATTTTTCAGCTGACATGAGCTATCAATTCCTTTCTAGTCTATGTCAGTTTAGGTCCCAGGTTCTGTCACTTGTACCTAAAAGATTCTGAAAAGAAGAGTGAGTGTTTAGGTTGCATTACCTGTTGAAAATTTTACATGCTGCCCACATTTTTCTTATGTCAATGCAGTTGAATGACAGTTTTACACTGGAAAGCACAGATCCTCCCTCGGACTCTGGCGACCAGTCCCCTTCGCTGCGCACTGTAATAATATCAGGAGGCTTGGGAGATTTGGGTTGTGTGTGGTTCCAGTTCCAGCCTTGTGATCTTAGGCAAGTCATTTAACTCCTGAGCTATAAAAAGAGGGCAGAGATGGGAGAAGTGAGGTGACATCATTTCATGTGATGGAATCCAGAGGCCAAGACTATGCCTCTTATCTGCTGAACCTGTTACTGGGGAGTGTAATGAAGCCCCAAATTATGGTTGTCAGATAAAATATAGGACACCCAGTTAACTCTGAATTTCAGATAAGTAACAAAGAATTTTAAGTATGTCTCAAATATTGCATGGGGGTATACTTATACTAAAAAAATTATTTGTTGTTTATCTGAAATTCAAAGTTAACCAGGTGATCTGCCAAATCTGGCAACACTATCCCAAACACTGTCCCAATTTTAGGCTCCTCAGGGTGTACAGTCCAGGGAGTGTGACTCTGCAAATTCAGCTTCAATGATAAAGGAACCTGGGTCATTTGGCATCCTGTGAAGAGTAGGACATTGTGGTCAGACTCTCGTGAGGTCAATTCTCTGCCCCACCTCTTTGAGCAAATTGCATAACCATTCTGAACTCAGTTTCCACATTTTGTTGTGCAATGGGTTGATAATTCACAGATGCCATTATAACACTTTGCAGGGTCTGACATCTAGTGGGGACTCAGTCAATGGTGGCTGCTATTGATGTTACTTTTATCTGGACAAATGAGCACAAAGTCGTGACAGGGCAAGAGAGGAGATTGAAGGTCATGGCAAGACAACCCCTTCGTTCCCACCTAATCCTCTTCTCTGAGCCAGCAAGAATGCCAAATCCCAGAAACAGGGGCTGGGGGTGTGGATTGGGCAGGGAGGGCTCTGTGAGGATCTCTCTGGGGCCTGGGCTCTTTGCCAGAGCTCAGCAATTTCATCTGGGGTCCTGCTTTCTGAGGGCTTAGGATCCTTCAGGTGGAGCTGGACCTGAGATTGAAGGGAGGAGCCTGTGTTGAGAAAGGTTTGGAAGGGGCTAGTCCCCAGGAGATGAAAGAGAAAACTAGTTCCTGGGGGAGGCTGACCTCACTCTTTGCAAGCGGGGCAGGTAGGTACATGATAACAATAGCTAAATTTATTGAGCAGTTAGTATGTGCCAGGAACAGTTTTATGTACTTTTAATGTATTATTTCATTTAACCCTCACAATTCTCCATTTTATAGGTGGGGAAACTGAGACACAGAGGGAGTAGGAAATTTGCCCAAGGTCACACCGTTAGAAAACGGGTCAGGTAGCTGTGTCCTAGTCACATGCTCAGTGTCCTGTGCATCTTGTTTCATTTAGTTCTTACAACAGCCCTCTGAGGTCGATATAATTGGATCTTCATTTACTGAGGTTTATACAGTTTGCCCAAGGCCATAATTTACAAGTGCCTTGATTCAAATGTGAATTTCCAACTTGCAGGTGCCTGGAGGTGTCAGGCAGGGGAGGAGGAGGCCAGTGATGACCTTTCCCCTCATGCCAGCCCTAGGAAGAGGTGGAAGTGCCTGCCTTATGCCTTTGATTTATAATGGGGCAGGGGTTTAGACCCAGCTGTCAACTTGGGAAGCCACTTGAGGATTGTTTTAAAAAATGGCTTTGTAATTTATAGCAGCAGGGAAAAAAGCAACCACCACCACCCAAGCAAACAGGAAAACTACCTAAATGCCCACCAATGGGGTAACCAGTGAAATTAATTATGGTATAAGTCCATGATGGTGTATTTTGCAGCCGTTTAAAAATATCACATTTTCAAAGACTATCAACATAGGAAAATGCCACCAATTATAAGTAAAAGGAGATAAAACTGTATATGCATGATCCCAATTAAATAATAATAACTTTGTATATGACTTCTTATACACAGAAAAAGACTAGAAGAAAATATACTCGGGAAAGTTGATGGTGGTTCTCTCCAGGTTGTGAAATTAAAGGCAATTTAAGTTTTCTTAATTATTCTTTAATGTATTTGCCACGTTTTACAAATCCGTTCATTGACTCACAGACCATTGGAGTCAAAAGGCATCAAGGTGCATCCAAGCATGGCATTTTAAACATGGGGAAACTGAGGCCCAAGGCCTGGGAACGTGATTCAGGCTGGCGGGGAAGCCAGGTGTGTTTTCCCAGCTGGCCCTGTCGGGTGCATGGGCGACGCCCACGCCTCCAACACGCGTGTGGGGAGCGCGTGCGGGACCGCGAGGCAACCTCCCCCAAGGGGCACCACTGGAGCAAAGCGGAGGGGAGAACGGAGGGACGGAGGGTGCGGCCGGGGCTGGGTAGAAGCGAAGGTTGGGGAACCTTTCACAAATGGAAGCCAGATGAGCCGTTCAAAGGGGACCCATTCTCCACGGCGCGCTCCTTTGTTGCGGGCGTGGAGGCGACGGCGGCAGCTGCGGCCTCGCCCCCAGCCCAGCCCCGATGGGGCGGACACGGATAACTGCATTAGATGCACTCAGCCCTTTTCAATAAAACGCCCTTGTGGGAGGCACGACGGGGGGAACGGGTTGGCCACCCCAGGCCGGCCGGGGCGCCCTGCCCTCCCCTGATGGACGTTCGGCCACCGTGCGGTTCAAAAGGGAAGGCGAGCGCCTCACGTCCCCTTCCGCCGGAAATGAGCCGTCCCTCCGCTCCCCGCCAGGGGTCGGTCTCCGGGGGCGCGGCTGGGAGCACCGTGCAGCCGGCCACCTGCAGCGGCGGCGAGGGGACTGCTCTGCTGTGACTCGGTACGCAGGGCGTCCTGCAGGCTTGTCCCGCAGATTCCGTGTGAGACGTGCGCCCTGGGGCTCCAGGCGACAGCTGCAAGTGTAAAGGCAGGTTCAGGGCTGGCAGACTTCATTAGTGGTTACCCCAATGCCACCTTCTTTCAGTGATTCTAATAGAGATAGCCCAGAACATTCTTTTAAGTTAAAAAAAAAAAAAAAGAGGAATTAATATTTCTTGAATCCCCACAATGAGGTAGCTTTAGCTGTTTACCGTCCCTGTCCTACAGATGTGGAATCCAAGGCTTAGAGAGATTGCCAGCTTGCTAAAATTGCACGGCTACGAAGTGGTAGAGCTGGAATTGGAATCCAGGGCTGTTTGACTTTAAAAGCAGGGTTTCTCAACATTGGCACTATTGACATTTTAGCCTGGAAAGTTCTTTGTTGTGGGGGCTGTCCTGTGCATTGCAGCATGTTTGGCAGCATCCCTGGACTCTGCCCTCTGGTTGTGATCACCAAAAACATATCCAGACATTGCCAAATGTCCCCCGGGGGTCAGGTGCGTTGCCTGTTGAGAACCGCGATTTTAAAGCAACCCTGGCATACTGCATGTGCTGGCAGGCTCGTCTTCATTGGGTTCAGTTATTTCATCTTTTGAGGAAACCAGTTGACTAGCCATGTGGGATTCTCAAAGTTCAGCCCTGTGGTTTGAGGAGGTGGATGTGGCAGGAGAATTGGCTGAATCAGACAGGGCTGGACTGTCTGTGTACCAGCACCCAAAGGTCTGTTGAACGCTAGAGGCATTTGGAATTGGGTGTCTAACACCCGTTGGGTCAGGAGTGGCCCCAGTGCCTTCAACTGCTCTCCCCATTTCTCTATGCCAAGACTGTCCCACAGAGGGTGAGCCAGCCTCTGCCTCCGTTCACTAACTATGCCAGATAGCAAGAATAACCTTGGCCACTGGAAAAGCAAAAAGAGGAGGGAAACGTGGCCGGTGAAGGCAGTGTGAAGGAAGGGGATGTTACCCGTGCAAAAACGGAGCTGGAGCCATATCTGGAAATAAGGAGGGAAGGATTTTGTTGGGGGCAGCCAGCCCCACTTCCAGCCCACACTGCTGGGAAGGGGGTTTCACCTGATAATCAGTTTTGGCTGCATCTTGTGGGTGACCCTGCCTCTACTTCCTTGTCCTACTGTGACCTGCCACTGCTGTAGCTTACCAAATGCTTTCACTTCCCAATCCCCAAAACTACTCAGGCCACTGGAAAGCCAGCTCCAGGCTCTGGGGCCACACTGAGCTGAGGCCTGTTTCAGTTCAGCTACCTCCTTCTCACTCAGACAAAGTTGGTTTATAACTAGCCTCAATCATACTCATATTTGTTTTTCCAGCTCTGGTCTTCCTACTCCCCAAATGGCTATTTCGACTTTTTACTGGAAAGGTCATTTACCAAAGAGACCTCTGGAAGAACATCAGACTCACAGGGAAGTTAGAGGCATCAGGGCCTGCCAGGCTTCAGGCCTGTACCCAGCATCCTCCCAGGCTGTGCTCCATTGAGCATTTTCATGGGTGGGGGGCTCAGAGACTTGGGGATGGGGCTTGTCTTTTTGAGTTGAGCCCTCTCAAGAGAGCATAGAGGATAAGGGTACGAGGAGTTCAAAGAAAGGAACAGACATCTGGAAAGAAAGGAAATGGGAAATTGGGATAGTAAAGAGCAATCAACATTTCAGATAATGAAGGGTTAGGACTTTTGGTAATTGAAGTTTGTCTTTATATCTCTCTCTCCCACCAATATGCCCATAAACATTTAGAGTAAGCATAAAAACATGTATGTGCATAATACACACACGCTCACACCGTCTTTAGTTTGATATGGTATATACATCTTTCCTGTTTCGCCTCTTAGCCAATGATACATATTTGGTGGCCACACTTCTTTCTAAAAAAAAAAACCATTTTAATAAAGGAATACATGAAAACTGTGTGAAAATGTGTTTGAGTCTACACCATATGTAACTGCTTTCTTTTCTTTCCTTTGAGTGTCTCCCCCTCCCCTGGGTGGTTTACATTTGCCCTCCTTTTGCTGAGATAATTTGCACTCTCCAACTTCATTAGCTGCAACCCCCTCCTGCCCTGGGACAAAAAATAGGGCCACACTGTTCAAAAGAACACATGGAGACCCCATTAATGCTGGCCCTAATTGTGCCAATTCAACCCCCTCAATAACTCTAATTAAAACCTGTCTTGTATGGGGTGCTGAATGGCAACACAGCTGTCATTCCAAACAATCACAGAAGAGAGCTATGAGAAAAAAGGTCTCTCTGTGCAATCTTTGGTGGTGGCTGTTATGGAAGGGTCAGTGGAGGAGGATTAAGACGGATGCAGTCAGAGTGGGGAGCCTTGAAAGTCTTCGATGTCAGGTCACAGTTTGAAATCAGAAGACCTTTAGCTTTTTCCCTCTAGCTTCCCCCTCATTTTTCTCCCCCCAGGCAGGAACACCTGCAAACTGGTTGGAAGGGGCCATGACCACCAGACACATGGATACCACAAGTTGACTGAAACATATGAAAGAAAAGGAAACCCCCCCCCCACCAAAAAAAAACCCACCAGCAAAACCACACACCAAAAACTAAGTTTTTTCTCTGCATCCAACCTTGTCTTTTAGGATCCAGCTGCACTTTGCTGGGCACCATAAATAACTCTGCAATTACATTAATTGGTTGCATATTTGTTGACACTGAAGGAGAAGCCCTTAAAGGTTGGGGGAGGTGGATTTCAGCTGCAATTTAACACTCTTCCCCTCAGCCATCCCTCTATGTCTGATTTCCAACCACCCCCTTTAGTTCTCCTGGATGGAAGGAAGTGGTGGGCAGACAGGCCCATCTCTAAATAAGCTTTGACAGCCTCCAATCAGACTCATGTCTCATTTGTTGGCTGTCCCTGGACCTGTTGATCCAATGGGTTTAGAAGTTATATCCCACTGTGGGAGAGCTTGAGAGATGGGATCCCGGCAACACTCGATGGAGTTTAATTTCCTCTGGAGGCAGGGTCTGTAGTGGGCTTATTGTCAGGCATATTATGTGGATCAAACAGGAACTGGCTAGACCTTTCCCCACACCCATCTTGGATTCTTGCAATGGCTTGGCCCACCTAATGGAGTCTCTTGAATCTATTCCTCGGGCAGCAGCACAATCTTAGTTACCTTGTTCACTTTCCCTCAGTCAGTAGGTAAGAACTGGAGGCTTTGGCTTGAAAACCAGGTCTCTGTGGGCTGGGAGGCCTTTGCAAAGCAGAGTTGAGGTAAGTGAGGGCTGGTAGTAGAGATTGTCCCCAAGGTGACAGCTCAAAGTTGGCCGAGGACCAGAGAGTTTGCCAGAGCTGAGATTGGAGGAATTCCTCCGGGGTCCTGGCCTGGGACTGGGGGAGGCATGAGAGAGCTGTGACACACTGAGGACATGTGCCTTGGAAGCTGCATCCACAGCTGGCCCTGCTGAGTGGTCCAAGCGGTCCTTGGGAGGAGGCCATGTCTGGTTTGCTCATCACTGTATCCTCACCATGCCAAGCATAAGCCTGGCACACGGGAAGCTCTCAGCTAATGTCTGATGGCTGGCTGGCTGGCTGGTTGAAGACCTGAAGGTCTGGTTTCCAGGTGCTGTGAGCTCTTCTGAAGGAAGAAATTACATCACTCTGAAGTCCTACGGTGCACTTCCCCACGGGATGGGGGAAAGAGCACAGGCTTTGGAGCTAGCAGACCATAACTTTCATAGACCTACTTTTCAGAGCCGTTGTAAGGGTAAAATAAGCTCATATAAGTAAACACAAGAAAATTACTTCTTTTTCCTTCCTCTGTGAAACCAGTGAGGAGAAAACCTTTCTGAATCTAGGCCTCTGATTTCCTCACTGTAGAACAAGGATAATATAGTCCTGCAAATTAGCCCAGGGAAGAAGCAGTCTCGAGAACTCAAAAGCCAGCAAAACTGGCCCCCAGGCAGGCACTCACCCTAGGGCTTTGTAAGGGGTACTTCAAAAAGTTCGTGGAAAAATAGAATTAAAAGATAATATGAATCTTTCCATGAACTTTTTGGAGTAACCTTGCATTAGTTGTTCCCTGTGCCTGGAATGCTCTTCTCCCAGATTTCTGCATGTCTCCAGCCCTCCTTGTGGTTTGTGGTCAACTGTCACCTTATCGGAGGGGCCTTCCTTGAGCACCCTAGCTGAAAGAGCAACCTCCCCTCCCCATCACTATCTCCCTCTCCTGCTTTATTTTCCCTTACGCTGCTTATCACCCCTCCACATATTATATATTAGTTTATTTGTTATCTATTTTCCCATATTATATTCTGAGTTTTATGAAAACAAGAACTTATTTGTTTGGTTCATTGCTGTATCCATAGCACTTAGAATGGTGCCTAACACATAGCAGATGCTCAATGGGTATTTATTGAATGCATGGGTGAGTGGTGGTGACACTTTCTTATCACCTAACAGGAAGAGAATGCCGGCCCTAAGTATTTGTTGGATCAAGTTACTCCAAGATAAATGCGTTGAGAAAAGGTGGCCAGTCCCTAGTTGGTTTTCAATCAGGGGTCCCTAGAGTAGTGGTTAAGGTCATGGACTTTGAAGCCACACAGATCTGGATTCAAATCTTGGCTCCACCCTTCAATGGCAATATGAAGTTGGGATAATTACTGAGTGCCTTTGAACCACAGTTTCCTCATCTGAAGATAAGATTAATTCTTACTTCATAGGCCTATTGGGAGAATTGAGATAATGTTTGATAAGTGTTTATGACAATTCTTGGCACAATGTACGCGTACAAGATATGGTGCATGCCACTGCTGTTGTGGCCATCGTCATCTCATTATCTTGACGCCGAGACCTTCCTTAACTGAGAGTGGGGCTGACTGAAGGCCTGGCAATCCCATGAGGTGAAGTGACGAAAGGGAGTGTAGACTTTTACTTTGGGATACCCTCCCCCATTCCTCACACTCCTGGAGGGGTGAGCCCAGCCCTATTTGCTGCTTGTATTTCGCTGCTCTCTTATTTTTGAAACTTGCACTTAGTTGCCAATCACGTAATCACATAGATCGGAAGGACCACAAATTCCTCACTGAGTTTATTCCCTCGAGCTTAGACAGCTGGTGCATAAGTCCCCAAATGATATTTGGGTCATTATCACCTTGACAAGGACTGATTCCTTTTTAAATCAAAAAAGGTTTCTGTCCAAGTCTGGAGTAAATGCCATCCTTCAAAGAGTCGAAACAGATGAGACAGGAGCAGACAAATCTGAGTCTTATTTTTCAGTTTTGCTAGGATGTGAGTGGGCACACTCACATTCTCTTACCAGCCAACCAGAGCTGCTCTTAGCTGTGGGCAAAGGGGACTGCCTGCTCCAGGGGCTCTCAACTTGTCCGTCCATATAGGACCTATGACTTTTCGGGACATGTCTGCTTTACCCTATTGTAGTTATTTATCTACTTATGTGCCCTGTATTCAACTATACTGTATGACCGTGTATATATATATGTATGTTCGTGCGCACATATGGGAACACAAGATATACCTACAAACTGTAGGTAGTCCCTGCTTTGGAGAGCTAGACATGGTGTGGGCTTTTGAATGGTCTAGAACTCACCTATGAGTCCTGGCCTTGCCATGTAGTAGCTTTGTGACTCAGGCTGAATCACTTTCTCTCCCTAGAACCATGACTGGTAAAAAGGTCCCGGATGGAAAGTCCAATGTGGTCCCACCTGTGTGAACTCCATCATGCACATCAAAAGGAACTTCTCTCCTTATTTCTCCAAGCAGGAGAAGTGAGGTTGTCTAAGCAAAGCCTGGGTTCCTGGGGAGGGAAAGAAAAGGGAAGGGGACACATGCTGTGGAGAAGGGAGGGACGTATGAGGTGTGGAGAGTGGTTGTGTGGACGAGACAGCAGTGGAGCTGATCCCACAGAGCAAGACCCCACTTGCTCTGGCCCACTGTGTGAGGCTGGGGTCTGGGCCCAGCTATGTCCAAGGGCACTCAGTGCTGCTCACCCCAGAAACAGCCCTTCACAGTTTGCAGACCTTAGTACAGGCTGACACTGGCTTTGGCTCGGTTCACAAGTGAGTGCTGACCAGCAGCAGGTGAAATGAAGAGCCCAGAATCAAAGAGCTCTGTTGATGAGGGGTCCTAGAGCAGGGTCACTAAAGGGTGGCCCTAAGACAATCCTCTGGATGGTGGCCAAAGAATAGTAGAACTTCTATTTCTTTTGTAGTTTACCTGAAAACAAGAAATAAAAGTACTTCTTAATGTTTAATTACAGAGTGGCTCTTATTCCCGCACTCAGTCCATATATCAGACAGCAGGATGTGTGAGTGGAAGTCAAGGTGCCCTCGCCCTGTCCTGTGCTTGCAGCATGTTGTGATGTATTGCAGTGCATTTGTGCCTGGTACTACATTGTTTAGGTTTAACTAATGCCTATCCTCACAGCATAGATAGGTAGCCTAAAAAGCCTCCTGCAAAAAACTGTTTTTTAACGATAGTATTAAAACTGCAAAACAATATTAAAATCACAACAATGGCTTTGCAGACTCGCTCTAATTTCTATGAGATCTCCTCTTCCCACTTTATAAGGTAAAAACAATGATTTGGCAAGAAATCATTGACTAAAACAAATTGAAATGATCTTGAAGTCTACTTGAAATAGGGACTTATAGCAACTGTCATTAACGATGAGTCTAGCTCTAAGTAAATATTTTGCCTTGAAATATCAGCAAGTGATAAATTGAAGCCATCATGATCAATAAAACATAAACTATCATTTATTTCATGTTTATGTTATCTTTTTTTACATACATTGTGTATATAATATAGCCATACACATAGTACATTATGACTAGATGTAGCAGGTAGTGGTGAAAACTCAAAACGTTTTTACTGTTAGAGACATGCATTAAAAAAATGTTGGAGCCCACTGATCAAGACTAACCCTCTAATTGTATAGATGTAGTAATCGAGGGCAGAGAAATAAAGCCATGTGTCCAAGGTCTCACTGAGATAGTCATGGGGCACATGGGGCATAGGGCTGGTTCCATGACTCAGGTGACTGCCTGTCCAGAGCTTTTAGCGGTAGAGGATTTTGTTGTTGTTTTTAAGGATATATGCACTTCCCAGCCCCAAAGCATTTACTACGGATCTTGGAAACAGCTTACAGTGTTCCTTCTCCCCGCTGTATTTTAACTGGGGGTGGCAGTGCCAAGGCCCAGATTATGTCCAGGAAACATTAGTCACCTCAAGAATGGGGGCCTTTAATGGTAACACTTGCCGACCAATAACCAATATATGAATTATTAAGTCTTTAAGTATCTCTTAAAGACTTTCAGTGCTGTTACCCTGTACTTCTCTTACTAGGTAGTGCATATTCTAGAACCTCATAAAATGGAATTTCTTTAGAAATATTTCAGTCATCAGGGTTTCAAGTAATCAGACTGCTCTTCCCTCAATTAGGGAAGAAAGGACATTTTACTGGAGCATAGAAAGTGCTGGGAACAGGGAGGAAGAGGCTGCTGGGAGTGAGCTGGGAGGAAGGTAGGAAGGGAGAAAGGGACGGGGAATGGCACACAGAGAGGAAGACCACCAGAAGCCACGTGCCACTGAGGGCTGAGCAAGGACTCAGGAGGGTGAGGAGGTGGGAGGGGTGTCCTGGGAGGAAGGGCTGTGGGCTCCCTCTACTCCCTGCTTCTATTAATCCAATTAAAGTGTTGAAAATCAGATCCCAGTGAACATGAATTTTTCATTACAGGAGTAAGGGAGGCACCAGCAGTCCTGAGGTGGGGGTAGAAAGGTCTCCCAGGCTTGCGCAGGACCAACGTTCCTGTGTGATCTGTGGGATGCTGGGCCCAGGAAGGCTCTTCTGGGGCCCACCAGAAGCTCTGGCCTCCTTCCTGAGGTACTTTCTGCCCTATTTTTATTTCCTTTACCCCCTGAGAACCCCATTCTGTTGGTAGGGCTTTTGGCAGGGAGGGTCAGTAGGAGGGTATCATTGAAGGCCCCTGGCTGCGGGGTCAGAAAGGACACCCCTGCCATGTCCCCCACGCTCCCCCCAGCATAAGGACGGTGGGCTCCACAGGCAGAGGAGAAAGGAGTAAGACACCACCAGCGCCTAACATCATACAATTTAACACTTATTTGCTTCAAAACTTGGGGTGGGAAAAACAGCTGAGGAACCTCCATCACTCAGAAATATCCCCTCGATCCTGAGAAAAGGGGTCACCAGGAAGGGAAAGGTGTGCTCGGGTGGGAAGGACAGCTCTCAACCCCGCACTCCCTCCACACCTAGTCATTCCACCAAAAGTGTTCCCAGCGCCCGTGGGGCTGCCTGGCGCTGTGAGGGCTCTGGGTCCCCAGTGCTGAGGACACAGCAGAGCCCCACATTCTGCTGTGGGTGAGAAAGACAATGAGCAAGTAAGCAAACATGCTCCCTGCAGATTGTCCCAAGCAGGGCAAAGGACACCGCCCAGTCACACATCTTACCTGCCTTCTCAGTCTTGGTCCGTGGCCTCCCTGATTGGAAAGCAGGTCAAGGTGGGGCCCGACAGCATGGTCTGAGCTCGCGCAGTTAGTTGGCAGGGCTGGGGTGAAAACCCAACCTATGCCTCCTGTCCACCCCCCCCCCCCCCAGATTTCCCCCCAAATAGTTTGTCATATGGTCAATAAATTTGTCCAGATTAAAAAACAATGTTGGGCTGGAGGGGGTTGGGGGGGAGGCCTGTTTCGCCACATTCAGTGCTGGTGCTGCCCTTTCCCTGTGGCCCTGTCTTTGAGTCTTCATGGGTGGATGGGGGTCAGGGTCGCCCTCTCCGCACTCAGCTCCCCTCTGCACGGGGGCTTCCCTGGCCCTCCCCCGTGGCCGGGGTTTAATCTCGGCCAGGCCTGTGCACCGCTGGGCTGCTGGTGTGTGGTCTTTTGCACTGATGTGCCTCGGCAGCTGGAAATAGTGCGCAGGGAAGGGGGGACCTCGAGCATAAAACCCTGGCACTTCTCAAAACAAAACGAATGACTCCAGCTTTTAATCAGTTTAGGGCTGAGGCAGGAGAATTGTGTTTGGTTTTACATAGACAAAGCCCTTTTTAGGTCTCTGCTTTCAGAGGAATCCGCAACCGCCCTTTGTGCAAATAGGCGCAGCAGCCCTGGCTAGAGGTGCTAGGGCTGCTCAGCGGGGGGCCTGGGGTAGCAGACCAGACCCTCTGGGCACAGGCTGGCGATTTGGCCTTTATCAATGAGACGCCTCTGCAGTGGAATCGGTATCAGTTATCCCCCTCTTCTGCTTTTGGAAGCCAGAAGAACCACAGCTTTTGGGACTGTGGCCTGCCCTGCCTTAAGTTCTGACAGGCAGGCTCCTTCAAAGGTGGGCTGCAAATTTAAATTTTAAAAATGAATTTGTATGTTAAGACTGTTAAGGGAACTTGCTACTTACAGGACCTTAACTGTGATAGAATAAATTTACAAATAAATTGTCCTAACCCCTGCTCTCCAATCCCCGCCCTGCCTGGATTTTTAGATACCAGGTTATTCTAGAATCTTCAATCATCCTAAAGTGATTTAGTGTAAAATACTGAAGGATGAGCCATACCTCTGGCCTAGGATTGCCAGATTTAGCACATAAAATACAGGATGCCCAGATGAATCTGAATTTCAGATGAACAGCGAGTACATCTTCAGTATAAGTTGTCCCGTGCAATAAAACAGGATTATGCAATATTTGGAACATACATGTACTAAAATTTTTTTATTGTTTATCTGACATTCAAATTGAACAAGGCATTCTGTACTTTAACTGGGTTGGTCAAGATTCTGCCACTGCTTCTGAGGACTAACGGCAATGGTGGTGACTGCTACGGTTTAGTAACCCACCCTGCTATGTTGTGCCAGGCACTGTTAGTTGCTTTACCATTGTTAATCCATTTAACCCATAGAACAAAACTGCAAGGAAGACACTTTTTTTCAGAGTGGCATAAAGTGTATATAACATTTACCATTTTAACCATTTTTAGATGTACAGTTCAGCGGCATTACTTTCACATTGTTGTGCAACCCTCACAACCATCCATCTCCAGAACTTTTTCATCTTCCCAAACTGAAATTCTATACGCATTAAACCTACTCCCCTCTCCCTCCAGGCCTTGGCAACCAACTTTCTATTTTCTGTGTCTATGAATTTAACTACCTAGATACCTCATATAAGTGGAACCATATAATATTTATCCTTTTAAGTCTGGCTTATTTCATCTAGCATAATGTTTTCAAGATTCACTCACGTTGTAGCATGTGTCAATTTTCTTCCTTTTAAAGGCTGAATAATATTCATTACACACACACACACACACACACACACACACACACACACACACACACACACTTACCGCATTTGGTTTAACCATTCACTTGTCAATAGACTTTGGGTTGTTTCCACCTTTTGGCTGTGAATAAGGCTGCTATATACATTAGTGTACAGATATCTGTTTGAGTCCCTGCTTTCAATTCTTTTGGGTATATACCCAGAAGTGGAATTACTAGGTCATATGGTAATTCTATGTTTAATTTTTTGAGGAGCTGCCATGCTGTTTTCCATAACAGCTGCATAATTTTACATTCCAACCAGCAATGCACAAGAGTTCCGATTTTTCTACATCCTTGCCAGTACTTGTTTCTTTTCTCTTTCTCTCTCTCTCTTTTTTGATATAGCCATCCTAATATGTGTGAACAAGGAAGGCACTTTTAATTACTATTTCACAAATGAGAAAACTGAGGCTCAGAGAGGTGAAGTGACTTCTTCATGGTCAGCCAGCAAGTCACGGAGATGGAATTTGAATCACTGTCTGTCTAATTCCCAGACTGGGACTCTTAACCATTATGTTATATTTCCTGCCTTAATAAAAAAGCATCCAAATGCAAAATTTTCTGTCTCTGGACAGATGTCTAATTGTGCAAGACATCTGGTAAAGGCACAAATGTAGGAACAAAATATGTCCAAGGAGTTTTTATATGTTCTTATTGAAACTACACCTCTCCCATGGGAAAACAGCAATAACAAGTAATTTCCCCTTAATTTGCATTTCATCCTAGTTAATTTAAAAATAATCTGTTCAATTAGGCCACCCTATAATCCTTTACCTCGATATCATCTGCCTATTTTGATGGCATCACAAAGTGTGATTGAGCATGAACTTTGACCTTACTGGAGGATGGGAGGACAGAGAAGCTAGAAAATAGAAGATAAGGGCTCCAGCCTCAAGATGTTTGTGGTCTAACTGGCCAGAAAGATGTGGCTGTCTGAGAGGCATTACCCAGTGGCACAGATACTTGGACTACAGGAAGCACTGGGCTGCTGAAGGACCAAATCCAGAAAGGCTGTGGCTGAGGGGCATAAAGGAACAACTGCAGTGTACTTGGGGCTGGTCAGGAGCGTTCCTGGCTGAGGACAGGAAAAGCCTGGTGTGATTTCATGAAGTGCACTTTAGAGGGGGAGGCTGTGTTGGTGATGCCCCACCTCTCGGCTCCTTCCCGAGAGCCACTTTGCCCAATGGCCATGGTCCTTGGATTATACCATTGACTTTGAACCAAGGTTCCATGGAAACCGCCTGGCTCCTGCTTCTGGGGCCAGCTGAGCCTTTAGACTGACTCTTAGGAAAAGCTCCATCTGGTTGTCCAGTTCTTCCAGCACAGGCTAGTGGTGAAGAACATGCACATGGGGTCAGACATGTTCTGGTTAGAAAACAACTCTGCCACTCGGGCCTGTGTAACCATAGATACCTCAGGGATGGAACTAACATACTAAACACTGACCAGGCATAGCAGGGCTTTGCTAGGCTACTGTGATGTCTTAGTACAGATTGGGGTATGGATAGTATATCAGCCAGGGTTCTCCAGAGCTGGAGACCCAGGTGAGCTGATGATTTAGTTCCAGTCTGAGTTTGAAGGCCTAAGAACCAGGAGAGCCAATGGTGTAGCTCCATTCTGAAGGCCAGAAGGTTTGAGACACAGAAAGATCTAATGTTTCTGTTCAAATCTGAAATCCAATATCCCATTTGTGAGGCCATAGGAAAAAATCTCCCTACTCAGGCCTTTTGGTTCTATTCAGGTCTCCAACAGATTGGATGGGGCCCACCTACATTAGGGAGGGCAATCTTTACTCAGTATACAAATTTAAATATTAATTTCATACAAATACATTTTCACAGAAACACTCAGAATAATATTTGACCAAATATCTGGGCACCCTGTGGCCCAGTCCACAAAATTAACCATCACATGCTTGAGGTTGTGATGCACAAGCCCTACCTGCTGGAAATAGATGCAAGACTCCAGGTCAGGCCTCTCCCCCTCCTTTGCCACTATGCACCAAGGGATCCCTTGGTGCTTGTGACCTTCACATGGGAAGGAGTCACATCTGCCTCTTATGCTTTCCCATGGCTGATGGTGACTGAGCTGCCAGAGTGGGCAGTACTAACTTTGGTGAAGAGGGTAAGCTCTAGGCACTCTCATTGGTCAAGTCCCCACAATGCTGCCCTGGGAGATCAGGAAGGTCAGGTGCTGCTGCCCATGGACCGCAGGGCACCAGAGTGCTGTTCACAGGTGAGGTAGCCGGCTGGTGGACAAGGCAGTGGCTGTGTCTCTTTGGCAGCCAAAGACAGGGGACATACCAGCTGTGCTGCTGAAGGAATTCTCTAAGGTGGAAGGCAGAGCTTGGGGCTAGCTGAATCTTCTGATCTTGCTGCTGCTGCAGGTACTGAAAAGCCTCAATGCTTGGTGTCTCCCCCGACTTCCCCCCACTGGCCCCAGGACATTGTAGTGGTCCTGGTCCATAGACTGACTGGAGCCCAAATATTCCAGCTATCCAAGTTATGGTTCACTCACACAGCCCCTCCCAGCAGACAGCTTCAGGAAGGCTTTGAGTCAGAGTGACCCAGCCCTGCCACTGCCCAGACTCCGACCAGGGTCCCTCTTCCTCCCCAGTGATCAAGTTCCTCTGAAGAGCCAGAAGGCTTTGTGGTCTGCCTTTAGCTTTCATTGAATAGAGATAAGAAACATAGATTTAAAAATTATAGATTTTTCATTTTCCATTATGGCAAAGAGAAGAAAATTGATAGAGGAAGAGGTTACACAATTATTAGATAAATCAGAAGATGAATTCAAAGAGACTGCAGAGTCTAGACTAATGATGGTGAAATTGATTATGTAAGTTGTATCCCAGGCTATGGGTCTTCAGATGATAATATCTTAGATGATTTTCTCAAACTCAAGAATTAATGAATTAAGAATATGTTTCTAAGGACAAAAAGGAAATATGGTATTTTTGTTCAGTTAGTAACTCAACAAGATGAACTTAATTACATTATATTTTAGGACAAGAGCCTGGACCTTCCTATTTTGCTAAAAAAGACATGTGACAATATTCCTTAATTTTTTAGATTTTTGTGCAAAATTTACCTGAAATAGTTTATAAATGGGCAAATGCTGCAGACAGGTATGTATATAAAGAGGAAACAGATGATGTGACCAGTACACCATGGTAGGAGATATATGCTATGGTTTGACTGTTTGTTTTTTCCAAAACTCATATTGAAATTTAATTGCCATTGTAACAGTATGAAGAGGTGGGGCCTTTAAGAGGTGATTAGGCCATGAGGGCTCCACACTCACACGTGGGACTGGTGCTGTTATAAAAGAGTGAGCTCGTCCCCCGTCTTATTCTCTTACCCGTCTTCTGCCTTCTGCCATGCGATAACATAGCAACAAGGCCCTCACCAGATGCCAGCCCCTTGATCTTGGACTTCTCAGCCTCCAGAACTATGAGCCAATACATTTCTGTTCATTGTAAATTTCCCAATCTCAGGTGTCCTTTTCAAACAGACTGAGATGTGATGGTACGTCACTCTAGAGATTAGGTTATAAAGACTGTGGCTTCCATCTTGGGCTCTCTCTGATGACTTGATTTGGGCAGGGAGCCGGCTATCTCGTTGTGAGACTCATGTGGAGTGGAACAGAGGAATCTGGCCAACAGCCAGTGAGGAACTGAGGCCTGCTAATAACCATGCAAGTGAGCTTGGAAGTGGGTCCTCCAGCCCTAAATGACTGGAGCCCTGGCTGATAGCTTGACTGCAACCAGGACTGGCTACATAATTTATGGGCTCCAGTGCAAAATGAAAGTAGGAGCTTCTTGCTCAAAAATTCCTAAAAATTTCAAGACAGCAGCAGCAGAATATTAAGCCAAGCATGGCCTTTCATGCTTGCACAGGTTGCCTGCCCACGAAGCTGGCTCTTACTGCAATCTCATGATAGACCCTGGGCCAGAGCCACCCAGCGAAGCCACTCCCAGATTCTTGACCCACAGAAACTGTGAGATAATAAATGCGTGTTGTTTTAAGCTGCTAGGTTTTGGGAGTAATTTGTTATGTAGCAATAGATAACTAAGATGCTATCTCTTTATTCCTACATCTATAAATTATTTGTAGAAGGACCTAAAAATATAAAAATATAAAATGGGTCCATCAGACCCAGATGGTAAATGGTGATAACTGTTTTGCCTGGAATGCTAAGGGTTACAGGGATAAGAGTGATCTGACATGGTTCCATGTTCTCTCCCTCCTCAGTGCTTTTGCATGTGCTCTTTGCTGTGCCCAGAATGTTCTTCCCCTCATGCTTCGTCCAGCTTAAACCAGATGGCCTTCAGGTCTCAACTCCATCATCACTTCCTCAGGAGAGTTGTTACTGACTCTTCAGACTGGGTTAAGTACCTTTTAAGATAACCTCCCCAAATACCCTGTACCTCTTAGCAGTACTGTGAACGCTTGTAATTAGTGAATTACTGATAATTAGTTGCTTAATGTCCATCTTCCTACTAGACAGTGATCATAATTGGCCACTGGTCTCCTTAGGGGCTTCTTTCTCTCTGCCCTTGCACTGCACGGCTGGGGCTTCATCTCAGTTCCTCCCCTAAGGTGCCTAAGAGAGAAATGGCAGAAGGAAATTTTTGTGGCATGAAGAATCTGGGTGTCCAGCCCCAAGGCCATGGTCTTAGCCCAGGTGACTGAGTGGCTTATGAAAAACAGAAATTTATTTTTCACAGTTTTGTAGGCTAGAAGTCAAGGTCAGGGTGCCAGCATGATTGGGTATTGGTGAGGGCAGATCACCAGCTTCTCATTGTATCCTCACATGGTAGGGTTTCAACAAGTGAATTTTCTGGGGTCACATTCAGTTCATGACTGCCATTACTACTTTTGAGTATGAGGAAGCTGTGCCTACAGAACTAGAGGGAAAACCACATCTGAATACACTGGACTCCTTTTGTTTGGCAACTCAATGGGTTGTAATGATGGTGGCCTCTACTGCTAGTTGTGCCCCAGTATTTTATCTTTTCTTAGGAATAGAAACCTTGATTTTTAGCTGGATACATGTGGTCACCACTGTTAAGATTACATTTTTAAAAGCCCTTCTTTGCAGTTAGATGTGGTCATATGACTAAGTTCTAGCAATGAGATAAAATAAGACGTGACTTCTGGGAGGTGTCCTTAAAAAGAAGGGCATGCTCTTCTTTTCCCTTTTTTTTTTTTTTTTCTGCTGTGATGTGATGGCTAGTCCTTCAGCAGCTGTCTTGGACCACCAGGGAGACCTACTTATTTTAACAGAGGAATAATAGAAGGAGCCTGAGTTACAGGGAGCCGCCCTAGACTTTGAATGGAGTTTGTGTATAAAAAAGAGAAATAAGCTTCTAAATTGTCACTGTAATTATTTTTGTCATGTATATTTAAAATTTAAGGAGTACCCTGGTAAGGTTAACTTCTGTGGGTAAGTTTCATTAGTTAGCCTAATGCTAAGGTTACAGCAAGTTAGTCATAAATCCAGAAATAGAACCCAGAATTCTTGGTGTCCTAAGGTTCTGGGCTAAGTAGTGTATGTGACAAGAGTCCTGGACCTTAGACACAGCTCACCTCTCTCTGTTGGTAGCTGTTGTAACAAGTGAAACAAACATAAATCAGGGCATATTTATATTACAGAAACACAGTGCTCCAAAGCCCCATTCAGGATCTACCTCCTTCATGAGACGTTCCTGCCCATTAGGTCTATAACGGGTCCTCACTCTGAGTTCCCAAAACACGTTGCAGTCTTCATTCTTCGATCTGGTCTCCAGGTATCTGTCTGCTCTGTGTCTTAAGTTAGATTGTAACCTCTCAGAAGGCAGGGTTTACATCCAAATATTTCTCCTTGTGCACTATGCAGGGCACAGAAGGTGATGCATCAAAGTGCTTGTTAAAATGAAAGAAAGATTATACAGAAAGGCATGGCTAGGTTAGACTCCTCTGGATTATACAGAAAGGCAGATATATTTGAAACTAGCGTTCCTAACTAGCACTAAATATTTGAGGCCCTCAGACCTCAATATATGATATGAAGTATTATTTTTCTTGTATGGAAATATCTCCTTGCAAATAGAAGTCCCACTGGACAAGGAGTATGGCTGAAACTGGACAGGCCAGATGCCAGGATAGCTAGATTTATTTTTGGACCATAAGCCTGGCCTCCAGGGAAAGAAGAAACTTGTCAATTTCACTTTTTTGCTTGGATCAGAAGATTGAGCCTGGCAGAGAGATGCTGTTTGGGACTAGTAGTTCTCTGGAATTTCTAACTTTCTCTGGGCTTGGGAGGAGTTGGGAGAAGAAAATGCATCATTTGATGGCCACGGCAGGCCCCGCATGCCAACCAGAGGGAAAGAAAATACTTGCTGAGCAAAGTAACTGGGAAGCAGTTGCTCATATTTTAAACTAAACTACATGGTTCAAATCCAGAATAATGTAGACTTTTGGACCAAGGACCACTTGGAAATAAGCTTTCTGGCTGGAAAGCAGCATTTAGTGTTAGGAATGAAAAGGGCTATTGCAATGCTTTTTCCCTGGGCGCTGTGTGCTGCCAGATACTGGGGGCCATCCTAAGTATATTACTTGCTCCAGCAGATTTCTCAATAATTCCAGCAACAGAAAGAAGCTGACCAGTTTGATAGGTGCACGTGGCCAGGTGGTAGAGTCAGGAAAAACCTATTTGGCTGCTGAGCCCAACAGTTACATTTCCATGCTTTTGAGCCCCTGGGGTGAACACTAAGCAAGGCACATGGAGATTGCTGCAAGAACTGCAAGAGACATAGTACCGGACAAGTGTCACACGTCCAGCTGGGCAAGTCCCCAGAATACCAGATCACAAGGGCTGTTTCCAGGAAGGGCTGACCCTTGCTGTTTACGCCTTCTTCCCCTGAAGCTCAGTGAAGCTCACAAGTCTCAGTTACCTTGTAGGCCACCGAAGAAATTCCCAATTAGCACACAGGGAACATCTAACCATATGGCAGTTGAGACTGGAGACCGTAGTCATCACATGACAGAGGCAGAATTAGATTCCAAAAACCTGGCCTTGAATCTCAGCTCTGTCATTTACCAGGCAAGGCAAGTCACAATCTCATGGAGTGTCCATTTACCTACCCGTAAAGTATGGATGTCTGACCTATCTATTTCACAGGATCATTCTGAGGATAAAATGAGATGAGACATTTGTCCTGCCCTCTTCAAATGCCAGATGGTGATATTTCTCACTTAACCATTCTAAGGGCTTTACATACTCCATCTCCTTTAATCCTGACATGAACTCATGGCCTGGACACGATTTTTAACCCCATTCATTATACAGAGGAGGAAACTAGACCCAGAAAAGTAAAGTGACCTTTTCAAGGTTATACCACTAGGTGGCAGACCCAGGATTTGAACCACAAGTACTTTGCTGTGTTCCAGCACCCAGTCTGGGCTTTTTTTTTGTTGGAGGGCACTGAGGAGAGGTGAGACCTTTTAAGCATGGAGTGGCGCATTCAGGTTTGTTATTTAGAAGGATCACTGGCTGAGGTGTGGAGGCTGGTGGAGGGCAGTATATGGAGTGGGAAAAACTGAATACAGGAGTGGGTGGGAAGCTTGTTTATACAATCCAGGAGAGCAGCCCTAAGGGAACAGAGCTAATCTTTGTCAGGACCTCTCAGGGCAGACAGGGAGGAGGAGTTAAGCGCTCCTACTGGCAATCCGGTTGGAGAAAAGAATCCCTCCCCATGAAGAGAGTAGCCCCTGCCAATGGAAGAAAACACTAAGGGTCACACTCCCCATCAAGATACTTATTGGGTCTCACGGACTGAATGCAGCAGACCACCTTGCTCCATTGAGTGCTGCTGTGATGCAGCTGTGACCATTCCCAAGATGGCCCTTTGGGGGATGGCCCCGGGCAGGGCCCTCCAAAATCTGACTGGACACATTGCAGAGCTGTCCTCTTCAAATGGCTCGGGCCCTCAGGAGAGATCTCCTCTGACCCATCTCTGGGATCTCTGCACCCACAAACGACCCCTCCGCACCAATGGTTTTTCCTCCTTCTCTCCCACCAGGGGACCAGGGCCCCGCTGATCATCTCTCCCGGGGCTGCTAGGCCACAGAGAGGCTGACCCTTGGCCCTCTAGTTCAGAGCAGGGAGCCAGATGCCTGGGTTCCAATCCTGGATAGGTGGACCCAGAGCCACGGGTGGGCACTACCATATCCACAGGGACCCTCCCCAGCGGGCGGATGCCCAGCGCATGCTTCACCTTGTCCCCTCGCTACTTCTTCTGGGGCGGGCACTCTAGGATTCAGGGTGTCACTCCCAGAGAGCTTCTCTGAAAGAAGTGAGTGCTCCCACTCGGCAAGAGCCGCCCTGTGTAGGTCGCCTGGAGACTTCCCAGTTGCTTCTGGTGTTGATGCAGCGGGGAAGGTCCTGGCGCCTTCGTGCCATTGCATTCTCATCTGAAAAATGGGACGAGGAATATTTCCCCTGCCTACGTCACCGGGCTATTGAAACAACTCCTGTACTTAGCTGAAAACTCACATGCTGAAGGCACTGCTATTAGCCAGGTGGGCATTCTGGTGGGTTTAAGGCTGCTTCAGCTCTCTTAGGCTTCCACAGACAGACGGGCCGAGAGGTTACTCCGGACCCCAGCCTCTCCTGGAACCCGCTCCTGCGGAGCAACCCGGTGTCTCTCCTTGCCGGGGGGTTGATCACGAGCGGCCCCACTTGCCCCTCTCCCATTGGCTTTCACCTGCCAGAGGGTCGACTGCTACAGGTCTCTCGACCCGTCAATCAGGCCCGCCGGGCTCCGCCCCGCCCCTCCGGGGGTTTATAACGGGAATTGCCATGGCCCGGGCTCCGGCATCCAACCTGCTGCCGCCGCGGCCCGGCCGAGCGGAGCGAGCGCCGCGCGCAGAGCACACGCTCGCGCTCCAGCTCCCCTCCTTCGCGGTTCATGCCCGTGCGCTCGGACCGCAGCCTCCACCAGCCCCCGCTGCAGGGCCGCTGCCTGCTCCCCGCCGCCGCCAGGGCCCCCGGGCGAAGGAAGGCAGGCGCGGCGCGCGCCCCGCCGAGTCCGCGACCCCTGCCCGCCGCCGGCTGCCCGGCCCGCCTGGCACCATGCTGCCCGCGCGCTGCGCCCGCCTGCTCACGCCCCACTTGCTGCTCGTCTTGGTGCAGCTGTCCCCTGCTCGTGGCCACCGCACCACGGGCCCCAGGGTAAGTGCGCCCCAGCCGCGCCCCACCTGCGGAGGGAGGCAGGTCGCGCTGCCTTGATCCTTGGGGGCCGTGGTGGTGGGGGGAAGGGAGGTGTCAGACCTTGCTGTCCCCCATCTACTGCTCAGTCCCGGGCGGGCTTCTTGGCGAAGTTACTGAAATAAGAATTTCTCCCATTGCCCCCCCCCCTTTCTTGCAGCACCGAACCCCCCACTCCCGAACTGTCACTGGCGGGTTTTCCTTCCCATGGCATTTTCCTCCAAGACCCTCAGAAGTGGCTCCTGCGTCCGAGAGAAGCTCGCTCCCCGCTCCAGCAGGGCTTGCCTGTGGGCTCACACTGCGCCGGGTCCGCGCGCTGGAGCTCTTGGCAGGCGGCGGGGGGCAGCTCCGCCTGCAGAGTTTTAGGTTACCCGCGAGCCACACAAGGACCTTGTGTTGTTGTTGTTTTAAAAAGCGACCGCTGCTCGTAAAACCCACAGCAGATAATTTTAATGCTCCCTCCTGCGGGGCACGGCCGCGGTGGAGGGCAGAGGTGGGGGGCTGTGGAGAGGTGGGGAAGAGCTGCGCAGTGTGTTCCAGGGTCTCTTCCCCTGGGTTCGGGGCTGGGAGGTTGAATTACTTGTTGAACCTTGGTCTGATTGGAGTTTCTGAACGATATGAAACATGCCAATTCTGTGCACAGGACAGGCTGTTCAGGGCATTGTAAAATCTCCTGGAACGGACAGCATCGTGTTCATTTCTGGTGTAGATTTTGGCCGCCCCCCTCCCCGCCCCCATTGGTTTAATAAAGACTTTCACTGCCTTAAAAAATGTACCGTTAAACCACCTAGTGGTTAGTTTGACCAAACTTAATCTAGGCGATTTGTGGCCAAGCCTCAGTTTATGTGAGGCCAGTCGTCTCTCGAGATAGCTGCTTGCCTCAACTGGCGGGGCGAGAGTCCACGCGAAAGCGGGTAGGATTTTTGTGAAAGCAAGGTTGGCTCCTCAAGCAACTTGTGCTTTCTCTCCCTGATATTCTTCCGCCTAGCTCCACCACCTGTTCAGATTGCAGGTTCTTTATTCATAGCCTTTGCTGCATGAGAATCATCTTTATAGCTGTCGTGTGTGGAGGAAAAGCTTTGGAAAGCCTGACGAGCCTTAATGACCGCCCAGATACTGGGCTGATTACACCCGAGCCCAGCCATCACCGTGAGATCAGATTTGCAGCCACTTAGGAAAGAAAAGTGTTTGTCCCCGTGTTGGGCCGGCCCTTGCTTTTATGACCAGATGTGCACGGCAGCAGTTAAAGTGCTGCAGATTAGATCCAGGGCGTGTCATAAATCCTCGACAGCAGGCATTCCCAAAGCTGGGGCAAGTAAGGGCTCTGGGAGTGACTTTTATGAATGCAGATGAGGATGCCTTTTAAATGAAGCTGCTTGGTTTGATATTAGGACTTGAAGCTCTTAAACTCTGAGGTCAGGCGAGCTGTGGCATTCCCTCCAATAATTAGGAACAGTCAAGACAGAGACAGACGCAGACCAGAGCACCCCGACTGAAATCTGGATGCCGGCCCACAGGAGGGTCGAAAGGAGAGAGGCCCTGGGACAAATGGTGGGGGGTGCATCTGCTCTGCGTCTCAAGCCATATGGCTCTCCTGCTCTGCCTCCTGAAATCGGAGGAAGCAACTTATAAGGGAAAGTTAAGGACTTTAGGGGAAAACAGGGACATTGGTTAGGTTTCTCTCCAGCTTCTTTAATTAATTTGATGCAAGTGATGGCGTATAAGCAGGAACTGTAAATACCTTGTGTGTGTCCCAGCTGCTTTCTCCCTCCCCCATCTCTCTCTTTCTGTTCTCTCTCTCTCTGATTCTCTGAAACTCAAACACACATGCATGCACACAACATGCACATGCACACACATGCGTTGAGAAAGTACCCAGGGGAATCTGCTGTCTTGAGCATGTGGTTACCTGGTTGCATTTATTGGCAACAGTAAGAGCTGCCATTTATGAACATTTGGGTTGGGCACTTTACATGACCTCTTATGCTTACAAGAACAAGAGGGTGGGTCTTTTTAGTGCCATTTGCAGAAGTGAGACTCAGGGAGCCTAAACAACTTGCCTGAATCACTCATGGTGCATACCTAGCTCTGGGAGCCAAATCCTAGTTTCTATGGACTTAGAGGTTGTGTGCTTCCCACACCACCAGGCAGCTGCAGGGTGTGCTCATCCAGCCAGCGATGCTGCTCCTGAAAAGAAGAGATGGCTTGTGAGAAAATGCTTGAACCAGATGCATCATGTGAGTCTGTAGAACACATGTTTTTAACAATATTTTCTGGTGTCTGTATTGTTAAAGGGTGGTGTTTGAATTTCAACCTATCTGAAAAGACTCCAGTTCTCTTCTGTGTTTCTTGGTGGCTCCAGAAGTGTGGCTCTGGTTGAGAGCGGCAGCGTCATAGAAAGAGCAGAAACATCTGGCTTATTGCAGTATTCCCTTTGGGCACCCCTAGGTCTCTTCTGTTAATCTTTTGAGTGACAGAGGCTTAAGGATTGGCATCTTTTCCAGCTGGCTTTCTAGGAAACCAAGAGCATGCCCTTTCAGTTTAACTTTATCTGGCTCACTAATTGAACTCCCCTGAGGCCTGGACCCTAGTCTTTGCCCCCTTATTTGCTTCCTGCTTTCCTTCATAAAATTCCTGACATTTGCTTGACTCTGGAAACCAGCAGCTATCAAGTATCAAATTGGAGACTATTATTTGAAGGCACCTGATTTTTGGGTTTCTCAGCTCTGAGCAGCTGCTTGGCTACCTGGGATGCTGGTCAGAATTCTATTAATTACCAAGGAGACACCATTTCTTTAATCCTGTACAATTTGCTGAAAATATTTCAGGGGAGGATGGGATGGGGGAGGGGCTCTCCCAGGCTGATGGCATCTGGCCGATGGTCAGGCCAAGTCAGGTGCCTGCCTTTATTTAATTCTCTGCCTTTGAAGACAGGGGGCTAGGTGAGGGCAGGGACTGTGCCCGTCTTGTCCGTGAATGTATTCCCAGAGCTCAGCACAGGGCTGGGCACCTGGTAGAGATTTCCTTTATCGGTATTTGTGGAATGAACAGATAAATGCAGATAATGCGTGTTTAACAATGATCCACAGGTTCCACTTTCTTGGTGCTTTAGCATTACTGGAGGCAGGAAACAGATTTAAGAAGTTTGAGAAATAGGAGAAAAGGAGAAGGTAAAGGGTCTGAGTCAGAAATTGATTTCTTAATTGTTTTAAGTCTATTGTTTCTTTGTTCTCTCTCCTCTCAATTACTTGATTCATCTTTCAAAACCCAGCTCCAAAATCACTCTTTAGGAACTTTTCTGCGGAACACTTTTTGTTAGAATTGATCACCCTCATCTTTGAACAACTTCTGTATCTAGACCCCTTGTGCTCTAATTTTTGCCAATCCTGCTACAGTGGGTGTCTTAATATCAGGCCTGCACCTTCGTTTTCTTAGCACTAAGGTGCTTGTCCCTGCAGCATTTCATGTGTAATTCTGTCTTGTTAAATGAACTTGCAGGCCCCTCGAGGGCAGAATAGGGACCTTATTCATCAGTGTGCTGTCACACTGAAAAGCATTCTGTCAACATTTATGGAAAGGAATTGGACTGTATAGTGATGTCCAGCTGGACCCACTGCTTTCATTTAAACCTAAATTGGTTACTTATAAACTGGTTTTTCCATTTTTTAGGCTTTTGTTTTTTGTTTCAAAATTGTGTGTGGTGGTTACGGGTGAGAAAACTTGGATGGGGAAACTGGCTTTAGCTCTACCCCAATCTCCTTTTGTATCTTGCATTTGCCAAAAATGAAGTGGCTTCTAACCTGTTCCTTTCCATTTGACTAGCCTGCCCTGGGGTCTGGACCGGGGTAGATTCTCGTGTCTGCCTAAATGCTCTTCTTGCTATCTGTGTGCCTGACAAGGACCCTTCTTGTGTCCATGTGGGGGGATTTATCTGAGATGACACTCAGGTGTTAGGCCAAGAATCTGATTTAAACATTTTGGTAAAGCTGACATGTGAAATTTAAAGAAACAAAATTGAGGAGGATAGGAAGAGAAAACAATTATCTTAGAATCTGTAGGAAATGCAGTGAAAATGGAAAAGACTTTGTTATTATCTCATCATCTCCTGAAGTTGAACATTCATGTTTCTTTTTTTTTTTTTTTTTTGATGGCTGGTGGGTACAGGGATGGAATCCTGGACCTTGGTGTTACAAGCACCACGCTCTAACGAACTGAGCTAACTGGCCAGTCTGAACATTCACATTCCACTCCTAGGTATATATGCCCAAGAGAAACTCATGCCCAGCAGGAGACACATGCAAGTAAAGAGCCCACATGCCCATCAGTGGGAGGACAGACGAATAAACTGTGATGTATTCACATGGTGGAAAATTACACCCAGCCAAAACAAATGGATGACAGTGACATGCAAAAATATGGATGAATCTCGGCAATATGATATTAAGTAAAAGAAATATAGCAAAGTTACCAGAGGCTGGGAGGGGAGGAGGTGGGGGAGAGGGGAAGAGGCAGATTAATGGGTACAAACTATGCTGTCTATCCTACGTGAATTAATGTAGTATATGCATGTATTTAAACAACACACTGTACTTCACAAATACGAACAAATAAATGTTTAATAGGTACCAAACTATGCAGCACGATATCTTTTATAAACTCACAAATAACTTAAATTCAGAAAGCTTTTTTAGGAATCCATAGAGCTACAATCAAATGCTGTGAAGAGCACAGCAAAGTCATGATGGACAGAGGTTCAGGGGCGGGGAGGCAGCGGGGTAGACTGGTGGGGGAACCATGTGCAAGTTAGTGTCAATACTTCACTGTTTTGGGGGAGGGAGGGAGGATGGGTTTGAAGATATTTGTCCATTATTAAAGATCTAATAGTGGATTAAATAAAAAAATGAAAGCGGGTCCAGCATAAACCAATATTAAGTGTGTCATGAACTAAAGATTATGATTAATTCAATTCTTCACACCTGAGGTCAAACAAGCATTCCAAGAGTAAGAGACTCCTGTTTTGCCTCCTTCTGCTCCCCCCCACCCCCTCTTTCCAGATGTGTATGGGGCCCTACCTAAAATACCCCTTTGGGGAGTGAATTATTGGCTTTTGTTTTAATTATTAGCTGGTTAGACCCGGAGCAGGCCCAGGCCCTGGCATAAATGTCTACAACAGCTGGCCTAAGGGCTTATTTGTAAAGCTGAGCTGGCAGTGTGCAATCTTCCCTCTCCCTCACTGGGGGGATCAACTGTCTGTGTCTGAACCCCCAGCCAGGCAAAGTAGAAATGTTCACTAGCTGAACATTGGGTCAGAAGCCTTTATTTGCCCGTGGGGGGTGGAGGTGGTGAGTGGGGGTGGGGAAGCTGCTTCTAGTTTGACGCCTGTCTTCATTCTGACCTCCTCCCCTCACCTCCTTTGCGGGGCTGGGAGGGGGTTCATGGCCTTGCTTAGCAGGTACAGGGCACCCTTTCTCTGCGGACCACATAGAGATTTATTGTTTAGGCAGCCAGGTTCTGGCATTGCTGCTAGTGGTGGGGGACGTCAGTGTAGAGAGCCCCCTCCTTCCCTGTTTGTCACTGTGGAGCTGTTTGGAAGAGGGCAAGGGTTGAGTTGCTGATGAGAAATCGATCGGAGCTGCTTGTGAGGCCTGCCAGACAGGGTTAGCATTTTCCAGTGTGTGCTCTGCTTCAGCCATGAGTCACCGAGGGGATAAGAGAATTGGATCTCCATGAATACTTCCAACCGTCCCCTTAAAGACCCCAAAGCAACATAGGTCATTATAGCAATTAATTGGGTTTTCCTTTCTATCTGACATCATTCAGACTCAATTGCTAGATCACAAAATAATCTCACCTTTGGCCACCATCTCAGCTTGTTAGGTAGGAGCTCTGCGTACTTCCTGGATGCTGCCTGGGTTGATTTCAGCCTTTTTTGAGCCAGAGTGGGGGCAGCCACTACAAAGCAGGGAGGGCAACTGTCATCTCAGTAGAGCCTCTCCTACTCTCACAGAGGACCAAGATTGAGCGAGGTCCTATGAGGTGGTGTGTCCGATGCTTTGAACCTGACAAAGTTCTGCAAATGTGAACAACTATGCCCCTCCCCCTTACAAACCATCAATAGCCTTGTTCAGATTCTGCAAGATAAAGGCTGATTTTTTTTTTTTTAAGCATTGACAGTAGAGAAAAACTGGACCTACTTTCCAGAATGATTTATTTTTAGGACTAGATAAGCATCTGTAGGACAGGGCTGGGAGTTTTAAATAATTTTTGTGGATGTTTATTGTGCATCTATTCTTGAAAAATTCTGCAAAGCCTCTGGGGAGAGGACATGAAAGTTGGTAATAAGGGGGTGAGGTGGGGAGTGTTATAAAAGGACACGAGTCACTCTTTCAGTGCCACTGACCAGCCACTGACAATGACACCAGTGACTTCCCTCATCTGCAGTGCTGTCCAATAGAGCTTTCCTCAAGGATGGAAAATTGGACCTGCACTGTTTAATATTAGTCACCTGCAGCCATTGAACACTCGAAATGTGGTTAATATAATTGAGGAACTGAATAACTTAATTTTGATTAATGTTAATAGCCACACATGGCTAGTGGCTGTCATATTGGGCAGTGTTGGTCTCTGACCAACATGCCTAGCCTTACCTCTCCCCAGATGCCCCCACATGCCCCAGACTTCAGATGCACTGAACCACTTTGTGTGTCTCGATCTCTCCTTTCCTCCCCATTTCTGTCTGTCACAATTCTGTCCATCATTTGAAAGGTGCTACCTCCACAGTCCCCCCAGACTGGCCCCAGGCAGAATTCTCTCAGCCTCCCCTGTGCTTTGCTTACCCCAGTAACAGCATGTGCCCCCATCTGCCCTGTCTTCCAGTTGACCATTGGCAGCTCTGCATAGCCCTGGATGCAGACAGACTCAAGTGTGAGTCTGGCTCTGCCATTGTGAACCTGGGCTAGTAATTTAACCTCTTGGGTCCTCGGTTCCTGATTTGTCCAGTGGAGGTCACAGCACCTATGTGCCAGGGTGGTGGGGAAGATGGGTAATGTTCATTGTATTAGCTTTCTATAACTGCTGTGACAAATTACCTACTGGGTTAAACAACACAAATTTGTGGAGGCCACAGTCTGACATGGGTCTCAATGGGCTAAAAAGTCAGCAGGGTGGTGTTCCTTTTTGGAGGATCTAGGGGAGAATACGTTTCCTTGCCTTTTCCAGCTTCTAGAAGCTGCTCACATTCCTTGGCTCATGGCCCTCTTCCACTTTCAAAGCTAGGATTGACTAGTCAAGTCTTTCTCATGCTGCCATCTCTATGTTCTGACTCTTCTGCTTCCTTCTTCCCCATTTAAGGACACTTGTGGAAGCTCCAGTGGCGCAATCGGTTAGTGCGTGGTACTTATATGAAGGACACTTGTGATTACATTGTGCCAACTTAGATGATCCAAACTAATCTCCTGATTTTAAAGTTAGCTGAGTAGCATCCTTAATTCCTCCTTGCCATGTAACAGCATTGTTAGGATTTGGACATGGGCATCTTTGGGGGTCATTATAATGCCTACCATATTCATTAATGGTCAAGTACAATGCCTGGCTCATAGAAAGTGCTTGATAAATGAGGGCCATTATTATGACCTGCATCTGTTAGTTTCTTTTCTTTAATGTAGGAGTCTCTTAATAGTGAAGTTGCTTAATTTTCTTTATGGACTTTGTCCTATTTAGGAGCAGGTGCTTAGAAAATGTTTATTGAATAATAGAATTTTTAATAAACGTAGATGGTTTCTTTCCTTTAAAGCTATATTGGACAGTAAAAGGAAGTAAAATGCAAACCAGAATATATAATCCCTTTTGTGAAAAAAAAGAAAAAAAGTTAGTTTATGTATAGTAGAATTAGGTGAATTATATGTCATGCCGTTAGTGGTAGTTATCATGGGATGTTCAATTTCTGTGAGATGTATTTTAGTAATTATTAAAATAATTTTGTTTACAATGAGCATCTTTTAATCTTAGAGGAAAATAATCAAGATCGAAACATGCAAAGGTTAAAAAACACCCCTCAAACATGTATCAGTCCAGCCTGATTCCTGAGTTACCCCTGGATTCAGTCTACAATGCACACAATTGGCCTGTGCTTATGTTGTGCTGACTTTTAGGGCTAATAACTATTAATATCAGGCCTCCTACTCATTTTCAGCATGCTTTGAACTCAGTCTGCTTTAAAGGAGAGTTTTCAATTCACCTCAGCAGGACATAACTGTAAAAAATGTATTTATTACTGCTGGTGGGAATATAAATTATATGTGTGCTCACTTTGTAGAATTATAGTTGAAGTCACACATACTCTTTGACCATGTAATTCTGCTCTGGTACATACCCTAGAGAAATGCACTTAATTGTCTGTGAAGAGACATGTTCAAGGACGTTCATAGCAGCATTTTTGAGAGTAGTAAAACATTGGAAACCGGCTAAATGTCCATCATCAGAAGAACACAAAAATAAATTATGGTATATCCAAATAATGGACTACTATATAGCACCGAAAATGATTAATCTAAAGCTGTTTTTCATTATTGTGGATCAATTTCATAGTGCAAATGTTGAGTGAAAAAAGGAAAATTGCAGAAGAATATGTATATCATACTACTATTTATAGAAAGGTTGAAAGCATGCAAAACCTATTTATTGTATAGAGGTGCAAACAGATATAAAAAATGTATTTGAAAATTAAGGGCAAAGACAAATATGTAGCTCAGATTCAAGGTTACATAGGGTGTGGGGGCAAGGCGGGAAAGGGATATGTTGGAGGGGATGGCTTAGAATGAGTAGATAATGTTTTTTGTTTTTAAATTGGGTGTTGAGTGCATGGATTTTTAAATTCCTTTTTGTATGTATTAAATAATACATAATAAAGTTTTCATAAAAGATTAAAGTGCATTAGACAGATCACAGTGAGGTTTTAAGAACAAATCAGAATGATACTTCTGTGCTACGTGATGCTCAGCATGCCTTTCCTTTCCTCTGAAGGATGTGCTCAGGGATGTTCAATCACATTTGCAACCCCTCTTCCCCACCACTGCATCTGCTGGCCACCTCCCTCCTGCCCTCCTGAGACCCTGAGACTGTGCCTTCTCTCCTGAGCTCAGGACCAGGTGCCGGTGCCTGACGGTGACTGACAGTGCTGCCCAGGCCTCTGCACTTCTATTGTACGTGCTCACCCTAGGTGATTATGAGTGAGATGCATCATGTTGTCAAAGTTATTGGCCATTAGTTTAGGATTTCCAGAGCTGGCAAATAAAAATACAGAATGCCCAAGTAAATCTGAATCTCAGATAAACAACAAATAGCATTTTAATTTAAGTATGGCCCAAATAAAAAATTATTTGTTGTTTATCTGAAGTTCAAATTTCACTGGGTATCCTGTATTGTATCTAGCAATCCCACCTTTGTACCTTTTCTTTTGTGGATTATCTGTCCAGGTTTTTGCTAGTTTTTAAAATAGGGGTGGTAGCATGTGTGTATTTTTAATACTGAAGATATTAATCTTTTTTTCTCTTGTGTCTGGCAGTGGTTTCAAACTACTAATCTTTATGTAGCTAATTTATCATTATTGTTTCTATCTTTGGTGTCAGGCTGAGAAAGGCCTTCCCCTACTAAGATTATAGAAATTAGGATGAATAAGTTTCTAAAGACTTGGGTTGCACAAACAGCAAGAAATACCTAACACACGGGTCATGTATGTTTGCTGTGAGTTTATATAGTATTTTCTGTTAAGTAAACTTCTTAATGTAATCCTTTGGAGAGAGTGCTTGTCCTGTGTTTTAGAAATTCTCAGTAACATTTGGAAAGGATTCTGTGAAGGTAATTACTTGGGGAAATTTATGTAAAAAGTGTTACTTGGTAAGCAGGCTATACTGGAAATGACACTAGGACTTCAGCAAAGAAGTCAGGTTCTCCTTCATCTTTGAGTCTTTTCCATTCATTAAAAGAACTTTGTTCTTATCATGAAAACTTCCAAATATACACACACATAAAAGAGACTAGCATAATGAATTCCTGTGGAACCCTCATCCAGCTTCAACAAAGAACCACTTAGGGCCAATCTTGTTTCTTCTACCCATCTCCTAGTCCTCTGCTCAGATTATTTTGAAGCAAATCTGACATTATTTCTGGTCAAATATAAATATTTTCATATACATCTCTAAAAGAATAAGATTCATTAAAAAAATCAAACTACAATACCATATCACAACCAAAGAATATTAACATTAATTCCTTAATACCATCAAATACTTAATCAATATTCAAATCTCCCTGACTATTTCTTAAATATGTTCTTCTACTTTTGTTTGAATCGAGAACCAAATACTGTCCACATACTGCAATTGGTTGATTTGTCTCTTAAGTGTCTTTTAATCTATGGGTTTCCCCTCTGCTCCTTTCTACTTTGTAATTTCTTTGCTGAATAAACAGGTTGTTCCAGGGTTTTTCATACTAGATTTTGTTGCTTGCATTCTTGTCATGTTTTGTAATGTGTTCCTCTATCCTATATTTCTTGCAAAATATTAGTGAGATCTATAGGTCTGATCAGATATAGGTTTGGTTTTTTTTTTTTTTTGGCAAGTATGTTTCCTGGGAGTTGGTGTGTACTTCCGTCAGGAGGCCCATGACATCTGTGATGTTAGCATGACCTGATGATCATTGCCAGACCTATTAATTCATTGATTTTTAAACAAGTAGCAGGTTGTGCTGAAAAGGACTTCTAACTTTTGTGTGGCATTGTCACCATCTTCCTTGTCTCTGGCATTGCCTTGGAGGGCTATAGAACGGGGCTTCTCTGTGGTCTCTTGATGGGGAGGCTGCATGGGACTGCAGAGCTTTGAGAGGAAAAAACTCTGCCCTGAGTGCATGGTTGGCAGCCTTCAATGTGGAGCCACCTCGGTTTCTGACAGCAGTGATAAGAGCATGAGGGAGCTGTTTTTACTTTCCAGTGCTACTTGGGAGGCCTTTAAGTTGTAATGTAGATCAGCTTTGTGTGCCATCTTTGGTATGTTGATATATATCAGCTGGGAATTGATATTAGGAGAACAGATACCACACTTTGAACTGGCTTACACAATGAAGGAGATTCACTGGCTCAAGTAACGACAGGTACAGATATAGACAGGTGTTATTGGCTGAATTGTGTCCCCCCACAAAGTTCAGATGTTGAAGTCTTAACCCCCGGTACCTCAGAATGTGACTGTCTTTGGAGAGAGGGCCTTTAAAGAGGTGATTGAGTTAAAATGAGGGTGTTAGGGTGGGCCCCCATCCAATCTGACTGGCATTCTTATATGAAGAGGAGACTGGGACACACAGAGACACCAGAGACATGGGAGTCCTGAGAGGACACAGTACGAGGGAGGCCGTCTGCAAGCCAGAGAGAGAGGCTGAGAGGAAACCAGTCCCACCAGCACCTTGATCCTGGACTTCCAGCCTCCAGAACTGTGAGAAAGTAAACTTCTGTTGTTTAAGTCACCCAGGCTGTGGCCTTTTTGTTATGACAGCCCTAGCAAACTAATGTGGTGGCTTTCCGGATTGGTTTCATTCAGTGGCTCAGTGGTGTCATCAAACACTCAGTGCTTTTATGTCTCTCCCCTCTGCCTTTTGTGGTGTCTGTTTTGTCCCAAGTCTAGCTTCTGTCATGGTGAAAAATGGCTAAAGTGGTTCCTTGCTTCATGTTTAAACATCACATTTCTAGAAAAGGGGAAAGAGAATTGGCTTCCAGTAGCTCTCTCAGAAGAGGGGGAGTCTTCATTCCAAGATTGTCTCAGGAATCTTAGCCTCTTAGCTTATTGATCTAAATTGTATTAAATTTCCATTTTTTTTCAACCAATCCCTTTGGCCAGGAGAATGCCATGCTGTGAGTGACTTAGGCCTGGGTTCTTTAAACCAATCAGTGTGTCAGGGTAGGAGATAGGAGTGCCCTTTTCTGGAACTGGGGGTCAGGTTAATCCCACTTGCTTTCCCTCATCACATGGCTACAGGATAAGATGGGACAGTGGAAGGGAGGCTGGATGACAAGCAGTGTCCGTTTTGGGATTTGTGGCATTTGGAGACCAGTGGAATGGTGGGGTGGGATGTGTGGTGAGAAGTGTGCTGGACATTGGTGGTCAGAGCCCAGAGAGGGGGCTTTCCTCTGTGTGATCAGTGCCTTCATCTATCGAAAGAAGATTAAATGACCCCCAAAATTACCCCCAGTGCAGACATTCCAAGAGTAGAAGTTGATAGGAAAAAGGGAAAATAGACAGAGTTTGGAAACTTTCAGAGCAGAATAAGTAGATCACATGAAGGTGATCCCATAAGGCCCAAAATGAGGAGAGCATGATCATACAAGCCCACAGTTGGAAACTTCTCACAGATGACTTCATTTTACGCATGAGGTTAAAGACTGTCCTGAGTGTACCTGGCCAGCTAGTGGCAGAATCAGGGCCAGCAACCAGGTCTCTCCCTTCATTGCTCTGTCCACGACTTTTCAAAGATGCCCAGGAACACTTGGGAAAGCGTCAGGATTCCAGCTGAGGGGAGGAAATAGCTTGAATTTTAGTAGAGGATTGTGTTTCTGAGTTGCCTTTGTCCAGTTCAGCAATTTCCAGTGGTTGGAACGTGTGGCCAAAACCTGTGGAATCTTCACCGTCCTCGCTTTACTATAAGCATGTTTCATAGTGTTCTCATTTTCCTAAAAGGGGTGAGTTTCTGGTTTCTGAAAATGCTGAAGCTTTCATTTAGGAAGCGTAAAATGGAGCAGATAGAATGGTAGCCAGCAACACAGTTCGAAGAAGTAAAGGTGGATCTTGGTGTAAGATTCTTAATGCTTGTTAATAGCAACATGAGCAGCGCAGACATACTCCAAACTGAATGGCAGATGATCTGGAGCAGAGGGGACATGTTGGACGGTCGGTACAGTGGTTTCCTGGAGGGCTTTTCAAATCAATACCCTCCTGGAAGGTAGAAGTGGAAACCCTTTGTTTTTGTTGAGGACGGTCTGAAAGTGTCCAGGGCCCTCTTTCTGTGGACACTTTCTTCCTGCCTGCCTGGCAGTGACTTCAGAAAGCCTTATGGAAGATTTACAGCCTGAAGTCCGGGGCTGAACAGAAGGCGAGATGAACTATTTCCATCCTGGTCTCCCTGGCTTTGAGGACCATGTACTCCTTCTTCGTGGTGTGATATTATATTTTCTTCCCCCCATCAAGGTAGAGGCTTAGAAAAGACTGAGCTCACAGCCCCAGTCCTATCTGATGTTGATTCCCAGTTTCTTTCTTTAAAGGTGCATCTACTTTGTGAATGAAATGTACCTCCCATCTCATTGCTGGGTGACAGGGGAGAAGTCTGAGCCTATACCATTGGACTAGCTGCCCACTTTCTTTCACATCTACAAGTTAGTGTAGAATAGTGGTTTCGGGCCAAAGAGATCTGGGACTGGGTTGTAGCTCTGCCGCTTTCTAGCTGTGTTTTCTTAGGCAAATTAACTAAGCCCTAAGCTTCAACTTCCTCATTTATAAATGCAAGATACTATTTTCTTCATTGGGTTATTGTGGAACTTAAATAAAGTAATGGCAGGATGCTCAGTAAATGTTAACTATTCATAAAAATAATAGGTGTAACAAGAAAATATGAACGATTCACATGAGAACCCCAAATTGTTTTCTTTCCCTTAGTTTTCCCTGTTGGAATTAAAGCTAATAAAAACTGTCATACATGGAAGATTTATAATCTGTGATTCTATTCCCTTTTGTTTAAAATGAGGCTAATTTTTTGTGCAGTAAATCAATTTCCTTGTCTTTCCTGAACTGATGTAGGTCGGGAGGATCCTCTTAAACAGAAATCGGTGCAGGAAGGATGATCTTCGGCGTGGTCTTCCTGCGTGGGCCCGTGGCCGTGTGTTCTCCTCCCTGCAGCCATGCACCCTCTTCCTTCCTGAAGTCTTCTTTCATTTTCTCTTTGCCTGGTATGGTAGGTTGTTTTCCTGAGTTTAGCATCTGAAGCTTGAGTAGTCCTGATCACCTTCTTGTTATTTCCCTCCAACTGTGAGAAATAGTTTTGCCACTAGGAGGTAGGCGGAAAGCCCTACGGACTGATGTGCCTTTCCCATTACTTCAGGGTTTGGGGGTCAGGCTGGTGACTCCCCAGTATGTTCCCAGGTCTGTTCCAGGAAAATTCCATGGAGTTGGGGGAGCACTGCCTGGCTTTTCTAGCCCTCCTCCTCATCTCAGGTGAGCCTTCTCTTGTCTGGGGTTGGAAAGCCAATAACAGTCCTCCAGGCTGCTTTCAGAAACAAAACTCCTTGCTGTTAGCAGCACTTCCTGGAGGGATATTACCAAAGAAGGTGGCACATGCCAGCCACACCCACTTTTAAAAAATTTTTAATTACTTTTATTTTTATTTATTTATTTTTAAAGTTTATTTATTTATTAATTTTTTTTTTAC
This sequence comes from Cynocephalus volans, assembly GCF_027409185.1. Taxonomy (NCBI): domain Eukaryota; kingdom Metazoa; phylum Chordata; class Mammalia; order Dermoptera; family Cynocephalidae; genus Cynocephalus; species Cynocephalus volans. The sequence continues at coordinate 151,325,784 of NC_084462.1, forward strand.
ATTCTATGATGTTTATGTTGTTGTGGAGCAGGTGTGGGGGAGGGGGAAAAGGGAAAGGGGGAATGAAATAGGAGGAAGGAGGAGGGGTGGGGTTGAGGCCTGTGACAGCCCCCTCATTCCTGCAGGAGAGACCAGGGGCTTCCAGTGGTGTCTTGGTCATTGCTGGGCTGGGTGCACATGTCAGGGGTGTGTGGCTGAAGCCCTCACCTCATTACTGCTCCAGCTTGGGAGGCTGGGGTGGTTCTTGCAGCAGGTGGGTGAACATCACTGGGCTGGTTACGGGTGTCGGAGGGGGCATGGCTGAGGCCCTTGGCCCCCCACCACCCCAGCTCTGGAGAGCCTGGGGTGCTTCCTGTGGCAGCTCAGTGGTTGTCAATGGGCTGGTTGCGGGTGTTGGGGGACATGGCTGAGGCACCCTGCCCTCCCTCCTCCTGGTTTGGTAGCCCAGGAGAATTCTGATCCTTCTAGGTTTTATAGGTATTCTTTGGTGATGTGAGACCTTTACTAGTTAATATCAAACTTTGTCTCTGGTCTGTGGGTATTTTTATTTTTTTCTTCCAGTTCTGTGTTGGATTATTTGCTGTTCCTACCACTCAACTCTGCACTGGAACTAATTTGTTGTCCTTTGCTTACTTCTAAAATGGGGGAACTTCTTGTGAGGACCAGCACTTGAGCTCTCTGGTTGAGATAAATTGTTGCTTTGCTGCTGGTTCCTTGGGTAAGGCTTTTTGTACAGCTCAGGTTTTAATGGTTGACTTTATAGGTACATCTGGCTCTCGTGAGATCCAGTACACCTGGGTTGCTTAGAAACCCTGGTGTGGGCCTGAGTCTTTTCAGCAAACTGCACCCCCTGCAGTTCTATATTCCTGACTGTCTGCACTGAGTGGGCCTGTGCTGATTGGGGGGGCAGATCAGCTGTCCATGCTGTGCCCCAATGTTCCCCTGGTGGCCTGTCTCCCCCACTGCCTGTGCTCCAAACACTTCCCATGGGACGGACCATGTGCTGGTCCCTTACGATGACTCACTGGCCTCTGAGTGCCTCTTTTTTTTCAGTTGTTGTGGTTCCTCACTCCTAGATGGGTCCATGGGAACCCTATTAGTAGTCTTGCTGGCCTGGGGGCCACCAAGGCCCTTTTCTCCCTTGCCACCTCCAAGCAACTTCATCCGAAGGGGACAGCTGCAGCTTTTGCCAGCTTCTGCTCTGTGCACTCACCAGGACCAGCCTAGATGTGGCTGGGGCTTGAAATGGTTGGAGTGGTTCTTTCTTTCTGTCATCGTGGCTTCTCCCACCTTCATGCACTCTGTAGGTCTCTCCTCCTCTTCCCCTGAGCTCTAGTGGCCCCAGCTTGGCTATTGTTGCTTTTTAATAGTTGTAAATTGGTTGATTTGTGGGAGAGAGTGACACTGGGGACCATCTATTCTGCCATCTTGACTGGAAGCTTGTTCTAAATACTTTTAATTTGTGTATTTAGACTGTTAACATTTAATGTGATTATTGATGTATTTGAATTAATATCTACCATATTTGTTACTGTTTTCTATTTATTGCTCTTGGTCTTGTTTCTATTTTTGTCTTCCACTCTTTTTCTGCCTTTTGTGCTTTTAATTGAGCAGTTTATATGATTCCATTTTCTCTCTTTTGTTAGTATATCAATTATACTTGTTTTGTTTTGGTTTACCTTTTTAAAAAGGTTGCCCTAGAGTTCGTAATATACCTTCACAACTAATCCAAGTCTACTTTCAAATAACACTGTACCACTTCATGGGTAGTGCAAGTACCTTATAATAATGAAGTATTCCTAATTCCTCCTTCCTGTCACTTATAACATTGCTGTCATTATTTCATTAACCCATAAGCTATAATCATTGAATACACTGTTGCTATTATTATTTTACATAAGCTTTTATCTGTTGGATCAATTAAGAATAAGAAAAATAAAAGTTTTTATTTTACAGTCACTTATTCCTTCTCTGATGCTCTTCCCTTTTTTATGTAGATCCAAGTTTCTGACCTGTAGTTTTCCTTCTCTCTGAAGAACTTTTTAAAAACATTTCTTATAAAGCAGGTCTATGGCGGCAAATTCCCTCAGTTTTTGTTTGTCTGAGCAAGTCTATTTCTCCTTTACTTTTGAAGAATAATTTTGCAGGATACAGAATTCTGGATTGGTGGTTTTATCTCTCGACAGTTTAAATATTTCACTCCACTCTATTCTTGCATGCATGGTTTGGAGAAGTTGGATATAACTCTTATCTTTGCTCCTCTATAGGTAAGGTGTACCCCCACCCTTGTCTACATTCAAGATTTTTTCCTTTATCTTTGATTTTCTAAAGTTTGAGTAAGATAAGCCAAAGTATGGGTTGGTTTTGTTTTTTTTTTTGTCACTTATCCTGCCTGGTGCTCTCTGAGTTTCCTAGATCTGTTGTCTGGTGTCTGACATGAATTTGGGGAAATTCTCAGTCATTATTGCTTCAAATATTTCTTCTGTTCCTTTCTCTCTTTCTTCTCCTTCTGGTATTTCCATTGTGCATATGTTATACTTTTTGTAGTTGTCCCCAAATTCCTGGATATTCTGTTCTGTTTTTTTTCTCCCAATCTTTCTTTGTCTTTGCTTTTCAGTTTTGGAAGTTTCTATTGACATATCCTCAAGCTCAGAGATTCTTTCCTTTGCCATGACCAGTCTACTAATGAGCCCATCAAAGGCATTCTTCATTACAGTGTTTCTGATTTCTTGCATTTCCTTTTTACTCTTTCTTAGAATTTCCATTTCTATGCTGACATTACCCATCCATTCTTGCATGTTGTCTACTTTTTCCATTAGAGCCCTCAGCATATTAATCATAGTTTAAAAAAATTCCTGGTCGGATAATCCCAACGTCTCTGCCGTAGCTGAGTCTGGTTCTGATGCTTGCTCTATCTTCCCAAACTGTTTTTCCTTTTTAGTATGCCTTGCAATTTTTTGTTGAAAACTAGCCATGATGTATTGGGTAAAAGGAATCATGGAAAATAGGCCTTTAATAATGTGGTTGTAAGGTGTTGGAGGGGGGAAGCATTCTATAGTCCTATGATTAGGTCTCAGACTTCTCATGAGCCTGTGCCCCTGGACTGTGACCTTCACAAGTTCTGCTCAGTGTTTTTCCCCACTTAGGTTGGACAGGATGACCAGAGTGGGCTGGAGTTGCGTATTTATTTCCCTTTCCTTAGGTAGGTTAGGCTGTGATAAAACCTCAGCAGGTTAGGCTCTGGCAAAATAGTTTCTTTTGAGGGCAGGCCTTATTAAGGAGAACAGAATGCTCTGTTGTATTTCAAAATGGCTACTGTTTCCTTCTCCCTGCTGGTAGAGCAAGGGGATTTTTCTCGGACATTCACTGTGAGAACCGTGTAGGGCTTCTGGAGATGAAACTCACAAAAGAGTGGAGGTTCCCCTAAGGCTGGGCCCCCCTGGAGTTTTTAACTCAGACTTGTCTGCACTGAACCTCCAGTAAGCTGTCAGTTACAGTTTAGGTTTTCCTACCTGAACCGTTTAGGGTTAGGTACCAGTTTAGGTTTTCCTACTGCACTGGTTCATGTGGAGGTTTCTGCTCTGGTAAACTGCGATTCTCTGTATCTGCCTATCTGTCTCTCCGATTCTGGGGGTTTGTCCTGTGGTCCCACTTCTCTGATGGACCTAAGAAGAGTTATTGATTTTCAGTTTGTTCAGCTTTTTAAATTTATTGTTAGGATGGGATTGAGACTTCCAAGCTTCTTACATACTCACCGCACCCACTTTTATTCATTCCAAACACACACAAGGAGAGTGGGCTCAGTGATGGATCATGGAAACTTCTTCCCAGTTCTTGCTGAGGTGTCTGTGCTTTGCAAAGGTTGTCATTATGGACAGAGGCTTAGGAAGAGGGGAGGAAGAACCAGCTGTGCTTCCTAGAGCCAGCTGTACGGGAAGCAGCCACCCAGCTACTTAGTCTTTAGGGGATGTGGCTGAGGGTAGGACTATGTTTCATTTATTTTTCCATGTTGAAGCACCTATCAAAGAACCTGGCACAGAACCGGTATTTTCTGCTATTCAAACCAACAAATTCTACAAATATTTATTGAGCCATTACTATATGCCTGCCAGTGTTCTAGGTGCTAGGGAGCAACAGAAGAAAACAGGGAACAAGACAGTCCCCGACTTTATGGGGCAGTACATAATAGACAGCACTTATAACACTTACGTTGTTCTTTTTATGTGTCAGGTACTTTTCTAAGCCCTTTACATATACTAAACCATTTTATTCTTATGACAACCTTATGAGGAAGGCATTATTATTATCCCCATTTTACAGATGAGGAAACTGAGGTACATAGAGTTTCATTGACCTGGGATGTCCACCTTGGATGGCAGGGTGTTTACTCATAACTTAAGCATGTGATGGAAGGTGTCAAGAAACCAAAATGTTCTTGCCTATCCCCGACAATGCAAAGCCTCTCCCCTTGTGTTAATTAGGAAAAACCTGGCATCCAGGTGTTCCACGCTGCTGAGGCAAGATGAGTGTGCAGCACAGTGAAGCGTGCTTCCCCATCCATGTGCTCGCCACAGCTGAGCAGGCCCAAGACCACACTGCACAGTGGCCTCGTCCAGCACAGAACCTTTGCCATTACCATCCTGTAACTGGACGTCGTTACCAAAATCTTGGCCTCTGCTCTGAGGAGCTGAAACACAGCAGTTGAGAATCTCGTTATATCCTGTAGACATGTATTTCTCAAAGAATATATTTCCGTAGATATAGTCTGTAGCTCACCTGAGATGCTAAAGGGTTCAGGAAACTGCACTGCTAAAAAGTACCCCAGGTGGTTTTTATACACTAGTTTATGACTACTTTTTTAGGCTAAAATTGTAGAAGGAAATAAAATCTATCAGGCAAGGACTGGAACCCATGACCTGTGCAACTGCGACTTAAAAGAACATGAACAACTCCGAATTCCATTTGCTTTTGCCAGTAGCTATTTACATATGCCAAGACAAGCTTCCTTGGAAGGAAAAGAGCCTCTTGAAATCTCTGGCCTCTGCTCTCCCAGATGTTATGTTCATATTTGGGGGTAGAAAAACATCTCATTTTGGAGTTTGAGCTGTTCCTGTATTACATGAGACTGGGAATCTTAGCGCAGGGAAGCTGCAGTTCTAAAAGGATGATGTCCAATTCTGTGGAAGACCTAGTCTTAGGGATCATGTGCAACTGCTGTGCCATGTGCTGAAATTTAAAATGAGAGACTTCTTCCCCATGCTCAGGAGATGTCCAGGAAGATGAAGAAAAGTGCTGCCGTATAAATTAATAATAGTCCAAGTGCTTCCAAAGAAGTAGCCTGGTTGGATTGCTACGGAGCATTTGCTGCACCGACAATCATTGCCTCAGGACCTGAGGCTTTGGACCTGAGGCACAGCTCTAATTAGGAGGGGTATTTTGATTCATTTATTCATTCTTTGACTCATTTATTTATTTGTTTGTTGTGGAGAGCCTAATTTCTGCAGGTTATGCTGTAAGTCTTGGGGGTGGAAATATCTGAGGTGGTCTGGGAATTACTAATTTACTAATGGTACATATCTTCACCATAGTTCCTCAGCCTTCATGTAGTGTTGATCCAGTTGCTTCCAAGATTTTATGAATTGGCCTGTGATGGGGCTGTGGGAGGCAAGGGGGAAGTTATGTTTGTGTCTGATTCAGAAAAACCACTGAGTTAAAAGGCAGAGCTTTCTGATTCCTATTAGGGTGGGGCATCATAGGGAACGATTTGACAAATGTCTGAAAAGGACATCTTTTGATGGACTAAAGAATTGTGTAAGTGCATGTTGCAAAAGGCTTTCTCCTGTGTCTTTGTTTTTGTTTTTCAAATGCACAACAAGCTATTCAGTGGTGCACACTCCACCCTGCTGGGAAATTGGGACTTGTTGGCTGGCAAAGTTGCATGATACATTGGGAGAGAGAAATTCAGTGCACTCAGTGGTGGCTCTTGCCCTGTCACCATATTGAGAAGCCTATTGTAGGAAACATCTGTTGTTTTGGTCTGCCTAGCATCTATTCTCTCTTTCCTGGTGATAGAATCTCTACTTTCCTTTGGAGAACACCCCTTCCTCACTCTTAGTCCCCATAACTTGAGTGGACTGCTCTCACCTCCAAGTTCGAGGGTGAATGTATGACCCAGGCTTGGTCAATCAGTGTATGCCCTCCCCTGGTTCAGAGATGGTCATGTGACCCAAACTGGGCTGATGGATTCAATTCTAGTACTTTTTGTTAGAACTCTTTGGAAAGAGAAGCCTTGAGGTTGATATACTCTGAAAATGTAGGCCCGTAGTGGCTGGTGGTCATTTGGTCACTATGAATGAAAAGCTCGCCTCAGAATAAAGCTAACATAGAGCAAAACAAAGCTGAGAGGAAGGAATGAGACCAATTTCTGATAAAATATTGTGAGCACCTGGATCCAGCTAAGCTTAAAGATCCCTTGAATCTCCCATTTACATGACCCAGTAACTTCCTGTGGTGGATTAAATATGGCTGCAGTTTCTTCGTGGCTCCTTGCATTAAGAGGTGGAGTCGATTTCCCCACCTCTTGAATCTGGGCTGGTCTTGTGACTTGCTTTGACTCGTAGAAGATGGTGAGAGGAACATTGTGTGAGTTCTGCAGTCTAGGCCTCAAGTGGCCTTGCTGCTCTGCCTTTACCCTCTTGGACCTCTTCCCTGAAAGCACCATGTGAGACAGTCAGTCTAACCTGCTGGAGGAGGAGAGGAGAGACCATGTGGAGAAGAACTGAAATCCCCTCGCCAACTTCTAGCACCAGCTGCCCCGCGTGTCAGAAGGCCAGCTTGGACTTCTCGTCTACTTGGCCATCAGCTGAATGCAACTGCATTGGCGGGCCCAGGTGAACCAGCAGACGCATCACCCAGTCAACCCACAGAATCAGAGTTGGAGGGTGGCTTGTAATCCATCAAGAAATAGCTGATACACTTCCCTTTTCTGGCATAAGCCAGTTTGATTTTATTTTCTGTCACTTGCAACAGAGTTCTGACTGATACACGTATGTGATAAGCTAAGACTTACCACAAATGTCCCTTTGTGGAACTTCTTCCTACCTCTGAGTGAGACCAGCTGCCTCGGTCTAGAGCTTCACATGCCATGCATGTGAGTGTGTGAATTCTCTTGTTGGTGAGATTCATTTCTTGCTCATATGTGTGTGTAACATCTGATTGACAGTGCCACAGTCTCCAAAAGGGTGGATTTCTCCAGCACGTGCCCCTGCAGAGAGACCATTCAACAGCTCTTTCTTTCCTGGTCACTTATAGGATTTAACACTTGGCATTCCTTTGGTCATTGGTAGCTCCTTTTTATAGGCTCTCACACATTTTATTTTTGGGGTTCCTGATTTGTCCTGAAAATGCCCAGGAGAGGTAGAGCATCAGTTATTTGAGACTAAAAAAGGTAGTACAGGCAGTGAAATAGCATGAGCCCCAGAATTAGACATATAGGGGCTCAAAGGCTGGCTTCTGCCACCTGCTAGCTGAGGGCCTTGTGCACATCATTTAGTCATCACAGGTCAGATGAGAGGTGATAATTCTTCCTTCATGGGGTTGTGGTGACCAACACATGAGGTAGGGCATAGAGGAGGCCTGGCATGCGGTGTTGGTAGCACAGATTTAGCAGTGACCCTTCAACATTGTTCCTCTTGGATTAGGCAGGTTGTCACAGAACATCATTCTCTGCCTCCCCTTGTCTCATTTTTAACACTAGGAGGAATCATGTCTTGCTTGGCTTGTTATCCAGTTTGTAATGGGTTACCTATGATGAAGAGGATCTTTTCTGATAGCATATCTGTTTATTTCCTTTCAAATACAGACTCACATAGTCATAGTGGTCAGAATGGTGATAATAATAAAAACAAATGATAACATCATGAGATAGTGTGTGTGTAATAAAAATATGATGATGTTGGGAAGGGGTGCTGTGGCAACACGTAGGACAGAGTGGCTAATATTCTTCTGAAAGCAGAATCAAAGCAGTCCCTTTTGATGTGGGTATTTGACACTGAGCAGGGGTTTCTGGAGAGAAATTTCCAGGCAGAGGGGATGGCATGTGCAAAGGAATGGAAGTATGAGAAAGAGCAGTGTGTTCTGGAGACTGGACGAAGTTCAGTACGCTGTGACATATAGTGATTGCAAGGGAAGAGAAGGGGGGAGGCTGGCAAGGGAGGTGGTGACCCATCATGAGGGACAATGAATGCATCTGCACGCTAAGGAATATGGACTTGGTGCTGTAGGTAGTGGGCATCAGTGAAGGATTTTAAGCAGGGCAGTGACATGAGTAATGTTTTAGAAAGATGGGGCCGTGAGGAGTTTGGAGGGCTACAAGACTGGAGGCTGGGGGACCAGGTATGAATTAAATACAAAAACCCATCTAGAGATGATGAGGATCTGAGTTTAGGTGGCTGAGATGACAGCAGGTTGGAGAAAAGGACTAAAGATATCAAGCAGGCAGCATTACTAAAGATTGGTGGCCAGTGGATGTGGAAGGGTACGGGAGAGATCGAGAAACAGGGAAAAATCAAGGATGTCTGCTTGTTTTCTCACTTAGATGACTTCAGAAATTAGATGGTGTCATGAGTCACACTGAGCAGTACAGGAAGAGAAACAGATTTGGTGAGAGGCAAGGAAGGACTGTTTTGGATGTATTGAATTTGAGGCATGAATTTAAGAAATCCAGGTGAAGATATCAGCGTATATTCTAGGTCAGAGGTAGACCGAAGAGCCACCAACATGTAGATGAGAGTTGAAGCTGTAGGTATGGAAAAGATTGACCAGGGAAAATGTGTGAAGTAAGAGGATCAGCCAGTGATCAAACTCTGGAGAACGCTACCATTAAGTTGGGCACAGGAAGAAAAATCATAGAAGAGAGTTGTAGCAGATTGCATTTTCCAAAGCCGCCTGCAGCAGTATCCTCCATCCCACATGCCCTTCTTACTGTGTGGTTTTGATACTCCTTCTAGAGAGAGAGAGGGCCTGTGTCTCTTTCCTGTGATCTGGGAAAGCTTGGGACTCCAGGGGAGGTGAGGCTGTGTGACTTCCAAGGCTAGGTAATAGAAGATACAGCTTCCACTGGTTCTGCTTTTGGCACCCTGAGCCACCAGGTAAGAATCTGAGGTGCCATGATTTGAAGAACACCGGCCACAGGGAGAAGCTACGTGTAGTTGTTCTGGCCAGCAGCCCCAGCTGAGGTCCTGCTGACAGGCAGGTGTGAATGAGACTCCAGCAGATGATTCTTATGGTAGATTTTACCTTTTATAAGTAGACACTGAAGTTAACTGATTTTTGCTATCGAAACAATAATACAGTTTCTCAATGATAAGACATCAAATGGCATAGTACTGCTTCCTGTGGTTGTCAGTAGCTGAGTTCTAAGGCCATGCCTCTTCAGCAAAGCCCCTCATGGCAGCCACCAGAAGGAAAAGCAGTTTGGCTCCCAGCCTCAGAAATTTATGTCCTCTACCATCCGTTAAACCTCCTTCCCTCTTCATCAGAGGTTGTTCAAGACTCAGATGTAAATTCATCCTCAGCCTTTGAGTCCTCTATGGGGGACCTCCCCTCTGTGTGCTTTCTGAATTCCTGACCCACAGCATCTGTGAGCATTATGAAATGGTTGCTTCAAGTTTCTAAGTTTTGGGGCAATTTGCTATAGAAATAGATAACCAGAACAAAGGAAGAGTCAAGAGAAGTTAGAATTTAACTGAGAGAGGGGGAAGCCTAGAACAGGTCAGGACAGCTAGCACCGGCGAGGCATCCACTGGATTCGAAACCATCCGTGACTTCAATAGGAACACTTCCACCGGCCTCATGGAGGCCAAAGTCAGACTGCCATGAAGGAGAGAAGTGGAAACGGAGTGTGGGCTGCTTTGTCAATAGGCTTGAGCATGAAACGTGAGACAGAAACGGTGGGAATTAGATGGAGATGCAAGGTCAGAGAATTTTCTTTAAAATATGGTTGGAGGAGATTTGAGAGGAGAAAGAGGTTGAAGTTGCAGAAAGAAAGAATAATTATTGGAGAAATATCCTGAGGGAAATAGGAGAAATCAGATGAAAACAACCATACTTAAGAGGGAATGGTCTTGAATGACCTCTGCTGAAGAGGGAAGGAGGCTGGGAGCCACAGCTGCCTTTGCTTCTGGTGGCTGCTGTAGAACAGGCATTGCTAGAATTCAGGGACTGAATTCCACTGAAAGCAGTGCTATTCCATTTAATGTCTTATCATTGAGGAACTGTAGTATTGTTTTGGTAGTATTGGTTGTCCCTTCAGAGCTACACAAAAGAGTAGACTTTCAGATCCCATTTTATCTTGTTCTCTCTGCCCTTGGTTAATTACAAATAAGGGCCCAGAATTTAAGGTGACTCTGCTATCTTTTGGCTCTAAGGTCAGTGTGCTTCTCACTTGGTGATATTCAGTGAAAATGGGGGTGAATGAGACAGAAAACAAAAGAGAAGAATTAGGAATGAGCTTAAGTTGAGTTCATAGCAGTTGTTTGGACTGCTATGACAAAATGCAATAGACTAGGTAGCTCATAAACAACAGAAATGTCTTGCTCCGTTCTGAAGGCTGGAAGTCCAGGATCAAGGCGCCAGCAGGTTCGGTTCTGGTGAGGGCTCACTTCTGCATAGACAGCTGTCTTCTCACACTAACCTCACATGGCAGAAGGGGTGGGGGGGTCTCTCTCAGGCCCCTTTTATAAGGGCACTGATACCATTCATGAGGGCTTTGCCCCCATGACCTAATCACCTCCCAAAGGCCTCCAGTTCCTAATACCATCACCTTATTGGGGTTTGGGATTTCAACATATGAATTTTGGAGGAACATAAACATTCAGACCATAGCAGTAAGTGAATAAGTTATGGCACACGTTCATGGCACAAAATCTATAAAAATGGTATTGTCATTTTTGACTTTGATGAGTTCACAAAGGATTCAATCTGGAAAAAAAAAAGTAGGTTATAAAACATTATATTGTAGAGTCCCATTTTGTAAATGGCAAATATGTGTAGGAAAAGAGTACACACCGAAACGTTAATAGTTTTCTCTGGATAGTGGTATTATGGAGATTTTAATTTTCCTTGTTTAAAAGGAACACGTGTGTCTTGTGTGTGTGAATATAATTAGTAAAATGAAGCACCCACTGAGTCTGCATGTTTGTTCATTTCAAATGTGAAAATTGACTTACAATATCTATATGCAGGTCGGTAAGCCTGTGGCTGTCTCCTTTCCTGACGTTTTGCATCCTTGGGTGAGGTCACATTGTGTCCTCATGGTGGCTTCTGCGTTACAGGGAGACGGGAAGGAGCATGGATGAATCTTGCCACAGGACAGGTGGAGTACAGACAAAGAGAAGGAAAGAACATGGCTAGACCCTGAGGATCTGCTGCCAGGGCTGGAAGGGCCTGGGTCTGTGCTTTCGCTTTGCCCCCCTTATCTGCCCTCTGTCCTGTTTCTTTGAAAAATATGTATATCTTGGATGCTTCTCTAATTCTGACGGTGCCTCGGGTTCTGCGGGTGCCGTGCTGGCCTCCCGGTGCCCTCTGACAGTGCTTCCTGTTGGTGTTGGAGCTAGATGAGGAGACCATTCTGGTTTATTGTGGTAACCTCTTCAGGTGCAATTAGGATGTGGGACAAGCTGGGCTCAAAACAGTACAGGGGAGTTGTTTTTCTGTTTTATTTCTCTTTCCTTCCCCCTTTTCTTTTAATCTTAAGTATTGGCATGTGTGTGTGTGTTTGAGAAATTTATTTGGGAGAATTCTACTCGTTCAGTTGTTACTTTGAAATATCCCTCTCTGCCCCCGCACTTTGTACTCACCTCTGCTAAAGCCCTCTATGGTGAGGGGTTGGCTTGTTCACGGTACCATTTGTCTCTTGCTCCAGGAGCCTATGGGTGGGCTCCTTGAGGGCAGTGACTCCATATTTCCAACTACATCAGAAGAACTGAGAAGGTAGCAACTGTGTTAAGTCTCTATCCTCCCAGGGCTCAATACTGTATCACGTGCTGAATATTTATCTATTGGTAATGGCATCAAACAGCATTTCATTATAATATGTGAGTTTCCTGTGTCTCTGAATCATAGTGCATATTTACTCCATATACTACATTATTTTACTTTATTGTGTGAAATATTGCTTTATGATCTGAACTTGTACACTATATCTGAGCAGGAACTGGCTGAGCCCCTCCCTGTTTGTGGTAAATTTCTCTAAGCAAATATATTTCCTTTGAGGATCTCACTTTGATTTTACAGGCTGATATATCCAGTGCTGACTTACGAAGTTCCCGCTGCAGTGTCTAGGTGGTGGAAAGTGTGGCCAGGGAGGCAGACAGCTTTCAGCTAAGAGCATAGCATCAGGGCTGGCTGCTTAGCTCAGTTTGTTAGCATGCAGCCTTATAACACCAAGGTTATGGGTTTGGATCCCCATGCTGGCCAGCCACCAAAAAAATACCCCAGAATGTAGCATCAGGGAAGCATGATCTCTGCTGAGGATTTTTATAAAAGATTTTCAAAATTGTGACTATATCTTTAATGCATATTCAGTCTCTCATTTTTGTGAAGAGCTATTTTCCATTGGAAAATGATCTTGGATTTTAAGTTATGCTGTGTAAAAAAGTTTCCAGAAAATGTCAGGGCATTTTCCAAGGGCACCCTAGGAGGTAGGAGCAGTTAAAACACTTTTTTAAAAAAAAAATCTGTGTTCTTATGGACATTGGCCATTTAATTTGTTTTTCATTGATTCTTGGGCCAAAAAGAATTCCAGCTGGGTGTGAATGAGGATGGGGGAGTGAGAGAGCGGAGGTTTATGGCCTAACACTCCCTAGGACAGGACTCCCTTGATTATTAGGCAAGGGGACCCACTTGGAGACCGAATTTCTTTCTCTTCACTCACATATTCACTCCTTTGAACCATGTTCCCTAATCTGGAGCAGATGGTTTCCTCCTGGCGTCTGATCATATGCCTCTGCTTTCTGTGTTAGCTTATGTTTTCAGTTCTTTGTGGAATAACTCCAGATAAAGGAAACTACCTAGGGAAAAGAAAGATTTGATGTGATGAGCGTGTTTTATGAATCTATTCCTATGTTAGGCGTTTTACATGGACTCTCATTTATCTCTGTCAACTGTCCCGCAAAGGGAACTGATTATTCTTCCCACTTATGAATGAGCATAAGGGGGCCCTAGGAAGAGTTTGCCTTTGAATCCAAGTCTGTCTTGTTACAAAGTCCTTGTGCTTTCTAATGCACCATGCTGCTTTAATAGCCTGTTACAGCAGGATTCAGGTAACCTGCACAGGTGGGTGGAAATAAATAGTTGGGAAGAAACCTTTCTGTGCAGGTTTTTATTATATTTGAACATCTAGAGTGGAGTGTATGATGGCCAGGCAGGAGGCATGAAGTTGGCAGAACCACTCTGGCACCTTCTGCATACAAGACAGGCTCTGTTTATTTCATGCCAGCTAATGCGGAGGGTGGCTTAAATGATTTATGTTTGAGGGATTTTTTTTTTTTTTTGGTTGACAAAAATGCCCCTTTTGCAATAAGCCTTGGATACTCGATTTTTAATAAACCAGGCTTAGCAGCTGCATAAGGTCAAGAAAGACAGACTGTGTTTATGCTGAGAAGGTGTCAAGTCAAATGCGCCCCTGGTCAGAATCCCTCCTGAGCAGATGAATTTTCCATGGCCTGACTCTTAGGGATTAATCCTGAACATTCAAAACTTTAGGGTACACTGTCCTTCAGGAGGTCATCAAGGATAGCTACTAGGAAGCCTGACACTGGGGACTTGGATGGGAAGGGGTCTATCGTCTGTATTATTACGAGGGAGTTTCCAAGGACTGAGACTGTTATGAGCTATAGATTTAAGACTGACACATTGAACTGTATCCAGCTCCATGTTACCCTGGGCAGATCCTCAAGCCCTGGGAGTTGGGCAGCTGCAAAGGCCAGTAGCAGGGAGTCACCATGGAACTTGTTGCTAATGTTTATGCAGTGACCTGTATGGAGCTGCATACAATATAGCTATTGTTCTGCATTTCAGAAGGGCCAGTTAGTGGCTGGTGTTAAAATGTGTCCAGGATTTGGAGGGAGAATCCTCTCTGCCTACCACCTTATTAGATTTTGAAGGGATATCCAGACAGTGCCTGGGGGTAAGGGATGGGGATGGAATAGATTGGGGCAGATACAGAGACTGGTCCCAAGGCAGACAGCCCAGGAGAGCCATATGGCCCAGGCCTATTTTCCCGAAGGGCCACTCATTTAACCTTTCAAAAATTTATTTTAAAATTTATATATAGTAAATGCAATACACTTTTTGGTGTACAGTTCCATGAGATTTGAGAAATGCCCAGAGTTGTGTCACCACTACAATCAGATACAGAGCAGTTCCGTCACCGCCCCCCACCCTAATTCTCTTGTGATGCTCGTTTTAGTTAATTCGCCCTACCTTAACGCCTGACCACCAGTGGTTTGCTTTCTGTCTCTATAGTTCTGGCTTTTCCAGAAGAATGTCATGTAAGTGGAATTATGTGGTTTTTGGAGTCCGACTTCTTTCATGTACCATAACGTATTTGAGATTTATCCATGTTATTGCACGTATCAATAGTCTGTTCCTTTATATTGCTCAGTAGTAGTCCATGGTGTGGATGTATCGTGGTTTGTTTATCCATTCACCGGTTGAAGGAGACGAGTTGTTTCCAGTTTTTGGCATTTGTGAATAAAACTGTTAGAAGCATTCCTGTACAGGTTTCTGTATGAACATAAGTGTTTCTTGAGTAAATATCTTGAGTGGGTTTGCTGGGCCATATGGTAAGTGTATTTCTAACTTTATGAGAAGCTGCCAGACTGTTTTCCAAAGTGGCTGTACCATTTTGTATTCCCACCATCCACATATGAGGGTTTCTAGTTGCTTTGCATCCTTCCCAGCACTTGGTTTGTCACTATTTATTTATCGATATTTACTTTCAGCATTCTAATAGGTATGTGGTGACTCATCGTGGTTTTAACTTGCATTTCTATTTAAAATGTTTTGGATGTTGTTTCCAAATGAGGTCACATGTACAGTCACCATTTTTAGGGCTGAATGTAAATAGCACAGCTATATTAAATTGTATTTTTGTATGTGGAAAAAAACATTCATTTGTCCAGTGTATATATTTAAAATTTACCACAATTTTAAAAAATCGAAGTATAATTGATTATACATATTTCTGTGGTACAAAGTTGACTATCAGTAGTTATGTACAATATGTAATGGTCAAATCAGGGTAGTTAGCTTATTCTTCATCACAATACGTAATCATTCTTTGTGTCTGTTAACCAGTTTCTCATTAATTTCTCATTAACTCCCCTCCCTTTAAGTCTCCCCCATGACTTTTCCATTTCTAGCAACCACAGTTCTGTTCTTTCCTGAAAGTCAAACATGTTATTGTGATTGTTGTTTCTTTCTCTCTCTTTCTTTATTATTTGTTTCTTTATTAATTCAGCTCCCACTTATAAGTGAGAACATGTGTTTGCTGACCTCGGTGAAAACTAAAAGGTACTTTCAGAGTAGTCAGACTTGCCTGTTATGCCTCTTCCATTCAATGATGCATGTGAAATGTTCCTAAACAGCCACAGGATCAAAATTTGAAGACACCAGAAGGAAGAAACAAAAACAAAGACAGACCCGCCCAGATGTGGTGAAGTAGCTACTTGCCCATCTGTGATATTACTCTGTTTCCAACTGAAATGCCCATTAATGAGACCATTCTGACTGTTCTCACTGGAAATGTGTTCCTACTTCTCCCAAGTGCTACTTGCAAGTCCTGTTCTATTTTTCTAGTCCATCCACACTTCCATTGTTCTAGAAGACTCGTTCACGCATTTCTCCTCAAGCCTCCAACGCATCATCCTCCCTCCCCGCTCTCAGCTGATGGCTGGCTTCCTCTTTTGCTGAGAAAACACAGGCAAGGGAAGAGAATTTCTATAGGCTGCCATGACTACATCTCCGAACCTACCCACATCTGTACCCAAATCCCCCTGTCACTGTGGATGACCTGCCACTGCGTCTATCCAGGGCCAACTCTCCACTGCTGCGCGGGATCTCCTCTCCTGAACTTACTCGAGGACGTTGCTTAGCGGTTGTCTCCCTGTCCTCTGTATCTCTATCCCCCGACCTCTCCTCTGCTGGAGCATTTCCTCATTGTCAAATGCTATATAATGTTCCCTTCTTGCTACCACCCTATTCCTCTGCTGCCCTTGACAGCAAAACTCTCCGAAAGGGTTGTCAGTACATGACTTCTCCTCTCCCTTGCCTCTATCGTCTCTTGAACTCACACCTGTGTAGTGGATTGAATTATTTTCCCTCAAAACTCACTTAAGCTTGAATTGTGTCCCCTGAGTTTTATGTGTTAGAAACTTAGTGTGACTGTTAAGAGGGAGGGAAATCCTATGATGGTGATTGAAAGGTGGACCCTTGAAGACATGACTGGTTTGTAGGACCGTGCAGTAGTGAATGGATTAATAATGGTGGTCAGAGGCATGGTTCTGAGGGCTTTAAAAGAAGAGGAGAGTCTGTCTTTCTCTCCCTCTGCTCTCTCTGCTTCCACCATCTTGCAATGTGAGACCCCTGGGTTGCTGTCACCATCACCAGATGGACTTTGGACTTCCCAGCCTCACAAATTGTAAGCAATAAATTTCATTTTTTATAAATTACCCAGTTCCAGGTGTTTCTGTCATAGCAACACAAAATGGACTAATATACACCTGTCAGGCTCTGGTCTCCACCACTCCCCTGAAACGACTTGTCTATATCACCAGTGACCGCCTAGTTGGTTACTTCCGTGGTCAATGATCAGACTCATCGTACTGGGTTTTCAGCACTTGACTTAGTTGACCACTGCCTCCTGCATGAGACACTTTGCTCAGTGTCTGGGACATCACTCTCTAAGTTCCCTTCCGACCTCCCTGGAGGCTCCCAGTCAGTCTCATCTCCTGGTTCCTCCTCAACACCCCCACCTCTAAATGGTGGAGTTCCTCAGGGCTCAGCCCTTGGGACACTGTCTATACTCATTCCTTTGCTGATCTCATCTAATTTTATGGTTTAAATAACATCTACATGCAGAGCATGCAGAGCTATCTCAAATCTATGTCTCTAGTCTGGATATATCCATACCAACACATCCACCTTCTTACTCAATACCTCTTTGTGGATGTCTACCAGCTATCTGAAGCTAAAAATGAATCTAAAAACTCCAGGTTTTTCCCACCAACTCTACCAAATCCATTTACCCTGTAGTCTTCCCCAGCTCAATGAATGACAGCTCAATCTTTATAGTTGTGACAAAAGCTTTGGAGTCATCCTTGACCTTCCTCTTTTTCTCTCATCTCAAATCATAACCATCAGCACATCCTGTAGACTCTACTTTCAAAATGCGTCCAGAACCCACGCAGTACTTACTCTGTTTGCTGCTATGCCCTGGTCTAAGCTGTCATTAGCTCCTAACAGGATTGCTGCAATAGCTGTCATACTGGTGTCCTTTCTTCAGCTTTTGCCCCCTACACTCTGCTATTGCCTAGCAGCAGAGCAAGCCTTCTATAATGTAGATCAGATCAGTCACTCCTCTGCTTCCCGTTTTACAGTGGCTCCCAGGCCCCAGTGACTTGCTCCTCTGCTGCCTCTACCTGACCTCCTGTGCTACCCTCTTTGCTCCACCCACTCTGGCCTCCTTGCTATTCCCTGAGCACGCTTGGTACATTCCGTCCTTAGGACCTTTGCCCTTGCTATTTCCTCACTCTAGAACACTGCATGGCTCACGTGTTCACTTCCTTTAGGGCTTTGCTCAAATGTTGCCTTCCCAGGACTTGTTCTTGACCATCCTGTGGATAAGAACTGCCATCCAACCTCTTTACATGCTTTTACTTTGTCTTGCTTTATTTTTCTCCACAGCACATAGCACCATAGATTATGCATGTCTTTGTGTATTGGCCAGGTCCTTCCACTAGGATGAAAGCTCTAATGCCTGAGATTTAGAACATCCTTGAAGCATGGTGAATGAATGAATTCTCACTTTTCAGACTTACCTAGGCTGCATTATAATAGGGTGGTGGTTTTCATACTTTTATTTTTCCTATTTTGATTTTTTTGGTGGCTGGCTGGTACAGGGATTGAACCCTGGACCTTAGTGTTATTAGCACCACACTCTAACCAACTGAACTAACTGGCCAGCCCTTCATACTTCTAAATAACAGGATAACTCTTTTCCCACACAAATTCAGAAGGAGCCTCAATTTGTAGGACAGATATCAATGATATATGATCAGCCTGAATTTATCTCATTTTTATCTTGCTTTTGCTGTCTTTTTGTAAAGTATTGAGAAAGTCCTGATTTGCATTGCAAATAGTAACAGCTTACTTTGCAATAGCAGAATACTCTTCAGTTAAACTGACCCAGAAGTTTGAAGGAAGGTTAGTATGATATATGATATTTTTATTTCACAGTTGGATATTCACAGGTTCTTAGACAATTGTCCAAAGCATCTTGCCAACCATACTCGCTGAGCACATGTGCCTGGGTATTGCCCAGCATTGACAGCAGTGCAGAGATGCTGTGGTGGTGAACTTTACTTGCTGGTAGAATTAATTGCACAGGAACAGACATGTGCAGCCTGAATTAAAAACAAAACAAAACAAAACAAAACAAAACACTGTAGAGCTACAGCTTCTTAATCAGTGAACGACACATTTAGAAAACATTTAAACAAACACACAGAGAGATGGCCGGGGAGAAGTTTTGTTACACAGAGTGTTGTGCAAAACCCTTGGGAGCATAAGACAGTGTGTGGGTCGTCTTTGATGTGGTACAATTTGGGCTATGACACATCAGTTGTTCATTTAAAAATGGTTTTAAATATAGCTTAACTGTTCTGACATTCTCTTAACCCTCTTTTTAAAAACGGGAAACATTTTTCTTCAGGATTCTGTATGAACAAAATCTGCTGGGCAGCGTGCAGCAGGCCGGTGATCTATGGCATCTTTCCCAAACCACTGTTCACGGTGATTCCAAAGACATAGGAGACACTGCGTTAATGAATGTTGGATGCTGAATGAACACAATAGAAGTTACAAGGGGGGGCAATGCACAGTGTCCTCTTTACAAAACAAACCTTGCCTCACCTTTCTTTCTGCTGCAGTGATGTGGTGCCCCACCCTGGCTTTATTAAGGTATAATTGACAAAAAAAAAAAAAAAAAAAAAAGATATCTATTTACAATGTACAGTGTGATGTTTTGTTATATGTATATCAAAAAGACTTCCAGTCAAGATGGTGCAATAGATGGTCCCCAGCATCACTCTTTCCCACAAATCAACCAATTTACAACTATAAAAATGTAACAACAGCCAAGCTGGTGCTTCTAGAGCTCAGGGGAAGAGGAGGAAAGACCTACGGAGTTCATGAAGGTGGGAGAAACCATGATGATGAGAGAAAGAAAAAACTGCTTGGAGTATTTCAGGCCATGTGCTTTAGGGCTGGAGCTGCTGAGTTCATGGAGCAGGAGCTGGCAGAAGCTGCAGCTGTGCCCTTTGGATGGAGTGGCTTGGAGGCGGCAGGGGAGAAGAGGGCCATAGTAGCCCCCAGGACAGCAAGACCACTAATAGGGTTCCCGTGGACCCACACAGGAGTGAGGAGCCAGAACAGTTGAAAAAGGGGAGCCATTCAGAAGCCGGTGAGTCAGTGCAAGGGACCAGTACAGGGCCCGTCCCATGGGAAGTGTTTGGAGCACAGGCGGTGCGGGAGATGGGCCCATCAGGAGAATGCTTGGACACAGCAAGGACAGCCAATCTATCCTCCAATCAGCATGGGACCACTCAGAGGAGACTGGTTAGGAATATAGAATTGCATGGGGTGCAGTTTGATGAAAAAACTCAGGCTCAGATCAGAGTTTCTACACAACCTAGGTGCACTGGGTCTCTGGAGAGCCAGAAGTACCTATAAGGTCAACCATTAAACCCTGAGCTGCACAAAAAGCCTTCCCTAGGGAAACAGCAGCAAAGCAGCAATTTAACTCAACCACACAGCTCAAGTACTGGTTCCCACAGGAAGTTCCCCTGTTTTACAAGTAAGCAAAGAACAAAAAATTAGTTCTGGCCCAGACACACCACCAGCACCTCAGGGCTGCTAGGGGACCTGAGGTCTGGAGCCAGGGACAGGACCCCTGCCCATAACCACATACACTGACAATGTCTTGGGGCAGCTTGGGAACCTGAGGCTTGAAGCTGGGGACTGGATCCCCCGCCCACACCCAGGCACACTGCCAGTGCCTCAGGGCCCTGCCTGGGGGCCTGGGGCATGGAGACATGGACTGAACCCCCATGCCCACAACCAGACACACTGCCAGCACCTCGGCACCCCTCCTGGGGGCCAGGGGTATGGATCTGGGGACTGGACCCCTGCCTACAACCAAGCACACCACCAGCACCTTGGGTGCCCTCCCAGGGGCCTGGGACAATGAGATGGGGACTGGACTCCCCTGCCCACACCCAGGCACACTGCCAGTGCCTTGGGGCAGCTTGGGAACCTGAGGCTTGAAGCCTGGGACTGGACCCCCTGCCCACAACTATGCACACCACCAGCACCAAGGAGCATGCCAAAAACATCACATCCATATGGGTGGCCCACCACAGCCACCACAATAACCATGGCTGCTGTGAAAGCAGCTAGACATCACAACCACCATGCAGATGGTCCACCAGTCACTGGAGTGCATTGACACAAGGAGAGTCACCAGCAGAGACCAAAGAAAAGAAGAGGATGTCTCTCTCCACAAAGCCCATTCCAGAGTGACAGAAGAAGCATCTGCTCTATGATAATATTGGGAGATCTGAACACATCTCTCAGCATTGGACAGATCATCTAGGCAGCAAATCAACAGAGTAACCATTACTCTTTCAGAAGGAGAGAAGTAATCTAGAGTTATCAGTGGTGGAAGTGGGGAGGGAGAAGGGGATAGGGAGAGATTGGACAAGCAGCATAAAGAATAAGTACGATTTGTAACTATATATATGCTAATAATATTGATTTGATCAACATATGTCAACACTGAATCCCAAAAGTATGTATAATCAATTATAAAAATAAATAAATAAATAAATAAATAAATAAATAAATAAATAAATAAATAAATAAATAAAAAATAAATAAAAAAGAGTTTTTGGGAAAGAAAAATTGCTGTGAAATGCTTAAATCAAGCATATTAACATATCCCTTACCTCACTTACTTATTTTTTGGTGCTGAGAACATTTAAGATGTACTCTTTTAGCAATTTTCAGGTATAGAATACATTATTATTAGCTATACTCACCAGGCTCTATAATCGATCTCCAGAACTTACTCATCCTGTCTACTTTGGCTGGATTCTATCCCTGACTCCATCACTTGCCATCGGTGACCTCAGCCATGTAACAGAACTTTCCTGTGCCTCAGTTTCTTCATCTTTGAAACCTGTAAAATGTACCTGTTTCACAGGACTGTTTTGAGGGTTAATTGAATTAACATGTTAAACACCGAGAACAGTGCCCGGTGATAAAAAAATCGCTATTACTGTTGTTATTATTCTGAGAGGTGACACTTTTCATAGCCGGCAAAGGCCACAGAATATTGAGCTGAGAACAAAACTTCTCTGTGCCTTCTGAACTGTAGCATCTTGAAGTGCTTCCGGTAATTCTCAGACCTCAAATACAACGAGACAAATGATCCAGGTGTAAGGAGACGCCCTTTCTCTTAATGTGGATAATCAAGCGGAAGGTGATTGTGGGTTTTCTGATTCCTGCTTCTCTAGTGTTTGAACTGTGTGTTTTCTTTGCTCTGTCTGTGAGCACATGCACACCTGAGGTGGGCTGCAGAAGTGCTAGCTTAGGGTTACTTTTTGTAAAAGAGGTAGACTCTGCTTTCCCATGGGGCTGCTGCTTCCCATTGCGAAATCCTGTTGCTGCTTCATACAGACGGATCAGGCCGCTGGAAGAGCTGGACTGAGCAACCCTCTCATATTCTGGAACAGAGAGGGTGCTCAGAAACCAGATGTTCCCCACAGAGATAAGGAGTAAAGCCCAGGCTCCTAGGAAGCTCTCACAGCCCCTTTTCCCCCAATTTGGATTCCACCCCTCCAGCCCGATGTCTTGTCCAGTGTGTATTCCAGACAAGGGGCAAGCCACTCTACTTCCCACATATATCCTGAACTTTTCCCTTCTGTATTTTATTTCATTTATTTATTTATTTTAATTTTTATTTGTTTTTTTGTTTGTTTGTTTTCCCCTTCTGTATTTTAAAAAATGATAATGATTATTTTAACTACAGCAATTATTAATACCAATATTTGCCAAGACCTAGAAAGTGCTGAGCACATGTAATATCATAGCATACCTATGATAATTTACATTTTATGGGGACTGAAGTATGAAACTTGACCTAAGTCCAATATCACTTGGCTGTTGAATGTAAAGCTGGGCCTCAGGCTCTGACCAGTTTGACTCTAAACCTCATGCTCTTACCTCACAGTCATCAGAGCTATAGTGCAAATAGGGTGGGCCTATGACCTTAGGGAATCCTGCTTTGTTCACTCTCCCGGCTCTCACGAAATCAGTGGAAACCTACCAGAGGTAGGCTGTTCAAAAATGTATTTTGATTATACATTTATTCAACTTAAGTTTGGATAATTTATACTGGATAAGGATTAGCCAATGTAAAATTAACATAATCATCTGGACTGAATCATCCTATTAACACCAATACCACTTCCCCCTTTCCCCCCAACACTCTCTCCTGGAGCAGGGATAAAAGGCACAAACTGCATCTTAACGTGGAGGTGGTGTCTGCCATAATCCACTAGTCTCCTGGAGGTGTGAATGAACACTGTCTCTGGTGGCTGCCTAGGCTGTTGCTGTAGATTGGATTCAGTTTAAGGGATCTCATTGGAACAAGGCCCAGAGCTACTATCGGGGACTCAATCTGCAGGCAGAAGGACAGCATGCAACCCTGCAGTGGGGGCAGGTACCAGTGAGCCTTGAAAGCTCAGGAGCCCTTATATTCTGTAGTGGAACTCTTCCTGTGATCTCCAGGCCTCGGCTATGATTGATCTGTGTGAATGAGTGAACCCTGATGTGTTGATCCTAGATATGATTAGTGCCTATGCTGTCTCTGTTACTGCCACCCACTGGCTCTAGGTTCTATGGATATGCAGATTAGGCAGTGCAGATGAGATGTGGGGGCCCTCACCGGGAGCCCCCACGTTATTACTGTAGGGGCTACTGCCAGAACTAGGGCTTAGAGTCGTAGTTCACATGCTCAAATATCTCAACAGCTTCCTGCCATGTTCAAACGGCGTGCTCTATCCCAGATGTCATTGCTCTGTCTCTCAACCCAATTCAAGCATTGTTTCAGCACACACACTGAGCTTCTGCTCTGTGCCAGATGCAGCATCAGGTGAGGACACAATGATGACAGCAAACACAGACAGTTGCCGCCATCATGGAGTTTACAGTCTACTGGGGGAGGCAATAAAATAATCGCACAAATAAAATAAAACTTCACCTATGGTGAGAGCTGCAGTGGGGATCTGCTTTACCCTGGGGCTTTGACTCCATCGGGAAGGTCAGAGAGGGCTTTCCTGAGGATTGGATGCTTGAGGTGAGGTCTGCAGGGAGTGGAGGACTTGCTCAGTGGAGAGGAAACGAGGAGGTCCAGGCAGAGGACACAGCACAGGGGAGGGCCTGGTGGCTGATGGTGAAATTCTATCTGTTCTTAAAGCCAGTTCACAATCACCCTTTACGTGGGAGCCCAGCTCTGTGCTCCTTAGCACTGGGTGTTTTAGGGTGCTGATATACGCTGGCTCCTGTGAGACACTAAATTCCTTGGGGGTGAAGTCCCAGACTTGGTCGCTGGGAACTTGTGGTCTCCCTGGATGGCTCTTCAGAACACCTGGGCCATAACTGCCCTCTCTCACACCAGCTTTCTGCCGCAGGGCTGGCCAGATGCCTCCTGAGCATGGCCTCCCCTATGAGTCAGAGCCTGGGAAGGCCAGGGTGGGCGGTGGGGTGGATGACCTTGCTTCTGCAGTCCCCAGTGCCACAGACTTCTGCCTTGGTCATTACATCATGGGCAAGATCTTGCAGACTGGTGGAGAGAAAGAGCAGCTGGACTGACCAGCGCTCATGTCTTACTCGGTATGCCCAGACCTTCCCGGGGTGGGCTGTTGGGATGCGAGGCTCACGGCCTGCACGGTTTTTCATTTCTCCTTACTCACTGCACAATTTAGAGTGTTAAGTTCTTTTCTGTTCTGGTCTAGGTTTCCGAGCAGAAGGGGACGTCGATTCATTCAATAGTTGTTGCTCACCCTGATGTGTCATATGCTGGGCCCCTGAGCTCTGGGTCCTGGAGCCTCAGAGGTGGACTGGACTAGTCTGTGAAAGGGGTGAATGGAATCCCTTATCTGTGCAGCGCTTTGTATTCTGGGGAGGGAGAGGGCAGACATCAACCCAAGGAGAATCTTATTAGTCTTCCGTTTCTGACAGAAGAGCATTCCCAGGGGCTGGTCTCCTAACTTGGGTGGTCTCACTGTGTTGTCCAGCTGGAGAGCAAACCGATTGATGCTTCTTCTGTGTTTCTTTCCTTCTATAAAATTGCCCAGAAGGTCTTGAAGTAATGGTGCTTTGGGCTGGGAACCAGAAACAGTGGGTTAAGAATCAAGATGGGGAAAGGCGGACACCCAGAGGAAGGAGGCCCTCTCTCCACCACAGGCCCCTGAAGTGCCTCGGATGAATTTGGCTGGTTGTGATAGGGGTGGGGTGCCTTACCTGGGCACACTGCTCCTGCCTGCCTCCCTCCTCCCGCTCCTGACCCTGCCATCTATTGAGAATCAGGCAGTGCCCCAGTGAAGAGCAACTAGGCTTCTACTCCATTAGTGCATTAAAAAGGCAACTCAGTCATGACACAGAGCTCAGGCTTTAATGTAGGGATGTCTGGGTATTGGCTGTATCATTCTGGGGTAGTAATGTAACCTCCGGAGCTTTCTCAGTGGTAAAATATAAGTGCAAATACCACAAGTTGTGAGGATAGACTGAAAAATGTACTTCGTGTTCTTAGCACAGTGCCTGGCATCAAGCAGGGAGCTCAGTAAACAGTGGAGATGTTGTTATATGCTTTTTTAACTCTTCCCACCACGCTTCAGGTGTAAAGGTCTTGTGCATCATTATACGCTCAGGCACAGTGCGTGCCGCTGCTTGAAATGCTAGAGTGTGGCCCAGGGTTGCGAACTCTTCCTGCCACAGGAACTGGCTCCTGGGGATTGTCAGGGCTCAGGTGGACCTCCTGCTATTGCCCTTGACTACTTCTGTTGGGTGTACTGTGTTCTCTCTGCCTTGGGTAATCAAAGTATGGTATATGGGCCAGCATCACTGGTATCACACAGAAGCTTATCAGAAATGCAGCATTCTGGCCCTTCCAGACTTACAGAATGTGGTAGGTCTGTGTGTTAACAAGATGTTCAGGTGATTCAGAAGCCACTTAAAGTTTGAGAAGCTCGGCTGGACATTGTATCCGCTCACGCTTGTGCGTGTGCATGTGTGTGTGTGTGCAGAGGAGAGGAGGGGTGCGAAGAGATGCGATAACTGAAAACCAGCGGAACTTGACCTGTGACCTTGTGCATCCCATCAGTTGTCATACTGAATCTCATTCACCTGTTGAACTCTCCTAGGTGAGCTCCTGGGGCAGGGTCTGAGACATCTTTACCTTATACCCTCCATGCCTACCCCCTTCCTGCTCACGGTCAGACTCAATAAATGTTTGAATAAATGCAGCGAAACTATTTCCATGTTAACTTTGAGTTCCTCCTCAATGGTTGGGAAACCCAGGCCCACATAGGGGTCAGGATGGTGGAAGGACAGAGTGCAACTTGGTGTGGGCTAGAAGGAGAGAGAGACTTGCTTGGCTCTCCCTTTGTCTCACTGGGTTTCCTGCTCTGTCTCTCTTGCTGCCTCCTCCTGCTCTGCCCCATCTCAGTGTGGGCTTGCCCCAGGCCTTGGTCCTGGACCCTCTATTGCCAACTGGACTCTTCCCCCAGATGACTTCTTCAAGTCCCATAGCTTTAAACCCATGCCCTGGGGACACTCACATTTGCATGTCTAGCCCTTACCTCTAGCTCTTATGACCTGCCCCCATTTGACACCTTCCTCTAAGTGTTGTCTTAGTTGGGTTTCCTAGATGCAGACAGACCCTGAGGCAGGGATTCTGGCAGGGCATGGGATGTATTGAGGGCATGCTCTCAGGAGAAAGGGCAGGAAGGAAGCAGGAGAGGGCAGGAGAAAAGGCTAACAAGGCTGTGGTATCAGCTCATGTCTGGCTTTAGCCCAACCTACAGGGTGGGCAGTATAACCTGGTGGTGGGGGGGCTGCCTTCATAAAGGTTGTTCTGTAGAGAGAAGGGCTGCAGTGCTTTCAGCCACTGGGGGATGGATGCCCCAGCCGAGAAAGGGGATCTGGCTGGAGTGCCAACTTCATCTGTTACTGATGTCCAACAAGTGTCTGTGACTTAATATGCCTCAGCTTTTTCTTCCATCTCAAGCTTCAAGCTTAGCCACCCCACAGACTTTCCTGTCTCAGTACCACCCGCCCATTTGCTCAAGCCTAAGATTTAGAGAGCTCTTTGGGTCGTTTTTCTCCTCACCCCCCACATCTGGTACATGAGCAGATCCTGTCGAGTCTGCCTCCAGAACAGACGGCATCCGCACGCGCTCTCTACCTGGACTGTCCTCCTTGAACCCGCTCCTTCATTTGTTGAGCCCAGGTGACCTCGATAACCTCAATATTGATTTCCCTGCTTTTCTTTTTTTAAAAATTAACTTTTTAAAATTGACGAATAAAAATTGTGTACATTTCTGGCCTATAACATGTTATTTTGAAATATGTATACCTTGTAGAATGGCTAAATCGAGCTAATTAGCATATGCATAACCTCACATACTTATCCTTTTTGTGGTGCGAACACTTAAAATCTACTCTCTGAGCTATTTTCAAGCATACAGTACATTGTTATGAACTACAGGCACCAAGCTGTAAATAGATCTTTTGAACTTCTTCCTCCTTCTAACTGAAATTTTGCGTCCTTTGACCAACCCCCCCCCCCCCAGGTAACCCCACTCTGCTCCCTGTTTCTTTCTTACCCTTCTTCACACAGCAGCTGGGGTGAATCTTTTGAAAACTGAATATCAGATCTCATCATCCCCTGTGTAAAACCCTTCAATGCCTTCTCATGGCACTTGGGAATGAAATTCAAGCTCTTCCTCGTGGCCTGTGTCGGGTCCTGTGTAATCTGGACTCTGTCCCTGGGCCCCCTCTCTCGCTCACCCTCCTGAGTAAGGATATGGGAGTGCAGGGAAGGTAGCGTGTGCCTCTCGTGTCTGTGCGTCTTTTCTCCTCTATTAGTCTGGGGGCTCTTGAGGGGAGGAGCCATGATGGTCCCTAGATTTTGGGTGGGCAGCACACAAGATTGCCATTCAAGTGTATTGCTCTAATGTCATCCCCCCACCCCTCTGGGAGACTTTTCTCAGCCGTGTGATCCAGTCCCTCCCTGTGCTGTCACCCTGTTTGATTTTCTGTAGAGCATTAATTACTGTCTGAAATTCTGTCCATTTATTTGGGTGCTTGTCAGTCTGTCCCAATCCCCTAAAATATACAGCCCATGAGAGCAGGGACTTGTGTAATTTGCTCACTGCTGTGTCTGCAGCACTAAGGACAGTGCTGGGCACATAGTAGGTTTGAGTATTTGTTGGCCGAATGGTTGAACACTGGGAGAAACAAACAAAGAGGTGTGCTGGCTCTCTGGAATCTGGAGGGGCCCATTTAAGGTCAGGCAGGCTCCATCCAGAAAGTTCATTGTAGGTTAGAGGTTGTTCTTTTTCCAACTTTCTTCTTATCAAAATGAGCAGAGCAGGAAATGAAGCCCAGTTTCCTGCTTATACCTCAGACCACCAGGAAAGACAGATAAATCTGGAAAAAGCTGAGCACACACTGAAGAGGTGTCTTGGCTCTTCCCAGCCTCCCCAGGGACTTGCTTGGCTCCTCTCAGGAACCCTCTGGCACTGAGGCCTATGGAGCTGGTTAATATCACAAGCCTTTTTTCCGTCTCCTGAATTGGCTCCTGACTTGGTATTACCAAAACCCTGACAAAGCCTGGGAGTTGCATGTCCAGGAAACAAACACAAATTAACTGTGTTCTCCTGGAAGACAACTTTGTCTGAAGGACAAGAAGCAAGATTTCCCTCGTGGAGATGCTGAGGGCAGTGGTGAAGTTAAGTCATTCCGACCTCTGAATTGTGTTCTGAAGCAAAGTTTTGCAAGGAGAAGGCTCAGCACCAGGACCAGCCACTCCTCTGCAGATAGCTGAGTTGGATCTTTGCATCTGATTTTGTGCCAGGGGTCCAGGGAGGACTGAGCCATCTTTTCTGCTTCAAGCTTCGGGTCGGGCCATGTGGCAGGACAGGATGCTGGTCCTGTTAACTTTCAGAGCCTGGGGAAGGGAAAGTGGAAAGAATAGGGCTCAAGGGGCCAGGCAGCGGATGCAGGAGAGATTTGGATTCTGTCTCTTGCCATCTCCCTCTCTCGTGGCCTCGGGTCCTAGAGGCTCTGCAGAGGATCAAATGATCTTTTGTTCAGAGGCAGCTAAACCCCGCCTCTGACCTGTGGCCAGCTCCTGTCAAATTGCTCGGAAACCATGTTCCTCTCTGCATCCTTTCTGCTCCTCACTGGGGCACAGTTGGGGATGCTGCCTGCCTTGCTCACTGCTGTAGCCCCCAGAGCAGAATGGTACCTGGGCACCAAGGAACCATAATTGGTTGTGGAGTGGTGGAAAGTGTGTGGGAGTCAGAAGAACTCACTGAAAGCTGTGTTCTAGCACTTCTTTACATGGTGACCTTGAGGAAGTCACTTGACCTCTCTGAAGTAAATTTGCCCAGGATTGCTTATAGGTTGCTGTGAGAACCTGAATGTGGTGATGATGATGATGATGATGACATCAATGGCTAACATTAACCAAGTACTCAGTCTGTGACAGGCATGGTTTGAGATTCTCTGTGTCTTCACATGCACTTCGCTTTGCCTAGAACATCCTCATGTGATGGTTCCATCATCATACCCATTTTACAGATGTGGGAACTGAGGCACAGCTAAGTTAAACACCATGTGCAAGGCCCCAAAACTAGAGCTAGGGACTGAACCCATGCATTTATCTCACAGAACCAACTGAGATGATATGTGCAGAATGTGCTTTGTAAAGTATGTTGTAAAGTACGCTGACTGACTTCCAGTTATTTCAGAATTACATATGTGAGGAAGCTTCAAAAGTTCAGGCTTTGGGTTTGGTTTTGGAGGTCATCACCTTCTGAGTATTTGCTGTGTCTGTGCTGGGGCCCACACATGCTGGACAGGAAGGGCTTTGCAATTGCTTGAGAATGTGAGGGGGCCGGCAGGACAGGGTGTTGGGCTGTGTGAGACGGTGTGAGGAAACCTCGCACCCATGCCGGGAAACCTCAGAGGAGGTGCAGGATTGCTTGGGGTGAGGACACTTCTCCAGCCATTGCTCTGGTTTTCTGACAGGAGGCTGGAAGGGCCTGGTGCTTCTTGTCTGCTCACATCTGACCTGAGTACTTGGCAGGACTGAGTGTCCAGCAGGGACTTCCAAGCCACCTTGGCCAGGAGTAATGGAGCAGAGTTCCCTTCTGTCCCGTAATGTGAAGCTAAAAGGAGCCCTGGAGGAAACTAGAAGGGGAATAAACATGGGGTTGGGGTCAGTGCAGGGAAGAGAAGGCAGCAGGGCACTGGGCAAGAAGGGAAAGGAGCAGTGCTGGGCTCAGTGCAGTGGGATTCCTGCCAAGGAGGAGGGATGCGTTGAATGAAACCTGGGAAGCTTCAGACCTGTGGTCCTGCGAGGAGAAGGGACTTGCCCAAGGCCAGGCCCAGAAGAGGATCTATGTATTTGTGGATGCTTCAGGCTGGCACCAGATGGCTGGTGCTGGTCCCTGGCTTGCCAGGCTGGGAAGTGGGAGGCTGGGCTGACTTCAAGTCAGCTCTCCTCCTCCAGGAAGCAGGCGGGCTTCCTTGGCTGTGCCCTGCCTGTGCGCAACTATGATTTATTTCAAGATTTTCCTTGTCTGAATCAGATGGTTTTTCTTGGCAAATTGCAACTTTTTCAGAAAGCAAAAATGCAGTCTCCTCATAGTCTGGGTCAGTGTAATCCCCTGTTTGTTTATGCAGGCTCAGTGTGCTCGAGGCCAGAGCCAGAGCCAGCCGGGGCTGAGGGTCCGGCACAGCCCAGACAGCTTTATAGCTGGATTTGCGAACTCCAGCGAGGCTCCAGCTCTGGATCCATCTGATCCTTGGCATAGTGTGGCGGGGTGCCTTGGGTCTCCTATGTGCCCTACTTTGTACGTACTCTTTGGTGGGTCCCTTTTCTGCTTCATGAGACCTTTATTTCAGAGTGCAAGTCATACAAGAGCCTGCCTCACATATCAGTTTGGGAGAAGATCTAGATTAATCCAGAATTCTTCCAACTTATTTTGCCCAATTAATGTGCCCATCTGAGTAGAGTTATTAATGCTACATAACTTCAGATCCTGAATGGTTAAAGCATGTGTCTGTGTGTTTCCTGTGCTTATGTTTGTTCTTATTTCCACCTTTATCATAAATTCACCAAGGGTAGGTCAGAAAACCCCCAGGTATTAGACAGTGTGGATGCTGGGGATATTGGGCAAGGACAGGAGCCTTTCTGGAGAGGGAACAACCATTTGGAAGTCTCTCTGCAGTGGAGTGGCAACTCCCTGCAGGGCTGAGATCCCTGAGGAAGGTTTCTTCCAGGATCTGGGAGCCTCCCCAGGAGTGGCACAGAAAGAGACCTTCTTGAGGTGGCATCTCCTGGCTTTGTGGTGACCTGCCAGCATCTCCAGAGGTACCTGGAGGCTCTGCGCTGACCCATTAGAGGAGGAAGAGGAAGGTGACAGCTGGAGCCATCTCATTTGCTGAAGTCTTTCTCTTCCATTCCCTACTCCTTCTGCCTTCCCCATTCAATTTCGATCTGAGGGCTGTGGAGTAGTCCTAATAAATATAGCTACCGTTTATCGAGTGCTTACAGTGTGCCAGGCATTGCGCTAAGGGCTTTATATGCATCGTCTCACCAGTCCTCGTGACCAATCCATGGAGTGGGCATTATTCTTATTTTATAGATGAAGAGGCTGAGGCTCAGAGAGATTAAGTGACTTGCCCAAAGTCACACAGCAAGTAAATGGTGAAGCTGGAATTTGAAATCCTGGTCTGTCTGATTCTAAAGGTTACATTCTTAAATACTGTGCTACATTGGCCGTAGAGATGCCTGGAAATTGAGTGCTTTCCATGACATTGAGGTAGCTATTTTAGAGAGATGTTCTAGAAGCCATGTGAGTGTTAAGCCTGGGACTCAGGGAAGTCAGAGTGTTGGATCTTGGAGGCTTCTTTGGGAATCTGAGCCCACTGAGAGGGAGGGAGGGAGGGAAAGGTAGGATCTCCAGGGGAAAAGTATAAATCAGTAAAGAGCTTCTTGGGTCTGGACCAAATACAGGTGGGGCTGCTTATTAGTGATAATTGTGAGATTGGCCAGACTCTGTGGGGCTCATTTCTTGGTGTGGATGTGAAAGGAAGCAGCCCCAGGGACATCAGTCTGATGAAGAAGGAGAGAAGCCTTCTTACAAGGAATCCTCTTCTTGGTGTTTGGGCCTGGTAGGGTCTGGTATAGAACCTGAGAGTTTGGCTCCACACCTACGGAGATCCTCTCCCTAAGGAGGTTTGGACTTGGCCAGGGGGAGCATCCCTGCCCCCAAATCCACGTGAGAGATGGACTGCAAAACCCACATGTGCTTCTGCTGATTTGCTTCTGGCTCATCCCTCCTTCTGTTCCATCCTCTGGTCCCACCTCTCCTTGTTCCCAGTGACTGTGCCCCCGACAGTGCCCTTCCCACCTCCATGCATCTCCAGCTGGGCTACTGAGTAGGTGACCGACCACCGGCCCCATGAGCAGCTGCTGGGTTGCCTCACTTGAGAGGTCTGTGGGGCACTTGCCTTGTGCCGAAAACATTTCTGAGGATAGATGGATGTGCTGTTGGGTGCCAAGTCCTCTTCTGTAGAAAATTATGTTTTAATGACCTGAAAAAAAAATGTGGCTTTGGGAAGCCTTTTCCCCCCCTGGTAGCTGACTGGGCACAGAGTAACAACACCCAGTTAAGTTCTAGCCACTTTTTCTGGGTAGGCGACAGCAGCCAGGTCCCTGGGTTGGAGTTTCAGGGTAGGAGTTCTGAGCAAGAGTCAGGACTTGCTGGGCCTCTGGGCTTGGGCTTCGGGAAAGCCTCTTGAGGGAGGACCTGGAGAAACTGTCTGCATAGGAGCCTGCCTGGTGGGAGAGCAGCTTCTGAAGCTTGCTCCCCTGCAAGGACACTCACCCCTAGTGCCTGAAGCTGCTGTTGGCCTGGAGCAGGGAATGCAGGAGGTGACCTAATTCCATCGCGTTTACTGAAGCAGGCTGGAACCAAAAGATGGTGACGGCCGTTTCCAGAATCTTCCTCTAAACCATCTCCTCTATTGATTCTTTCTTTCCATCCGCACTGCCGCTGGGTAGCCCAGGCCCCTCATGTTTGGATTTGAGCCAGTGCCTCTTAACTGTCCATTTTGCATGTATGTTCTTTCCCCTTTAGTCTGTTCTACCTGCTGTAGCCAGAGTAGGCAGCTGAAAACACCACTTTCAAGAAGTCACTTTCCTACTCAAGCCTCCTTGAGTTCCTTCCAGCCCATAGGACTGAGGCCCAGGTGTCCTGAGGGACCCATCTCATTTTCACACAGACATTCTGCTGCTGCCAAGTCGGTCTCTCTTCTGTACCCTGCACACATGCGGTCATTTTGCTCAAGGCGCTCTCCCCTTGGTGACGTGCCCTTGCTGCTCGTCACCAGGAGCACGGTGGCGTTCATGCTTCAAGGAGCAGCTCAAGTCCTGCTCCCTGTGTGCAGTCTCCAAACTGCTTCATTGCCTCTTTCCCCAAGACCTGCACCCCTGTTTGTCCTCAGTCCTTTGGACAATGAGGTGATGAAGCGGCAGTGTTGGCTCTTTCTTATTTGCTGGACTTTTCTCCTCAGCCAGAGCACTGGCTTCTGGAAGGAAGGGGGACAGATCACGTTCTTTGGTAGCCCAGGGCAGGCCTCTAATGGGTACTCAAGAAATAATTGAATTGATTGACAGGAAATAAGGTTAAAGTGCGGCAGAAGGGATTTAGATTAGATTTAAGGAAGGATTTCTAGAGAGCGGATAGATGCTTAGAAAGGACGGTGGAGGGAGGTTGTAGCAGTACTAGGTCTTGTTTATGAAAAATAAGGGAAAATTCTCCCGAGAATGCTCTCAGGATGTGGGGGCGGCAGCAGTCAAGGTGTATGTGGAGAAAGGTTGGGGAGGAGAGAAAGAAGTGACCGAGTTTTAATGTCCGGTTTAGGGACTACAGATTTTTCACTGGAACCTGCCTTTCTACTTCTGCTTCTTGTCACTGGCTCAGGATTTTTCCCACCTTCCCCTTCCACTCCACAGCTGAAGTCAGGCTGGAATTCAAGGGAGGGAAGAGAAGGTAGGCAGGAGCCATGCAGGGAGGGGGCAGCCACCGCATCAGGGCCAAGCCACGGAACCATTCGCTTGTTCTGGAAGTCTCGAACCAAAGGGTGGCTTTGCCATCCTGTTACCTGAAACCTGAGCTCTTGATCAACCCTCAGCCAGGTGGGTCATCGGCTGTATGGTGCCAGCATGTGCAAAGGAATGGAAACCCGCTTCTTCACCACTATACCTGTGTTTCTCCAAACGCAAAGTCACCAGCAAGGTGAGGGGACTTTGGTCTGGCCGGAGATGTGTGGAGCCACAGGTGCAGCTCCTGAACAAGCATAGCTTCCTGAAGGGCCCACTGGAGGAGGGGGTGGGACATTGGTGTTAGAATAAACATGGCTATGTTTTTGCAGTCAAGTGCATGACTGCGACACTGCAATATGGTTGGACACAGGTGAGGTGCTTCCTCTGCTGTTTTGGATACTTCCCCAGAACTTGTTGCAATGCTGCCCTTGGCCCCGCATGCCTCCTGTCTCCCTGGGGGTGGGGGTGGGGGTGCGCAGAGTGAAAGGAGTGGTGTGGTGGAAGTGAGGAACAAAGACAGCCACAAAGGAGCCAGGAGGAAAGGGGGCAGTGGGGACCAGAGGGACCTCTCCGAGCCTGCTTGGGCTTCAGATGCAGCATTGTTCATACAGGTGCAGCCCTCTTCTCCCACTCTCAATGGCCAGATTAGGCACATTCAGTCTTTGTTCTGACACCGCAGCTGGCCCTCTGCTCTATTCATTCAAAGGCGGCTTTGTGGGCCTGGGGACCAACCCTTGTGCTTTGGGAGCCCCTGTGCCGGAAGACAGAGAGGTGCTGGCAGGACAATGACCACTTGCAGGAGCTGTGATAGGGTGGGGTGGGGGGTGCCAAGCAAAGGCTGCTCTGTCAGAGCTGAAAGTATTTGGGGGATGGTGGCACCAGTTCTGATGTCACCTGTCACCCCATGGGGTATTCTGAGCAATTCTGAGATACGAGGTACAAGACCAGACCAGCTTAGGGCAGCAGTTTCCAAACTTTTGAAGACACGAAAACTCTTCCTACACCAAATCAAACCACTGGGAGAGTTTTAATGATAGCATATGTAGGGTGACACATTATATGGTGTGCAAAGAAAAACTTTAGATTGATACGGTTCTCTGAGTTTTACCAATAGCACAGCTCAGGCAACAAAGGGTAAAGTTCTGTTGCAAAATGCATCTTTAAGATAAAGTTTTTTATCTTACTCTTTTACTTCAAACCAGTAATTCTTATCGAAAAGGTCTAAAATAAAAAGTAGATGTTTAGGGTAGTAGTATTTACTTATTATAAGATCCAGGATGGCAATTGTGGGGTTGTAATAACATTGTTCTTCCATTTAAGATATTCATTATTGCCATCTCTGTAAAACAAAAGACATTTTTCACCATAGTTGGTAACATTTGTACTCCTTCTTAATTTGAAACTTTTTGCAACTTAAAATATTTTCCACTTCTTTTTGCCGTGGTTGTTTATATTGCTGTGGGTTGAAAATCACTGTAATATGAAATTAGAAAGAAATGCACTCACACAAATGTAAAATACAAAGAAAATTGGCTATTTCACAGAGTATCCAAAATTTAGCTTTGTTTGCAAACCAATCCCCAGAATCTTTGCTAGCTTTAGTGAAAATACGTTGAGTTACACAACATAGTTAGAAAAACACTGATTTAATTGATAAAGAAGTAATAATATAGTGACACCTAAGATTTATCAAATGCATTTTATGTGCCAACCTCTTTTATCCTCAGAACAACCTTTGATACTAGAATTGCTATATTTTCTTGCTTTAACATATGGGGAAACCAAGACTCATAGAAGGAAGCACAGAGATTCTTCAAAAAGTTCATGAAAAGATTCGTATTATCTTTTAATTCTATTTTTCCACAAACTCTTTGAAGTACCCTTGTGTCTTGACCAAGGTCCTCCTGGATCCCAGGTGTGTCTCACTGAAAGTCCATGCTTTTAACAGTTCCCTGCATTTCTGCCTAGTGCAGAGAAACTTCCTGAGTAGCATCATCTTCTTTGCTGTGTCCTAGCAAAGGCTTAGATCTGGTTTTTGTTAAAGATGTCACAGTTGATTGACAATTGCGGTATTGGGTTAGTCTGGCATCCATCTCATCCCCCGCTCCCCACATCAAAAATGGAATGGGATTGACTCTGAATTTTGTCCCCCATATTTTTAACCTTGCTGTGTTAAAGAGCAGGTCCCCAAGAAAGAGATGGAGCAATCCTCTGTCCAGTCAGGTGGGGCAGGAAGGATGGGGTGGAGCTGGGCAATGGGGCTGGAAGTGTTGGATCTCAGGAAAGCTGCTGCTAGGGTCCAGGTGCTATGGCCTGTGAAGGACTCAGAATCTTTGCTTAGTCCTTTTCTTCTCCACTGCCCTCCTGTCCCAACTTTTTAAAGGGATGCATGGGAGGCAGTAAGAATGTGGTGGGAGGGTATTAGAAATCTACATTCTCTTTACTACATTGTGCAAGAACATAACCACATCAGACTGAATTTTTTAAATTGCTGAGCCTTTTTGTGGTCCAAGGCTAGGTGGGGGATCATTTAGCTTCTTTGGGTCTTCACATGGTTCTTTGGTCCTTGTTGGCTGTGATATAGTGGAGTCATAGGTCTGGGCTTGAATTCTGACTATGTGGCCTTGAGTAATTTCTTAACTTCTCTGAGCCTCAGTTTTTCCATCTGCAAAGTGAGGTACAGAATATTACCTCTTGGG
Organism: Cynocephalus volans; assembly: GCF_027409185.1. Taxonomy (NCBI): domain Eukaryota; kingdom Metazoa; phylum Chordata; class Mammalia; order Dermoptera; family Cynocephalidae; genus Cynocephalus; species Cynocephalus volans. The sequence continues at coordinate 151,362,231 of NC_084462.1, forward strand.
TTGTCATGATCAATTAAAATAATTTATTTAAAATACCTAGTCCAGTGTCTGGTATGTAGAGGGGATACAATAAATGCGAACACCTCCATAATTTATTTTCCAACTCCCTCTTAGAATGCTTTGAAATTTTAGCTGTGCAATTAGGTATTTTATAAAATACCTAGATTAAGTTAGATAAATATCGTTTTCTTTCTTGGAACTTCTGCACTAAAATATAATGTTTTTAGACAGTTTTCTGGTGGATACTGAGATTCTAACAGATTTAGATCTGTCATGGACAATCTATTTAAAGCAAAGCTGCTTCTACTTCAAACATCTTCTTCAGAGATGTTTTAAAACGCATCAAGACTTGGGAGGATGTACTTTATGGAGGTTAAAAAGTAGTCATCTTAAAATTGTCTTTTTCTGCTTTCCTTAGAAGGAATGGTTTCTTATATAAGACCAAGGGCTCCAGCACACGCTACCCTTAGCCCTTTCCTCTTGGAGGCCAGGCCAGGAGGTAGTCAGCCCTGTATCTTGATACAGTCTTAGTAATATGGTTAGCTTGAGCAACTTCTGGAGTTGGTCTGGGTGTCTCCTGAGTTCCTCTTCCAGCTAGTTTTCTGGGTTCTCTTTAGAGTCGATCCATTCCCTGGATCAGGTCAGGAGTAGAATTGCCTTTTGCGGGGGGCACCTGTGTTGCGATTCAGACCAAGAAGAACCTTCCCCAAGGAGTTAGCTGCATGTGGATGGTGCGTCTGCCTCTGACTTACCACTGCTCTGAAGCTCGTGCCTGGGATCTGACTCTGTAGCTTAGTGGTACAGGGACCTAGAAGGACATCATGTGTGCTAGAGTATGAACAGCAAGGATTGTGGAGACTCCGTGTGGCCTGTGAGGCCACTTGGGGGACATGACAGTGTGTCCTTATTGTGTACCAGCGCCCAGCACAGTGCCTGGCCCAGAAAGGGGTGTTAACCAATATTTATCAGATGAATGAATGGAGCAAGTTGTGGAGCTAGGATGTGAAACTACCTTGCAGGTTTTGAATTATGTTGCAAGGAGGTACATGCAAGGGGATTTTTGTTCTGAGGGCATCTTTCAGGAGTGATGGGGAAGCACATGGCCCTCCACTTGCCCCCCACACCCAAAGCTAGAGCTGCTTGTCCTCCGAGGTTTTATTTTTAGCCGTGTGATTTTCATACCTTTCCTGTTTCCCCCAGTTGACGACATGTTCCCCACCTATTGTCACCCTCTAGTCAGATGGCTGAGACGGGTGCATGTGTGCCTTTGAAAGGCTTCTGAATGCTGTGGCAGACCTGATCACAGCACTGCTTTGGATTGGGAGATTAGAGTCTATCCCACTAGTGGGATTCAGAGTTGCTTTGTAGAGGAGGCTGGGACTGCCTGTCTGTGCCATCTGAGGAGGGAGGAGACTTCGCTGCTTGGGAGATCATATGGGCCCCGCAAAGCTAATGACACCACCTGCAAAAGATGCTGCGCTGTTCTGTGCCGTGTGTGTGATGCAGAGGAACAGGAAACCCGATCAGATTCTGGAGATGAAGAAGCCGAGAAGGCACCCTTTTCGTCCCACTTCAGGATTGGGCAAGCTTCTTCCAGTCCCTGACCGTGGGTGGGCCATTGGCCATCAGACTGAGATGTTCCCAAGCTGACACCAGAGTTTGGGGTAGAACTTTGGTTGCAGGTTTGCTGAAGAGACAGGCGTGGGTCAGTCTGTTTGGAGGGTCACGAGTGCCTCATTTACCTCCCTGTAAAACAGGCGTGTTGTAGGAAACTTGGAAGCTAAAGAAAAATGCAAAGAAAAAAAGCAAACCCTTCTATAACCCGTCTGTATTTTACCATTTAGAGAAAGCCACTCTTAACATTTTGGTGTACTTCTTATCTTTTGTCTTTTTCTTTCTTTCTCTCTCTGGAGTGGGAGGAAGATATACATATGTATATATGTATTATATGTATGTGTATGTATTGATATTTATGTATGTGCTTAAATTATGCTTTGAATTTATTTAACTTCATATTGTGAGAATTTCCTGGGCCAGTAAAAAGTCTGAGAACCCCTTTGGAGGCTGGGTTAAAAGTCTTTAGTACCGAGCCTTTGTGGGCACTGTATCCTGCATCAGAAAGCCTGCAAAGAAGTCCCCATGCCTTGGGAGTGTGCAGGCTTGCTTGGTGTCCCTTGCAGGCTCTCCTGAGTAGATGCAGCCCACCCCTTGCTATCTCCTTTCCACAGGATTGCTTAACAGATGGGATCTGCTACGTGCAAAGGTAAATGTCCTCACAATCCGGTCTCCTAATCCTGTGTTTGAGGGAAATCTGAACTTCAGGTTTGTAAATGGACTAACAGAAAAAGATCCTCAAAAGTTAAATACAAGTTTTATCCTTAAAAGAAAGACACCCTCTCTGCCCAGGAACTAAAAGTGTTAGAAAATGGAAGAATCGTTCTTTCTCTTCCTCAGGAGTGGGTCTGCTTTGGTTTTCCACCGATCTCCCATTCTTGCCTGTAGAATTTGACATGGTTTTATTTACTTTTCCTTGGCCCAGTTTGGGTCAACAGGATTTCTCTCCTGCTCAGAACAGCCTCACACTTGTGTGAAGTTAAGATGTGAGCCTGTGCCCTGGACAGCGGTAATCAATCCTTGTCCGAGTGTTGCATTGGGGATTTTCAGCTCTGAAGGGTGTGACAGCACTGGGTTTTTGGACCAAGCTATTTCTTCAGCTCTTTTCTGTATGTGACGTTGAGGGCATTTTGTGTGTGTATCTGTGTGTGTGCACATACATGCTTGTGTGTTTGGTGATCTGAAACCAGCACCGGTACAGCAAGATGACAGTGGAAATAGCAATAAAAGGAAACACAGTTTAAACTCACACAACCCAACAGAATTTGATGATATAGCAAGACTGGGATTTCCTCTTCTGTTTGTTTTAGTCTGCACTTGCTCAGCCTTCTCCCCAGGGCTTAGTGCTGTAAGGGAGTGGATTTCCTCAAGTGCCATGGATAAAGCATTTTTTCCTCTGTTATCTTCCTTGTTAGTGTAAATCGCTCCACTGTGTAAGTGGATACAAAGATGAGCCTATATGGCTTCCATAGGATCTTGCCCAAATGAAATGGGCACTAAAATGATGTTTCCCTTTGTGATAATCCCGTGACATTGAACATAGATCAGTTTCTCCACTTAGTTATTCTGGTTCCAAGAAATAATTCCCAGTGGCTGGGAAGGTGTCAAACTTCTGCCTCTTCCTCCTGCTATGTTCAGAATTTGTCGGAAGTCTTTTATCATGGGTGGGCTATGGTGAGGCTGTTTTGAGCTCCTTTGTGTTGATGAGGGGAACAGAAAGTGGTAAAAGCAGGAGGACTCATTGCACAATATGTGAGCGGACAAATATATTCTTTTTTAAAAAAAATTTAATTTAATTTAATTTTACTTCTCAAAATACATTGTAAATATATTCTAAGGTTGGAAAACTAACAGCAGCTATACCTCAAAGTCGTGGACTTGTGAGGGCTAAAGGCGGACCTCCAGTAGGATGAGAAAGGAGGCAGTCAAGACGAGAGCTGTCTTTCAGGTTCAGTGGCTCAGTCCTAAGGGGGACTTTTGGACCTCTCCTTGGCCCAGGATGCTGTTGAGGTGCTGCTGTGTTGAGTGGGGGCTCACCTGGCACAAATGGCCCAATTAAGGAGGGACTAGGTGTGTTCATGACCTCTACGAGGGTCTCCATTCACCACCTTTGGAGAACATACTGTGATGCTGAAGGGCTTACATATGACAGCACAGAGCAGAACTATGAAGTGAAAAACAAAGACTTCTGGTGCTATTGTTTTTGCAAGTAACCTAGCTGGAGGTTTTCTCCTTCAACATTCTTGACTCCAGACTCTTGAACAAGAGCTAGTGGTTCTTTTGTTCTAGTTGTGCCCTAGAAAAGATTCCTTCCTCAGGGCTCTTCTAAGCTGGCTCTTCTCAGTATGTGTGCACACGCATGTGTGCTACCAGTGATTGTGGGACAGAGTAGGGTGGAGCAGGGACAGGTGGTACTGAGGAGTGTCTGGGCTACCTCGTCAGTGACCACAATGCTCAGTGACATGTTGGTTATTTCTGTTCTTAGGAATGCACAGTGAAAACTTGGAGCTTGTCTCTGGGCAGAGCTTGTCGGAGTGTTCAGGATAACCTTGTAAGGAGCACTAGCCTTGGCTGAATAAGTTGCTCCTGCCAGGTGGAGATATAGTGCTAATTTAACAAACCCTCGCTATCAGACGCATGTGTCATTGGGATTAAAGGCGGGCACTTAGAACCAAGCAGGCACTGAGAAACCCTTTCCTGTCCTCACTGCCTCTGCAGCCCCACACATCTGAGTCTTCCTGTAATCCACAATCTCTTGGATGCATCCCCAGGACAAGACTGCTTTTTGCTTCTTGCAAATACTATCAACTTAATCTTTATTTTTTTCCCAGTGCTAGTGAGCTGAGAGGATTGAAAAAATATGGGTCCTGGGTCCTGGAGAGGCCTCTGTTTATTTGATTTGGAGTGAGAGGGGTTTTTATTTATGCTGGTGGCAGAGTTTGAGGGATGAAGGGGATGGGAGTGTGACTTTCTCCCAACCCTTACTTCGTGTGGTATTTAGTGACTGGGGGTGGGGGGGGGGGAGGCATGTAAGCAGGAAACAAAAATAAATAATTTCTGCTTAAAAGGTTTGATGCCCTGTTGGTGATCAAAGAGGGCTAAAACCTTACGGGTATTAAAGCTGTAGGACTCCACTCATTCAAAGAAATATTTTTATCTTCATTTGTCCTCATTTCTCCTTCCTGGCCAAGATGCATGCTGTGGCATCCCAACATTCTCTTCCTAGCCTCGGGGACGTCCTGTAGGTCTGTGATGGAGTGCACGGATCATCTCCCAGGCAGCAGCAATCCCATTCTGCAGACAGCTGTTGGGTTCTTGGTGCTCTTGTATCATCCAATTGCTTCAGATCGCACTTGGCCCCTTTGCTTTTAGGCCTGGGATAACCATCTCCTAGGGAGAAGGTAGCATCCATATAGATGCCTAGTGTGGGGCTCAGAAACCCAGCATGAATGAGCTGCCGATCACCACTTGCCTGTGGTGGGGCTGCAGTTCTTGGGGGCTGCTGATGGGTGTGGGTTTGCTAAGCTCACCTTCTGCAGTGTGGCCATGCTTATTACCAGGGGCACCCAGCCACTTTCTTGGCCCACTTCCGTATTCCCCGTGCTGCCATACTCAGGTATGGTAACCTCCTACTTGGCCTCTCTGTTGTCTTTCATACCCCTGCCAGAGATTGCTAAAGCTCAGGTCTCATCTTGTCTTTTACTTCCTTCACTGGCCTCCAAGTCTCTAAAAAAAAAAAGACAGCTGGGAGTTTTCAAGACCCTTCATGATCTCCCCGCTGCCAAACCTGGTCCTAGAGAGACTTATTTCTTCCATAAGTGGTCATTTCTAAATTATCTTTTGGAGTTACTTTGCTAGTCTGTTCACATGTACCTGTTGCGGTTGCTTAGGATGTCCTTTAGACATCCCTTTATACTTGTGGAAATCCTTTGTGATCTGGTTTATGGCCCCTTCCCTGAGAAATCCTCCAGGATCATCCAGTCTGAATTAACCTCTCACTCTGACCCCACAAAACACAGCTCAGCTGCTCTGTCCCCTCAGCATGGCCCCGGGGCAAATAGGTGCTCAGGAATTCTTTGCTGGACCAATAACCCTTTTTTCTTTCTTCCTTCCCCTCCCCTCCTCTCTTTTCCTTTTTAAGAGTTAACGCAGCCATCTCACATCTTGTACTTTCTGGCTTCCCATTTTCAAATATTCTATTCTCTTGTCTGCGACTTAGGCTTTGCTTCCTGGTTGCTGGTTTCAAAACACAGTCCCTGTGGAGTTAGCTGTCCTCATGTCAGTCTTTGCAACTAGATCAGTCTTTGGGGGCAGGGCCTGTGTTCTTATTTATTTTTATAACCCCCGATGCACCTAGCCCAATGCCTTGCTATTGAAGGGGGTGGGCAGAGAAATCTCCAGAAGCCTCTCTTCGTGTCTGGGAGGGAGGGGGATCTAATGTGTCCTTCAAAGCAAACATGCTTTGGAATTATTTCTTTTTTTAGTTTTGTGTTTCATATTTTTCTCTTGTTTATTTATTGAGATATCATTTCCATGCAGTACAATTCACCCTTTTTAGGTGTACACATTATGAATTTTAACAAATTTATATGGTTGTATAACCACTACCATAATCAAGATATAGAATATTTCCATCTCCCCCAAACACTCTCTCATGCTTCTCCCCCTACCTCCAGTCTCTGCAATCACTGATCTGATTTCTGTCCCTTTAGTTTGGCCTTTTACAGAATGTCATATAAATGGAATCATATAACATGTAGCTTTTTGAGTCTGGCTTCTTTCACTCAGGATAATGCGTCATTTTTCGGAAAGTTGATACCCTGGGCCCTAACCCGCACTTTATGTGCACCCATCTTTCTAAAAGACTGGCATGGGGCATGGGTTTGGGGGGTACAGACGGGTTCTGTGTGAATTGGAAGCGTCTGAGTAAACTCTGTCCCCTTTGCATCCTTGTTAGGGTCTCTTGAGAGCCAGGGTCCCAGCTGCTTTGTCAAACCCACTGACCCTCTCTCTCTTCCCTTCCGCCACAGTGGCACCTGGTGCAAGACAGCCTTCTCCCTGGGTCTTGACTGCCCATCCCTGCGGCTGTGGGGGCCACAGGGGAAGAGGGAAGTTGGTGGGTGGGGTGAAGTGACCACTAAATTCCTCCCTTGAGGAGGGGGTGGCAGTGGGGTGACGAAGGTCAGGCCTCTTCTGGCTAAAACAACAGAAGTGGTTCCAGCTGCCCAACAGCTGGAGGAGGGTGTCTGCTTTCCCTCAGCAGTGTGAAAAGCCCTTTAATCCGGGCGTGCCGTTGTCAGGCCCTCAGCGGAGGTGTGCGGAGGAAGAGCAGACCCCGTGCTCCAGGCCTCCCTTCCCTTTGACCTCCCTATCTCCCCTCCCCCATCTGCACCAAGGCCCGCTCTGAAGCTGCCCGACCGAGGCCCTTCTTTGCACCTGTGTAAATGCAGTGGCCGTGGGGTCAGGGAAGGGTGAGAGCGAGCTGGCAGAAACAGGGATGTGGATTTTCAGTGCAGATGACAGATTTGATGGTGGGTGGGTGAGTGATGTTTTAATGTGAAACCTCTCTTCGTTCCCAAAGACATGGCCCCAGAGTAAAAGGCCAAAGTCCAGGTTTGCAGATGGAGAAGTGAGGGTGGAGAAGTGGACAGTCCCTGGTTCGAGAGTAGGAGGCCGAGCCGCAGCTAGACGTCTGGAATGTGACTGTCCACGTTTGTTCCAGGCATTGGCTCAGAAGTGGCTTGTTTCTCCTTTCAGTAGGCGATTTACCTCCCAGAAATGCTTTTTAGTGCTTGAGTTCTAAAAATGTGAGCTGGACTTTGATTTACAAATAAGACAGAAAAAATATCCGCTCTCTTAGGAAAGTTCTCTTTCTTATGGAGCCCTTCTCCTTTCCTGTTCATCTGAGGGGCCACCACTAGAGACCCCAGCCACTCTTGCCAGAGCTCACAGCAAGCCCCCCTATGCCCCTCGGCCAGCATCTGGGCTCAGCACTTGATGTCCCTACACTGAGGGAGGCAGAATGGTGTAGTGGGAAAAATTTGGGCTGTTAAAGTCCAAAGGAGACCTTAAAGGAGTGATATGCTACTTACTAGCTTAACCTTACTGAGCCTTGGTTTCCTCCTTAGGCGTTCAAGCCATAAATATTTATTGAACACCCACTTTGGGCAGGGCGCCTGCTGGGCTCTGGGGTTCCAGCAGTGTGGCACCCAGAACTTGGTTCCTGCCTGCAGGGAGCTTACAGCCTAGTTGGGCAGGACAGGCAAGACATATATCATGAAACAATTGGTCGTTTAATCACAATTGTGGCACAAGCCATAGTGGAAAGTAGAGTGTGTTCTGGGGGCTCATCAAAGGGGTCCTGACCTACTTTGGAAGTCAGAAACCCCAAGGAAGCAGCATTTTTACTGAGACTGGAGTTTGTGAGGTAGAAGCACATTCCAAGGAGAAAGGCCTGCATGTGCAAAGTCCCAAGGCAGGGAGGAGCAGCAGAATGAGGCTGTGGTTTCCACCGTGCCTGTCCCCAACCCAGCGGGCTCACAGGTAGGCATTGTTCTCCTTCCCTTTCCTTCCAAATAGGCATTTGCACTGTTATTTACAACATTCAATCTGTGGCAAAATGAATTCAGGGTGTCAAAAATTCTTTTTATCATCTGGCTATCGTTCTTACTCAAGTGCATGCATATGGTAGCTGCCGGAAGGACCAGAGTACTCATCACATTGGTGGTTCAATTGTCAGAGTTTTCTACCTTGACACATGCTCATTTCAGGCTCAGCAACCGAGGGTGTCTCAGATTACTGCCTGACTTCCGGGTGAGATGACTTATCTCCAGGGCGATAGAAAGGCTTCCTGGAGGGCCACGTGAGGCAGCTGTGGCCAGTAGCATTGGGAATGAATTCCAGGATCACTTAGTGATAGCTGCTGTGGGTGTATGGGTACTGCCTCAGCCACACTGGTACATTCTCTTCAGTGACTTAGGGATTCTTTTCCTTTCCTTTGATTCAAGAGAAAAATACTGTGTTTAGTGTATGGCTTCCCTTATCTAATAGATGTTATATAAAAGAAAAGAAAGGAACAAACAGCTTCCATCACTCTGTACATTTGATAGCTTTAAGCTTTTGGTGGTGGTTGGACAAAGAATCTCTCTTTTCACAGTACATGATAGAAAAAGGATCTACTTATCCCTGATGTATTTTAAGTAAGTTTTGATATTCATCTGTTCATTCTTCAGACATGTACTGAACAACTGCTTTGGGTCAGGCACTGTGTTAAGCCCTATGTATATAAAGATGAATGAGACATAGTCTTTTATAGACATGTAAATGGATAGATGATAATGCAGTGTACTGAGGCTTTTGATGGAAGTATGAACACAATGCAGCAGGAGCTTCAATGAAGCCTGTGGTGTTTAAAACATGAGAACATTCACTTTTTGGGATGTTAATCTCGTTGGTAGCATAGAATCTGAACTTGAATGGGGGTGGGGAGGAAGGTTGGTGGCAGAGTCAAACACCTAGGCCCAAGATAAAGAAATAAATGAAGTCATTGTGGCTGAGAAGGAAAGCCAGCTGGAGACAAAGGCCCTGTCAGCCCCCAGCCATTTCAGCCACCCCACCTGAGGTGCCAGTGAGTGAAGCCATTGTGGATGTCCCAGCCTCTGCCAGCCTTCCCAGTGAATGCAGTCAAATGTATTACCTCAGTTGACAACACATGGAGCAGAAGAACCTTCCAGCTGAGCCCAGCCAACTCCCAGAATTATGAGAAATGATAAATCATTGTTTGAAGCTACTAAGTTTAGGGGTGGTTTGTTTTGCAGCAATAGATAAGTGAAGCAAAAATGTTGAAAGTGAGTATTTGAAGCTGTGTTACACATGAATTTATTTTTAAAATCCTCAAATCGGTTTGAGTGTGGCCTGTGATTTTTTGAGTATGATTTCATAAAGAGAAATGCAACTTGCTGCTCCAAATTGTAGACTTCACTCTCCCAAATCCAGTGGATGGGCCCCTGACCTGGTTGTTTAGTATGGCCCCTGCCCCCTCTCCTATACCTGAGAAAAATATAGAGATATGCATGTTACCAGGAAAATGCCTATTTATAGTTTTAGATGCTGGGTAAATCAGCACAGTACTAGCAGGTAAAGTTAAGACTGTGAGAACAGCTCTGTACTATAAAGAATTGAACACCTCTTCCCAAATGGAACCTTAGGCTGGCTCTGTTGTTCCCTACATTGTCATGGAAACTTGGCAGTCAGTCAAACCTAACATAGCTTGTGGTACTGGCGTGGTCTCCCTGAGCAAAAGCTGTGGCAGGGTTTGCATTCTACCCTGCTGGAGACTGAAGAGAAAGATCAGTGTGTGTGCATTGCAAACAGAAGGGATTGTTGGTCTCACACTGATTTTGTCTACCCTGCTCTCCTCTATGGCAAAAGCAGCCTGCAGTCACCAGTCAGTAGCTTATACTTCTAATAGGAAGGATGACTTGTTTCTATGTATATCAAGTGCCTGTCCAACTTTACAAATGTGAGCATAACACCAAATGTTTGGAGTCATCCACTCCCCAAGGAGAGAAGTGGGAGAGACCACTGCAGGTGCTCAATTGTCTCAGGTTCCTTTGTTTGGTTTCTGTAATCACATTTAACATTACTATGTTTTTAAATTATCTTTTGGTTAGGAAGAAGGAAGGGCATCTATGTGAGTTTATTTATGAAAATACTATTCCCCCCTAGTGAGAAATGGCTCAGCATTTGGCTTGTTGGGGAGACAGCTTGTCCCAGTCCAACACCAATAATTTCCACAAGTCTTGGTTGCTCTTGAGCCCACAACAGACTTCCATGGCCCTGGAGGGGGGGGGGTTCGTATCCCAGGAGGGTTACTCAGACTCTGAGTTTTATCTGTATGCTCAGAGACCTGGCTTAGGCCACAAGCTGATTCTGGAGGCTTCTAGCCTGTACCTCTTGTCTCCTGAAAGAAGAGAGGAAAATGCCATCTTTGTGACATCAGGTGGACTATGACAAACTCCTGAGATATCCTGGCTGTTGACCCATAAGTAATAAACTGATTTACTATCTAGTTTCAAAATGCAGAAATTATTCTCAGGATCTGCTGTGTTCTTACATTAGTTCAATCAATCTTAGCCGGGCTCAACTAGGAAAAACTTGGCTGAGACTACTCTCCCTCCTCTCTTGGTTTGTTTACTTTACAGCTGGGCTATTGCATATAGTAGCCACTAGCCACATGTGGTCATTAAATTTAAATTAATGAAAATTAAACACAACTAAATATTTGATTCTTCAGTTGCATTAACTACATTTCAGTGCTTAATAGCCACATGTGGTCTGTGGCTACTGCAGTGGACAGCACAGATGTAGGTTTCCATCATCATGGGAAGTACTACTGGACTGTGTGGCTTTGTAGCATGCCAGAGACTGTGGGATTAAGTCCTCTCTTAGTCTGTCTAAGTATCTCTGTGGTGTCCCGCCAACATGCTGTATGGTCGATGCCTGCTTGCACCTTGTGTCCACTCTGGAGTGTAAGCTCATTGAGGGCAGGGACTGTGTTGGCTGTGTGCTGCTTCCTATGCCTGATGCAGTTCTGGGCTCGCTGCTGGTGCTCACTTATTGGGTGCAGAGCAGATGAACAGATGGATGGACAAATTGCAGGATTACCTCCTCCTATGTGTGTGAACATAAAGTAATCCCTTTGGGGCCTCAGAGGTTTGGGTGATCCTATTAGGACATAGTCATCCTATTAAAGCTCTATTTTATTATTGTTTTTCTCTGAAAACAATCACAAATACATACAGTTCCTAAAACAGATGAAAATAAGGCACCACAGTCGATTGAAGATGGTCTTTAGCAAAGGCCCATGCTGTCTCTGCACCTTTTACTTGGTCTCAGGGACCAGTAATTTCTAGACAGGAATCTTTTGGGAGCTCTTCTGAAACCGAGAATGATCTCCGTGTGTGGGGATAGGTGGGGCTTCTGACTCTCTGTAACCTGTCTGTTTGCAGACAGAGTGTTGCCCTTGTTACTAAGCTGGTCTAGGGCACAGTTGCCGTGGCATCTCTGTTGGCACAGAGCAAACCATTTCCAAACTGAATTTATGGCCTTTCGTTCAATGCCATGGTGACGCCTTCAGGTCTCCTTCCCATGAGCGGAGTAGACAGCAAAGCAACCTCCACAGGCTTGAAAAGAAACTTTGTCTTTCTCTCTCCCTTTTTTTTTTTGATGTGGTCTTTTAAAGAATGTCCCCACCTACCCCATTTAAATTACAAAGAAAAAAGGTGAACAAAAACTTATGTATGACTTACAATGTGTTAACTTTTTAATCTTCACAGTAGCCCTATGAAGCAGGGTATGTTGTTATCCTCATTTTGCAGATGAGAAAACTAAAGCCCAGAGGAGTTAGGCAACCTCCCCGAGGTGAAACAGCATGTATGTGTCAGTGCTGATATTGATACCCATGGCCTGGCTCCAGAGCCATGCTTCTAACCATTGAGCAGCACTGCCTGTCATTGGCACAGAGTAGCACTGCAAATGGAAATATGGACCTAGTTGCAAAAATGAATTCATAAAGTCAAAAACTGTTCACCAAGAGCCTACTCTGTGACAGACACCAAGTGGTGAGCATCCAGATGAGACCATCCTGTCCTTCAGGCACTTCCAGTTCCTGATGAGAGCTCTTGTTCTGAGATGGAGTGAGGATGAGAAGCTGTGGGCCACCTCTGCCCCCAGCCCCCTATGCAATGCACTGGGGAGGGTTCAGGGGAGGATCTGGCTTGAAAAGGGCAGGGCTCAGAGCACAGGGATGGAGGAGCGGCCCCAGTGTTCCCCTGGGGTGGCAGGAGCCTCGGAGGCTGGCCTGTCATCACACACCAGCAGGTTTTTAGGGAATGCTGTGTGGGAAATGCATTCATCCCACAAATAATTGCATGCCCAGCATTGTGCTAGGTATTGGGGCTGTGTTCGTAGGCAAAATAAACATTATCCTTGTCTTCACAGAACTCAGAGTTGGGGATTCCATTGTTAACACTTTACAGAAAAAAATTCACTGTAACAAATTGCAGAAATAAATTCATCAGCACAAACTGTGTTAATAACCATGAAGGAAAAGTGAGGTGTGAGAGATTATTCCAGGGGACCCATCCTCACCTGTGAGAGTCAGAGAAAGCCTCCCAGGAGGGATGGTGTGACCTGAATCCTGAGGTGTAGGGTGGGAGGGAATGGGCAAGGAGCTGCGTGTCTGAGGGCTGGAGGTCCGAGTGATTGGAGGCTTGAGGAGGTATGGGTGATTTCTCAGCTCATCTGAGAAATGGAAAGCAGGCCATCGTCAACCAGTGGTCACAGAGAAGAGCTGTGGCTGGGTCAGACTCTGCCAGGTCTGAGAGACCAAGTGAGGGTCCCCAAGGGCAGTGGGACACACTGAAGCGTTTTAAGCAGGGGCAGCCTGAGGCAGGCAAGCAGGTATCCCGTGCAGGGGTTGAGGTGTGGGTACCACTGCCCCCTCCTCCCCTCCTGCTGCCAGGAAATCCCTTCCTCACAGAAAATCCCTTAACTTGTGTTCTGCCAGAGAGTAGCGGGCAGAAATTGAAGGGTGATAGATTTGGGGCTTAATACTATTACCTAATAAATAAAACTTTCCAAAGGTGGACTCTGGAGACAGACAGTGAGTTCCTGACTTGAGGAAGTACCCAAATAGAGGTTGTGCGACCATCTGCATGGATGGAGAGGCCAAATATCCTACAGGCTAAAGTTTTCTCTCATTTCTGACAGATCTACTTTTAAGTTCAACCTCCACTACTTATGGTGATGTGACATTGGGCAAGTTACCTCTCTCTGGGCTTTGGTTTCCTTATCTACAAGATAAATAGTTCCTATTTCACAGGGTTGTTGTGAGAACTAATGAGCTCCTGTGTGTGGGTTACTGGGCACAGTGCTTGTTAATGGTCACTGTCAGACGTTATGTTCTTATGATGTATGGAGGATGCCTTCCTTGGTTAGACTTTGTGGCTGCTCAGTTCCCTTTGCCTCTAGAGTTTTACAGCTTTGGGTTCATTTGGGACTTGCTTCCCAAGGGCATACCAGTTCTGTAAGTCATGAACTCCCCCTCACTTTTCCTGCAAAAATAACCTGTACACCCTTTCACTTTTTTCCAACCTAGTTTCTAATAAGTGACCGTGACCCTCAGTGCAACCTCCACTGCTCCAGGACTCAGCCCAAACCCATCTGTGCCTCCGACGGCAGGTCCTACGAGTCCATGTGTGAGTACCAGCGAGCCAAGTGCCGAGACCCAACCCTGGGCGTGGTGCATCGAGGTAGATGCAAAGGTGAGTGCACGCACCTCCACCCAGCCAAGGGGAGGCTCCTGGGCACTGCGGCCATTTGCACTGTGTGTTCCCGGTGGGGAGTTCAGAACGAGTCTGTTCATTTGGTTTGTTATCCTATCTCTTCACCCTGCCATGGGCATAAGGGAAGGAGGACTGGTCTACCTCAAGGAATGAGCACTTTTCTGTCTTTCAAACACTGCCACCAGGCTAGGGCTTTGAGAGATGTACTGCTATCTGGCTGTTGCTGTGTGTGTGTGGGGGGGGGGGGGTGGGTGTTTGTGTTTTAATGGAGATGCTTAAAATGGCAAGATATTATTGCTGGCTTCTGAATAGGGACTCCAAATTGTTGGTCAACAGATGTGTTTTGTTTGGTCTGCTCACATATTTAAAAACATTTGAGACAACGTTTAAAAAATTGGGAGATTCAACATAAAAATCTGGCTTTTTGTACTTCTCTTCCAAAACTGGAAGTTCTGGTAATATTAGGTCTGTGCTCTGCAAAGTGACATGTGGCTAGAGCTGAGTAGCAGCTACCCCCTTTAAAGTGGAGCCTGTGTTCCAGTTTGCCGCAGGCCTCACCACTCCCTATGGTCTCTCAGATCTGAATGCCATTCTTTTTATACCCAGCTCACTTCTCTACTTTATATCACTTTCCTGAGTCCCGTAGATATTTGAGTTGGTGACTCTAGATTTCTTAGAACCATGACAGGAATTGGAGGAGGCTAAGCAGGCTGCCCTAGAGTTTTTGATTTTTCTAAAGAAAGTGCTTACAATTCTTGAACTGTAAAACATCTTTGAGACCCCCTGGGCTTACTAGTTTTGGAATAAACCTAGTGTAAAGTAATGCAAGTGAAACATTTTGTTTTCCTGGGTGAAGATAGGGGTACTTGGGAGAAAAGTTAAGCAGAACCTGGTGTCAACATGAACCCCCACCCCCCACTTTTCCAGGAATAACGTTAAGAGGAGGGTGGGGCTGAGCAGGGTCGCTAGCCCTGACCGCTTATTGGTAGACGAGCCAGCTGGTTGCGCGGGCTCCCCCGGGAGCAGTGGCTTCTCTGTGCTCCTGCAGTGGGGCACCATTTTGTTCCTGGGCTTCGGTGTGGAGTCCAAGTGGGACATGAAATATGCTCCTTTCCCCTTTCAGATGCTGGCCAGAGCAAGTGTCGCTTGGAGCGGGCTCAAGCCCTGGAGCAGGCCAAGAAGCCTCAGGAGGCTGTGTTTGTCCCGGAGTGTGGCGAGGATGGCTCCTTTACTCAGGTGAGGCCTTGGACAAGTCTCTCGGGCCCGTTTCCTGGACTGAGGCAGAGGCGAGGTGTCCCGAGAGTGTGAGGGCCTCTTGGCGCCTTCACTTTCTGGGAAACAGCTGAGTGAGCAGCTCTTCAGCTCCCCTCCCTGCCACCTCCCTGTCCTGGGCCCTCCACGCCGCTCTTGCCAACTGGCAGCGGGTCCTGAAAAGACTGTGGAAGTCTGAGCCAGGAAACTGGCACTGCTTGGTCCCCATCCTCCCTGCTGGCCGTCTCTTCTGAGAGCCAGACCTGCGTTTTTCATTTTTGTCAAATGTTGGCTGATTATTTTTTCTTATCCCTGCCAGTTTCCATGGGCAACCCCGGTATTCCCTTCACTGTTTATTGCTACCCCTCTGCACTCCCCTGCACCCTTCCCGCAGTCCTTGAACGAAGCACAAAGTGTACCATGGTTCTTGGGGTGCATGCGTGTGCACATGCACACGTGTGCATGGGTATACATACACTCGGATTTAAAAATCTCTTTTTCAGGCAGTCCACCCCTCATCCTGCCTGTCTTCTGGTTAGTGCCTTGTGTAAAGGTAGAGGTGATTATGTTGATGTTGGCATAGACTATTTCTAAAACACAGGCAGCAGTGAGACAATAAGGCACTCCTTAGGGAAGCTTCTAGGCTGCTCCCTCCCACACAGGGGCTTGTGGCTGGGGGCGGAGATGTAGCCTGGGAGGTGGGAGGTTTCTGTGAGAGTCAGGACACAGTGCCAGCTGGATGGAGGAACTGTCTGGATGAAAGTGGGGAAGGTCACTGGACAAGGGAGAGCTTAGCCAAGTGGTTGGGGATGGTCCCAGTGCCTGAAACTCCCTTTGTCCAGTAGAGTAGCATTTGGGAGATTCCCACTGTCTTAGAGCTGGGGGCAGAGGATTCAGGGGTTTAGAAGCTTCCCTGTAATTCTGAATCAGTGGGGCAAAAGGTATAAGGCAGCCTTTGGTTTGAGGAGTTCTAGGTTTCATTTCTGGGCTGGGCATAGAGGATTACTTATTTCAGATTGACCTCCATTTGGGGTAGAAATGTAAAGGGGTTGTGTGGGGGGGGAATTGGACATCAACATTTTAAAAGTCTCACAGTTGTTTCAAATGTGCAGCCAGGCTTGAGAGCTGCTGGGTTAAACTGACCTTGGCTGCCAACCCTGGGAGAAGTGCTTGTTATATTCGTTTTCTTGTTTAAGCCTCACCATGAGCCTGCAAGGTAGGTGTCATTATACCCATTTACAGAAGATGCACCAACAGCAGGATGTGGAGAGGCAGAGCTGCGGTTCAAACCCAGTTCTTCTGACTCCAGAGCTCTCTATACTCTGCTACTCTCTGAACTGGCAGCTTAAAAGGAGGCTCTGAGGCATGCGCCGGTGGGAGGCATTCTGGTGCTGTAGTTAGTGCACCACTCCTGGAGCAAGACTGCCTGGATGTGCAGCCCAGCACCCCCGTCCTGCCCACCTCCATCTTGCACAAGTCACTGAGCTTCTCGAGATCACAGATTTCTTACCTGAAAAATAGAGATGACTATCTCCATTATTATATGTAATAATAATAATTATTATTATATGTAATGGTAATCATTATGTTTGCATATTATTATATATTACTATTAGCAGTAGTATTTATTGATGATTATTATTATAGCTTCCCAAATTAGGTTGGATGAGGATTAAATGAGTTAACATGTAAAACACTTGGAACACATAAATGCTATATAAATGTTTGTCCTCATTGACCTCATTACTTTCATCTCTGCTGTGGTTCTACTACTAAGATCTTCCTACGATTTTATGGATAATACCACTTAAGAAAAAAATCCCAAAACCTGTTGTTGAAGTTCCCCAGGTTTGGAAACAGATCAGCTCTTGCATCAATTTTTTATTTACTGTTTATTCTAGTACAAAGAACGCAGGTGATCTTTGTATGTATTTGAAACTGCATTGCTGAGAATTCACGTGTGGGTGGAGGCAATCAGACCTCTCTGAGATTAGTTTGGGGCTGGGACAGGGTAAAGGTTATAGAGAGGAGGGCAAAGGGCATGGCAGTCCTTCTCCTCTCCCTCAGCTTGTGTAATCCCGGGTGTGCTGCTTATAAGAATGGTCAAGCTGCCCTCCTGGTTCCGAGGTGCTTCCTGCCTTGTGACAGGCAGCCTGCTGGCCAGCTTTTGTTTTGACGAGGCCAGGTTGGGCCAGGTGGTGTTTGCTGGGGGAAAGGAACTTCCAGATTAGTCCAGGCTGAATTGCTAAATGAGAGGGCCCCTGGAGTCCAGCAGAGATTGTATGGACAGTCAAGGGCCCTTCATTTGTTTGACATGCTAAGCACTGCCATGTGTCTGCAGGCTCGGGGCTGGCTCAGCCCTCTGGGCAGCCAGACAGCGGGCCCATCTCAGCTAGTGTGATCGAAGTAGATGTGCTTTTGCCCCGATCAAAGACACTGCAATAACTTCACGGAATGAGGCTGCCTCTTTGAGTGCGCTTCAGTCACACTGACCAGCTACCAAAATGCTGTGAGGCGACGTGCTCTTCTTCCCCTAACCGCCACCGCCACTTAGCTGGACTTTTCTTTTTTCAAGAGCGAAACCCAGAGACAAGCTACATTGCTTTAATATTCTTTAGAATATTGCTATGCATGCATCCTGGTGTTAATAACTTATTTTAGCCCTGTGAATTAGCACACAGTAACACTCTTGAAATTTATGAAGGGAGTGATGGGACTCTACTGGGACTGGATTTGTCTAGCGTGGGATGCAGCTTGAGACCACATGACAGAGTCGGCTTTAAGGGGGTTCATGTGGGACTTGATGGCCTCTGTTCTCTTCCTTTGTTTTCCCTTGTTCTCTTCCTTCCCTATCCTGACCCCAACTCACACACAAGAGCAGCTCATCTTTTTCTACGGCAGTGACATTAAAGCTGCATGCTAGACCACGTTATATTTTTGGAAAGTCTTAACACCCAGGCCACATCTCAGACTATGAAATCAAATTCTGGGAGTGGGACCCAGATGTTGTATGTAGAGCTCCCCAGATGATACTCGTGTTTGGTCAAGCTGTCGTGAGGGCGTTATCACCCTTGTTTCTTGATTGCATCATTGGAATGTGGAGTTAAGTCTCTTTGGTGACCTGTTGAGCAAGGTCAGGAGCTACGGGCTTTGTCCTGTGCTGTGGTCGTATCTGTTTTCTCTTCTGCGTATCGGGAACATCATTCCTAACATCTATTCTAGCAAGTCCTCTGCCAAGCAGTTGTCTGGTGCCCAAGCTGATTAACTGAAATCTCGGCCGTGCTGGAAGGATGTAGGGCTGCCACCATCAGGAAACGCTGGCTGCAGCACGTCAAGCGTGCGTATCACTGATGGATGATGGCGACTTGTCATGGAGTGCCACTGAGTGCGAGGCACTGAGTTTTACACCCATTAATCTCCACTACAGCCTTTCGAGATGGTTATTAATACCCTTATTTACAAAGGAAAACTGAGTTTCAGAGGGTCTGAACAGCTGTTTTGAGGTCATTAAGCCGGAAGGGATTTGTACACAAGCCCGGCTAATTTTGAGGCTTGTGCTCTTAACTTTTTTGTGCTACAAAAATGGGCTCAATGTATACGTGTTTCATTTTCATCACCATTGTTATTCCAGAAATTCCCTCTCTGATGCTGTTGACCAATCAATCAAGTGAACATTTTTTTAAAAAAAGCAACCTTTTCAGGGAAATTTATGGAAATTAAAAAAAAAAATACAGAAATGTAAAAATAATAGTATATTGAACACCATGTACCCTTCATCCAGCTTCAACAGTGATCGACACATTGTCAGTTCTGTTTCATCTTTACTTTATTTGCATCTCCCACCCCAAACTGGATTGCTTCAAAGCAGATCCTCAGACACAATATCTCTTCATTCCAAATAGACATTTTTGAGCCCCACTATGTTCTGGGCTGTGTGCTGGTTGCTATGGGATTGAAAAAGTGTCCTGACCTCTGCCTTCAAGGAGTTTACATGTAGAAAGGATATTATGATATTAAGACATATGATAAAGTACCTATATAAAACAACATATAGGTACAACTAGTAATATTGCAAAAGCCCATTCACAAGTCAGTTGTTTGGAGTTCTGAATGCATTTTATTGTTGAGAAAATATACACAAATTAAAAGTTTCTCAGTATAAGCATCTTAAACAAAGCCAAAAGTAAATGACATGCATTAGCCTTAATGACAAAGAGCTGATCTTATATAAAGAACTCTTACAATTCAGAAGGAAAAAGACCCTAGTAGAAAAGTGGGCAGGAGATATTAACAGGTCACAGAATAATAATAAATAGCCAGTGAGTGAATATAAATGAAGTTATCTTCCTTAGTCATTAAAGAAATACAAATAAAAGTGATAATGGATCATTTTGCTTATGAAATTAGTAAAAATTGGAAGGAGGTGATAATTTTCAGGGTTAGGTGAAGGGAAGAAGCTATCCCTACGTTGCAGTTGGTAAAGTAAATTGCCACTGACTTTTTAATGGGATAATTTTGCAATATGGTTTGAAAGTCTTTAATTGTGCTTATATTTGGGGCCTGTAATTCCACTTCTAGGAATTTATACTAAGGAAATAATTAAAAATATGTAAAAATATTTAGCCCCAAGGATTTCCACCTAAGTTATGTTTATAGTAGCAAAAATTTGGAAACAACCTAAATTTCCAATAGTAGAGAATTGCTTACACAAATTATGACATAGCTACACTATGCAACTACTAAAATGATGTGTTGTAGGGGCTTATTTTATGTATGTGTGTATATATGTATATTAGGGACTTAACCAAATAATTAGAAATATTTTAATTTTTTTTCTAAATAGAAAAGCTATACACACTCTGTTAAAAACAATTCTGACAATACAGAAGTACATAAGATAGAAAGATAAAGCCAGTGGTCTGGTCTCCCTGATAATAACGATTGAGTCCATAAACCTATCGATTTTTTTCCTTGTGTGTACTTATTCTCTTTAAAATGATATAATATCATAAATTGTCACAACATTTTCTTAACTAATTATATTGTTGACTTATTTCTGAGTAAGTTATATATAGCTCTACTTCATTTTTTCAAATGGCTGCATTATATTCCATTGTATGGATGTATAGTGAATTCTGGAAATTTGGGGATTAAACTTCCAGCTGTATATCGGGTCAAACAACGTGCACTTTTTAAGGCATTTGATGCATATAAGATGAGCATTCCTAATCCCAAAATCCAAAGCATTAAATGCTCCAAAATCCAAAACTTTTTGAGGTCTGTCCTGATGCTCAAAGGAAATGCTCATTGGAGGAATTCAAATTTTGGATTTTTGGATTAGGGATACATTGGCAGTATGTATTCTGCAAATATTCCAAAATACAAAATAATCAAAAATCCGAAACGCTTCTGGTCCAAAGCATTTCAGATGAGAGATACTCAACCTGTACTACTCAATTGCTTTCCATAAATGTTGAGCAGCAATGTAATTGATTGGTGGTTGTTATCAGACACAATCCCAAGCCATTTTATTTTTTTGTGTGTTGAGAGATTGCAGTTCTAATAATATTATAGAACATGAAACACTATTCCTTATATTACTTCTATATGAAAAAAATGTTATGTTTCTTGTCTTTGAGCTTCATGTTTAAGAAACAATCTTTCTTGATATAGCTCTGCAGGCACTATGACATTTCCCATTTTCACTCTTTCTAACCATTGCTCCCTCCACCAATGCATAAAATACTTTTTTATTTCCTGAGGTCATTTTTTTTTTTTTTTTTTTTTTTTTTTTGCAGATAGGGGCCTGGAGAGCTGTATTTTCTTTTTGATGATGCTTTGTTCTGAAGACGGAAGCTCACAGAAAAAGTTGTGTGGCTTTTTGACAAAGGCAGTGGGCTCCCTTGTCATTTCTGTGTTCTTACTATTGTATTTCCTAAAACCTGGGAATGCAACACTTATTTCTTACATGCCTAGCGCTGAGCTATGAAGCAGGTCTTGTTTCTTTTTATTACCCCCCACCTCCCCCACAGAACAGAACTGCTTCTTCCTGATGTCACCCCAGTAGACCTGAGTTGAGTGACCAGGTTGTTCTGGAAACATCTTGGCTTACCATCTGTTCCTCCCTCCTCCAGATTCTCAGTGAGTACCGAAGGTGTCAATGCTTCACATGACCTGGGTGGATTAAACATTGGCAGGCTGGAATGCTGAGCATCCTCATAGGGTAGAAGGGATTTGTCCTATTTTTGATGAGCCTAGAGTCTAGAAAGAATACAGGGGCAATGGTCTTCTGTGCCTTGATGTGGACAGATCTTGCCTGGAATAACAGTGTCGATCTCTCCTCAGATGGTGTATATGCCTCTTTAGGTAAAGCACGGAGACCAGGGTGCATCTGTGAGCTGGAGTGTTCCTGAGCTCCTCCAGTCACAGACAGCCCCTTTGGATGCCCCAAACAAAGCCAGTTCTGTATGTTTTAGAGGATGGTGCCCTGCTTTCAACCTTCTCAGCCTTCTGGGGCATGTCTAATGCCAACTCTTTTTTTTTTTTTTTTTTTAAGCATACTGTTAAAAATTCAAGTCCATCCTTTATGTATAAATGGCATAAATGGTAACTAGATCCACTGTTGGGCAAGTTGTTGCTTTTCTTTTTTCTTTTTTATTGAGTGCACAGTAAACATATTATTATTACAATTTGAACATCTACTGTGTCCAGGGCATCTTACTACTTGTTTTACATGTGTTTTTCATTGAACTGCTTTTGTTCCAAACAACGATTCATACAAAAATGCCCTCTGTTTAGCACATAGTTGCTGCTCAGCAGATGTTAGTTTCTTCTTCTTTAGGTCTCAGTTTGTTCAACTGTAATGTGGGAGAGTTGAGCTAGTCCAGAGATTGGCGAATTGTGGTCTGTGGGCTGGCCACCTGTTTTTGTTCTTTAAAATAACAGCTTTAGAATTTATCCTTTTGAAGTGTACACTTGGGTGTTTTTCAATATATTCCGAGTTGTGCAATCATTGCCACTATCTAGTGCCAAAACATTTTCATCACCCAGGAAGAAATCTGGTGCCCATTAGCAGTTACTCCCCATAACCCCTCTCCTTAGCCCCTGGCAACCACTAATCTAGTTTCTATTTCTATGATTTGCTTATTCTGGACTGTTCATATATATGGAATCATAATATGTGATCTTTTGCAACTGGCTTCTTTTAGTCAGCATAATATTTTCAAGATTTATCCATGCCATAACATGAATCAGTTTTTCATTCCTTTTTATTGTCAGATAATATTCTATTGTACAAATATATCCCCATTTATTTATCTGTTTGTCAGCTGATGGATATTTGGGTTGTTTGCATTTTTTGGCTATTATAAATAATGCTGTTGTGAACATTTGTGTGGACATATTTTTTCAGTTCTCTTGGTACATACCTAGGAGTAGAATTGCTAGGTCATATGGTAACTCTATGTTTAAGCTTTTGAGGAACTGACAGACTGTATTCCAAGGTTGCTGCACCATTTTACATTCTCACCAGCAATGTATGGAGGTTCCAACTTCTCTGGATCTTTGCTGACACCAACACTTGTTATTATCTGTCTTCTTTATTATAGCCATCCTGGTGGGTATGAAGTGGCATCTTATTGTGGTTTTGATTTGCATTTCCCTGATGACTAATGATGTTGAAAATCTTTTCATGTGCTCTTTGGTCATTTGTATATTTTGGAGCAATGTGTATTCAGATCCTTTGCCCATTTCTTAATGTACTTATTTTTCTTTTTATTATTGAATTGTAAGAGATTTTTAAATTATATACATTCTAGATACAAGACTCTTATCAGATTTATGATTTACAAATACTTTCTCCCATCCCATGGGTTGTCTTTTCACTTTCTTGATAATGTCCTTTGAGGTACAAGTTTTAATTTTGAAATTGAACTTATCTATTTTTTACTATTATTGCTTATGCTTTTGTTATCATACCTAAGAAACCATTCCCCCATCTAAGGTAACAAACATTTACTTCTATGTTTTCTTTTAAGAGTTTTATTGTTTTAGCTCTTACATTAAGGTCTTTGATCTATTTTGAGTTAACTTTTGTGCATGGTGTGAGGTAGGGATCCAACTTTATTCTTTTGCATGTGTATATCCAGTTATTTCCCCTCCTTGAATTGTCCTGGTGCCCTTGTCAAAAATCAGTTGACTGTAAGTGTGAGGGCTTATTTCTGGGATCTGAATTGTATTCTATTTATTTGTCTAGCCTTTCCCAGTGCCACACTGTCTTGATTACTCTAACTTTGTAGTAAGTTTTGAAATCTTTTTTTTTACTATTTAAATTAACAGTAAGAAGAGTGTCATTCTGCATCCATGTGTGGGTTTGATGCCAGCTAGGAGGGGGAGTGCCTATGCTATGGCCTGAGGTTTTGTGACAGTATCAGTGTCCTTGGTTTGATATTTGCAAGAGAAGAGAAAGGTCAGGGGAGAAAGGTGCACATTGAGGGTGGGAAACTCTAGAATCACCAAAGATGAGATTTGTATATTTCTAAGAGCTCTCAATCTTTGACAGGCTAATATTTCTTTGAATCTATAAACAGGGAAGGGATTTCTTTTTCAAATTAGAAACCGCGGGTTACAGTGAGCCTTGATGGCTTAGAGGAGACATGTTGCTGCCTGTCCGAGTAGAGCATTGGGCTTGTGCTCACTCCTCTCCCTACCTGGACATATTCTCTGTGGTCATTAAGGTTCTCAGCTCATCGAGATCTGGGAAGATGTAGAAGCTGGAGCCCAGTGAGCAACTCACTCTACTCTGTGCCTTCTTGTGGGAGGTCTAGGTGGCATATAATTTGCAGTGAGTAAGCATCTAAGTTACGTGCTATGAAAGTAAATTTTTAATTTTCTAAGTGATGGCAGGAACAGGGCCTGATCCATTCATGTGTATGAAGGGCTTGTCTAGGAAGTGACTTCTCTAATCTTTTGCACATGGCAGGAACCACCATCTCATCCTTACAATGGGAGAACTGGTACCCCTTGGTCACCCATCAGGTGCAGAAACGTGCAATAAGGGGAGAGTAGATGGAGCATGCTGTGTGCTGAGCACACTGTATCCATCGTCTTCTGTGGGCACCTGCCCACCGCAGCCTCTGCTCTGCCTACTCTTCAGTGGCTGTTCTCTAGCTGAGTGGCCACCGTTCATATGCTCCCAGATTGGCTGGCATCATTTGCTTTGGAGTGAGAATGCAGCATTTGGGTATTCTCAGCTGGGCATCTGAGCTCCCTGTAGCTCTTGGTGATTCTGTCCCTACAGTTTGTCCATTGCGGAAATGAAAGGAACAAGCTCTGGGAGGTATCTGCAGCTGCTCTTGTGCAAGGGGGTGTACTAGGGGAGGGAAGGAAAGAGAGAAGCCTCCTTCCCTGGCCTTCCTGCTGCCTATGGGAGAGGAGAGGCTCAGTGATGGGAAGCTTCAGTCGCTCTCTCTGCTATTCTTTTCTTTTTCAGATCATCATCATCATCAACAACAACAATGTCACTTTCTTAGTTATATCTGAACAAAGCTCCTATACATGAGGGACTTTCTTATTGTATTTTTAAGACATAAAAACATATTTGATATCCCCTCTCTCCTCTAAAATGGAAATAAAAGCAAATGAACAAGAGGTTCCATATTTGCTGTTTATAAAATCTGGGACATTCTAGACACCAAACAGAGGGGAAGGAGTCAAGAAAATAAAGTTCCTTGGGTCCCTGAAGCCCTAACACTGCAGTTTTTAAAATATCTTTGTGTGTTGGGGGGATGGTGTTCAAACTTTTTGGAAAATATGCAAAATTGTTCCTTATAGTATACTTGGAAGTGTGGTCTTAACACTGACAATTAAGTACTAGTTCATAAATTTCCACCTTACTCTTCAGCAGCAAAAGTTCAATTTACAGCAGGGTTGTAGAATTATGGACCTTTGGGCTGAAGAGAACCTCAGAGGTATTTGGTTTATCTTCTCCTTCCTCTCCCCACCATGCCTCAATCCAGGGCTCAGGTTCCACTTACCGCCCCTCACTAAGTAGTCATCCACCTTCTGCTTGATTGCCACCAGAAACAGGACGCTTATTCCTACCTGCAGTGACAAAACCCATAATGTTTTTTGGGACAATTTTGTTGGAAAGTCCTTTTTTTACATTGACTTGAGAACTGTCTTTCTGTAATTTTCAACAGATGACCCCAGTTCTAGCTATGGGACTTAGAGAATCCCCAGAAATCCCACTTTCCACAGAAAGGTATGAAGATGGACACTATTATGTCCTTGTGAAATCCTCTCCTTTAGCCAACGAATACTTCTTTTTGCTCTGGCAAAATACTTAGTTCTATCATTCATTCACATAGTGTAGGAATTTATGTCTCTTTCCTCCTGGCCTTTTTCTTCAGAATCCAGTTTGCCAAGTCCCTTCTTATAAAGTGTCCTTCCCCAAACAGGATATGGAATTTCAGATGCGGTCATGGACAGCCTGGGGATGAATGGGGCTGTCTCTTGTTCCTAAACACACCACTTCTAACTAATGTCATGTTGGCAGCCTTGTCACATCATTAACTCATGAAAAATGCAGCCGGCAAAGATTCCCATATTTAGGAGGATTTGAAATTGAGGGATTATCTTCCTTAAATCTCCTATTAAATTCTGGAGGATGAGGTCAATAGTCTAAAAGGAAAATTTCTCATTCACTAACACACAGTCCTCCCTGGACCTGGTGTGGAGTAAGAGACAATGTCTACAGCCAACAAGAACACTAGTGCTCTGCTATGGTCTACATCTTCCCTGCAAAAGGGAAGAGGAAGAGGATGAAATCAGTGTGTGCTGAGCACATACCCTACACCTGGTGCTTTACATATCTTGTCTTATTTTGTCTTCTCAATAACCTTCAATGTGGTGCCATTAGCCCTGCTTCACAGATAGGCTCAGAGAGGTTAAGTGACTTTGGCAACATCACACAGCTAGTGGCAGACATGGTATTTAAATCTAGGTCTTTTTGGCTCCAAAGTCATGTTTTTTCTTCTACATCTTGTTGCTCCTCCAGCAAACCTGACTAAATAGGAGAGGGACATTTGTGGGATAACTGTTTCCAAACTGAGGAAAAAATAGCTTTATGATAGATAAGCCCAAAGGATTACACCATCCCTTCCTTCTCTTTCTCTCACACTTTTCCCAATGCAATCGAACTCTCTTCCGTGTGTGAACTCACCCAGAACATTTAATGCTGCAGTCATTAGAAGTCATGCATTAAAATGGCACATGTCATTAAAACAACTGGAATATAAAAACTTTGGGAAGAAGGATAATCACAAAGCTCTTTGTTCCCAGATTCTCATCTAGAAACGTACTTGTTTCTTGAGTGGGAAGAGTCCTCTAAAACAGTGGTTCTTGAAGCACGGTCCTTAGACCAGCAGCAACAGCCTCCAGAGAACGTATTAGAAATGCAAATTCTGCAGATGACTCCAGACCTAATGAATCCACAAACTCTGCAGTTGGGCCCAACAATTTTTGTTTTTTGGCAGCTGGCTAGTACAAGGAAGCAATGTTTCAATAAGCCCTCCAGGTGAGCCTCATATGCACCCAATAAACAGTGTTCTCTTGCAGCTTCTGATGGACAGAGAGTTTCCGGGGGGCTAAGTGGCAATCTCAGATGATCTGGAGACTCAGTCTTCCAGCCAGAACCTGTGGCTTCTCAGATGTCCTACAGGGAATGCAACCCAGAGGAAAACAGGGCAGCTGAAAATGCAGCCCTGAAACCAAGTCATCTGTAGGACCACCAGCAAGATGCTTAACTTTCACTATGCACTGGCTTACAGTAATCTGAGGAAGCTGCTAACTGATCTGGAGCAAGGGGCAGATTATAGAGAAAGAAGTCTCCCACTGCCAAAAGAGAGTTCGAAGAATATCCACATGGCTTCTACTTTTAGTTTAACTTTTTCCCACTAGGAAATGTTCATGTACATGGTAGTAGTAATTTCATTTCAAACTTGGTAGTTGCTGCTGGGAATGCTGAATCAAGCCTGTCCCTCTATATGGTTCATGTTTTCTATTTTATAAAAGAGGCATGAAGAAATAGATGGGAGGAAATCCAGCCACAGCGTGAGAAGGAGCTGTGCCTTGGAGGGGATCCCCATTGTCCTGGAAGGTCTGAGGCAGTTCAAGATTGATTTCTTAACAGATACATGAGGGTACTTCAAAAAGTTTGTGGAAAATATAGGATTAAAGGATAATCTTTCCATGAACATTTTGAAATATCCTTCTATAGCTTGAGAAAGTGTGACAAAAAGGGGAGGGTTGATGGAAAGAAATTCTTTCAAGCATAGTGAGATAATCGCAAAGGAAAGCCGGACACCCAGACTATAAGAAGGTGAGACTGGGCAGAGCAGAGGAACACAGCAAGGCCCTGCCCTTCAGGGTCCTGCCTTTTTTCTTTCCAAAGCATGTTTCAGCAAACGTTAGTGCTATCAAATGCTCCCCACACAAAAGTTAGGGGAGGGTACCTTAGTTTAATAAGGTTAGGAATTGCTGCAAATGGTATCTTCTTCTTAGACTTGAATCATTGATCAATTTAAGGCTAGGAGAAATTTTTCAGTAAAGAAGTCTTAACTTTGTTTAACCCAGTGTTTTCAAAGTTATTTGTCCGGAGAACACCTTTGTCCCCAGTAATTGGTATTTACAGCCTATGGACGCCACCTGTATTCATCAGTATATCAAAGCTGCCGAGGTAAAGGCAGTGAGAACAGCAGCTTCTCATTTCTGGATAAAAGAGGAGAAAGTGGGCTGGGGCTGGGGCGGGGACAGTTTTCATCACTGGTTTCCTGGGGAAGTAGAGGCACATGGTAGGAGGCAGAGCAAAAGAGCAAAGCACAGAGAAGCTGCTCTGGGAGGTGAGGTCCGACCGGTCAGAGCAAGCCAAAGGAACTGCCGAGGCAAAGTCGCCCCACCAGCGAGCGCCGGAGCCCCTGTGCTGCTCTCCAAACTGCTTCGGCAAGGCCTCCCCTTCAAACTGGAGCAAAAGACTCTCTTCCAACGCTTCCCTGATGAGAATACTTACCCACATCTCCCTTCCCCTCCAAAAAAAGTTCTATCTGCCAGGGAATTTCAAGGCACACAGAGACCCAGTCAGTTCCCTGAGATGGCACTTGTAACCACTTCCTGTCTCTTTCTGCCTGCTAGGTCTGGGAGAGTCCCATCGGCCGGGACTAGGTACTGCAGGCCACGCGGCTGCTCTCTCTGGGCCCCAGTGTCCTCATCTGTAAACTGTTTGGGTTAGATTGGTGATCTCTAAAGTTTTTTCCAGCTTTGTAATTCCGAAATTTTATGAGTGCTTGAATACCAGGATTCGAATTTCCTGTGCCATTGCTTTCTTTTTCTTTAAATTAAATTAATTTTATTTTTTTTTCAGTTATTTATTTTAAATAGACAGATACAATTGTATGTGTTTATCATGTACCATGTGATTTTTTTTTGAAGTGTATATGCATTGTGGAATGGTTAAATCTAGGTTATGAATATATGCATTACCTCACACTTACCGTTTTTGTGGTGAGAACACTCAGCGTCCACTCTCAGCATTTTCCAAGGATGCGATGCGAGGGTCCGTCAAAGAATTCATGGAAAAATAGACTGAAAGATAATGCGAATCTTTCCATGAACTTTTTGAAGTACTCTCCTATATTGTCATTTGTGTTGTTATTAACTAGCTGTGACATTTGAACAAATAACCTCCGTTCTTGTGCCTCTCCTATAAAGGACTTGCACACAGCGTGACTTTGAGGCCCAAATGAGGTAATAGATCATGGACAGTGGGAAGTGGTATTTTACATTTTGTGCATGGCACTGTGGTGACAGGCCCTCTGTTTTCGTGTTGCTTTCTGCCCATCCACTCTGCGCTCTGCGGTCCCCTGTGAGCTGATGTTCTGTCCGCTTCCCTCCCGTCATCAGTCGCTCCGTTGTCTTTTGGGCGTGCTTGCCTCCCGCATTCTTCCAGGGGTCCAGGAGTTGGGCTAATGTTGGAGATTAGCAGGCTTAAAATGGTTTCAGATTTGTCTCAATTTGTATGGAGGTTGACCTGAAATATACCACTGAGCTGTTTACGTAAAGGGCTTTTTGCCAAAAATATTAAAGCATATGAATCAGAGATGGAATTTACTTAAGAACACATTGTTTTAAAGTATTTTTAGGAACACCAGTTTTATCAACAGTATAGTTACAATACGCAGTAGTCCCCTCTTATCCGAGGGAGGTACATTCTAAGACCCCCCCCATGGATGCCTGAAACTGCAGATAGTACTTAACCCTATACATACTATGTTTTTTCCAATAAACACATACCTATGATAAAGTTTAATTTATAAATTAGTCACAGAGATTAACAACAACAATAATAAATAGAACAATTAAGTAAAACAGGAGTTACTTGAAAACAATCACTGCAATACTGAGACAGTTGATCTGATCACGGCCACTAAGTGGCTAACGGGTGGGTAGCACACACAGCTTGGATGTGCTGGACAAAGGGATGATTCATGTCTGGGCGGGACAGAGCTGGATGGCGCGAGATTTCATCACGCTACTGAGAATGGTGCACAATTTAAAACTTATGAATTGTTTATTTCTGGAATTTTCCATTTAACATTTTCGGACTGTGGTCGACAGCAGGTAAGTGAAACTGGAAAGCAAAACCAAGGATAAGGGGAACTGCTGGAAGCAGACAGTAATCTCACTTAGGTTAATGTGCAACACTTTTTGTTCCTTAAGGAAGACTCTCAGTGGACACTTCAGCCTTCCAAGGATATTCCATGGTTTGCATCTGTACCTTTGGGGCAAGAACAACCCTGAGTTTTAAGAACTGCGCAGCAAGAGGTTAGAAATGGCCAACTGTCTCATCAACTCCTCTTGGCCCAGGCTTTTCCCATAGATTAAGTCTCAGTTGACTAATCTGAGGCTCCCAGGGGAAACAAAGGATATTACTAATTAATTTAAAAGACTAAGTTTGCAAGGGAAGAGGCTAAACCAGGAAGAATTTATATCATGATTGTGTATGTATAAGCTATCAGTTCTGTACAATTTACACCCTGATTGCTTTTCTGCAAGAAGTCTTATTTCTGTCCTCGGAGAGTAATAGAACTACTTCTATACGAGAATGAACTTCCTCCACCCAAACTTTTCCAAACTTTTTGCTGATTTCAGACTGCCCTTCCCTCTGGCCTTTTTGAGCGTACAAATAGTTTGCTAAAAAATAACACAAAGATAATAAAAATAAATAGCTAAGGTTAATTGGGCACTTACCCTGTGAACTATGTGCTTTATTTACATTTTTAAGTTTAATTCTCCCAACGACTGAGATAGATATTATTTTATTATCTTCCCCTTTTTAAATAGATGCAGACAATCTGAGGCTTGGTTTGATTAAGCTTTCCAAAGCTGCAGAAGGAGTTAAGCAGTGGAGCCAAGCAGGCAGGCTGCAGGCTGCCTCCACGTAACCTCTTTTTCTGCAAGAAGACTTCTTGAAAACTCTCTAAAACTACTTAAAGACAACCTCTCAGTTGAGAACCATAGGCTGATTTGCTTGGGGCTCCTTCAACAAAGGGATTTTGCTCGGCTCATGCAGTTCCTACAGTCTGAGGCCCTGCTTGGGTCTTCCACGCCTTCTTTTGCTTACAGCTACCTTCTCCCCTGCAGCACACCTGGGACAGGTGTGCCTGTTACTATGTACCCCAGGCCTCAGACGAATGTGGCAACAATTCCTCAGCCAATTTCACTTTTATAGGACTTGGAAGGAGCTCCCATCCTGAGGATTTTGTAATCTGGGGTCTGTTCTTTGCAGCCTGGATTGAGGAAAATGCTGATGGCCCTGAGGAGAAAGGAGCTGTGTTTGGGCCTGTGGGCCTGGCTCAGGGCTGGGAGGCAGTGTCCATGTGCTTGTGGGGATACAATTGGTGCACTCAGTGAGAATGCAGCCCTGGGGACCCTCTGAGCCGAGAGGTCAGATTATGTCCCCTGAAATAAAGCTTTGGGCTTAGCCTCTAAGTCATGCATTTAGCTCAGTCCTCAGCAGTGTTAGCTGGCGCTCTGTGCATGCCCCAGGAGAGGGGGCTTTCAGCTCACCTCCTTCTCTGCAGCCTGCTTGACCACAGTGCCCAGCTTCAGCAGTGCAGAATGGGGCCAGTGGCACAGTTCTCCTGGAGAGAGAGGCCTGCCTTGGCCACAGGAGCCCAGGGGACCAGGAGTGAGTCAGCGTGGCCGCTCAGAGCCTCGGACAGGTTTCTTCAGAGGTGATTATTGGCCAAGGAGGAGAAATCAGACAGCCAGCCCCCATTAAAATGCTGCCATTGGCAAGGAGTCTTCTCTGGGAAACATCCCTGGCAGGACGGAATCCAAGGGGGTCAACTCCAAGTTTCCAGCAGCATTTCCCACCCTCCGGAGGTTACTGGAGGAGCTCGAGCCTGTGAGGGGCTGGCTTGCCAGGCGTTTCTGCCATAGTTGAGAGCAATCACTGCTGTAGCCACTCTGCATCCAGCCATCCCCACCAGCCAGGCACTGGGCTTGGTCACCAGAGCCTCGGGGTTGACATCATTATTCCTATTTTACAGACAGGGCTCCAAGCTAAGTAACATGCCTAGTTCATAACTTGCTCAAACCCAGGTCTGCCTGGATTTCTTCCCATTCCATCATTAGTCCTCCTCAGAAGGTAGTGCCAGCCCAACCCAAGATATTGATTGTGGGGGGCATCTGGGGTAGCAGCCAAGGCCATGGGATGAAGCAGTAGTGGAATGTGGTGCTGGGGTAGAGGCCTCGAATGCGTGTCCTTGTGTAGACAGTAGAGGTAAATGGCTCGTTTATGCAGCACTCATGTTACTGGTAGGAATAAAGGCCCTTCTGTCTCATCTTATCCTGACTTCTGTAGGTAGGTCTGTAGTGAAACAACTTGTCTTTGGGGAAATTAATGGCGTTTGGTACCCATGCAAGTAGCTTTTTGCCTTAGAGATAACTTTTGGATTTCACCCAGGCTGTCAGATCTCTCTTCTCACTCGGTATTCTTCTATACCTCTGCACTCAATTTATATGCAGTGACTGTTTAGCTGTGATTCCTATATGTCCTCGATTCGAGGAGGCACATTTTTTCACACTTTAATGTCTTTGCAGTTGGCACATATCTTAAAATTGGGGTCTACATTTAATGTGGTGGGGCTGTTTAAATTGATAACGCATTTTTAGAATTGATGGAGACCAAGAATTGAGGGAATATGGTAATTCAGGCCTTTATTCAACCTATCAACTGCCTACAATAAATGTCAGGCATTATGCTAGATGCTGGGAATGTAAAAATAACTAGTATGCAGTCCTCAAGGTCACAGTCTTGGGGGGAGATGGACTAGACAAAGCAGCATCTGGAGCCCGCTGTCATAAGGCTTCTGAATCTGGGGAACTCAGGGTGTGTGGAGGATCTGAACAAGGTGGGTGGGGAGGCTGGGATACTCTGAGGACAAGGTGGATCAGGAAGGAGGATGGGCATGCAGAGGAATCAGCAGTGGGTGGGGATGGGTTGGGGAATGGTATTCCAGACAAATTGAGTAACCGAAGCAAACAAAGGTTCAGAAACACGAGAGCATCCAAGGGTTCATTGTGGCCATAGTGGAAGGTGTATGTGGAGATATGGGTGTAAAATGGGGCGGTGGGGATGGGTAGGGGCAGACATGGAGGACCTCCAGTGAGCACCATGCAAATGAGCTTAATCTCTACCCTGAGTCCAAAGGCGGAGCATCGAGGGGTTTTAAGCAGGGGAGACTGCCTTGCTGTGTGTTTAGGAACTCTGTATAGAAAGCAGATGGGAAGAGGATAGTGAGGTGGGATGGGAGGAGGCGGGTGGTGTGACAGCTATTGGAAGAGAAAGAAGACACACCCTGAAGGATGCAAAAGGCCTTGTTTTCATTTACTATTCCCAGACAGATGACCTGCCGGTGGAGGCTTGAGGAAGACCACACAGTGTGGCAGCAGGGCATCTAGAAATAGGATTTGCAGGCACCATTGACTTTGCTTTTGCCTAAACCCCACCATGGGTGCGCTTGTCTCAGGAGAGCCACGTGATTGGTAGACAGGCTGATTCATGAACAGATGCTTGGGAAAACTAGATATGACTAAAAGCTCACCATTTTTAAAAAACACATTTTTTTACAATTGGTTGGGAGTGTATGACAGTGCTTAGGGAAAAAAGTGTACAGGTATTGGTGGGATCCATCAGAGGAAAAACACACTGGACATGTCTCAGTATGATATCGAACATTAAGTGCTAAAAAAGTCATAGGAAAGAAGCAGATAGATTGGTGTGGTTGTGCCCCGGAGTCACATAGCAAGCAGGTAATCCAAGCTGCTGCCTGACTGCAGTCCGCCCCTGAGAGGCACTTGGAGACACATGTGCAGGTGAGAGGTGGAAGGATGGTGATTTGAAAGGGGTGGGAGATGACTCTTGATATTGTGACCCAAGACTCATGGTTCTCTTCCCTTCCCGCTTCCCTGAACAGGTGCAGTGCCATACTTACACGGGGTACTGTTGGTGTGTCACCCCAGATGGGAAGCCCATCAGTGGCTCTTCTGTGCAGAATAAAACTCCTGTATGTT
This sequence comes from Cynocephalus volans, assembly GCF_027409185.1. NCBI lineage: Eukaryota > Metazoa > Chordata > Mammalia > Dermoptera > Cynocephalidae > Cynocephalus > Cynocephalus volans. The sequence continues at coordinate 151,396,076 of NC_084462.1, forward strand.
CAGGTACCGTAGGGAGGGGCGGGAAGAATGAAAAGGGTTGTCAAGAGACCCCTTGATTGGTCGCCTGCCTCTTGTGGGGGAACCTTTGAAAGGTCGGTGGTGGTTATAAGCCCGTTTCCAGGTCAGGGAGGATTCCATGCTAACATGCTTACTCGGTAGTCAACTGGGTGATGAGGGTCAGTGTGTGCCTGTGTGTATTTATTTATCTATTTTGAGTCTAGGTTTCTGGTTCAATGCTCTTTTTTTAAGCATCGGCTCTAACCCCTAGAGCTGGGATGGCATATAATTTTTAGCTTGTGTGCTGATTGTGATTGCTAGTGGCCCTTGAAGTGCTTTACTGAGATGGATTTCAAGTTTAACGTGGGAGTTTAACATTAAAGGTGGTGGTGATCAATTAGTGATGTGTGTCACAGGTGCAGGAGAGGAGAACAGTGGCCTATGTGCTGTATGTTTGCTACCCCTGGACAACGTAATATAGTGTAATGGAAAAGTTTCATAACAGGGGTCCTTAAATCTGGCTGATCATTAGCAGTACCTGGGCAATTAAAAAGAACCCAAATGTTAGATTCTTCCTTGTGTATTCTGATCCAGTCTGGAGTGAGACCTGAAGTCCTTATTTTTATAAAGCTTCTCAAGCGCTTCTGATGATTAGACAGTTTACAGTGATCTGTTGGGTTAGTTCATAGCAAACTCCTTTTTATTCCCAGCTTTATAAGCATGGAAACATTTTGCTGTTTGGTCAGTTTCATGGGATTGTGGATAATGGATACACACAAGCCCCTCACATTCCACCTCCGTTCAGATGGGAAGGGACTCATGAGTTACTGCCTTAACTCACTATGTGGATCAGACCTCATTCAAAAAAGCCCATTCTATCCATCAGCTGCTTCGTGTCTGTGTGTACAGGGTTTCACTTACTATTTTCAATTTTATAAACGTCATGCTAAGACCTATGGGAAATTCCAAAGACTAGCAGTCTTGCTATCAAAACTTTTTTCCTTTTTTTGTAAAATGAAATTTATTCATTTTTCTACTGGCCCTGCTATGTAAAGGGAAAAGTAAGTGGAAAGGGCAGTAAGATTCTACATCAGGAAACCAAAATTTGCAGGCCAAAAAGGGAAGTTTACTTTATTTGTGGTTTACATGGAAACTGGAAACCTTAATTGGGGTTGGGGTGGGGAGGGGCAGGAATTAGCCCTTCTTGCAAATGACCTGGAAAGTTTCATTTAAAGCAAACAAATGCACTAGAAACAAGCCATGCAGGGTAATATAATTGAATTATCGCAAAACTAGTGTATGGAGAAGGGGTATGATATAGATTAGGAGAATACGAATTCTTTCTTCTCTTTGGATACCCTTTGTGGATGAGCTGGTTGTGCCTTGCATGTGTGGGGTTGGGCATCCTGGGGAAGACAGGTCCCACGGGTCAGGACTGGAGGATGGAGTGCACGTGGCGTCCCAGCATATGCAGGGCAAGTGTTTGGCCAAACGCACATGCTGCCCCTCCCGGAGGAACAGGCTGTATCTAGAAAATTGTTTCCATGCCTCAGACTATTTTGGCCCCTTCAGTACAATTGGGCCAACAATTTTCTACTTAATGCAGATGGAAAATCGTTGATTTCCTGCCCTAACCAGCAAGGGATGTCAATCATTGCATTTGCAGTAAGAGGGGATTTCTTTTCAGTTGGCTCTGCTGACTGGATATGGCTCCGAACATGGAGCTGGTGAGAAGTGGGGTGGACGGGGGGGATGGAAACGAGGGGCAGATACTGGAATGTTCAACAAGGGAGTTATATGGATATGGACTTTTATAAAAATCTGGTCAAGACCATTGCCAGGGAACCTGGAAATCACAGTTCATCTCAACAGTGCTGGGTTATCAGTGACATTGATGTTAAACAAACCCTGCTCGGCATGTATGTATGTCCTGACTTTGTATATAATATCCCGAGATGTGTATACAGTACATATATACATGGCCACATGCTCATAACACCACGCACTGCCAACTCTTTGAAAGAAACCAACCACAATGCTTTCTGAATGGCTATGTTTCTGTTTCCCCTTTCACCCAAGGTTCGGTCACCGACAAGCCCTTGAGCCAGGGTAACTCAGGAAGGAAAGGTGAGTGGAGTTTTATGCTTTATCTAAATGTTTGCTTCTAAAGCTGGTCCAAGCAGGAGTTCTCAGACAGTATAAAAGAGGTGAAAGCTAAAAGTGCCCTGCGGAAGTCTTCTCCATTCTTATTCTGTGTTTCCTCCCAGAAGCACTGGAGGTAAGTAAGGCTTGTATGGCGGTAAAGACCAAGCCCAGAAATTCTGAGGGAGCGAGCGAATGCAGAGCCCAGGGCTGTCAGCCCTGCGGATCTCGGTTCCCTGGAGAGTTTAATCGTCAATTACCAGGGTAGCCAGCGATAAACCAAAGATGATGGAGGTGGGGGTGCCCAAGTCAGCCCTTGGCTCTCTTGCTTTGTAAACCCATTTGAGAATTTTTCTTCCACCGATTCTCCTTAATAATCATTCCAGTATATCCAGATTCTTTGCCCAAAGTCCAGGCTGGCTTTATGGGCAGGCAGCCTATCCAGTTGTTATCCTGAAATTCTGAATAATTTTGTCTTTGCGTCTCTTGGGATGAGGAAGCATACCTGTGAGCCAAGGAGATACATGTGACAGGCATGCCTCCTGCTGAACCTTGTCATCCCATCAGCATATGCCTTTTGTGATGTGTGCTATGTGGCTTCCACAGCATGCTTAAAATTTTAATTTTTCTTCACCTAGAACATTAAATAGCAAGTTAAAAAGCACCATGACAAGTCAAGAGAGAGAGACTATGGAAGAGAGGATAAAGCTTTATATTTCACTGCATTTGGTGGCACTTTTTCCTGCTTTTTGAACAAAGGGCCCTGCATTTTCATTTTATACTGGGCCCCACAAACTAGGTAGCTGCCATTTGTCTGAGTACTGTCTAGTGGACCAGCCAACATGAGCAAAAGTTACCTGGGATATGCTGGCCATAATTTCCGCTGTGGAAGATCGTTTGAGGCCTAAGAGCCTCTACTGGGCTCCAGGACAGCATACACACAGAGAGCTGGTAGTTGACTGGGAAGCAGGTGTCCGTTCCACTGCATGGACAGCCACTCCAGAACTTGCATCTCGGGCTGAGGTTGAGGCTTTCCACCTGCATCTAGGCCTTGGGAACGATGCTCTCATAAGAGTCCATGTGGAGAGTTGGGCCTGTTGAGGGTCAGTGTGAAGTTCACAGGCTTGTCCTACATGTACAGTTATAGGGAGACCAAGGTGAGGTCCTGGACCCTGTCCCAGGTGCTTATGCCATGGGGATGGGAAGAAGAGGTGACATCACTTGCTCTGAATGCAGGAATCTGGAGAACGTGCTACCTCCAAATGCAGGTACTCCAAGAAGATGTGGAAATGCAACATGCAGATACCGCCACCCCCTGGAAAACACAGACCAATGGACAAGAGGGGCTGCCCCTCTTCCCTGGGCAGGAATGAGAAAGTAGACAAAAAGAAGGAAGTGCTTTTCCAGGTTCTTCCCAGAGCAGGAAGAGACAGCCATGAGTGTTGGTGGTTCCCTTCCAGGTGGGAAGGTGGGGAGAGGGGCATGAAAGTCCATCTCTGCAAAGACCTGAAATCAAAACACTGTGCATGGTATATGTCTATTGGGGTTGAAAAAGGGAGCTAGGGCGCTCCCTTCAGTTTTGCTTGTTGCAACTTTAATCTTCAGGAGCATCACCTTTGTTCCTGGGCATGAGGTCTTGGTGGTAGGAAATAAAGAAGTGGCAATCATGCAAAACTGACCACCCAGATTTTCAATGGGAGCTAGTGTTTGATGCTGAATAAAGCACACACATCAGAAAGGCCCTTCATGGGATTTTAGCTCTTAAACTGGAGAGAGAAGTGCTTTCTAGGTTGACGTGTCTTTGCACCCAGTGGATAACAATGATCATCCCAGGCTCTCACTGATCCAGCCCGAAGAGGGCAGGTGGGCTGGGACATCAGTTTACAATAGATAGCAGTGAGCCCTCTTTGTTCCTTTTTAGCTCTGGGGTCAGCTACCAGAGCTAAAAGAGGGCAGAGGAGCTGGTTCCTCTGGGAGTGATGCAGGGGTTGAATCCAAAGCCTCTTCTCAGAGGGATAAGTTGCTCTCAGTTCTCAGCTCTTTGCTCCCCTGCCCTGGATAGGTTCCTTCCTCCCAGATGGTTCTGCAGAGACTTCCTTTTTGGTGCAAAGGTCAGGACAAGGCTGGGTGGGCGGGGGTGCTCACTCTTCCCTGGAGACTTGGATTCTGCCTAGTGGCCTCTCTTTCCCTCTACTTTGGAGGATCAAATTAGGTGCTGTATTCTTTCCTCTTTGTCTGCCATGGGCAGTGCAGTGAAGAGCAGGTTCAGGCCACCTGTAGCAAGGGCCACCTGAAGCCACACCTGTCCAGGAAGCTGAGGTTTGAATAGGGACAGGGTGCGAGAGGGCATTCGTAATATCCTGTGTCAACCTGCCAAGGTTCCTCTTTCAGCTGCCACTTAAGAGTGGAATGTGCTCTGGAGGGCAGCAGGTGCGAAGACACAAAGGCCCCTTGTCTGAGCTCGTGCCACATGTGGGTTCTGCAAGAAGGCATCTTCTTAGAGTTGGAGCCTGCAGCCCTGAGGCCCACCACTAAGAGATGCAAGGCCTGGACCTGGTGTGGGGTGAGGGGTATGGTCAGAGGTCAGGGCTGTGAGTGGTGGGGGGTGGCAGGGCGAGGACCAGCCCCAGCCTTGTCTGTCCCTGCCTTCTTGTCTTTTGAATGTGCTCCCCTGACAGGGCTGGGAGGGATCGGTTCTCTCTGCCTGGAGGGAATGAAAGGGCGTATTGTGCAACCACAGAGAGTCTGATTGCCCGAAGGAGAGCGAAAGGAGGCTGGGGGAGGAGGCCCAGAGAGATAGCAGGAGGCAGGGAGGAGGGAGAGAGGCTGGGGAGTCCTGGGCTGCTGCGCTCCTGGGTCTGCAGGTGTGGGGCCGGAGGGAAGAAGTGGGGGGAGGGGGAGCGAGGCTCTGTTATCTTACCCAGATGCACGTGCTCCAGGAGACGGGAGGGTCAGAACTTCAGACTATTTACTTAATCCCTTGGAATGTCCTTTCCTTGCTCTGTTCTTTGGGCCCCTTGTGTTTAACGGACTCCTTTATGGGCACATGTGTGGTAATTAACACGTGCAGTGTGGGCCCTGGGCCATGTGTTTGGGTTTCAAATATCCATTGATCTGGGGCAGTCCCATCCTGGCGGCCTCCTCACCTTCTCCTCTCGTCCTAGCCCTTGAAGAGGGATGCAGGGGAGTGTGTTGGGGTGGTGCACACGTGCGCTCCCTTTATCGGTGCTGCAGAGGAATATCTGAAGAGAGCAAGAGGAGCCCCTTTAGCTCTGAAAACCTGCTGCTAGAACACGGGCAGCCTGCAGAAGTGGAGACACAGAGATTAATTTTTGGTTTTCACTGAAGTGGTCTGAAGGGGAGCCTGGGAAGCAAAATATATTTTGAGATCATCAGCTTACCTGAGTGCTTTACCTGGCTGTACCAAGGCCTGTGGGTTTTCCCAAGGTGCCTCTTTTCGGGGTTTTGATGCTAATTACTGTGGGTAATTTGAAGAGCTTCCAGGATGACTGAACACAGAGTCACGCTGGGCCTGGCCTTCATTGCCCACGAGGTTCGAGGAGGGAAATTCTCAGCCTCCAGTGGGGTGAAGGGGGAGGTATTTTTGTGGGGGTCCCTGAAGTCCAGGTGAGAGGGCTCAGAGCTTGTCAGGCCGATGAGAATATGTTTGTTTGCTTGCTGTTCCTGGCCTGTGTGAGCTCAGTTTCAGATGTTGCCCAGCAAGCTGGAGAAAGGCAGGGGTATGGGCACGTGGGTAGACAGGACAGGACTTGGGGGGCTCTTCTGACTCATCTCCAGCTCTGAGGGCTGTGCAGCTGCTAGATAGAGAAAAGGCAGAGGAATTGTCTCAGGTCCCATTGCACCAGTCCTGTGCCTGTAGAAAGAAAGATGTGAGATTCAAATCTGCTTATTCTCAGAGTTCTATGGAAAGGCATTGTAACTAGAATAGCTAGAACAATTTTTAAGAAGAAAAATAGAGAGGAATCATTTTATCTCATTTTAAGACATAAAGCTACAGTAATCATCAAGACAGTGTGATACTGGCAGAACGATAGATGCACACGTCAATGGAACAGAACAGATAATGCAGAAACAGACCCACACAAGTATGACCAACTGATCTTTGATGAAGGCGCAAAGCAATTCAGTGGAGGTAGGGCAGTCCCTTCAACAAATGGTGGTGTAGCAATTGGACATCCATACACCTAACTAACAAAACCAATAAATAAAACCCCAAACTTCAATCTAAACCTCACATCTTGTACAAAAATTAATTCAAAATACATCATATACTTAAATGTAAATGTAAAGCTATTAAAACTTTTAGAAGAAAACATAGGAGAAAATCATCAGCAAAAACATGATCCCAAACACACACACACACACACACACACACACACACACACACACACAATTTAAAAAATTAAAAACTCAGTGGCAACCACCGAGCTGCTGCAGGAAGCATCCGCATTCTCCTGAGCTGGGGCGGTGGGGGGCCAAGGACCTCAGCCATGCCTCCCTGACATGTGCAACCACCCCAGTGACAACCACCAAGCCACAGCAAGAAGAGCCCTGGGTTCACCCGAGTTGGGGTGGTGGGGGGTCAGGGCTTTTGCCACACACCCCCTGACATCTGCACCCAGCCTGGCAAAGACCAAGGCATGGCTGGAAGCACCCCGGTCTCCCCTGGGGGAATGTGGGGGGTGCCACAGGCCTCAGTCCCCGCCTTCCTCCTCCATCCTCCTCCTTCCATCCCATTTCCTTCCCTTTTCCCCTCTCCCCCTCCCTCCCAACTGCTCTGCAACCACATCCTAGAATTTAAAAAAATAATATTAATAAAATTACATTTTCTTTAAAAAAAAGAAAATACTTTATTCTCTAAAAAAATAAATAAAATAAAAAATTAAAAACTTGCTCTGCAAAAAACTCTGTTAAGATAATGAAAAAACTACAGATTGGGAGAAAATATTTACAAACCACATGTTTAACATAGGACTTGCATCTAGAATATGTAAAGAACTCTTAAAACCTGACAGTTAAAAAACAGTTCAATTAAAAAAATGGGCAAAATCCATGAATAGACATTTTACCAGAGAAGATATACAGAGAGCAAATTAGCACACAAAAAGAGGTTCAGCATCATTATCCACAGAAAATGCAAATTAAGACCATGGTAAGATATCGCCACACACCAATTAGAAAATAAAAAATAGTGAAAATACCAAATGCTGGTGAGGCCACAGAGAAACTGGATCCCCCATACATTGCTGGTGGGAATGTAGAATGGCTCAGCCACTCTGACAAATACTTTGGAAGTCTCTTTAAAAACTAAACATACGCTTACTGTGTAATCCAGCAGTTGCAGTCCTGAGCATTTATTTCAGAGAAATGAAAACTTATGTCTACACGAAAAACCTGTACACGAATGAATAGCAGCTTTATCTGTAACAGCCAGATAGAAACAATGCAAATGTCCCTCAGTGGGTGAAACATACTGGTACATCCATACCATGGACAAATATTCAGCGATAAAAAAGGAACAAACTGTTGCTGACATATGCGACAACAACTTGTATGGATTGCAAGGGCATTATGCAAAGTGAAAAAGGCCAATTTCAAAAGGGCATATACTGCATGACTTCATTTATATAACATTCTAGAAATGACAAAATTGTAGAGATGGAGAACAGATTAGTGGTTGCCAGGTGTGCGGGAGGGGGTGGAGAAGGGCAGGTATGACTATAAAGGGTAGCACAGGGAGATGGTTGTGGTGATGGAATAGTTCTGTATTGACCATGCTGGTGGTTACATGAATCTACACATGGAGAAAATGACATAGAACTACACACATGCAAATGTGTGCATGTAAGACTGGTGGAATCTGAGTAAGGTCCATGGATTCTACCGATATCAATTTCCTGGTTTTGATTTTTGTACTATAGTTATGTTACTTATGTAATTATAGTTTACCTATGTAATTAGGTTAACTATAAAGATGTTACCATTGGGGGAAACAGGGTGACGATACACGGGGACCTCTCTGTATTACTTTTGCAACTTCCTGTGAATTTATAATCATTTCAAAATAAAAAGTTAAAAAAAAATTGCACAGTCTTGCGTGAATCCAGTGCTGAACCAATTCTGCTGCTGCTGGTTCTCCCTCCTCCTCCTCTTCAATCCCTGGTCTACCTTTTTCACCAGCCTCAGGTTTTTGCTCTTATTCAGGGAAATACAGAGCTTAAGGATGTAGGGAACTGCTTGCAGAAAGACAGCTTTAAGCGTGTCTTCACTTCTTTTGGGCAGGAGCTTGCAGGCGGGTAAGCAGAATGTAAAACACTGACCTCTTGCTTTGGAAAGCACCTGCCCAGATCACAGGTCAGAATAGTGATAGTTCACAGTCCACTTCTGAGCTGTGGTGGTGACAGGGTGTGCATCTCAGGAAATGCTGAGGTTAACTAACATCCCACCCTCCTCCTGGTGTGATTCAGGCTAGGTTCATTAGGGAGTTTTGCAAACAGGTGCAGTTGATTCCTTATGATGCCCAGAATAAGTCATCCTGACTTCCACACTGGGCCCCTGAGTCACATGCTGTAGGCCATGGTGGCTCTGGCACAAATATGGTCCCTTCAAAAGCAATAATCTTCCAGTACTTCTACCAGGCTGAAGTTTATCTCCATGTCTTTTAAAAAGATAGGGAATGGCAACCTAAAAGAAAATAAGGGAGGATCACCAGTGATGAACATGGTTTGGGAAGAGCGCAAGAATTGAAGGGGACTTGGGATTGTTGAGAGACCTTCCAAATCTCAGGATGGGGTGGTTTTTTCTTTTTTCCCCATTCTCCAAGGCTCCTCAGTGTCAGAAGCCCCAAGAGATGCCATTAATACAGATTCCTGCTCTGGCTGCTTTGACACATTTGCTTTTGAAGGACCTGGAAGAGAAAGCTCTTTGTATGTGGTCAGAATAAACTCATTGTACACCTAAACAATTAACTCCTCAATGGACTTGCCAGCCCCTTGAAAGGACTGGCCCAGCTTCCTTGGACCTCTTGGGCTCTATTCAGTCCCTTAAGCACACCAATGTTTTTGGGGTTTTGTTTTGTTTTGTTTGTTATTCTGAAAAGTCTTTCCCTGAGAATAGTCAGAGCGGATCAGCATTGTCCTCAGCCTGGCATTTATCTCCCCTCGCCAGCGAATGTCAATCAGGAATCAAAAAGCCAAACAGAGCAGGCTTTGAACGGTGTCATCGGGGGTCGAAGTGACTTCCAGCTGTCTATGAGTGGGCCAGGCCTTCTCTCAGGGCAAGGAATTGTGCTGTCACACAGACCCACTGTCTGTATGGGCTCACAGAGCCCATTCGGGGGCTGCAGCTTCCCAGGGCTGCACCTGCAAGGAGCAGGCATGGTTGGGGGTTGCAAGTCATGGATGGCCAAACGCCATGGCTCTGGGTCTGGGCAGTTTCCAAAGCTGCTCACTGCCTCTGTGACCTTCAGCAAATCTCTTGCATTGAGATTCAATTCTCTTTTATTTGCCTGTGACTTCCTCCACCCTGGCTGGTGGTGAGAATAGACAAGGAAAGCCACCTGCCAGAAACAGAATGTTGCAAAATGTAATACACTCTTCTCACTGGTGATCGTGACATTGTCCTTGAGAAGTTCTCTAAGGTTTGCCTTATTCATTTGTTTTAATGTTTCCAAATTTACTCTCCCTGTAAGAAAAATGATAGCCTTTGAAGGGGCTTTTTTTCTGTTCTTTATCTTCTTTCCCTTAGTCTGGAAGAGTATTATGAAAGAAAGTCTTAGTATTTGACATCCAAAAGAATCACCAAGAATAAGCATCAGGCATAAAATCATCACATACATTTATGTAAATTGAGATTCAGATATAACTTTCTGTAAAATTTATGGAAGAGTCTTCCCCCAAATTATGGATCGCTCAAATAATCTAGCTGCTGCTGCCTGATAATTTATCTGTGATGACTGTGGCACTCGGCCCCTTTTGTTTAAACAGCTTTATTGAAGTATAATTTACATATTATAAAGTTCACTCATTGTAAATGTACAATCCAATGAGTTTAGTAAATTTATAGAGTTGTACAACCATCACCAGAGAACATTTCATCAGCTCAAAAAGAAACCTGGAGCCCATTTACAGTTATACCCCACTCCCAGCCTCAGCCCTAGATAACTGCAGATCTGACCTCTATCACTATAGATTCACCTCTACTAGACATTTCATAAAATGGAATCAGACAATATGTAGTATTTGCATCTGGCTGCTTTCATTTAGCATATTTTTGAGGTTCTTCATTTATATTTTCACAGGTGTTAGTTATCCATTTCTTTTAATTGCTGAATTGTATCCCATTATACAGACATATCACAATTTATCCATTCACCAGTTGACATATATTTGGATTGTTTCCATTTTGAGGCTGTTGTGAATAATGCTGCAGTGAATATTTGTGTACATGTCTGTGTGAACATGTTTTCATTTCTCTTGGATAGATCCCTGGGAGTGGAATTTTTGGGTTGAATGGGTAATTTTATGCTTAGCTTTTTAAAGAAACTGCCAAACTCTTTTCCAAAGTGGCTGCCCAATTGTACATTCACACCAACAATGAACAAAGTTTCCAGTTTCTCCATGTCCTTGTCAACACTTGGTATTGTCTAGCTTTCTTATTTAGCCATTCTAGTGGCTGTTTAGTGGTACCTCATTATGGTTTTAATTTGTACTTTTGTAATGGCTAATGATGTTGAGCATCTTTTCATGTATTTATTAGCCATTTGTGTATCTTCTTTGATGAAATGTCGATTAAAATAGTTTGCCCACTTTAAAATAAGGTGGTTTGTCATCTTATTGAGTTATATAGTTTACCTTATTTTTAATTTAAAAACTCTGGTAGGATTTTAATTTTCTAAATACAATTCTAAAAGTATGTAGTTTAATAAGATGGTTGGCACGCATGGAATTATATACCCCCTTTAATAGGCCTTTAACATTTTTTTAAACCTACACAGTGTCCCGAGGCTTGGTAGGCAGGTATCCTTCATTTTTAGAAAAGGATGTTGCTGTCCAGAGAAGTAAAGGGAGGGGTTCAGGTTGCCCAAATTGTTGGATGTAAATCAGGGTTTGGAGTATGACCACACTTGAGACTGGGAGGCCAGGGGCACATGTAGACATTTTACTCTCCTTCACACCCCACCCTCCCCACCTCTGCCCCAGGACCCAGTGTGGGGCCTGGTGTCCCTCCAAGATGTGCCCAGAAGCAGAACTGATGTGGAACTTGGCCCCAGGCCTTGGACCTGTGTTTGGTAGAAAGGCGTGCTTATTTGCTGGGTAGGAAGCCAGGTGCCCAGGTGCCCGGAGATGATGGTTAGAGGGTCCTGTTGGCTTTGGCTTGGCTTCCCAGCCTTCGGGCATGTTGGATTTCACAGGTGGCTCCTGGCAGCAGGGCACCTTGTCTTTTCTCACTTCATAAAGATTTCTGTCTAGGGCCTCCCTTGTGGCAGAGCAGCTGTATCTTTTCACCCTTGATGACCCTCCCTGCAGGAAGATTCACTCCCTGCATGTGGCTTCATGCTCCGTGGGCTTCTGTGCCTGTGTCTGGGCAATTTGTAGAAGTCCTCGATCTGCACAAGTGCAAAACATCCCAGGAGACTGGAAGTCCTCCTCGCTGTCCTTGAGCATGGACCTCCTTTGCCAATGGCTGGACCAGAAGGGCAGTTCCAGACCATCATCCGGATGATGGGAGAAGTAAAGAGAATGTTTTCAGTTATCCTGCTTTAGAGAGAGGTACAACTCTTGGAATATGGGAGGATTTTAATGTCTGTGATGAATATTAAAATATTGTGTGAGCCATTCTGTGCGTGGGTTCTCGCTGTTGTCTCTTGGAATGTCTGACTCCTTGCTTTCCCTTTGTTAGTCTGTAAGGCTCGTCAAGTGAAGCCACCCTGGGTGGAGGGCCTGGGCACACTGTGCTGGCCGTTTAGACTGTGAACTATGCATCCGGCAGGAGCAACCAGATGTGCATTGCAGCTGCCAAAGTCTTCACTCAGTGCTTGTTGAATTCAATGGAAAGAGGTGTTAATAGAGTCAAGGGAAGTGATGCTATTAAGAAAAATGACATTGTGTGGCTCCGTTCTGTGTTTATTCTCCCTCAATGACTTCCAGATCAAACTCACACAGTTTGGCATCAAAAGATGCCTGTTTTGGACTCCAGTTTAAGGCAAATATGATATTCAGCATAGTCACTCCTCTCTCTCTGCCACATCTCATTCATTGGGATCATTGTAAGACAGTTCGGGATCGCATTGGCCCCTGTGAAAGTTGGGTCTTGGTGTCAGCACATAGAATAATAGCAGGGACAGATGTCACATGACTGTCAGGTTCCTGGCCTCAGCCTCCAGCAAGGGTTAGGGTCTCCATAGTTCTCAATTCTCAGGATCCCAAGGGTGATCCCAATGTTGACGCAGGAAAAAGATCAGGACCCTGTGTTCTCTCTCCCTCCCCTGATAAGATGCAGGGAAGTCGGCCAAAAATACTGGGAACTCCAAATGGTGGAGGGTTGTTATTATTGAAGATCTGACTGGCGTCACAGAGACTGTCTGAGAACTTGCGTTCTCCATAAATAGTTAATGCTCAGAGAATATAGTGTCCCATTCTACAAGACCTCTGGGTGGCCTTGGGAAGAGAGGGATGGCCTAATGATTAAACTGTCTGAGACAACAGTGCTCTCCTTTCCTCCCTCACTGAGGGAAGAAACAGAGAAACCTCCAAGCTATTCTCAACAGAGACCAAGATACCTGCTCCCAGCCTTCATTAAGGGGGTGAAATTGTTTCCTGCGGGAAGTGGGGATGTAAAAAACTTAGTCTTTTTACATATAAATCATAAATATATATATAGCACATGAACAGATATACAGTTTATCTATGTTATTAAAATTTCATTAGGGAGGTGGTTAGGAAAAAACTGCCTAAAAATGCTCCTTAGATGGGCACTGATGGAAAAAGGTTGAGAAATACTGCTCTAAGCTAAGGACTTTGGGGAAACCTTGATGAACATAATTCAGAGTCCTGGAAGGTAAATAAAGTCTGCACTAGCTTCCAACCTGCAGAGGTTCTTGGTCTGCAGAGAGAGCTGCCAGTACCACTAGAATGATAAGTATCAGGACTTTGTCCCTGGGAGCTCCCTGCTCCCATCATCTGTGTTAGAAATCTCAAAGCAAGTCTAAGGTGATTTCTGCAGTTTCCCATGTCCTTTCCCATTCTGTTTGCCCCCACCTCTAACTGGGAATTGGGGTGCATGCTGTTTCACAGTTTAAAATGTTCTAAGGATTCCTGGTTCTCTGCAGTTCAGTGTGCTGGAGGAAGAATGGTCCTTCCTACTTCCTTTCCTTTTTTAGGTGAGGATGGTGAAACAGCTAGGAGGTTGAAAGAGACTGGCACCCATGTCTCTTGTTTTTCTTAAGCTCTTTAATCAGCAGCACTAGGAAAAGATTCCTTTCACAAGAGGGCAGGAAAGAAACTGGGGATACCAGATTCCATGCGATTGGGGTGCCGACATTATCCTAGCATGAGTGGCCAAAACTCAGGGCTGCTGGGGAGGTATCCCTGGGGGGAGGAACGAGGGCTGGCATAGTCATATTGGTATTGACAGCTGAAAAACCTTAGCTGCTTTTCCTGTTGGTTTCTCTCTTTGGTTCTCCTTTCCTTCTTGTTCTTTTCCTTTTCTTTGGTCTCTTCACTGGGACTTGGCCGGGCCATGTGCAAACCCCAACCATTCAACAGTGCTGGAGAGTAGATAGTATTTACCTCAATAATGGTAGTCTCTTTTCGATTCTTTTTAACCCTCAATTCAGATGACGGGTCTAAGCCAACGCCCACGATGGAGACTCAGCTAGTGTTCGATGGAGACGGTAAGCTCTTGTATTACTTCCGACACATTCGCCCACCCATTTTCAGGATTGGCAAAGGAAAAATATAGAAACAGATAAAATAAGAGTCCTGCTCTCAATGTATTTCATGAGAAAGGTAAAAACATACTTTGCCAGAAGAGCATGTCTTGCTGCATAAGAACTCTCCTGATGAGAAGTATATTCCTGATGGAATAACTAGTCCATTTTCTTCTAAACCAGTGGCTATTAAGCTGTTTTGTCTACTAACCCGAGGAAATATTGCATTTTACATTTAAACTATTACACACATACATATCCTCCCAGTTGGCTGTAGGTGGTCTAATGTGTGTACACTATTAATGCACCCACATTTATTAGTCATTGAAGTGAGTTTTTTTTTTCTTTTTATACCTTCCATGGGTCCCATTTTTTTGTTTGTTTTTTCAATTTTATTTCTATTTATTTTTGTGGGGTGCAGTGTGTTGTTTCAATACATGGGTCATTGTCACCTTTTAAAAAAATGCAAATCCTCCAAGGAAGTGGTACACTCTCTACTTCTGGAGAGGCCCCCTGTTCTCTCCAGGCTTCCTGCCTGTATCCTGATGTCCAACAATGATGCAGCCTGGGCAGACCCTTTGAGCTGCCAACACCAAAGACTGATGGCTGAGCAAGACAGTCAGGCCGGCAGTGTCCCTCCAGCAGATCAGGCAGCACTCACAGTGCCTGCTCTGTGCCTAGCATTGTGTGAGGCCCTCTGGGGATGAAAAGGAATTACACAGACGGGACCTTTTGCTTTCCAGACAGCTGCAACTATCAGAAAACTTTATGGGTCAAATTGTATGGTCTCGATTTTTATTGTAATTGACATTTAGGGAAGAAAGAGATCACGTGGTCTGGGAAAAGCTGTGAAGATATAGCACTTGAACTGGGTCTTGAAAGTGGAAGGAAGGAATCAGGGCATTCCCGGCATGAATGAGGAGGGAATGTGGTAGAGATGGAATACAATAAGGAAATAGCAGGAAAGAGATTGGTTAGTGGGGCTGGCTTGGCTAGGTTATAGGGATTTTGAGAGTTGAGTCAAGACATTTGGGAGAGGAGGAATTCTAGGTCAAGAGAATTAGTGTGCCTGGTGGCATGATAGAGGCTGGAAGACCGTGGAGGTATGGGGGGTGGATAGAGAAGCATGGGGTGCAGAGGGCTGGCCTCAGTTCACGATGGAGCTGCTCAGGGTCTGTTTTCTTCAGTGTACTTTACTGAGGACTCCAGATTCCCATGAAGAGGAGCAGGAAGTTTGGCAGAGTGAGGTCTCTAGAAAGTCTGACAATGAGGTTTGGTTTTCAGTGCAACATGTAGCAAACTTGTAGCAGCTCTCAGCTGAGTATATCCAAGCCTGGATCATGAGACTGGACAGGGAGACAGAGGAATAAAAAGAAATTATGCCACTGGTTGGTACTGTGGCTAGGGATGTCCCTAGCACAGGCTCAGCCCTGGGGAGAAAGATTGAAATGTGAGACATCCTTTGCAACTGGTTCATTTAGTGGAATGTATGTACTTGTACGTTCATACCTAAAATTTCAAGTGTTTCCATGACCCACAGAGGTCCTGGATCATTGGAAAGTTTGGGACCCATGGGGATTGGGTGAGGAATGGAGACCATGTCATCTTGGGAGACCTTCCCAACACCCTCACTGAAGATCTTTTCCCTCCACAGTATGTTTAGGGTCATCCAGGATTCCCACACCACCCACCCACACCGTAACCCAAGTCTTGGAGAGCCTGGGGGCATCTTGGAGCTCTCTGGATTGCGGGATTCAGCCTCTGTTCAGGAGAAACCATTAGAAAGGGGATAGAAGCACATATTAGACCCATTACTTTCTTTCCCATGTAGAGCAGAGTCTCAGCAAGTTTCTTCTAAAATGGTCTCTGTGGTTTGTTTGGCATTTGTTTGTTGATTTATCCCCTTTAAATCTTCTCCTAAGGAAGCAGCTGAGTGGGACTTGGCTTGGCCCATGTTCCTCACCTCCTGGGATAATATTTTCATTCCTGGATGGAGTGGCTCAGTGCCTCTGGGCTGACCACTCTGCCTCCTGGCACAGGATGCCCTGCTTGACTCTTACGAGCTGGTGGGGAGAGGAGCTTCCATTGTGAGGAAGGGAGAGGACTTTGGGACAAGGTGGATATGGGATGAGGGAGACAGCTGAAGGTCAATGCCTCAGGCTTTTTAAAAAAGTGTATTAAAAAGTCTGGGGTTACACTCCAAGTCACATGCTTTCTTTGCCCAGACTTTTTCTCTCATTTTTTTTTTTTCCAGAGATCACAGCTCCCACTCTATGGATTAAGCACTTGGTAATCAAGGACTCCAAACTGAATAATACGAATGTGAGAAATTCAGGTAAATGATTCTGTATGTATGCAGTCCGTCCCTGGCCGCCCCGGGGTTGCTACATGTCTACCTACTGTGTGGGTTGGGGCGAGTCATCTAATCTGCCTGATCTTCAATTTCTACAGCTATGAAATAAGGAGATTGGATGAGTTAATCCCTTCCAGCTTAAACTTTCTTCAATTATCATTTCAGGGATTATCTTTCATGAGTAGTTGATCCTTTTAGCTTAAACATTTTTGACCATCTCTTTTAGTATTTTGATTGACTTTCTATGTGCCTTGCAGAAGAACTTGAAAGAAGAATGGCTGGGCATAAAGAAGTTGGACTTCAAGTGTGGAGAGAATTGGTTCTGTGTGTTTTGAAGACTGTAAATAGCTGCTTACCGTCATATCTTTCCTAGTCTGATCTTTTGGGGGTCTTTGAGTGGTCAGGTTTTGGCACTCGCTGAACCCCTTGTAGAAAGGCAGTAGTTTTTGAAGATTGATCATATTTGTAGGATTTATCTGTAGAGTTTATTTGCCATCAATAAAGACCAAATTCAATAAAGTTCATTTAGCATCAGTAAAGACTAGATGTCATCAACAGGAATAAACCAAATCTGTATCTCTGTCAAGGAGGACCGTCTTTCTTTCAGCCCAAGACTTCATGGTGAGAGATACCACCCTGTGTAATTTATGCCTGGTAGTTGAATTTAGCCACATCATCTTTTCCTTATAAGTGGCAAGGACTATGAACAAAAGATACATACATGCCTTTGAACCGGCAGGCACAGTTTTACGTGACCATTAATGACCGTAAGGTTGATCTGTGTGCCAGCTCTGTCCTACAGGTGGCAGCGTGGGGCCAGAGTGCAAGGAATGATATAGACCAAGAGATGACCGTGACTTGGACTGGTCAGTTCCTCTCCATGTGTCTGTTCACTGTTTGATGAAAGCTGGAGGTATGAGGTGCGGGGGTGGACGGAGACCATGTGAACCTCCTTGGGCCAGAGTCTTTGACAGAATGGCATAATGGTTAAAGCACAGGCTTTGGTATCAACAAAACCTGGGTTCACCTTCTGGCTCCAGCACTTAGTGAGTAACCCCAGTCAAGTCAAATAATCCCCCTGGACCTCAGTTCTCATCTGTAAAACAGGATCATGATCTCTTCCTCCAAGGTTCAAGGCTAACTAAGTTAATGTCTATTTGGTACTTAACTGATGCCCGGCTGAGTGATCAGTAGTAAGTGTATGATAAATTGTAAGTACATATATTTATTATTATCATCATTAGTGGTAGGAATAATGAGAATATTAATGGTAGTGTTTATCATGAGAATTCTTCAATCAGGGAAGAATTTATGATTTGTCACTCTAAGCAAAGATATCTATTAGACAGGCTTCCTCTTAGGACCTTCCTTTACTCCCCCCTCACTGTTAGGCAAATGAGATAAAACAAAGAGAAGTGGTTTTGGTTCCTGTAGTACCCAATGCTAGAAGTAACATTTGCAAATGGTGTCCCTAGTCCCTGAAACCCTGGATGGTCTGCAAGGCTCCAATGAGAGGGTTAATTCTTATTGTGACCAAGTGGTAGGTACGAGGGTGAGCTCTCTGAATTATACAGCAAAATTATTATTTTGCCTGAAACACTCTCTTGGCATTTAGCAGTTGCTTCCATGAATTCCTTTCTCACCTACCGTGTTTAATTGCTCTCCCTAGGTTATAAACCCTGTGAGCGCGAGGGCTTTATGGCCCGCCTGTTACATCTGTTATGAAATCTCAGTATGTGCTTGATTGCTTTGGGAAAGAATGGAGGAGAAAGATCATTGTTGTCATTACCGGTAAAATTAGAATAGCACATTGTAGTAGCTAGTCTGTGTCACGTCTTGTAGAACTTTACGTTTATCATCTCATTTGAACTTTACCACAACCCTGTAACTATTGTCATTGTCCCCGTTTTACAGATGAAGAGTCAGAGGCTGAGAGAGAGGAAATAACTTGTCCTGGGTCACAGCTAGTACGTGGTTTGACTAGAGAAAGCTAGTTATCCTTGGGAAAAGAATGCCTCCCTTCCTGGGCTGTATTCTCTGAACATAGGAAAGTGGTGATGTCAAGTCAGATGATAATCTTTGCTTCCACTCAAGTTCTTCTGCTTTCCATTCCTACTTTCATTGTATAGTTTCCAATTGGTTGAGTATAAGGCCATGTTGAGAAATGGTTTCCAGGCAGGTACAACCACCTTCCTTTTGTTGGAGTGACCCAGCCACCTTTATTTCTCCCTGGTTGGCCCCAGTTATGTCTGTAAGGTTAATGTTTAGGACAGGAAAGTTGGTGGAGAATTAATGGCTCTCTGGGAGAAACTGAAACCAGGAATAATTGTTAGGGATTGATAACCTAGGAATCTCCTGATAAACTGGGACTTTCTCCATCATGTTCAACTGGTAATACTGACTGAGCACCTATCAGTCTTTTTGATATAATTATATGCAAAAGACATGCTGCCACAAAGGCATATAGCAGGGGTCGGCAAACAGCCACCTGCCTGTCTTTGCAAATAAAGTTTTATTGGAACACAGCCACACCCATTTATTTGTGTATTGTCTATGGTTATGTTTGTCTACAAGAGTAGAGTTGAATAGTTGTGGCAGAGCCCGTATGGCCTGCAAAGCCTAAAATATTTACCATCTTATCCTTTACAGAAATAGTTTGGTGGCCCCTGGCATATATGGTGGACATAGAAGCATTTGAATGGGAGTGTGTGTATAGGGATGTCTTACTCAAGCTTTTTGGCCACTCTCATGGACCAAGCAGAAGAAGGGGCTGTTTCCCGATGTTCCCAGTTGAGCCTGCCTCAGCAAAGGATTCCTGAGGCAGCTCACAAAGCTCTTCACCATCTCACACGAGCATTTTGCAAGCTTTAACATCCTGTTCTGGTGCATGCTCTCACAGATGGGTTGTCAAAGAAGCATCCTGTGGTTTGGCTTTTGTAGGCAGGGGGTAGGGAATCTTTTGCATTCAGTAGAGATAAACCATGTATCTTACTGCATTTTCTGCTGCTATGACAAAATACCACACACTGGGTAATTCAGAAAGAAGAGAAATTTATTAGACTCATGGTTCTGGAGGCTGGGAAGTCTGAGATGGAGGGGCTGCATCTGGTGAGGGCCTTCTTGCTCTGTCATACCATGGCAGAAGGGCAAGTGAGCATTTTAGACAGAGGAAATTAGGACAAACTCATCCTTTTATCAGGAGCCTACTCCCACAATAGCTAACCCACTCCCGAACAGCATTAATCAATCCACCTCTTAATGCTATCACAAATGGCAATTGAATTTCAACATGAGTTTTGGAGGGGACATTCAAACCACAGCACCATGTAATGGCAAAATCATGGGCTTTGGTCTCAGACAGATCTGAAGGCCTGGCTTCTGATGCTAGCTTCCCACTGAGAGGCATGGTGAGTTTGGGAAAGTTAATTAACTTCCCTAAATCTGGATTTCCTTAGATGTAAAACAAAGTTATTAGTGCCTTTCAGGGTTTTTGTGCAGATTTAACAACACATATATAACACCTGGAGCATAGTAGGTGCACCATAAATGATTTAAAAAGGCAACAAAACAGCAGCTACTCTTGATGGAATATCTTTATGTATGGTGCTAGCTACTTTCCACATGTTATTATGTTTGGTTTAATGAGAAGTCAGATATACTTTAGTGATAGTGCATGTCTAGGCAGCTGCTTGGTGAGGACTGAGGCCTCTAGGTCAAACACCTGAGACAGTTTCCATGAGCATTTGATGAAAGATTCTGGGTTCAGGTGGGTCACAGCCCACACCATAGGAAGGTTGTAGTAGGACCGTGCAAAGCTGGTCAGGGTGAGAGCTCTTCTTCCCAGCTGTCTCTCAGTGGCAAAGAGACTATCCCAGTTTCTTTTACACCCCAAACATCCTTTTTTCACACTCAGACCCTGTGACGCCAGGTTCGTTTTCTGGCCTGGGGACTGTTGATGTTGGAAGGGTTCCACTGGGCAGCTGAGGTTTTGCAATAACACGACACATATGCCTGCAAACTTAGCCAGTCTCCTCTCCTCCTGGAAGTTTTGGTCTTTGTTTTTAAGGCTGTGTCGTGTCTTCACTGTGGTCAGTGTTGCCTTTTGAGTACTGGGCATATTCAGCTAGACAGACTTGCTTCTGGTTTTCTCTTTGATTCTCACCTCCATTGCACCTCCATCATGCCAGGAATTCTTTTTGCATTCAGGAAGATGATGTACCTGGCCAACTAACTCCTTAGCACTCAAGAGCAACGTCTTCTCATAGATAGGTGTTGGCCAGAGCCTCTGGTCTGCTTTTATAAGGAAATATGAACTCTTGCTGGGTTTTTCATATCAGGGGTTGACTACCAAGGAATTTCTTAATATACCTAGTCTTTAAAATATTTTCTTAACCATCTGCATTTTATAAAAGAGGGTGAAAAGATTAAATAAAGACAAGAATTCAGCTTTATCTAATTTTTCATTCCATTTCCCACTGCTTCTAATTTGACTATATGCAGACAGTTTCCTACAGCTGTGATTTATGCCTTTTTGTTTCTGTAAGACAAAATTCTGTCCTTTCTCACTGGAAAAGTGCAGTCTCTCAGGAAATATGGTCATGTAAGCCTTAACTCCTCTCTTTGTGCGGTGTGGTAATGCTCCCAAGGCCCACGGACAATTTCCCTCCATCCCAGGGGGGCTAAGTTGACTCTTGTAACCTCTAGTGCAGTGATTTGATTTTCCCGTCTTGTTCCACATCTTGTTCTTTCCTTTATCCCTGCCTTTTCCAGTTAATGTCTTTCATGATCTGATTAGGTTCTTCAAGAAGGCCCTAGAACCTGGCCCTGTGAGTTAAATGCAAAAGGATCACTTCTTTCTGCCCTTGTCTTTGACCAGCGGAGCTCCATTCTGTGCATCAATGAACAGAGCAGCTCAGGGGAGCTCTGCTCCCCAGAGACAGAGCCACCAGTGGGGACACAAGGTGGAAATGCATTTCTTACAAGTTTTGCCATAAAAATGAGCCCTCCCCCAGTCTCCTCATACATGAGTCTCCATTTGCCCAAGTTACCATGCATGTCACAGGTAAACTGTCCACAGCATCCCGCCCTTGCCTGCCAGCATCAGAGCGTTGCTCACCTAGGCCTGCTACAGGCCCCTTGGCCACATTTGGCTTCTCCTCCCTCACCCAGGAAGTTCCTGCCCGGATGGCTGCTATGATTAGGACTTGAGGTCACTGAGGCAACTGCACCTCCTGGCTGGATCCCCCACTCCCAAGCCAGCACCGTTGGCCCGCCTGGAAACCACAGGCTGATGTAATAACCTGAGGCCTGGAAAAATAAACAGCTCACAGGGAAACCAGCGGTAGCCCTTGTAAGCAAATACCCCACAGCCACCTGGAATCTCGCACATGACGTGGTTGGAAGGAAGAATGAGTAATCCACTAACGTTAGCAGACGAGGCCCGGTCTGGGCTTGTGTGCATTTAAAATATCTCTATAAAAACAAACCCTGGATGTTTATTTCTGTGACTGGCCTTCTGGGTGTCTGCCCATCTGTCTTATGCAGGTGCCTCGGTCCATCACAGCCAGTAGAATTGAGCTGGGGATGGGTGGTCATCCATCTCTATGGCTTTCCCCATGACAACAGAGGCCTTGTTCTTTCTCAAGTTTTCCCTTTGTGGAGAGGAGCGGTAAACACATTTGGAGGCCCCAGAGAGCCGAGCCCCATGGTCCGGTCCGTTTTTACCTTGATTTAAAATGACCTTTCCTGGTTGCCTCGCTCCTCACCCCACATTCTCTGCTTGGAACACAAAGGCGTGGGAGTAGGGTGGGAGGTGTGTCCTGCATGCTGCAGCCTTGGGGACTTGCTCCACCAGCAAGTTTTGTTTCTGGAGATGAGTTTGTATGCCTTTTGGTGTTTGATAGCAAAATCCCAGGTCCCCATATTTTCCTTCTGGCCTCTGCAGCTCAGCAACTGAAATCAAAGATCCTTCCCAGGTATTATAATTGGCTCATTCCAATTTGCTGGAAGTCAGCTACAGTCTCTGCTTTGATCTGATGGTCCTCATTCTGGGAGTATTTGTGAAATAACTCTTGAAGTAGACAGGATATGCATCTTATAGACACACTCACACATACAACATTAGTGTTTTGGGGAATAAAGAGTGAAGTTATGTTACTTAATTTTGACAAATTTAAAAATCTCTCTTCCAGACTGGCTGGTTAGCTCAGTTGGTTAGAGCACAGCCTTATGACATCAAGGTCACAGGTTTGGATCCCTGTACTGACCAGCTGCCAAAAAAATAAATAAAATAAAAATCTCTCTTCCATCTTC
The DNA here is from genome assembly GCF_027409185.1 of Cynocephalus volans. Taxonomy (NCBI): domain Eukaryota; kingdom Metazoa; phylum Chordata; class Mammalia; order Dermoptera; family Cynocephalidae; genus Cynocephalus; species Cynocephalus volans. The sequence continues at coordinate 151,418,830 of NC_084462.1, forward strand.
CCCCTTTATCTGTGCCTTCTCCCATCTCACCTGGGTTTTTATTTACTAGCTCTTGCTCCTTAAAGTACAGAGCGTGTCAGGTCAAAGTCATTGAAGTTAGCAAGAGAAGCTAGAAGGAAGGTGTCATGCTGTTTCTAGCACCTGTCAATGGAGAGGTACTGTGGAGCATTCTGTATTCCTTTTGGTAGAAGGGCCGTAGCTGCTCACTTAGTGGCATGAGTCAATAGAAATGGGAACTTTTCTAAAATTTGAATGGATGTGAGTCAGTGATGCTTTGGGCAAAAAGTTAAAAGGAAAAATGCTCTATTGGGACAATACATCCTAGAAGAACTCTCCTCTGTAGAATAGATATCTTATTCTCCCCCATCCCTTAGGAACGCAGTCTCTGCGTGGGAAAAAAGCAGTCACCACCTCAGACCATGGTGAGCTATGCATGGTCATTTTAGGTTCCATGGACAGAAACTGTGTGGACAGGCTGGCTGGTTTGTAATTTTCCCTTACACCTCCTCACCATGACACTTCATCCCAACAACATGCCTTATTTACAGAGCCAAGTGCAAACGCCCCTATGAGTAGGTGCCCTCAGCCGGCGTCAGGGGTCTGGGATGAGCAGTGTTCCTTTTTCCCTGAAGAGGGGCCTCTGAGACATGGCAGGTGAGGCGTGGCTTGAGGGCCACACAGCGGCACCGTGGAAAGAAGTGTGAGGTCCGAGAGAGAACCAGGAAGCAATGGGCAGTCTTGCCCTTGACTCAGTCCCTTCTTGGTGCTTGGCTTCCACTGGGACTTGGGCAGCTAAGTTTGGATTGGCCTCTGAGCTATGAGGAAGTGCACCTGATCCCTTCTCATTGCAGGGTTGTGGGCCATTAGAGTTAGAAGGGCCTGGGAATCATTTAGCACCATCACTCAATTTTGAATGAGAAGACAGGAGCCCAGACTAGTCAAGGGCTTTGTCCAGGGTCACCAGCCCATCAACACCTGTTATGTGCCAAGGCCTCTGTTTGGTGCTAAGGAGGTCAAGGGAAGCAACACAAGAAACATCTAAAGAAGGAGCTGACTCTCAGGTAGTACCAAAGGGAGGGAGTGGTGGTCTGGTCCACCCCAGCTTGGGGGAATATTTTATCACTGTCATTGTTTGAATTGCTGACACAGTGATTATAAAAAGCAGACTCTTAAAAAGGTATTTATATTTACCTACAGACAGTGTACTCTTTTATTGCTTGTACCTGGGGCAGACTGCATCCATTACCCTGCCCTTGGTCAGCCACTACAGTCCAGTTGAGACTAGTCATTCATAGGGATAGGCCAGGAAGAGCGGATTTACTCCACATTTGCTGAGCACACTGCTACCTTAGACTAGCTAATAATAATAGCAGCTACCATTTATCAGCTTACTATGGCATTGGGGTAAATGCTTTACATATACTATTGCATTTAATCTTCACAACAACCTATGAGGCATGCGCTACCCTACTTTTGTAGGTAAGGAACCTGGGACTTTGAGAATTTAAGTCAGCTGGCCAAGGTTACAGAGCTAACAGTCTGTAGAGCCTGATTGATTGACGCCAAAGCCCATGCTGTCGATGGCCACGCTGTAGTGCCTCCTTTCCAGCCATTGTTGACTTCTGAGAACTGGCAACGGACCTTTCCAGTGTGCCGACCCCGGGTGGAGCATGCAGGAGTAGGAGTGATAGGCACTTGCCGTTGCTTTCAGCCCTGCCAAGGAAACCCAGGTGTCCCCACCATCCTCACTTCTCCATCTGGCATGGAGCTGAGGGCAACTCTTCTCTTGGCCAGAAAGAACGCCTGGTCCAGAGGAGTTCTCCAAGGTCCCTTTGTAGGTTACGATTGAATGATGTTATCTTATTTTTTTTTTTTTGTCTTTTTCATGACCGGTAAGGGGATCGCAACCCTTGGTGTGGTGCCGCCTGCACCGCACTCAGCCAGTGAGCGCACCGGCCATCCCTATATAGGATCGAACCCGCAGCGGGAGCGCCACTGTGCTCCCAGCGCTGCACTCTCCCAAGTGCGCCACGGGGTAGGCCCATGATGTTATCTTTTTTGCTTCCTTTTGCTCCTTATTTTGTGAGAAAAAGAGCTTTTAGCTAAAAGCAGATGGGAAAGCCCATTCCAATGGAATAGGTGACTTTGAAAGTTTTGCAGGCTCTTTCTGTCCCCCCACCCCCACCTCTACTTGATACACACCTGAGCACATTTCGGAGGCAGACTCTGCTCTGTTTGCCAGTGACTTTTGCTTTTTACCTGCCCTGGTAGGGCCTCTCCTCCAGGCCTTTCCTTTTCTGGGCCAACTGTCTGCCCTCTGTTCCGAAGGGAGCCCTGATCAATGGTTCTGTGGGCTCCCCTCCTCTTTAGGAGTTCTTGGAGCCCCTGGTTGACTCTGAGTCACATGGATGTTGAGACTTGAGAACTGGCAATAGTCAGGTGGCACTCAGTGATGTGCGTGATGGAGAGCCCATGGTGGAAGGGCAGAGCCAGCCCAGCAAATGGTGCTTGGAAAAATGATCCTCTGTGGGCCACTTAGTTTCTCCTATAAAAAAGTGCAAAGTCCACAAGTAAGAAAAATAACCTATTCACATAGTTGACTTGAAACCATAGGTGCTAAAACCCCATGTGGCTAAATAAACAGAGAGGGCCTGCTCAGGGATGCACCATAAATCACTCCCAAAGACTATGGACTCCTGCACATTCCTCCCCTGAGCTCCACATCTCCAGTCCCTGTGCCAGCCCTTCCAAAACAGCAGGGTCAATTCCTTAAAACCTGGTTCTCCTTTTCCCCCTTTTGCTTCTGCAGTACCTTCCTCCGCCAAGTTCTCAGCCACCCAGTGGATCTGGGACACCCGATCCCACACTCATGCTCACACATTGCCCTGGAGAATCCCAAGGCAGGAGCCACGCGATTTCTTACGCCTCTGGAATTTCATGTGGTGATTTAGAAAGGTTGTTTTGAACACACGGCTTGTTATTGTGGGTTATTGTTCAACATTTCATTCATTTTTGATAAGAGGCTAGGCGAGTGTGGGGTATTTCAAGGGGTTTCAGGGTCATTGTTGGCGACACACTGCTAGTGTTTTCCTTAATATTCTTGGCCCAGGGGTTTGATTCCAATGAAACCTAAGTACGCACCTCTCATTTTTCAGGCCGGGTAACATTTTATTGGTTTTCCCCTAAGAAAATCAGTGCTTGATATTCTGAGGGTTGAGTGTAGTCAGGATGAGTCAAGGGAATAGACGTTCTTTTTTCAGTCTCTGTGGTCTCATCGCCACCGTTTGGTATTTAGCGGTGGGCGGCCCCACCTCTGGAGTGTCAGACTAGACAGAATTCTGTGGGTGGGAAGGCATAGCAGGGATTCAAGCAGCAGAGGAGTTCTTGGACTAAACACTATGAATCCTTTACATCTAGATTTCATGGTTGTCCTATGAATAAGGAGCCAGGGATGAGTGTGGTGAAGGAGCAGGAAGGATGCGAGAGTCCTTGCTCCCAGGAGCTTGCAGTCTAGTGAAGCCAAGGGGCCAGGGGCAAGAGTGCAGGAGGGGAACAGACACTCAGCAAGGGCCACACTGCTCCCTGACCTCGCTCTAGGGTGGGGCCTCAAGGAAAGCTTCAGGGGCAGAGGAAGGCCGTGAAGGAGAGTAGATGAGGATCTCATGGCTAGTTCGTTCTGCTTGCTACGTCGTATAGAGCTTTTCTGGCCTCTCCAGTGAGATGGTGCCAGCACATGGTACACACCCAGTAACAGCCTGGGCAAGAACCTGAGGCCACTGAGGCCCCGGACCTTCTTTGCATCCTCTTCCTGAGCCCTAATCTCATTTGTTCCTCAGAATCCTGCTTTAGGTCCTCCTCTCCCAGGACATCGTCCTGAGCCTCATCAGCTTCACACTCCCTCTTTCTGTAGAGTGAGCAACTGGCTGTCAGAGTAGCCTGAGTGGCTGCCCTTAATTTCCAAGAGAGCCTCCACTGGGAGGAGAGCCTCTGGATCGTTCTCTGGGAAGACTGCATCACCCATCAAGCACCTTCCCAGTCCGCGTTTCAGTGGCCTGTGACTCTGCTCAGCTCTTCTGTGTATGGTTCTGTGTAAGACTGGGCTGTCTTCTGCACTCATATTTCATGTGGACCTGATGATGATTCATTTTATGTGCCAACTCGGCTAGGGTGCCGTACCCTATTGTTTGGTCGTGCACTTATCTCCATGTTGCTGGGATGTTGTTTGTATATGTGATGAACATTTACAGTCAGTTGACTTTAATTAAAGCAGATTGCCCTCCATAATGTGGGTGGGCCTCATTGAATCAGGTGAAGGGCTTAAAAGCAAAGACTGTGGTTTCCAGAAGAAGAAGGAATTCTGCATTAAGACTATAACATAGAATTCCTGCCTGGGTTTCCAGCCTGCTGCCCTGACCTATTGATTTTGGACTCAAGACTTCTCCATCACTCTTACTTGAATTTCCAGCCTATTGGCCTGCCCTACATATTTCAGACTTGCCAGCTCCCACAATTGCATGAGCCAATTCATTACAATCTCTCTCTCTCTGTATCTATCTATCTATCTATCTATCTATCTATCTATCTATCTATCTATCTATCTATCTATCTATCTGTCTGTCTGTCTGTCTGTCTGTCTGTCTGTCTGTCGGTCGGTCTGTCTGTCGGTCTGTCTGTCGGTCTGTCTGTCTGTCTCCTATTGGTTCTCTTTCTCTGGAAAACCCTGTGTGATACAGATCTTCTCTGACTACTGCCTTTTCTGTCCATCCATCTCCCTGCTCTGCCTCCACCACCATGAGGTTCCTGTGCTCTTTCTCCAAACAGTCTACAATGTGTCTGGCCCACTGATAACAGCAGACCACGTGTTCAGAAGTTGCTTGGGTGCCGGGCTACCCAGGTTCTCAGCTTTTCTGTCTGCTCCTTCCTTCTGCAGTTTCTCCTCTGGGAGGCAGTGACCAGAAAGAAAGACCAAAGAGCTGAAACTCAAATCCTGTCATGTTTATGTTTGTTGGCCATTTTTGCTGGAGAAAAAAAATGTAAAGAAGAGAAAAGGAAAAGATAATTAAGGAGAAAAGGTTCCCAGGATAAAAGGATAAACTCTGGGCTAAAATGAAGATTGGGGATTATCTGAGATTTAGTTATCCACATTCTCCTTTGCTCCTAATTACCACGAGTAATTGAGAGGCATGGAGGCATGGTCTAGCCATAGCAAACAGAGTGTTCTCCATGCTGAACCTGCCTGGTGGGACGCAGAAGAACCCGTGCCCTGGGCCTGAAGGCAGGGTTGATGTCCTCTCCTGTCTCCCGCCCTGCCCACTCCTGCTCCACCTGGGTCCTGCTTCACCCTGGTGCTGTGTGTAATCGGTGGTAGAGAGCTGTGTGTTTTCTGGAGGCAAGGGCTGGACTTGGTTTCACATCTCCCGCAGGACGTTTTCTGTTGTGCTGCTTGCCTTAGGCAGGCAGAGGTTTGTGAGTGGAGCTTTAACCACTCATTGCCAAGTGGGGCGTGACTGGCTCTCACTTCTGTGCACCGTCCCAGGAGTGGGATGGTAGGGGCGGTGTACGTGTGTATGTAAGTACGTGTGGCCAAGTATTCCCATGCCTCCTGGCAGCCCGATTGTTCCCTCTCCCCTGCTGCTTATGTCTTCCAAGTGTTTACAGTCCTGGCTCGTTCTCGTGGTTACCGGGCCAGACCCTCTCATCTTGTCACCCTTCCCTGAACTTTTCTATGCAGAGATTTGAGTGTTTTGGAATGGTGCATCTCCACTTTTGGGGAGCTCCTTCTCTGAACCATGGTCACGAAGAGACCCTTGAAATAGACCCCTGTCTTGCATTCTGGAAGGTGTCTTCTTGGTACCTGGGAAAACCGATGGATGTGAATTTTAAGTTTCATTTGGGAGGTGACTGGAAGGGCTAAGGGTGACAGTGTCCCCAAGAATGGGCTGGCTTCTAGGTCCTTGGATATGGAATGAGTTTATGCCCCTTGGTACTTACTGATCAGCATTTGCATGACCCCTCGAGAAGCACTGCTGGAATAATCTATTGATTGATTGATTTAAAAGCTTACAGGGGCTACAAAAGTACTTATGGGGTAAATTGATAAAGAGTTGAGCAGGTCTGGATGTTTCAGTTATCTATTGCTGTGTAACAAACCACCCCTAAATTACTGGCTTACCATAAAAATAATTTGTTCTGTCTAATGTGTCTGAGGGTTGGCCAGATGGTTCCTTAACTGGGTTTACCTGAATTCACTCCTGGGCTCACCCAGGTGGAAGCCCAGCTGGGCTGGAGTGTCCAGGATGACCTCCCTCACATGGGTGGCAGTGGTGCCGGCTGCGGGCTGAGCTGCTTTGGTTTCCTCTCTGTGGCCTCTCTTTCTGCAGGAGGCTAGACCGGCTTCTTTGTGTGGTGGTCTCAGGGCAGCTTCCAAGAAAGTGAAGGTGGAAGCTGCAAGGCCTCTTAAGTCATTAGTCTGTCCTGCAGTGTCACCTCTGTCATTCTACTGGTCACAGCAAACCAGAGTCAGTGTGGAGGGGTCCACACAAGGGCATGAATAGAGAGGCACAATTCACTGGGGACCCTTTTGTAATGGTCTACCATACCAAGTAAAAGAAAACTATAGGATAGAATAAAAATCAGATTAGCCTATGGCAAGGAGAAGTGATACCGCAGAGAGATGAAGAACACAGCCGGGGCTAGAGTCCCAGCCCTGCCACTGTCTGTCTCCTTCTATGACCTTGATCAGGTTACTCAGCCAGCTGTGTTTCCACATCCTCCTCTGTTCAGTGAAGATAAAGATAACAGTGAGTTAATGTTTTAGTACATTTGTGTTGCTATAACAGAAATACCCGAGACTCGGTAATTTATAAGGAAAAGAGGTTTATTTGGCTTACGATTCTGGGACAGCTGCATCTGGCATGGGCCTCAGGCTGCTTCTACTCATGGTGAAAAGTGGCAGGCAGCCGGCAGGGACAAGATCACATGGCGAGAGGAAGCAAGAGAGAGAGAGGAGGTGCAAGGTCCTTTAAACAATCAGGTCTCGCGGGAACTAATAGAGCGAGAACTCACTCACTACCCCTCATGCCCCAAGGAGAGCATTAATCCATTCATGAGGGATCTGCCCCCATGACTCAATCAGTTTCCAACACTGCCACATTGGAGATCAAATTTCCGCACGAGTTTTGGAGGGGACAACACATCCAAACTCCATCAGTTAATACAAGTAAACCACCTAATACCAAGCATATTAGTCCATTTCTCTTGCTTATAACATAATACATGGAACTGAGTAATTTGTAAGAAAATGAAATTTATTGCTTACAGTTTCTGAGACTAGGAAGTCCAAAGTCCAGGGAATACATTTGGTGAGGGTGTTGGTGGTGGTGACAGTGACTCAGGGGTCTCACATGGCAGAAAGTGGCTGAGCAAAGACAGCCTAACCTCTCATGTGCTCTTCTTTTAAAGCCCTCAGAACCACGCCACTGACCAGCAATTTTAATCCATTCACTACTGCACAGTCCTACAATCTAATCACCTCTTCAAGGCCCCACCTTTCAATTACCATAATAGGATTTCCCACCTTCTTAATAGTCACAGTGGAGATCAAGCTACTAATACATAAAACTTGGGGGACACAATCCATATCATCAAGTCTGGCACATGGTAAATAGTCAAATAGATGTTAGCTACTGTCATTCATTTTATGGTTCTATAATGGTGGGTGAGTTACAAATTTGGTTTTAAGTTTTCCAGTTCTGAGGCAGAGAGAGAAAAATCCTCAGGTACAAGATTTGTGGTATGTTTAAGATGAGAAGATATCATTGGTTCAGAAGCTGTGCTGTGTCAAACACACTTGGTCTTGAATGCAGCAGATTTGGGGTAGTCTGCAAAGCGACTGGCCTGGAAGAACTCTCTGTAAACCCAGATGTACTTTTCTCCTAGGGTGCACAGTTAGAGGCAATCTGTGTAGAGGCTAGCAAGTTGAGCTTGGCTGTCAGAGCTCTGGACTGGAATCTCCAGCCCTCCTTTCACCTGGCTGAGTGAACTTGGGAAAATTGATGAATCTCTCCAAAGTTCAGCTTCTGTGTCTACAAAATAGGTATAATAATAGTGCTCACCTCATGTGGGCAAAGAGATTAGGCAAATAGAGCCCTTCATCTATGGCCTGGCACATATTACTCAGTGAATATTTGTTTTTATTGTTATTAGTTGTAAAGATAATTTTAAGGGAGATTTTCTCTTTGTTGGAAGAAAAGCTCTCTGTGTACTCTTCACAAATTGTCAGTGCTATTATGACAAGCCATTGCTGTCTCTTTCTTAGAGGGCACCTGGACTTGCAGGGACTGTAATAAAGTAATAAATAGATACATAATAAAATAATAAAGTGATAAACCCTGCACTTAGCCTTCTCTTTAATTCCGTGCTATCCCTCATTTTTCCAGATTAGTGAGCTTTATCGTTTTTATGATTTTATTCTCCATAGCACTTCACAGAAGCTGATTGTAAATATTTCAGAACAGCCTTCAAGGACTTCCAGAAATCCATCAACAGAGCCCAAACCATGGGACTGCATGTCTTCTTGGACGACTCCTCTCCTCCACATTTCTGCGGGTTTCAGGACCCCCAGTGGTGTGAAGTCAGGTTCATAGTTCACTCTGCCCCTGGGGAAGTTTCCTCCTCCTCTCTCTATGTCTCACTTCCAGTCTGATTTATGGCTTTAGATGGTTGGCCTGGAGAGTCTTAATTTAAAGCCTCTGTTGGAGGTTGTTACATAATGTGGTGCCAGTAAAAAGCTGTTTTCCTTTGGATTTGCTTCTCTGTTGCCTCTTTCATGGCATGAAATACAGGGTAGGAAAATAAGGCAACCAGATTGGGATTGGGGGACTATTGAAAAACTCTTGCATAATCCCTTGAAGTTGCCGTGGCAGTGTCCCAGCCAGGAGCTGAAGTCAAAATTCTGGGTCTTACAGTCAGGTTTCCCAGGGCTCCTTTCCTAGCTCAGCTTCTGGCTCTTTGCTGAGATGCCTCGAGGTGTTGTTCTGGTGGAAGTTACAGGGGGGCAGAATCCTAGTCTGGTGTTTGTCAACTATTTTAAATTCTACTTCCTCTAGCCAAGGAGATTCTGCTTAGCTTTGCTTCATTTGCATTATGAAAACAATAGTTTATTTTTTTTTCCAAATTCAAAATTATATTTTAATAGTGAATGTGCTATATGAGGGACTTCAAAAAATTCATGGAAACATTTGTATTACCTTTTAATTCTATTTTTCCATGAACTTTTTGAAGTACCCTCATACGTACCTGTCTCCTGGACCTCAGATAGTTTTATGCTCCTAGGGAAGTATTCCCCTTACCCTGCCATGAGAATCACTGGGCTATTGTTTTTCAGAATTTTTCCTAGCAGTGAGACAAAAAATGGTTTTCCTGTCATCGGACTTCTCTCTAAGACAGTGCTGAGCTACTTTGTGTCTCTGTGTACACCTACAGTTTGTGTAAACATGTGTGCTTTACATATATGTGTGTCATTAGCAGCCATTCTTTAAAGGAGTTTGAATCTAAGTAGAATCTTCTGTTCTTTTGATTACTCATGCTGTTGTTCAGTGAGCAGCCTGGTTGTCCAGGTTGCTGATTCCAGGCTCCTGGATCTAAGAATGGTATTTTTGTAGCACACTGAAAAAATTTCATAGATACCCAAGACTACATTCCTGTCAACTTCTTCAAGAGGAAAGTTGCAGAATAATGTTCATGAAAAAAATAAAGGAATCATTCAATAAATAAGTAAATGAAGAAAATGAATAGTATAGGTTTATGATGTGATCTTTTTTTGTAAAATAAAAAAGTAGGTGTGTACGTCTGTATTTGCATGTATGTATGTGCATCACAGAAGACCAAGGGAAGGTACAGTGTTTAATTTTGGTGGGATTATAGGTTTCTCAAAATTTTCTTTTTTAAAATTTCTTTATAATAAGAAAAAAACCCAACATTATTTTTAATAACTGAAACAAAAACCAAAAAGCAAAAAAGAGAAGCCAGGTATGTTGACCGCATTTTTAGGGGAGGGGCTGTGCAGGTGTGAGGCCCCCCTGAGTGGGCTGTGCCTGGCACAGGGCACAGCACACTGCCTCAGCCTGGGCCTGGCTCTGGGACACCAGGTTTGGCTGTTCGGACCTGTTCACGTGTTCCTGAAGCTGCTGGGTGCAGACTTCTTTCTCTTCCAGTGGATGGAAGCTGTCATTCAAGTCCATTCAGCCTACTTTGTCCAGCGGTGTTGGAGGGTGGGAAGGAGCCAGGTTTGACATTGTTTCTGCGCCTCTTGGATGCTGAGCATCCCTCCACATGAGGCTGATGGCACACGACAGTCTTGCTGTGCCCGGGCATGGGAGTATCCATATCTACAGGCCTTCCTGCATCAGCTGGCAGGGCAGCCAGGCTCCTGCACCTGCCTCTCCTGGAGCCAGCAGACAGTGCATCGGCAGGAGCCACTCTGAAAACAGTATGGAAATTCCACCCCGGGGACCTCTGGGAAGGAGCAGCCCTGAAGTCCATGGCTGGCTTGTGGCCACAGCAGAGCCTATTCAGTGGGAACGCTGATGAACCCTGGCAGCTGAGGTGACCTCCAGCTTCTCACTGTGGGCTGGCGTGGGAGACACAGCTCTCTGTGGTCATTCATCAGCCAAACCATCAGCTCCTTGGGGCCGGGCCTGGTCCTCGCTACTTACGGGAATGATAAGTCACAGGGGTGATCATCACCACAGCTGTGTCTTTTCTTGCAGAGAAAGTCTACTCATGTGACCAGGAGAGGCAGAGTGCCCTTGAAGAGGCTCAGCAGAATCCCCGTGAGGGCATTGTCATCCCTGAGTGTGCCCCTGGGGGGCTCTATAAGCCAGTGCAGTGCCACCAGTCCACTGGCTATTGCTGGTGCGTGCTGGTGGACACAGGGCGCCCACTGCCTGGGACTTCCACACGGTAAGCCCACCCAGAGTTGTCCTACACCTCAGGCTGGGTCCTAGGACAAGAGGACAGCTTCTTCTTACGTGGTATCTCCTGGCTTTGCTGCCTTGGTTGGGTGGAGTCAGGTCACAGGAGAGCAGCTTTTCCACACATGAGCAGATGAGGTTCTGGTAGAAAGGCCCTGGGACCTGTATCCTGGTCACAGAACTGTCCCTTTTTAGCTGTGGACCTCAGAAAAGTACTCAGCCTCTCTGAACCTGTTTCCTGATGAGAAGATATTGCCTTGCTTGAGTCACTAGGTTCTATGGATCAAAAACAATCCTGTATGCAGATCTAAGGTGACATCATTATCATGCGTCAATGGTTAAAATGACATGCCTGAACATGTCTCAATGGGAACGTTTATGCAGGGCTTGCCTTGTAGCTGCTGGACAGTGCAGGGAATATTTTGCTGCAAACTGTGGGCTCTCTAGTCTTAGTGACAGCACAGATCATTGCTGGGCAGTGGAGGCTGAAGGAGGCTTAGGTGCCAGCCCTTCCCAGCCCTGTGTATCTCTCTCTTCCCAGCTACGTGATGCCCAGTTGCGAGAGTGATGCCAGGGCCAAGAGTGTGGAGGTGGATGACCCCTTCAAGGACAGGGAGCTACCAGGTGGGAGACGTGTTGCCCCTGCTGGTGACTTTGCCTCTTTCCATCCCTCCCCACCCCCCTATCCTGCAGAAGCAGCTGCCTCTTGTGGGGCTGTTTCCCTGTCTGTGAGATGGAGTGGGGATGCTGGGCAGGGGTGTCACAGGAGCACGGAGCCAGGAGCTGTGGAATCTACCTCCCAGTCTGAGATCTGTCCCTAATTAGTCCTGTGCTCCTGAGCACATGGCTTCTCTTCCTTTGCCTCTTTGTCTCTTGTGTCTTTGTCTTTAAAATGTACCCACTGGTTTAAAATCCTGTCCCTTCAATTCTACAGTTCCTTCTTTATCTGAGGGTGATTGGAACAGTGTTTTTGGGGCTGTGGACCAGTTTTTTGAGGGCCAAGAAGAGAAGATAGTTTACGGGGAGTGGCTGTCCTGAGGGCTGCGAGCAGTGCGAATTGCCTGCCCTGCAGAGTATTTTCACAATGATCTCTGGTGACACAGGATGGCCATGGGGTGTGGCATGAGACATGCAGGTAGGGGCCCAGGACCTCAAACTGCTGTGCTGGGTTCCCCTTATTTATGGCAATTTCTGCCTGCGAGTCACAATGAGGTTACTAAATGTCAGTGGTTTGGAATTCTATAGTCTTTACTCAGCACAAGGTCGGATCAGTGCTGGTGGGAAGTAGGGACACCTTCCCACGGCCCATCAGGACTCTGAAGTAAAACAAACTGAAAGCAGAGAGTCCTGAAATGCAGGGGTTTTCCTTGTGAGGTTTGTAGAAATCACCCTGCCACAAGAATGGAGTTGTGGAGGCCAGAGTACCTCCTTTCAGCCATTCTCTCAACAAATGTGAATTGAGATTCTACTTTGTGCCAGGCACTGGCTATGATCTAGTGATCAAAATTGGCATGAAGCTTCCAGAGTGGAGGAGACAGATTGTATACAAATGGATGAATGCATGCATATGTAAATAGTCGTGACAGGTACTCTGAAGGAAAAGAGCAAGGCACTGTGAGGATGACAGGGACAACCTGCTTTGGATCCCATGGCTTCTCTGAGAATGTAGTGTTCAGCTTGAGACCTGGAGGATTTGGAGAGAGGAGAGAGTGAAGGGGATGCCTCAGAGAGGGGGTTCTTGGATAGATAAAGTGGTAGGTCCACTGAAGTCAACTTTGGCCATTGTGAGCTCTCTGCTTCCTTGTGCTCCCACAGCACTGGGTTCTTACCCTAGGGTAGCGTTTTTCACACTCTGGGATGACCGCCTAGCCATTAGTTGGAGTTTCTCAGTATACTGTGAATTTCAGGAAGAAAGGGACCCTGCGTGTTGCTCACTATTGTATCCTTAGCATTTATTGTAGCATCTAAGTTGGTACTCAGCAAAAATCTGTGGAATGGAAGAAAATTAAAAGCATTTGGTCTGATGGTCCCTTGTGGGCTGTGGGTAGAGGAACTGTGGAGGTGTATAAAAATCATCTGAGCAGTGAAAAAATCCTAAAAGTAAAATCTGACTGGCCAAGAAGGACTTTTGGAGGATTGGGAAAGGATGGTAGTTGGGGAAGCTGTTTACTTAATTATTTACCCAGCATCTGCCTTCAAATCTCATTTTATCTTTTAGGCTGTCCAGAAGGGAAGAAAATGGAATTTATCACCAGCCTTCTGGATGCTCTCACCACTGACATGGTCCAGGCCATTAACTCAGCAGTACCCACTGGAGGTGGGAGGTGAGAATGTGAGCAGGACTCAGGCCCAGTAGGGAACATGGGGGGCCCTTGACTTTTCAGATGCTGAAGGAGGCTGGGGTGGGGTGGGGTGGCTTGGGGACGGAAAGGGCTGGACGTCTATCCTTTTCCTGAAATCATGTATCCATGGCTTTGTCCCACCTTCCACAAAAAATCTTCCTGCCACTCCGTCTACCTTCCCTATTCTTTGGGAGCTGCTTGTCTCTAGCTTTTAGTTTACAGGCAAGTCCAGGGCTGTTTGGAGACCTCCAGCTGTTAATCTCAGAAGGGGGTGTGTTGGAGTAAGAGTCCTGAGTGGCAGGAAGGGTGATGGGCATATGACAGGAACAGGGAGGGCAGGGAGGGAGTACAAAGTACTTTGTGGTTCTCTTCTTTTCTGAGAAGGCAGGAGACATATGCCTTTTGGCTGCCTGAGAATCCTGCGGAGCTCTTGGCAATGGAATTGGACATTCTTATAGCCAAATCCAACTTAATTCAGGAGTTTATATGGTAGCTGAGGCAGTCCTGACATGGGGCAGAAATGCACATGCTCCCTGGTGACCAGCATCACTGGTGCTTGCTAGTTTGGGCCCATTAGGTCAGTTAGTTGGAGCATGCATCTGTCCATCTGTCCACTTAGCACCTTTTGAGCACGTATAGCATACCAAGCACTGGGCTAAGGACTAGGTATCCAGGGATCTAAGGTATGTCCCTGCCTTCAAAGAATGCAGCCTTGCGTGGATACTAGACCACGGATACTTACAAACTGTGTGGTAAGTGCTAGGAGAGAGGTGGAAGAACAGAGAAGGCTTCCTGGAGAAGGTGATAGCCGAGCTGAGTTTTGAAGCATAGATAGGACTTAGCCAGTCAAAAAAGGGAGAAAGCTGTTCCAGGAAGAAGAAAAGACTCCAAGAAAGTGCACGTCTGTAGTTCAGTATGGTTGGGCTAGGAGGAGAGGAGAGGAGGAGGAGGAGAAATGGCAGAAAAGAAGGTGGTAATGATGAGATGGAAGAGGTGGACAGGAACCGGATCGCAAAGGGCCTGTGAGACATGCTAAGTAAGACTTCCAGTTATGAAGCCAGAGGGGAGGCACAGCAGGGGCTGGAGGTGGGGGCGTGTGTGGAGTGTTCAGGCTCCTCAGAGCAACACAGAAGGTACCACGTGCTTGGCCGAGATGGGCGGCCTGCCTCTGAGCTTATGTGGCTCACCAAGGAGAGGGAGCTGGTCTCCGAACGTCTCCCTGCAGGCAGAGCTGTTGTCAGGAAGGCAAGGAATGCCACCAGGAGGACAGGCCCAGACCCTAGGTTCCATACGAGGGCCCATGCATGGCCACCTCAGCAATCAGCAGGACCACAGGGTATGTATTTAGGGTAGGGGTCTAGGACTCCAAGCGTAGCTGTCAATGAATTTTGCACTCTGAGGCAAAGGCAGCCATTCTTGAAAACCCAATTTTATTTCTTTTCTTTTAAAATTAATATTATTATTATTTTTACATTCTATGATGTTGCGGACATGGACAGTTGGGAGGGAGAGGGAGAGGGGAAAGGGGAAGGAAATGGGATGGAAGAAGGAGGGAGGAAGAGAGGCAGAACTGAGGCCTGTGGTACCTCCCTCATTCCCACAGGGGAGACTGGGGGGCTTCCAGCAGTGGCTTGGTCATTGCCAGGCCGGTTGCAGATGTCAGGGGGGTGTGGAAAAGCCCTCGCCCACCACCACACCTGCTTGGGAGAGTCTAGGGTACTTCCTGAAGTGGCTTGGTGGTCATCGCTGGGCTGGTTGAATGAATCAGGCAGGCACGGCTGAGGCCTGAAGCCCCCTCACCGTACCAGCTCGGGAGAGCCCGGGGCACTTCCTGCAGCTACTCAGTGGTCATTGCTGGGCTGGTAGCAGGTGTTGAGGACCCGATTTTATTTCCTATCAGAGTAGGTGCACACAATAGCCAAGATGAGGAAACAACCTAAATGTCTATCGATGGGTGATTAGATAAAGTGTGGTATATGCATACAGTGGAATGTTAATCAGTCTTAAAAAAAGAAGGAAAACCTGTCATATTGAGGACATTATGCTAAGTGAAATAAGCCAGTTGCAGAAAGACAAACACTGGATGATTCCACTTTCATGAGGAATCTGAAATGGTAAAAGTCATAGGAGCAGAGAGCAGAATGGTGGTTGCCAGGGGCTGGGGAGAGGGAAGCAGGGAGTTGCTACCAAGGGGCATCAAGTGTCAGTCAAGCAAGATGAAGTTCTGGGCACCTGTGGTACAGTGTTGTCCTTGTAGTCATCAGTGCTGTATTATACATTGAAAAATTTGAGAGTAGATCTCATGTTAAGTGTTCTTATCACAATGATATAAAATTAAAAAAAAGAAAGGAAAGGGCAAATAAAGAAAAAAGGCGAGTGCTGTAGAAGCCACTTTTGGAAACTGCTTGTCTGGGGCGCTTGCTCTTAGCACCAGAAGGTCCTGTGTGCTCGGAGGCTGGTTTCTGGCTGCAGCTCTGTTTCTGCTCACCCTGGGGATGGAGGCCAGGCCTCGTCCAGGAGGAGCACAGCACTACATCTGAGAAAGATGGAGACAGTGTCTGACAGGCCCACAGATGGGAACTGCTTGAGGCAGCCCGCCGTGCTCAGCAATTCAGTATCTAGGACTGCATGCACATTTCCAAGAGGGGATGGGGTGAGTTTCGAAAAGGCACATTCAGTAGTGTATGGCTTTATGTTGTTTATGCTTATAATATGGAAAAATGCCTGATGCTTCATGCAAAAACACGCATGAGATATTTATGTTTATTAGAAGAGAGGGAAAAAAGGAAAAAGGAGGAGGAATGGGCTTAAAAATTCCTGGTCTGGGTGCTTCCCTCCTTAATCCCCTGAAGGCTGCTGGCCCTGACTTGCCTGGCAGTTCTGCCTCCGGCCTTGAAGGACCCAAGACTTCAAGCTCCAGCCACTTGCTTCCACTGGAGCCGCAGCCTTGAGCACCGCATGGTGCTGGCCACAGGCAGGGAGAGCACAGCTGAGCCCTGCTCCTGCGGGAGGTTAGGGTTGGTGCCCTCCCTTCAAATCACAGGTTGAAGGATTTTTACAGACAATAAAAACTAGGATGTTTATAATGTTTTTAATATCAGTGTGTCCTTAAGAAAGGGACCTTTTTTTTTTTTTTTTTTTTTTTTTTTTTAATCTTCTCTTTTAGGTATAATTTAGAGCTGGGAAAAGTTTTTTAAAAATATTCTTTCCAAAATGTGCTTTTTATTTTGAGCTCATATTAGCCTTACCATACTTGGTTTTGATGGGAATGAAAGGTTTGGACTACTTTTGGTAGTTATGTTACCTAGAGGCTGAACTTTTAATCAAAAGACTGTCAAGATGGACCGAGAAATAGTTTAGAAATCAAGAAAGGGGATAGGGGGAAGGGGAAAGAAAGAGAGAGAGCAGCACGTGTACAGCGAGGTAGCTGGAGGGGGTTACCAGTTTCACTGGTGTAAAGCCCTCCCAGGTCTTCTGATTATATTTAGCACAGCGCTGACTCTTAGCTGCACTGGGCCTGCAGCGCGGCCTGGAGGGCCTCTCGCCCTCCTTGCATACTCCTTTCCCTCCCACTGTTATGTTCCAGGTCGAGCTCGTGCCTGTCCCAGGAACTCCAAGCCAGCTGCTCCTTCAGCCTAGAATGTAATTCCCCATCTTCTATGGCTGGCCCCTGCTTGTTCATTTAAATGTCACCTTCTCAGAGACCACCCAGCCTAAAGCAGCTGCCCATTCAGCCTCTGCCACAGCACCGCTTTTTATCTCAGCCAAGCAGCTGATCACTCACTCTGATATTTCGCTGGCTTCCTTCTGTGCTGCCTGTCTCACCCCACCCAACAAGAATTTAATTCTATGAGAGAAGGAGAATTTTCTGTCTTCTTTACTGCGGTATTCCCAGAACTTAGAAAACTGCCTGGCACATAGTAGGTGCTCAATAATATGTGTCAAGTGAATAAACAGCTAGGAGGATGGGTGGATAGATGGATGGATCTCTAATATGATATGCAGAGGGATGTCTTGATAAGGTCTGTTTATCTGGCACACACCAGAGGGTCTACTGACTATTGCAAGACTAAATATAGGGCTGTATCTAGCCGTCAAGTTCACTGTGGTGCTTTTTTGTAACAGAGTCCTACAGCACCCTGGCCAGGCCCGAGGGACTTGGAGCACTGTGTGGACAGACCCTGGGCAGTCACTCCTCTTCTACGATGGAGGAACAGAGACACGGGGCAGCTAGAGATTGGATAGCACATCTGGAACAGGGCTGATGAAGAGAATTAGGAAATCCAGGCCTCCTAAGTATTGGCCTTGGCTTTGGAATTCAGGCAGAGTTGTGGTTGCAGGCACGAGGTTAAGGAAGCCATATCCAATCCCTCCTACATCCTCTCAGAGTCTGGCAATTAAAGCCGGACACCTTCTGAGGCCAGTGGGAAACAGTCCCCCTTGGGGACAGTGGGAAGAAGGAAATGGGAGGATGTCTGGGCAGTGCAGAAAAGAAGGTGTCCCCCCCTGCCCACCACCACCCAGCCCACCAACTGTCAGGCATGGAGATTTTGGCTTGGCATCAACTCTCACATCTCAGCATGCCCCTGGTGTAAGCTCCATGCTGGGTTCTGGAGACATCTGAGGAAAAGGGCACAGTCCCTGGCCTGGAGGAGAGATATGTAACCATATAACTGCACTACAGAGTCAGTGTGGTAATGGAGGCTGATAAAGTGCTGTTGTGAGGGAGGCTTTACATAGGAGCTGACACTTGGGCCACATCTTCACTTACAGCTGGGAAAAATCCCTGACCCAGACAGCAGCCCAGCAGTGGGGACATCTGGGGAGTGGGGTGTCAAGGAGGTGGGGCATGTGGAAGGGATTGTAAGAAGTTGTCTGGTTAAAGTTTGGGAGGCAGGGTGTAGACCTGCAGGAGGTGAGGCTGGGATGTGGGAGTTATGCGGAGGGCAGCAGGGAGCCACAGTTTTTGGGGAATCATCCTGATGGTGCTGTGAAAGTGGGATTGGAGGGGACAAGGCAGCTGTCATTGTGAAGGGTGATGAGTGCTTGGACTGTGGGGGAAGGGAGGGATGATTTACTGAAGCTTCTGTAGTGAAACCTATAGGGTTTCAAGACTTAGTTGCAGGGAGTAGAAGAGAGAGAGTTGTCTACCCCTTCTCTGGCCTCTAGCCTGATGTAGTGGCAAAAAAGCAGTGCTGCCCAAGTCTAAAAATAGGCAAAGCAGAAAGTAGAAGGAGGTATCTGTGGAAACATCTGTAGCCAGTACATGGGAGGGGGCGCCCTGCAAATATGTTAGGATAACAGCTGCTCTCAATGGACATTTGCTGGATGATTGAGTTGTCCCCTTGGTTCCTCCCACTTGGGCTCCGGGAGGCAGCACTCCCCTTAGATCTGCCTTCCCATGGCACTCATTAGCATTTTCAGTCCTAGAGGAAGATTTCTGAGATCCCAGCTGGAAGGGGCTTCTAGGGCAGGCGACCCCTCTCCTTGCTCCACCCCCCAAGGAAGGTCAACTTTTAAGGGAGGTGGGATGGGCTGTGTGAACCTCCTGGCCCTTCCTGTGGTCCCCAAGGAGAGACCGGCTGTATTGTGGCTTCATCCTTCCTGCCCAGCGTGGTTGCCTGTTGATGGCTTTGCAAGGAAGAGGCTGGAATGTGGCTGACTTGGCATTTCCCAGCCCTACCCGCACAGCTGGTGGAGCCTGGACCCAACTCCAGACAGGGCTCAGTTGGTCTGCTTGGCTTGGCTGGTGCCTCCAGGCCGTCCCACCTTACCTTCTCTAAAACTGCTTAGGACAGCAGAACTGGGCCCAAGATCTTGGCCAGAGCAGGTTTCCTTGTGGTAAATGGGGCTGGCTCTCTGGCTGTGCATTGCAGCCAAGGCTGGTGGGGTGCAGGCTGCAGAAGCAAAACTGAAAGTGCTGCAGGAATGGGCGGCCCCTTCACCTCTGAAATTGGGAGAAGGCTCAGTGGGGCCAGTTCAGGGAGGGACTCGGCTCCAGTGGGTTTTCTCTTCCCTGGAGGTGGGAGCCGACAGGAGAACCACTACAAGAGCCCAGAGGCATGGCAGCATCAGTGCTGTATGAAGCATGGTCTTCCAAAATCTGGAATTTGGTATCTTTTTGGTGTGTCTTTCCACACCAACTCCAAGGAAACTTGGATATTCTACCTACCCAATGAGCCCTTTCATGAGAAGTAGAACTTCACCTGTGGCGAGGTCCATAGAGTGGACCAGCAGTGCTGTTACAGTCATCGTAAGAGGCCATTGCATCTTCTAATTTGGGTCCCCAGCCCTTGTCTGATGAGCAGCTTTGAATCCTACAGTCCTGATCTCCAGTGGGTGTGTATGTGTATATGTGTGAGAGAGAAGTTGTGAGTCTGATGCCCGTGTAAGCCCGGAGCTGGAAGTGCAAGTTGCAAGAGCTAAAAGGGTCACTGGGGTATGGCTTTGAGGTCAGGTATAAATGTGGGGTGGGAGAAACTCTGGGGAAGGCTATCCTGCCCCACCCCTATCCAGCACTCTCCCGGGAAAAATCTCAGACTCTGCTCAGTTAACAGAGGCCTCTCATGTTTTCTCTCACACGTGCTCACTGCTGGTTTGGCTATACCAGGACTCCCAATAGATCTCAGTCTTAACCAGAGCTCATATAAAGCATGGTAGGTACCCTGCTGTCAACTCACCTGCAACTTGAGGCTGTTGCCAAGCCAGAAACTTGATTTACAGAGTTTCCAATCAGATGCCTTCAATAGTTTTCTTTTTTCTATTTTGTTTTGTTATAAATATGGAAACTACTCCTAAACCCCTTCCAACTATTGTCTTTTGTCTCACTCCATCTTCTTCCAGAAGTACCTGCTTAGAAACATTCTTCTGGGGTCATGGCCAGAGTCTCCATCCCCCTAGACTAAGCGCTTTTTACCTGAGTCCATGGACTTTGGATGGGCATTAGGGAGTCTGTTAATCCCATAAAATCTGCAGACTTCTGTGTGTGGTGCATTTTTCTAGAGAGAAGGTCTATAGCTTTGTTTAGTTTCTCAGATGGGTCTGTGATTCCCCATGGACCCAATGCTAAGAATTTCTTGCTATAAATGCACTTGGAGTTTGACCTGGCCAACGTTCTGGGTTCCAAAATATGACCCTTGCACTGTACAGCTTCACAGGTAGAACTGGGCCTCTGCTACTTAGGGGGCATTTCTGGGAGTCAAAGGAGTTCAGAAGCTGGCTGAGAAAAAGGGAGGGCGGTGGCAGGACCCTCAGGCCCCACAGGGCAAGCTATGGGCTGTGGCAGTGTTACAGGGAGTGCAGAGGCACTGCGTGGCAGGCTCTGGGACCTCTCCCAAGGAGGGTGTGTGCATGTCTCAGCCCAGCCACTCACCTGGGGCACGGCCGTGGTGAAGGTGGCAATGGAAGTTGTGGCTGCTCTGTGTTGTGAGGTCCTGATGGGAGTGAAAAGAGCAGGAACGTGGGGGCAGGGAGGGAGAGGCGGATAGGAAGCAGGGGAAAGGGAGCTGGAGCCAGAGGAGGACCACTCTGTGGCACTAGAGTTCTTGCTGCAAAATAGCCCAGAGGAAGGTGGGGAGCTCTATCAGTGGAGCCGCTGAAAGCTGGGCCGCAGGGAGCCCAGGAACACGGGTGGGAGGGAGCGAGCCTTCCCTGGCAAGGCCCCTGGGTGGGATGACCTCATCCCTTCCCGTCTCAGCGACTGAGGCTTTATTATTCCAGCCTCTAGGTAGACATTACGCTATGCTGAGCCTAAAGGTTAAAGGAAGAGCCGCCATCGCCTTGGGGCTCTCCTGGCCCCTTGATGGGAGGGGCTGAGGGAAGGCGCCACTGCCTCCCCCAACCACCTGAGAAAGGCTCTGGTGGCAGCAGCGGGAGTGCCCTGCTCAGGGCAGCTCCTGTCTCTCTGCAGCTGTCCTCCTGGTGTTCTGGGGAGGAGCTGCAGGCAGGGTGCTCCCCTCCTGCACCCTGAGCAGCCCGACAGAAAATGCTCTGCCTGCCCACCTGGGGTGCGCAGCAGGGGCAGTCCTGAGAGTGCATGTTGCAGGTAAGATAGAGGAAGACTGAAAATGCCAAAATACCGTGCCCACTGGCAGCAACAAAATCTGAACTCTGCAGTGAATAACTTCATGCCTGTTTCAGAGACCTCCCGAGCCTGGTTTACATGACAGACAAAGCAGATTCCCAAAGAATCAGAGACAGTGGGCAGCCCTGCTTAGCTCGTCACATCTTCCCCCCGGTACTCCCTGGGCTAACCCTGTCCAGATGAGGCCCTACTGGCAGATCCACTAATTGCTCCCTCTTGGAATCAGTCCACGATGCCCAGGGGAACCCTCCCGAGACTGAAATCCACCTAATTGGAAATGGGCATATAGCAGGGATGACTGGCTTGTTTTTTGTAATGAACCTTCTTTTTTTCCCAGAACTTTGAGGCCACTTGGGGGGTAAGAAGGAGAGTGAGTTTGCTGGCTTATTCATAGGGGAGGGGTCAGAGATGGTCCCCTCCCTTCTGGAAAACTCAGCAAACCCAAGAGAAGAGAGAGGGCACTGGCAAGTGCCTTGAATCTTTTTCTTACCAGGTACAGTTTCAGAATGTGCTGGCAGGCTCTGAACTCCTGGTCTAGGATCCCTGTGTGACAGTGAGCTCCTCCGCCCCAGCTCCTGACCCATGGTGGTCACGTACTCTCTCCCAGTGCCCTGCACACTAAGTTTTTGAATGTATGGGATGCCCACCCTCAACCTTATTCCCCTTCCCAAGGGACATTGCCCAGGAATTTGAACACAAGGGCCTAGACCACATTCATTCAGTGCAAAGCCCTGGGGACAGGAGTCACGGGACTGATGGGGCTCCATTCTTCTGACCAGGAATCTCAGTCATCCTCTCCGGAATAGACCCATCATGGGCTTTAAAAATTGTAAATATTTGTTTTCACCCTAACTCAGTTTTGGCAAAAAATGGGAAATAAAGAGAGTGGGCAGGCCGGCCATTGCATGCAGTTAGTTACACAGGTAGACATTGGTCTTACAACTTACGGTCACCACAGATATGTGGGCTGTGCTAGACATGGCCACTACTGTGCCTCTGGACACCAGGGAATGTTCTGGGTGACTTTAGTCCAGTGTTTCTTAGCAGAATCGCCTGGGGGTGCTGGTTAACATGTGGTTTCTGGGCCCACCCCAGACCTCTGGACTGAAAACCTCAGGCTGGAGACTTGCCCCTAGTAGGTTGGAATTTGCAGTTTCAGAATCTCTGCTTATTTCTTCTCAATTGCCTTTTTTTCTTAATTCCTACTGCACTTGGTACCCAACAGTAATGGACTGTGGGGATGTCACACTTCACATTTAATTGTCACTGCCTGTTTTCATGTTTTGGCTCTGTCTCACAGAGACAGTGAGCAGCTTGAGGCTGGGGTAGCCCTCCTCTGTGGATGCCCTCCCAGGACCTGTGTCACCCTGGATGTGGTGGGAACTGAGAGCACCCTTTCCCACAGTCATGTCCATGTGTGCATGCATGGTTATGTGTGAACGGCAGCTTGTCTGGCAGTGAGCATAGGCCAGGAGAAGGACAATTGGGATTCCAGCTGTGGTTTACTCAGGCGAATCAAACCCGGCCAGTGTGTCTCCAGCGCCTCCTTTGTACAAGAACATTCCCAGCTATAGCAGAGGGTGAGGCAGGTTCCAGTAAGGAGGATCACCACTTGGGGAGCCCTGAGAAAAGAATTGTCCAATCTTGAGACTCATGTTGGAAGGGATGGTCTGATGCTTCTGTAGGCTGGGCAGCTCCGGGAGGCCTTGGATTTGGAGGAGCCATTTCTCCTGACCATTGGCAGCCGCATGAGTTCCCTGGCATCTGGCCATCTGGCAGAGAATCGTGGTGGGGCTGATGGTTCCTGCAGGATCCTGAGTGTTGTTCTCTGGGGTGGGGGTATCTGTTCGTGACCCAGGTTCTCAGAGCCAGACCCCAGCCACACCCTGGAGGAGAGAGTGGTGCACTGGTACTTCAGCCAGCTGGACAGCAACGGCAGCAGCGACATTAACAAGCGGGAGATGAAGCCCTTCAAGCGCTACGTGAAGAAGAAAGCCAAGCCCAAGAAGTGTGCCCGGCGGTTCACCGACTACTGTGACCTGAACAAGGACAAGGTCATCTCACTGCCCGAGCTGAAGGGCTGCCTGGGTGTTAGCAAAGAAGGTGAGTGCTCCGCCCTGTGCCTCTGGCCTTTCGGTACTTGCCCCACCCAGGCCCAGGGGCCGAGTGCTTTCCCAACAAGTGAGATCCCAGGTAGTCATTTATTCAACAACTGTTGACTGGGAGTGTGCTGTGCTGCACACCAGATGCCAAGCAGGTGGTGGAACCAACCATCCTTAAGCAGTCTGCCAGGAGATGGATATGAAATAAGTACTCACACGAACTGTGATAAGTGCTGTGAGAACGTGTGAATTAGGGGAGGCTGGGCTGCAGTAATGAGCAGACCCACACGTCTCATGACTCAACACAGTGGAAAAGTTTTGTCTTGCCCATTCAGCATGGTTCCAGGTTGTGATGTGTGTGTGTGTGTGCATGCGCATGCACGCATGCATGTGTGTGGGGGAAGGAGTAGGGGTGGGGCTTGCTCCATGTAGTCACTCTGGGATCCAGGCTGAGAGTGACCCTACCATCTTCATCATGTGGCTTCCCAGGTCACCCTGGGGGTCATCTCTATTCCTAGGCAACCAGGTGGAGTAAACACAGAGCAGTGCATGAGAGGGAGTTTATGGGCCAGTCCTGGAAATGACACATATGACTTCTCATATGTCACTGTCTGGAACTCAGTCACTAGCCCATACCCAACTGTAGGGAGGGTGGGACCCTGTGAAGAGGAGGAGAGCATGCATTTTGGTGAACACCTAATAGCCTCTGTCACAGCAGAGCAAGTGCAGAGTATTATATGACACATGTAGGGACACCTAGATCACTAAGAGCAGATGGCCTTGGAAAAGTTTGTGAAGGAAGTGACAGCTAAGCCGGGGCTCAGCAGACCGTGGCCCACATTCCCAATCTGGTCCACAGCCTGTGAGCTAAGAATGGTTTTTGCATCTTCAAAGGGCTGTCATTTTTTTTTTTTTTATGAAGAAGAAATGTATTCAACAGGGACTGTACATGGTCCCTCAAGTCTAAAATATTTACTATTTAGTCATTTGCAGATCAATTTGCCAATCCCTAGTCTAAACCAACACCCGAGGCATGAGTAGGAGTTGGCCAAGCAGAGAGGTCAGGGGAGGGAAGCGTGTTCTAGCCTGTTTCAGGGGACCTGAAAGACATTACTGTGGCTGAAGTGCATATTTTAAGGAGGTGATGGGGGGCAGTAAGATAGGGTTGGAGAGCCTTTTAATCCAGGTGAAAGAGTTTACACTTTATGAGGCAGTGGAAAGCTGTTCCAGGGTTTCAGTCAGAGAAATGGTAGGGTTACTTTTGCTTAAAAAATGGTTCTGGCTGCATTATGGAAAATGGACTGGAGATGAGCAAGACTGAGTCACCCAGTCACAGGCTTGCCGTAGTCCAGGCGAGAGGTGATGGAGGCCCGAGCTATGAGAAACAAAAACACAGGGGTATGCAGAGAACTGGGTGGTTGGTGACTGAGCGGACATAGAGACAAAGGTGGGTTTGGATAACTGGAGGGTGGCACGTTCACTGAGATGGGCAGTGTAGAAGGAAGAGCAGAGCAGGTGTAGGGGGACAGGGAGACCACACACATTTACACACACACACATGCATAGACACATGCACAGACATGTCGAGATGGATGTGCCTGAAGCATTAGTGGATCTGTAGGGCAGGTGAAGGGTCTGGGCTGAAGATATGGATTTGGGCGATGCTGACTTATTTGAAATGGAAGCTTTGCAAAAGCCCAGATTACCTAGGGAGAGGGCATGAGAAGCGTAAGAAGACAAAGGGCTTTTTCCTTGTTCCTCTGCTGTCAGCGTAAACCCAAAGATGGCATGAGAAGCCACAGGGAACCCAGCCTTGGGACCTACCCCCATAGCTGGGTTCTGGCCCTGGTTCTGAGGCCGAGTGTGACTCTGGGTGAGTCACCTCCTCACTCTGGGATGCCTGTCTGAGGGGGATGCCTCTCTGTGTTCTCTCTACTCTGAGACCCCAGGACACAGCACAATGTCATTGTCCCAACCCTGCCTCTGCCATGGACTAGCTTTTACCACATGCAGTTCAAATTAGCCAACCATTGTGATTCTAGTTTCTTTATCTATAAAATGGGAATAATTGTAGTGTCCGCCTCATAGGGCTGTTGTGCTGATTAAATGGGACAGTGAGTGAAAGCATTTATCACAGTGTCTGAGACACTGAAAGAACTCCATAGAAGTTCAGTATTCCTATTCTTCATAAGATTATTGCCTCTCTCGGTAGCCCTTACCACACCGTGTTGTGATTTACTTTTCTGATCCCCTTGAAGCCATGGACTCTGTCTTCTCAATCCCTAACCTCTCGTACAGTACGTGGTACCTAGTTCATTAAGTCCTTGTCAAGTGAAAGAGTGAATGAATGACTGGATGAGGGGTGATCCCGTGGTAGTGTCATGCTCTGACACAGCTGGGATCTGCTCATTTCGCACAGCACAGGCAGTGGACCAATATTGGAAGGAAACCATCCAGTTGTTAGTGTGGGCTCCAGACCCACCCGGGAGCGCTGCTGTGCTGAGTGGGGCAGGAATCACAGAGGTCTGCATCCACCCTGACCTTGGTTCCTTCCCGTGCTGGTGGTTCTGGTCTGTACAGCACACAGAACCAAGGGAAGGCCAAGGGTGGTGACGTTAGGTCCGCAGAGCTCAGGGTGCCTTCCTAACCTTCCTCTGAAGTCTCGGGCACCAGGTGTCTGCCAATCCCAGCTGATGCACAGGACCTGAAGGAAGTGTCCAGGGAAAACTGTGAGCTGGAATGCTTAGGGAGCACTGGTCATCTGGATGTTCCTCCTCAACCCAGACTCAGCTGGGCATGGGTTTCAGTTTCAAGCTGTCATCATGGCTTTGGCCCACAGAGGCCCCTAGAGTGCTTTGGAATGCCATTGTTATCTTTCTTGGCCCTCCCTACCCTCCTGACTAGGGAGAACGAGAGCTTTGGGATTACTGTTGATCCCTGAACACACTGCCTGGTTGCAAGTCAGCTGGAGCACCTGTGTCTGTGCACGTGTCTGTATATGTAAATGATTGATTCTCTGTGTGAGCACGAGCACACACACCTGTCTGTGTCTCTGCGTGCCTGGTGTGTGCATGTGCACACAAGCGTGTATGTCTGTAATATGTCTTTAAGCAATCTATGTGTGCATATCTGTACATACGTGTGCGTGCATTTTGTATAAGTCTGTGTGCATGTCTTTGCATGTGTCTGTGCATGTGTGTGTGATGAAGTAAGGGAGAGTGGAGAGTTGACATAAAGGGAAGAGGCTGTGTAGGATTAATCAATGGGGTGGGGTGGAGTGGGCAGGAATAGATGTTACTGGGGGCAGGGCACCACCCACAATCTGAGGATGGACCACTGTAAGCCCACAGTTTCCAGGCAGGTGGTGCCCACAGGAGAGTGGACCACTATGGAGAGGCCTAGGAGACCCATGGGGGACCAAGATCTAGGTGCAGGTGGGGCTGTAGGTGAGAGCAGAGGCCCTGAAGTCAGATGGACCTGGCTTTTAATCCCACCTCTGCCACTTACTAGCTCTGTGATCTGTGGTAAGTTACCTAAACTCTCTGAGCCTCCGTTTCCTCATCTGCAAAATGGAGATGATAGTGTCTACCTCGTAGATTTGGTGCGAGCATTTCACAAGATAATGCGTGGGAAGAACTTAGCACAGTACCTGGTGCATAGTGAAGGCTCAGAAGAAAGGAGTAGTAGTAGAGGAGCCCCCACGGGCTGGAGACCCGACTGGCAGCCCCCTGCATCCCTCTGCTCTGGGGGCAGCAGAAGAGCCACGTGGACAGATGGTTTGTATTCGCTCCAGGGACCGGAGCCGGTGCGCTGCTGTGCTGGTATCACGTGGTGCCCTCTGGTGGGCTGAGAGAGGCTTGCATGCTGTGGGGGCAGTAGGGGCGGGGGTGGATGTGGAGCTTGGGGATGAGTATAGTTTTGGGTCTGAGGGACCAAATTTTTGGAAATGCCACCTGAACACAGCTAATTTTACCAATGAGACTCCTCACTGGAGAGCTGAATTCTCTGCATAGCATGAAAAAGCCAGACATTCGAGTGCTGGGGCCTCTTTCTTAACTGGCCTTTCCCAATTTGTAAAGCACCTTCATCAGTATTATTGTCACCATTCTGCAAGGAAGGCTGGGTGAGGACCAGTGCCTCCATTTTCCAGAAATGCCAACTGTTCCTTCAGCTTGTCTGGGGATGCCCCTGTGCTGGGCTCAGGCTCTTTCTCCCCGTCCTCCCTGGTGGTCAGAGCACAGTTCTGGAGGCAGATGGCCAGGTCTGGATTTGCTTCACTATCTGAAAGCTGTGCCATCCTGGGCAGGTCATTTGGCATCTCCAAGCCTCAGTTTCACCATCATAAAATGGGGGTAATTTTATCACCATCCTGTGAAGTTGCTCTGAGGACTCAGGGATAGGAAGTCAGGTAACGGGAGCAGCACGTAAGCCTCTGTGACAAGTGTTGGCCACCACTGGCCGCGCATCTTGTTCCCCAGGCCTCGGCTTGCTGGGCAGGACGCTGTAGGCTCCCCTTCACGTGTGTAGATAGATCTTTCTGCTCACCACTGACAGAAGCAGCTACAGGAGGGAGCAGAGGAAGGTTGGGGTTTGAAGCCAGGCACCTGGCTCTGCCGCTTCCACCTGCCCGCATTGGGCCTGCCACTCGATCTTCTGAGTTTCGTCCTCATCTGTAAAGCTGGATATACCTATATCTACCCCGTGTCCACCCCACCCGGCGTTCTACCTCTCTCTCTCAGGCTTTAGGGAATGTTGGCGTCACCAGGGGGGCATCGAGCTGTGGGCTCACATGGCCAACAGGTGGGCTTGGACTCCACAGCACTTTATACTCCTCAGAGCCCTCCCTCCTCCTCCATGAATTCAGTCGGTCCTCCAGGCAACCCTGTGAGGGAGGCAGAGAGAGGCTGCCTGGCTGTGGTCCTCATGCCCACCCTAGAGACCGACCCAGAGAGGTTCAGAGGCAGGCACAGTCTCACAGCTTCCAGACGTCCCATGGAGCCAGTCCAGCTTTTGGTGTGTTTGTCCCTAGTTCCCTGCTCCTCCTTCAGGAGACATGGGCCCTGCAGGAGCAGGCATGGCCCATCTCCAGAACTGCTCGGCACCCTAGGAGGAGGAGTGTGTGTTAGCAGAATGAACCTTGGGCCTGTGTGAGTCACTCAGCTTCTCTGGGCCTCTGCTTCCAGATTTGTCAAGGGGATGGACCAGATGATGGCTAAGATTCCTTCTACCTCTGACATTCTGTGACTTGGAGAACCAGGACCCGAGAAGGTTATGCAAATGTCCATCAGCACCGAAACACTTCTTAGAGAATAGCTGAGAGGATTCCAAAGAGGCACCCCAGCAGTGGCCTGGCCCTAGGGAAAAGGGACTTGGTTTGAAGGTGTTGGCCAGCAATGGGTTCACCCAGGCAGAACAGGGCTACAGACACTCACAGGACCAGAAGCATGGCCATGCAGCTTCTGGCTCTTTTCCAAGCCCGTTCTTCATTCTGGGGTTTAGAGGAGACAGGAACCCACGTACAGAAGCTCTACCAGTTCCCTGGGTCAAGGCCACTTGGGTGTCATATGTTCCTATTTGTTGCAGGTGATAGCCCTGGCAGCTTCCCCCAGGGAAAACGAGCAGGTGCAAACCCAGTAAGTTGTCTTTTTTCTGGGCTCCCCGCTTTCCTCTATGGACCCCCTAATGAAGCTTTGATAGTGCAGCAGGGATGAAGGGATTAGCCAAGTTATTTAGGCTCCCATTCTTAATTTTTTTGCTGAAGACATAAGAGAAAGATTGGATTCATGTAAGAGGATCCTGCCATCTCCACCTATAAGCAAACATCTGCCATTTCTGCTGTAGACCCAGGTTGAAAGGCTGGGAGTAGTATGATTTATGCGGAGTCCACACCCCCCAACCTGTGCCTACTAGGCAAAGCCAAGTCCTCTGGGATGCCAAACTAACTTCACTTGCCGTTGTGATGCCTCAGAGTAGCAAAGGATAGGCTGGTAAAAAGCGCTTATCTGCAAGTCTATCTACCTGTGCCCCACCCAGCCCATATCTACCAGCAGGTGGAAGAGGCTGCACTTGTGGGGAAATTGACATATGTAGTTGGATTTCTTATAAACCCAATTGTAACTTCTTGCTTACACCCCCACTTGTATTTGTACTCTCTTTCCCCGTCAGTAGGACGCCTCGTCTAAGGAGCAGAAAATCAAAGGGCAAGTGAAGAGTCCAGGGAGACAGGACGGACCATCAGACACCCAACCTTCAGCGTTGCCCACTGCCCAGCCACATCCCATGTAACATACATGGTGCCCACCATGTTTGCACTTTTAATAACTGTTATTTGCGTGTTTTGTTTCCGATTTCATTTTTAAACGCCGATATCTCATAACACAGTGGGAAAAGAAAAGGGAAGAAAGACTGTGTATTCACTCATTGTAAGTTTTTGGATCTGCTACTGACAACTTTTAGTTTTTTGGGGGAGGGAGGAGAGGGTGTTGTTGGGACTGAGAAGAAAGAGATTTATATACTGTATATAAATATATATGTAAATTGTACAGTTCTTTTGTACAGGCATTGGCATTGCTGTTTGTGTGTTCGCCTCCTGCTCCCTGCTGTGGGTTGTGGGTGCTCTGGACGCATGGTCCAGCTTCTAGAACCCAGGATTCTACCCCCAGTCCACTGGGATTCCATCTGGAGACTGATCCCTGTGCATATATGGATGAGAGCTCTGCGATTGTGTTGCAGCCTTCATCGGTTCTTTCCTGGTGGGAGACGGGTGCTGCCCTGTGTCATTAGCTGTCCAGGTTGGCAGGTCACTTGGCCATTGGCCTCTTGAGGGGGGTTGGGTTGGGGAGAGAGGGGAGCTTCCCCTGGAGGGGAGGAGCATCCAGCCAGCACAGGCACCAGTTCTCGCCTGGCTCGTGTGTTCCTGCTCCCCAGACCCCAGGGGGCCCAGTGTCTTAGTGAGCCATGGAACAAGTTAGCACAGGGATTTGCATTAGGCCCGTTTAAACATTTTCATTCATGTTTAGCATCTACTCTGTGTAAGGCATGGGAGGGGAAAGAGAAGAAAAAGATACCCAGTAGGGCCTTTCTTCTGGATGTTTAATGTCTAAGCAGTACAGGGAAGAGGACAGAAAGCCCACACTGAGTGCAGTGCCAGCAGGAGAACTTCTCACCACCAGGGAGACCCCCTGTTCATAGCTCTCTCAGCCCGGGCTCATGCTGGGCAAAACTCTGCTGTCCTCAGTCTCCCACTGCTGGCCTCGGAGGTCATCACAAGCCCAAGGGAGGAGTTGGGTCAGTCATCTTGTTGATGCCTCAACAGTTGTTCTATTGTGTGTTTTTAAACCCTATACTGAGGTTCCTCCTGTTCCCTCAAATTTTCTTATGGGCTTCCAGGCATTAGGCTCATTTCACAAGAAAACCTGATCTTGGGTCTCCTACTTCTGCCTCCCCCAGAAGGGCAGGGAGGATAACCCAGCTATAAGGAAATCCAAGCCTAGCTTTCCACAGACGTTTTAGAGCTGCCAGGTCTCCGGGGTGGATGCGCAACTTCCTCTGCCCAGGTGATGTGCCCATTCAGATGGCCTTCAGATGGGGCAGCGCGTGGCACTTAGCACCCCTTGCCATAAGCAGCCACGGTGGCAGCATGGGGGGTTGGGTAGCCCGGCACTGGTACCCTCATAGGATGGCTCTTGGAAATCTGGCGTCATCTCATATTCCATCCTAGTGTCCCCGTAAGCGCATCCACCTCGGGTCTGGGAGGTGTTGGCACCGTAAGTGCTGCCCCAGCGGGAGGAGCATGGCCTTTTCAGCACATGGTCTGATGGGTCTTGGGCTAGAGAAAGTTGCTGCTGTCCTGGAGAAAGTCCTAGAGGTTGTGTCAGGGATGACTGATGCCCCATCCCGACATGGTAAGGTGGGAGAAGGGAAGCCTTCTCCCGTTAGTCTTGACTGGAAAATTCAGCATGCCGGAGCTGGGTGGACCTTGCGGGAGACCTGGCCCCATTTTCTGGCCTGGAGGAAGCGTCTTCACATGGAGAAGGTGCCCCTTGCAGAAGTTCAGGATCTCCCCTGGGCATCTTCTTTTTCACATATGTGTGTAGGCTGTGTTGTGTGGTTTTCCTTTGGGAGGGAGGGAGGGAAAGTATTTGTAGCTTGTTTTATAAAAAATAAAAATGGGTAAACCTTGGTGGCTGTTGCTTCTTTCTTTTGGTGTCTTCCTCTGATGGAAAGGCTTCATTTCCTAGAAGGTTTAGTCATTTTCCCTGGCCTCAGGGTTCTCTACTCTGGTCCTAGGAAGTCTGAGTTGCTGTTAATGGCAGATCTAGCAGGGAACCCAGAAGTGGCCACCAGGTGGTGCTGCATTTTGTGTGAGGACACAGCTGACACTTTTGACCCTTGCCTGCAGTGTTTGTGTGCTCTCTGTAGTTCTCCTTCTTACCGCCCCCATACAGCTGCCCCACGGACCCCTATCCCTGATCCCCACCCCCCAAACCATCACTGGGAAGTAGGGAATGTTGCTGGCAGAACTTTGGGGGCAGGGCTGGGGGGAGTAGATGCATTGGCCATAATCCAGATGACAAGAGCCTAGGCTAGGATGCAGCCTTGGGTGGGGAGCAGACCCCGAGTGGGGTTCAGGCAGTCAGCACCCCAGTTTTGTGGGATGCATATTCAGGCTCAGGCTGCTGGTGTAGTTTGCAGAGCAGAAGGACTTCAGGATGGGGACTGGCAGCAGGCTTGAGGGCTCTAAATTTTCCTGGTGTGACTGGCATCTTTTCATTTTGCCCTCTCTCCACACACAGCTGTCCCTGGAAATGACCTTCCTGAGAACCTTCTCCAGATTCTTTCTGCCATCCTCTGCCCCCTTGCCCTTTGTAGGTGAACAGAAAGTAATCCCGCTTGCAATAATCTCCCCTGACTCTTTCTCCAGCTGAGTGTTCCTGGGAAAGGGTATGAGTCCTTGAACATGGTCACACAGGCCCCTCCCCATCCAGTGCTGGTCCTTCCTCACCCCCAGTCTCTCTCCAGCTTTAGAAGAGAAGACTGCCAGTTCATTGCACACTTACCAAGTGCCAGATGCTGCCTGCTATGTCTACAGGCCCTGTCATATGGAATACCAAAACCCAGTGATGCAGGTGTCATTGTCCCCATTTCCCAAGTGTGGACTCAGACCCAGGAGGTCAGTGACTAGCTGGAGGCTGCACAGCTGGGAAAGGCAGACCAGGAGCCACCCTCAGATTTTCTAACTTTAGGCCTGCAGCTCTGCCTGCTCCCCACTGCCTTCCCAGAGGGGCTGGAACCGCAAGCTTCTCCCTCCTGTCCAGCTCTGACCCCAGGGGTTGCATTCAGCTGTGAGTGTGTTTTTCCTCTGAGCAGTTAAGGGACTTACTAAAGAGATTATTTTGCAGAGAGGAAAAAGAAAGAAAGAATGATTTGGGGAAGAGAACGGAGAAAGGCTTGCTCCTACAGGACCCCACTGGGAGTTTTGGGGCTGACCTTGCCTCCAGCAGAGAGAGCCAGCCTGGTATGGGGAGAGGCCAGGTCTGAGCTCACATCCGGCTAGAGGACGAGCCTGCAGCCCCCACCTGCCCTTCCTCTGCTTTCTCCAAGGATAGCAGGACCAAGAGTTGAGAAGCTCAAGATAAATCCATCCTGGTTTTTCTTGCACCATGAGACTCCTGAGCCTTGCACAGCCTCTGTGGGAAGGGGAGGACTGGGGACATTTTCAGTCAGGATGTTGAGTGGTGACTGCTGCTGGGGCCAGGCATCTTTTTCAGGCCCCCTATGATTCTGAACAAGGAGGGAGCCCCTGGCCAGTGCTTACCCCTGGTTCCCAAGGGGATTCAGGTGGGATGGGAGCTGGCAGCACCAACCCCCTTGTAGAAAAAACAAACAAACAAACAAACAAAAAAAACAAACAGAGACAGCCAGCCTTGTTTATTCCCAAGTTCCTGAATGACCCATAAGGCCACAGGTGTGCCCACCAAGGAAGCCGAAAACCTTCCAGGTACCCTGACCTCCTGGTCTGTGGCACTTGGCTTTTTTCCACTATACAGGTGGGGACAGGTGAAACGTGATCTTTTCATGCAGTGCCACCAAATGAAACCCTCAACTCTAGAGCCTGGATCACTCTACCCTGTGTGTGACTTTAACGAATTGATAAGGAGAAGGACCATGACCTTGGCTGTATACCTGCCTGATCTTACTAAATGCCTCTGCTAGTATGTGACACAGGTATCTCTTGTTTCTTCTCAGATCTAGGCAGAGCGTGCGGCCAGTTCATCTCCTCTTCTGTGCCACCCCCAGCCTCACAGATGCTGCCCGGCACCCTTTCCCCGTACATGCAGCCCGGCACCCTTTCCCCGTACATGCAGCCCAGCGCCCTCTCCCCATAGATGCAGCCCAGCGCCCTTTCCCCATAGATGCAGCCCAGCGCCCTCTCCCCATAGATGCAGCCGAGCGCCCTCTCCCCATAGATGCAGCCCAGCGCCCTCTCCCCATAGATGCAGCCGAGCGCCCTCTCCCCACAGATGCAGCCCAGCACCCTCTCCTCACAGATGCAGCCCAGCACCCTCTCCTCACAGATGCAGCCCAGCTCCCTCTCCCCGTACATGCAGCCCAGCGCCCTCTCCCCACAGGTGCCGCCCAGCGCCCTCTCCCCACAGGTGCTGCCGAGCTCCCTCTCCCTACAGGTGCCGCCAAGCGCCCTCTCCCCACAGATGCCGCCCAGCGCCCTCTCCCCATAGATGCAGCCCAGCGCCCTCTCCCCATAGATGCAGCCCAGCGCCCTGTCCCCACAGGTGCCGCCCATCGCCCTCTCCTCACAGGTGCCGCCCAGCGCCCTCTCCTCACAGATACTGCCCAGCGCCCTCTCCTCACAGGTGCCGCCCAGCTCCCTCTCCTCACAGGTGCCGCCCAGCGCCCTGTCCCCACAGGTGCCGCCCAGCGCCCTCTCCTCACAGGTGCCGCCCAGCTCCCTCTCCTCACAGGTGCCGCCCAGCGCCCTGTCCCCACAGGTGCCGCCCAGCGCCCTCTCCTCACAGGTGCCGCCCAGCGCCCTCTCCCCACAGGTGCCGCCCAGCTACCTCTCCTCACAGGTGCCGCCCAGCGCCCTGTCCCCACAGGTGCCGCCCATCGCCCTCTTCCCAAAGGTGCCGCCCAGCGCCCTCTCCCCACAGGTGCCGCCCAGCGCCCTCTCCTCACAGGTGCCGCCCAGCCCCCTCTCCTCACAGGTGCAGCCCAGCTACCTCTCCCCACAGATGCAGCCCAGCGCCCTCTCCTCACAGATGCAGCCCAGCGCCCTCTCCCCACAGGTGCAGCCCAGCGCCCTCTCCCCACAGACGCCGCCCATCTCACTCTCCTCACAGGTGCCGCCCAGCGCCCTCTCCTCACAGGTGCCGCCCAGCGCCCTCTCCCCACAGACGCCGCCCATCTCACTCTCCCCACAGATGCAGCCCAGCGCCCTCTCCCCACAGATGCCGCCCAGTGCCCTCTCCTCACAGGTGCCACCCAGTGCCCTCTTCCCACAGGTGCTGCCCAGTGCCCTCTCCCCACAGGTGCCACCCAGTGCCCTCTTCCCACAGGTGCTGCCCAGCTCCCTCTCCTCACAGGTGCCACCCAGTGCCCTCTTCCCACAGGTGCCGCCCAGCTCCCTCTCCTCACAGGTGCAGCCCAGCGCCCTCTCCTCACAGATGCCACCCAGCTCCCTCTCCTCACAGGTGCCACCCAGTGCCCTCTTCCCACAGGTGCCGCCCAGCTTCCTCTCCTCACAGGTGCAGCCCAGCGCCCTCTCCCCGTACATGCAGCCCAGCGCCCTCTCCTCACAGATGCAGCCCAGCTACCTCTCCCCACAGATGCAGCCCAGCTACCTCTCCCCACAGATGCAGCCCAGTGCCCTCTCCCCACAGATGCAGCCCAGCTCCCTCTCAGCCCACCACCCTCTCCCCACAGATACAGCCCAGCGCCCTCTCCTCACAGATGCAGCCCGGCGCCCTCTCCTCACAGATGCAGCCCGGCGCCCTCTCCTCACAGATGCAGCCCAGGTACCTCTCCCCACAGGTGCAGCCCAGCGCCCTCTCCTCACAGATGCAGCCCAGCGCCCTCTCCCCACAGATGCAGCCCAGCGCCCTCTCCCCACAGATGCAGCCCAGCGCCCTCTCCCCACAGATGCAGCCCAGTGCCCTCTCCCCACAGATGCAGCCCAGTGCCCTCTCCCCACAGATGCAGCCCAGCGCCCTCTCCTCACAGATGCATCCCGGCACCCTCTCCTCACAGATGCGTCCCGGCACCCTTTCCACATAGATGTAGCCCAGCACCCTTTCTGGCTCCGCATCACCCTTTTCCCTTAAGGTGCACTCTGAGGAAGCCCTTTGGCCTGTGTCCTCCTATTCAAAGCATTGACTCTAGCTAATGGTCAGTGATCCTGTAGGCAGCACCCCCAACCAGGCCTGTCTGCAAGTCCAGGGCAGTCCTGATACTTGCTCATTTGATGCTCCCACGCACTGCATACTTGGGTGAGGACTCTCCACAGGATGATGGACGTGTTGCTAAATTGATCATAAGAATCAGGATAAGCCGCAGTAACACACACCCCTCCCGACCACAGTGGCTCCAGACACATAGTAGTTTCCTCCCTGCTGTGGCACAGCCACCATACATCAGCTGGGCTGCTTCCCGGGCCGCTTCCTGGCATTGCCTCGTCCAGGCCAGGCTGAGGGGGGCTCCGTCCTCCGTGACTGTGGAGGCGGACAAAAGAGAACGTGGTAAATTGCACCTTGTCCTTAAAGCTTCCATCTGGAAGTGACGTGTGCCATTCTGCTCACATTTCAATGACTAAAGCAAATCACATGGCCCCACCTACCTCAAAGACAGTGATAAGTGCCCAGAAATAGAATCAGAGAGATTTGGTGAAAACTCTGGTGCCTATCACAACACAGATTATCTTTGTATTTTCTTTTCTATCTTGATCAAAATTTTGCAATTTTTACATTGTCTAAGAGTAAAGAGACTTGCTTTTCCCAGTTTACACGATGCATTTTATGTACATGACTTCCGAGGTCCATTACATTATATTACATTATGATAAGTACCATTCTCCCCTCTCAGTAAAGTGGAGGGTCAGTACTCACCTTCCCTCCTGAGAGCTTCCAGCCCCTCATCTGGAAGCTACCGCTCAGGTAACCGAGGCCCTGCACTGACTCTGCTGTCCCCACAGTGCTGGAAACTTGCAGAAGGAAGGGGAGGCCCAGGTGCGTCTGGAGGACAGTAGTTGGCTGAGGAATCCTGATGTCCTGAGGTGTAGGTGTGATCCTTCACAATCATTACTCTCAGCCCCGCTCTGCTGAATCGTCCTCGCACTGTGTAGAGGACCCCCTAATGACAACGTGGGCAGTTTCCAGAACATTCTGGTCGCTTAAGTTACTTACAAGCTCAGTTCTGTCCAGTCACAAAACTTCCATCTCTAGCTTGGTTTACATTTTCCTCCCTCCCTGCCCTGGCACAAGCTTGTGCTGGACCCTCACTGTTTGGAGAATAGCGGGGCTATGGGTGGCTCTGAGACAATTCCTTCTCCACTTTGTCATGACCCAGTTCTTCTGAAGTGACGGGGTAAGGAGGAGGGAAGGGAAAGGATGCTGGTCGCTTAGCAAACAGCAGTTACAGGCCCTCCACGTGTTGTAACGGCTTCTCAGATTAGCGCTGGCTTTCCCACAGTGTGGCAGGTGCTGAGTGCTGGCCCCCCTATGGGCCCCTGTTGGGTCCTACAGTGGGGCCTCCCTGCTGCACAGGGCCTTGACGTGGGCAGTCCAGCTCTGGCTTGACCTTTTCCATGCTTCCCCATGCTGCTGGAACCCATGTTCACTTTGTTCTAAAGACCCTACCTTTGTACCCATAATATGGCTAGGCCTGGCTCCCTTCTGGAGCCCTCGCTCAGCATGGGAAACTCACACATCCTGGCCATGCCAGACGGAGGGGGTGCAGGCTGGTCCTCAGTTGACTCTCTGGGCTCTGCACCTCCCTCCACGTCTTTCCTCCCTTGCTGCAGTAGGTAGAGGAGGCTGGCTAGTGAATCTACTGCATCGCCAGTGTCCCACTGGAGGATGAGATGCAGGCCTGCAGCCAACCTGAAGCCCGAGGAGCAGTTCCCTCAGAGCCTCTCCACCTTTTTTGGCTTCAACGGGGAGGAGAGGAAGCAAGCCAGTGATTCTTAGTAATCTCTCTCCTTTTTCTTCCCCAGCTTCTTTTATAGATTGGGATGGGGGAGGGTGGCTAGTTGCAGAGCTAATTCAATATCATGTTAGTTATCCCTGAGTAGGGTGTCAGGCCCCAGTTGTTGTTCTTTAGGATATGGGATACTTAGTGTCTCTATATTCTTAATTTTGGCCCTAATCACCAATTCTGGGGGAACAAAATTCGCACACACACCCACCCCCGCCTTATGTTATGGTGGGTTTAGTGATAGATGCAGGGGAAGTTGATCCAAGAGAGATCTCCCTACCCCATCATGGAGGACGAATGAGCCCCCATGTGTCCTGAGCACACAGAACCCCAAAAGCTCCAACCTCAGGCCCAGGACCCCCCAGGCTCCTGCCAACTCAGAACCATAATGGGCCCACCCTTGACATTTCTGTTTTTGAGGCCCCAGGCGCCCATCTACTACGGGGCCAGGTAGGACTCTGGGGACCCACTCATTTGCACTGCTTACAGAGACCCCTACGCTGTGTAAGCACATCTTCTAAACTCCCACGAGTGGCCTATTTCTGTTATAATTAAAGCCCTTGCAATGCTGGCACACTGGAAGGAGTCAGGTCCGTCTAATGGAAGGACTCCTAGAGATGTTTCATGGAGATGCACTTGGAAACCCCAATCTTTTCTGTCCTCCCATCCTTCCCACCACCCACCATTTGGCAATTCTGGAAACCCCAATCTTTTCTGTCCTCCCATCCTCCCCACCGCCCACCATTTGGCAATTCTTCTGTGCAGCATAACTCCTCCCCAAAGGGTCGCTCTTGAGACCAGGTGGGAGCCATGCTGGGCTGAGCTGACCCCAGAATGTTGACTCCCTTGAACATAGGTCCCTTCAAAATCCTTGACTGGGTGTGAAATGGGCTTGGTAGAGAGTGTCTGGGACCCTGCAATGCATGGAAACCGGAGCAGGACTGCTGGCTTGGGGCAGGCGTCCAGGAAAGCTTCGCAGAATTCTCCTTGGGGACGGCGGTGGGGAGTGGGTAGGAGATGGTGAGAAGACCTACAGGAGCAAGAGCCCAACTGAGGTGAGAGAGTAGGAGTCTGCTTGGACCTACCCACACTGGATTTGTTATTTTCCCAGGTGCATCAGAAAGAGTCCTGGACTTCGGCTTCTCATTCTGGTTCAGCCATTGAACTACATTTGACCTTGGGGAACTCCCTCCATCTTCCACAGACCTAGATTACTGCTGTCCGTGCCCTTCCCTCTATTGCACATGGGATAAGTGGGTCTTGCCTTGATGGAGATTTGCGTGTTTCCAGGGAGAGAGAGGCACACGCAAAGAGGGAAGGGAGTCCAGACACGCTGTGGGTCAGCAGAGTGACAAGGGGCCATCACAGGGTATGGAGAATGCGGGAAATGCACCATTAGGACGTGGAGCAGGTGTGAGAAAGCCTCCTTTAAGGGGATCTGCATTCTAGGAGCTGTGCTCAGCCATGTAGTAAGGAAAAGGAGAGGAGATGAGCGTGCTTTAGAGAGGAAATGAGGTGCAGGTAGAGCAGAGGTAAATCGATGTTCAGGGGAGGAAAGAGAAAGGTGGAGGTAATAAGAGGCGTGGCAGAGGGAGAGCTGGGGAAGGGTCACACTGGATGAAGAAAAGTCATGCTAGGCTGGCTGCAGGGAAAAGGGATTACCCGGGCAGGGGAGGGACAGGGCAGGAAAGGAATGCAAGGTGGGTGTGGAGGTGGAGGAGGAGGGCTTGGGAAGACACCTCAAACTGGAAAAGCAAACCAGAAATAGGCTGAGGTACACCTAACAGGCTGTTGATGTTTGAAATTTTCATATTTGTAACTAGAAAGTTCTGCAGGCAGCCTGTGGGTTATTTCCAGTTCAGAAAAATGCTTGGGTGAACTGTGATTACACTTGAAATTTGCTGCTGAGACTGTCTCAGTCTTGGGCTGCAGCCCAGGTCTCTGCTGAGTTTAGGCTCCTGGATGCTTTTACCTGGTGTCCTGCAAGCCCTGCCTAAAACTGAACTAATGGTCTCCAGCCCCCTCTCACCAATGCTGGGTGCAACCAGTCAGCCACTTCCCCAAGCCTGGAACCACAGAGCCCTCCCCACCTCCTCTTTCCTGTGTCCCTCCCTCCCTGTCCATACAGTCAGTCACGTATTCTGTAAATTATCCCTCCTTGTTATCTCTCTCCATTGCCACTGTTCCACCTACTTCCTACAATAGCCAATAGTTGCGAATGGCCTCTGGTCTCCACTCCACCCACTCCTGCCTCAGACATCCTCCACAATGCAAACACCTGAGACTGAGCTAACTAATGGCAAGTCGGATCAGGTTACTCTCCTGCTTAAAGTCCCTCAGTGGCTCTGAATAGCTGTTAGGGACTGACATGTGTCCACCGCCGCCCCCCGCCTTCATACATTGAAGCCCTCACCTCTGATGTGAGTGTATTTGGAGATGGGGCCTTTAGAGATGTAATTCAGGCTAAATGAAGTCATAAGGGTGGGACCCTAAGCCAAGAGGACTGGTGTCCTTATAGGAAGAGGAAGGGACACCAAAGTGTTCTCTTTCTGTGTCTGTCTCTCTACAAGGACACAGTGAAAGGCAGCCATCTGAAAGCTAGGAAGAGAAGCCTCACCGGAACCAAACCCAACAGCACCTTGACCTTGAACTTCTAGCCTGCAGAACAGTGAGAAAATAAATTTCTGCTGTTTAAGCTTAGACACTCAGTCTGTATAGTTTTGTTATAGTAGCCTGAGTAGACTAATACAACAGCTTTTGGGATAAATGCTGTTGCCTTAGTTTAGCCCACAAGGCTAAACATCTTGATCTGGTCTTGATCTTCAGCCATTCTTCCCATACACACATTCCTGTAAAATACAGACATCTCACTGTTGTGATACTGACACACTGCCCTGGTGCACATCCTGATAAACCCTACTGCTTCCATATTCAACGCACCCTTCAAGTCGATATACCTCTCCACTCAGCACTGCATGCTGATCAGTGCCCCACACGTCATGCTTCTGCCTGGAACAACATCAGTAACAAAGCAATCACAAATCTACTAGGCAGCCTGTCGTGTGAATGACATCAGTTATGTATTATAATCCCCCAACAGCCCAAAGTAGATAATGTTATCTTAATTTTGTAATTGAGAGAAAAATGTGACTTCAGGACCTTGGATGACATGGTCAAAGTCAATAATCTTAGCCCGCTATCTGAGAGCTGGGATTTGAACCCATCTTTCCACAAACAAGCCACTCTCTGTTCTCAACCACTTGTCCATACAACGTCGCTAACTGCCTAGACTGTGTGTGCTCTGCCTGTCATCCTTGTGTAGTGAATCCTGCTTGGTCCTTCAAAACTTAGCTCCAGGGTCACTCAGCCAATCTGACTCTCACATGCTTCCTTCTGAATATTCCCGAACCACCCTTTTCTTAACTCAGCTACAGCCCTGAGCTTTCAGGAGGAAGGTGATGAGAATTGGAGTCTCCTATTTATAGATCTTTCCTTAATTTATCACTGGGGGAGCAGTCAACTAAAATCTTTGAGTTGGTGAAAAATTAGCTTTTTGTCTGATTTTTTTTTTAAAGGTACTAAGGTTAAAACAAGCAAATCACAATAATAATTCTTCTTCTGGATAATGTTTGAAACTCCATCTGAGCATCACGTCTTTTTAGAAAGAATCCCCAACTTCTTTGTCCATTGCATTTGCATGCTGCTTCAGAGTCTAAAGCTGCTGCTTTGGGCTCCTAACAGTCTGCCCGAATCCCTACCTGTATTATAATAATTGATTCTCAGTCTTGTCTGTCTGCTAGACTGGAATCTGCACCTTAAGGCTTAGAATACCTTGCAAACATGAATGAGGGTAGTGATAATAAAACATTTAAAGGATATTTGAGATATACTGAGAAGTTTATGTGGGAATAATTACGTGATTAGCACACTTAAAGATAAAATTGGATTTACAAATAGAAAGACAGTGGGCTGTGTTCAAAGAGCAGAGTTGATATCTACATGTTTGCACATGTATATGATGATGAAAGAGAGAGAGAAGCGTAGAGCATAATGGTTTGGAACAGTGGCTCTCACACTTGAGGGGTGCACCAGGTTCACTTGGAAGGCTTGGATTGCTGGGACCATTCCCAGAAGTCTGGAATGGAGTCTGGGTGGGGCCTGATAATTTGCATTTCTAATACATTCCCAGGTGATGCTGATGTTGCTTATCTGAGGACTGTACTTGAGAATCACTCATTTAAACTTTGGCTTCTGGTGTCAGATCGCTGCAAGTACACATTCTGTTGCTACTAAGAAGTAGTTGTGTGGACTCTGAGCATATCACTCATCTGCTCTGAGTCTCAGTTTGTTCATCTGTAACATGGGGATGATAATCCTTTCTCATAGAGTGGCCATGGTAAGATAAGGAGGGCAAAGTACTCAGCACAGTGCCTGGTACAAAGCTGGGGCTCACTGCCTGTAAGTCACCCTCTTCCTCCTTTGTATCATCGGTGAGCTTTGGTGCTGGAAGGAGCCTGAAAAATCACCTATTCTAATGTTTATATGTGAAAAATCCAATACCTCAATAAGCAAAGTGATTTCTTCAGGTTAAACACTTAGCTTGTGGTAGAACCAGAATCAGAATCCACTGCTTTCAACCCCTAGTTTAGTATTCTTAATAGAACTTGATTTGATATACTCTGAAGAGGGGTATGACAAATATGAATGGAAAAGCCCATTAGATGTGGAAGAAGGAATGTGTCTCCTGAAATGTTGAGTAGTGCATTGTTTCAGTATCCAAAAAAAGTGAGATGTTTAAGGAAAGGTATAATGAAATATATCTGCTCAGGCAGAGAAATGAGGTAGAGATAGCATGATGAGATGCACATGCCACTGCACAAAGGTGTGATGGGGGCAGGGCTGTATCATGAGGAGATAACTCCTGGTGGAAGGACAACTTAAGAAGTAGCAAAGCCACGTGGTATAGCAGGGCAGGGAGAGACAGTTGGAGACAGCGCCTACTACAGCGGTCCCCACCCCAGCTCTGCTATGAACTAGCTATGTGTCCTTGAGCAGTTGGCTTCACCTCTCTGGGCCACCTCGGTGTTTCCACCTGGGAATTCTTACTACATGTCAGGCATTATCTCATGAAGCCATGCAACAAGTCTACATGGGGTGCCAGAAATCTCCTGCCTGCCCTTCTAGGCTCAGTTTTCCCTCTTCTCCACCCACTGTCTGCTCTGCTCTGACTTGTATGCCCCACATGATGGAGCTGCTGTGTCCTCTGGGTGACCAGGAGTCCAGCAGGAGATGTGCAGATAAGAGGGGAGGGAGAACAGGGTATTTATTCTTCCTGTTCTTCCCTGTGAGGTTGCCCTGGGCTAGCTGTGCTTTTTGACTGAAAGGTATTCCTCCTCTCTGAGAGGACTGTCTACCTGACTCTCTCTTTTCTGTTCCCAAAACCTCTCCTCCCCTGCAACTTGGGCCTAGGGGTGGTAACTGTCCCACTGCTGCTAGTTTTGGAATTCCAACACTGTGTTCATACCTTTGGATTATCCTAATTTGAATGTAGCATTTGTTTCTGTTGGGATTCTGATACAGAACTAATACAGGACATGGCCCCAGGAAACAAATTCATAAAATGGGACTCTGGGTTTGGGTTGGCCATGTATTAGAGCAGCTCAAGGATAACATCCTTGATGAGGGCAAATGTGACACAAATAGTTCATGGTAGATGGTGGAATTGTGATTACTAAAATTATCACTGAAGGTGGCATGGAATGAAGTGGAGGCAAGGCACCGGGAGATCACATGGTTACTAAGATCATTTAGTCACTAGAGCAATAACAGAGATTATCAAAATTGTGATGTCACCTGTTCTTCGTATGGACTTTAGATATCATACATGAAGGAAAAGACAAATTAAAATGTGGAGAACTGGAAGTCCTTCCAGGAAACTTTAAAGGAGTCCCTCCTCTCCTGTAGCCATAGGGATATGGACCAAGCCTAAGTTGCAGCATTAATTACATGCTCAATCCCATTAGGACTCTTATGGATGCTGAGGGAGAAGGAATAAACCAAGTGACATGTGACTTAAACTACCCATACATGACTGGGTGCCTTAGAACAAATTATGAAGTTGGACTGCTTAGCAGCATTCCATTATAAAATGGGAGAGGTACATAGGTAACCCAGCCCAATCAGGTCGAGAAGGCACCAGCAAGCTGTATGAGCAGACAGCTTAGACTCCCGTGGTTACTGTACCTACCTACAGCTTTGCTGTCTTTTCCTCATTCACACTTTGACTTCACAGGGGACTCCCTGTGACTAGTTAATAAATGAGGAAAAAGCGTGAAACTAATTCAGGAATGGATCTGTACAGTATGCCAGCACCAGCCGGAAGTGGACAGCACCATCCTACGGCCCAGCTCAGGGGTGACCCTCAAAGGCTCTGGTGGATGGAAGTCCTCCCAGTGGGCAGGACTTCAGGCAGCACATCTAACTGTCCACTTTGGCCCAAATCAAGGACCTACACTGACTCACGTGCAGTGGATGAGGACTGGTTCATTGAGGACTTGACCGGAAGCTAAGTGGTGGCAAGGACATTTGTGGAAGATAAGAGGGGTGTTCAAAAGTTCTGGAAAGATTCATATTATCTTTTAATTCTATTTTCCCACAGGTTTTTTCAACTTTACCTCATACGTGTAGGGGACAAGGCCCATAGTATGGAA
The DNA here is from genome assembly GCF_027409185.1 of Cynocephalus volans. Classification (NCBI taxonomy): domain Eukaryota; kingdom Metazoa; phylum Chordata; class Mammalia; order Dermoptera; family Cynocephalidae; genus Cynocephalus; species Cynocephalus volans. The sequence continues at coordinate 151,463,248 of NC_084462.1, forward strand.
CTATGTTTACCACATAAATGCCTATGAGAAGGCAACCGTGGCGATAGATGTTTTCAATAATTAACTGGACCGGATGGCTCATGCTGTGAACTTTATCTGGCTTCTGTCTGTAGCCACCCTGATGCTTGTTCCGTGGACTCACGTGCAAAATGGCATGGCAACAGGGATAGAGGCTGTACTTGGACTCATCAACGTGGCTGTTCCCTCACCAAGGCTCATTTGGCTACTGCCACTAATGAGTGTGCAATCTACTAACAACAGAAGCAACTGATTAGCCATTGGTATGACAATATCTCCCAGGAAGACCAGCTGGTTACCTGGTGTCAGGTTGATTATGTTGGACCATTCCCATTATGGAAGAGGTAGCAGTTAGTCTTCACAGAGTATAGACCCATATTCTGGGTATAGTTTTGCTTTCAGCCCATAGTGTTTTTGCTAGCATCTTCATTTATGGACTCAGAATGCCTTAATCATTGCCATGTATTTTTCACAACACTGTCTCTGACCAGCGGCAGTGGTCTTACCACATTTCCCATTATACAAAAGTGGCTTGACTTAATGGTGGAATGGCCTGACGTAGGTTCAATTATAATGCCAGCTAGAAGATAATACCTCGTGATATTAGGATGCTATCCTACTGAATGCAGTATATGCTTTAATTGAAGATCAATATACAGTGCTGTCTGCCCCTAGACAGGAAGCATAGGTCTGGAGACCAAGGAGTAGAGATAGAGTGATCCTTCTCATTACTATGCCTAATGATCCACTTAAAGAATTTCGCTTTCTGTTTCTTGGGCTCAGTAGGTTTGGAGTTTCCAATACCCAGGAGAGAAATGCCTCCGTCAAGGAACACAGTTATGGTTCTGATGAACTGGAACTGGATGGGGGTGACTGTCTTAATTACTTGAGGGAAATCAGGTTGCTACACAATGAGAGTAAGAAGGACTATCTGTGAAATTTGGAGATTCATTTGGTGTACCTTTTCATACTCTCTTGCCTGAAAGTACTGGTCAATGCAAAACTGAGCAACATGCCAAGAATTCAAATTTTGTGGGAGTGAATATTTGGGTTATCCCAACAAGTGAAGAAATTCATTCAGTAAAGATGCTAGCTAAGAGTAACAGGACATGGAATGGTTGGAAAAGATGACAGCACAACAGGGTAGAAGATGCATGTATAGAGTCTACCACTTACTAGCTATGTAAGACTCATGATATTTTAGGGTAACCAACTGTCCCATTTTCCCAGGACTAAGGGTTTCCCAGGACACAGAACTCTCTGTGCTAAAACCAGGGAAGTCCTGGGCAAACGAGAATGAGTCATCCCATTTATGATCCACACTTTCCTCTTTAATATTATGACAGTAAATAGTGATTGTCTTACATACTCCACAGGTGCATATGAAGATAATGAGCGGTTACTTCGGAATCTGGTAGACCTGGGTGTTAAGTTTAGTTCTGCCACTTACTTGCACAATAACCTTGGACTGATTACTTAACTTCTCCTAAGGCTTCACCTTCTTCTTCAAGCCCACGAATTGTTCCTGCTCTCCATAACCTGCCTTACTCCTTAGCATGGGAGACCTAATCTGGCCCTCTGCCTCTTCCCATGTCAGTCTTCCTTTGACACCAAACATGTTTGTCTCACTTCTCCACTGTGCCTAAGGGCTCGCCTAACTTGGAGGTCCTGGTGCCCATTGGCTATCTCTCCAAGTTTTAACTTTCAAGTTTAACATTTTTAGGGTGTACAGTAGGTGCGGATCACTATGGTAATTGACTTGAAAATGGTTCATTTAATCATCTCAACACTGTATTTTTTGGATTGGGGAAATTGAGGCTCAGGGAGGTAGTCACTTGTTTAAAATTCCACAGCAGGTAAAAATGGTACAGCTGGGATTCAAACCCCACAGAGTGTTGGGGGCAAGCACCAACATGCCAATATGCAGTACCTCAAGCCTCAATCCCAAAGCAGGTGTCACATGCACAAATGGCTACAGGGCCAGGCTGGTCACTTGGATGGGATAGATGTGTTGGGTAGGTGAGAGTGTAAACCCTGCATACACAGGGCAGCCACTTATCAGCTCCACTGGATTGCTGCCACATGGGAATGCCCACTCAGTGTGGCCAAAAAAGCCAAAATCCAGATTTTTATACAATATGTTTCAGTTTTCAAACACTGACAACTATTCTAGTTTGTGGAAAAGCACTGCGTGGATCAAACACATCAGGTATTCTGACCTCCAGGGTTTAACTTCTGCCCCATCACGGAAAGAAAAATTGATTGAATGAGGACCCAGCTGATCATAGCAAAAGAGTGAATAGTTATCATGCATCGTAGAAGCAACCCCATTGATGTAATGTGCAGTTGTAATAAAGACAACAGAGTGACAGCCAACTCCTACTATGTTTCCAATGAGGTAGAAGTTAGGAAGAACTTGAGATACAGCAGAGAGGCCTGAGATAAGAAATCAGAACCTAAAGATTTTTAGGCACAAATTAGTTTACTTTGGGTTACCTCCTTTCCAGATTTTTAAGAAAGAAGGATGCAATCCCACTTCTGAGTATATAGCCAAAGAAAACGAAATCAGGATCTTGAAGATATATGTGAACCCGTGTTCATTGCAGCATTATTCAATAGCCAAGATATGGAAACAACCCACGTATTGATTGAGGGATGAACGGATAAAGAAATTGTGGTATGTACATACAATGGAATATTATTTGGCCGTAAAAAAAGGAAATTCTGCCATTTGTGACAATATTGATGAACCTGGAAGACGTTATGTTAAGTGAAACAAGCCAGGCACAGAAAGACAAATACTGCCTGATCTCACTTATATGAGTACATGGAATCTACAAAAGTCGAACTCAGAACTCATAGAAGCAGAAAAGAGAAGGGTGGTTACTAGGGAGTTAGGGTGGGGGAAATGGGGAGGTGTTGGTCAAAGGGCACAAACTTGCACTTATAAGAGGAATAAGTTCTGGAGACCTGATGTACAGCATGGCAACTATAGCTAATAATTTATTCTATGCTTGAAATTTGCTGAGAGAGCAGATCTTAAGCATTTTCATCACAAGAAAAGGGCAACTGTATGAGATGATAGATATGTTAATTAGCCTGATTGTGGCAATCATTTCATAGTATACACGTATATCAAAACATCACATTATACATCTTGAATGTGTATAATTTTTTTGTCAATTACACCTCGATAAAAGTGTAATAAAAGAAGAAAAGAATGATGAATTACTTTCAAATGTGAGTAAAGGTTAATCTCAATATTTATAAAGTCAGTTTGATTCCCCCCACCCACTCCTGTACTCTTCTGAAATGCCATAAATGCCACATGACATACCTACCACAGCAGTTTTCCGGGAGTCTTTTTTGGGTATCTTTTCCCAAGAAGATGTCTTTTGAATCACCCTCTCCCTGGGGCCAGATGACTCTCCATCATTAATTGTCAGTAATTAGGCTCCTTAATCCAAATCACTTTATCACAGTGAAATTTTCCTTTTGGAAATTTCCACCAGTCTGCCCTTGGCTGTTGCTGACATATCATCCATTCAGGTGCCCCTAGAGGAAACTCCTTGTTCAGTGAGGAAGGAGACTTGTTCAGTGAGGAAGGAGAGGAGGAGGGACTTGTTGGAAGATAAGAGCGTCAGTTGCTGGCAGGATTGTCCCACCTTCCCTCACTGGACACTGCGGCTTCTCTGTGGCACTCTTTCCCTAGCTAGATCCAGCCTCCTGCAAATCCCATTCATTGTTCTGGTGTTTGTCACAAGAGGACATAATTCTGGGAAAAGTATGGATTTGGAATCAGAAGACCTGTGTTTGCTCCTGCTTCTATCTGTGTGCTCCTGGGCAATCATCTAACCTGTTGGAACTTCACTGATAAAATGATAATAATATTCACTTCTTGTGGTTCTTATCAGACTCAAACACATGTACATAAAAGATTTTTTGCAAACCATAAAAATTCACATAGACATAGACATGATCTTGGTAACTGATATTAAAAATATCTATTTTTAATCACAAAGGGGTGTGGCAGAGGCAAACATTCATAAAAAATTCATCCTTTTATAGCATAGACTGGTCACCGGGAATTGGCTGCCCAGCCAAGGACTGTATTTGCCAGTCTCCTTTGCATTTGGGTGGGTTAAAGCGACTAGATTTTACTAACAGAATATGAGCAAAAGTGATGAGTATTACTTTGGAGCCAAGGCAGTTAGAAGTGTGTGTGTCTTCTCTAATTTTCTTTCCACCTAACGCTGGATGAGAACTCCAAGGCCCCAGAGGCTGGCAGAGTCACAAAATGGAAGTCCCTGAATCACCACGTGGAATAAAGCCACCTGCTGACCAAGACAGTCCTCATTGGACCATTACATGAGTGAGAAATAAACTTCTATTTTGCTAAGCCACTGAAATATTGGGATTTATTTATTGTAGCAGCTAAAATTACCCTAATAATAAATGAGTCAAAGGGACGGGAATGTTGTGGCTCAGTCAGTAAAAATGGTTGAAAATTAATGTGTGTACAGTGGCTGGCAATGTTGTCTTCATACTGACTAACACACAGGCCATAGGACCAAGGAATTGCAGAGGGACGTCTGCAGTGCTGTGTCAATTAAGGCTGTCAGGCGGTTTGTGCACATGTGTGTACACTCACACACACACCCCTCTTTTGGAAGTATTATAGAATCCCGGTGTTAATGCTAGAAGTAGTAGGTTTTAGAGGCCATCTATTAAAACCCCACTTACAGTTAAGGAAACTGATCCAAGGAGGAACTGGACTGGCTCAAGAAGACGTAATGAGTTAGTGGTAGAATCTAGACAAGAGCCCGGGTCTTCTGATCCCTGGGCTGCTCCCCTCAACATGCCTCCACATTCTCTGTGGTTCATCTCAGCTTCTCTCTTGACAAATCTAACATCTGGATAATCCAGAAATGACACAGAAAAGGGGAGAGATGGGCACAAATGGATTTTGTGATTTTGCATCTACCATTTAATCGGTTAAAAGGTATTTTTCATTTTCAACTTAGTGGCTGGCAAAAATTGAATGAGCCCTTTAGCTAAATACTTCTCCCTGCTTGCTTTTTTGTGCTGTTTTGTTTTACTTACAAGTCCCACTGGTATCTAGTTTTCATCTTCCACGGTAGGAATTCTATTCCTGATACTGCTTTTTCAGCCTGACTTTTGGCCAAAAATTTAGGCCCAAAGCAAGGGCTGAAAACCCATGGTCCAGAGAGAGACAGGAGGAAAGAGCCTTCAACATGACCTAATAACCATTCTTCGGCCTAAAACTTTCTCAGGGTCTCATTGCAGACGGCTTCAAACCCTCAGCAGAGCACACAAGTGGGGCCACGGATAGGATCCACCTGCCTTCACCCTTCCTCTCGAACCCTGTACTCTCACCGCGCCCGCTATTGTCACTCCATGACTGCTGTAGCACCCTGTGCCTTTGAGCATGCGGTTCCTTTTCTGTCATGATTCAAGCTCCCTCACCCAAGCAAATCACTGTGTTCATTCTTCCTTTGAGATCATACTTAAATGTTACGTTCTCTGGGGAGTCTTTCCCAATTCTTCCGGGCTGAGTGTTCTTTCCGTTGTACTGTTTAGGCCACTCCTAGAGCACTCCCGGCATAGAATGGTCATTTTTATTTGTACCTTGGTGTTCACATGCTTCACCAGCTCCTTCCTACCACTTTGTTTTCGGAAGGGGCAATAGCACACACGATGTGAGCACCACCCTCCTCTCCTTACCTGAGTTGTCTGGAGCAGGAGTGGACACCAGACATAAAGCAACCAATCCTCAGGTGCCCCAGCCAGGACAGCCATCTCCCAAGGATCTGCCTTCTGGGAATGGCCCTCTGGAGATGGGGAATTGGCCATATTCTCCCAATTGAGAATGTGCACTCAGAAAAAGAGGGAAGTTCTGGTGAGTTGTGGGGAGTGGAGCGGTGAGGTCATGATATAATGCCAGGGCTGGTGGCTGCTGCGCTGTGTGTAAGAAAAGCACAGAAGAGAAAGCACCTAGAGAGAGAGAGGAAGAGGGCAGGCCCAATGGGCAGAGGGAGGCAAAGGTGGGCGAGACCACATGGTTTGGAGAGGTGGGGTGAGTGGCCTCCGTCCCGAAGGGCTTTCAGGCTCCTATGGCGTGGCTGTGCTTCCTGCCTTGGGTCCCACAAGACCCCCTACAAGGCTTCCCTGCATCGCATCCCTCCACTTCTTGCAACTAGTTTGATGGGTTTCTGTTTCTTGTGACCAAAAGAGCTTTGATTAAAAGAAGGCTTACTTCCCATTTCCTGAGGTCAGGAATTGTATCTTACTCTTCTTTGTGTCACCAGAATGTAGCTCAGTGCATGAAAACTGTTCAAAATATGTTTGCTGAATGAATGGTGAGGGAATGAATAAATGATTATGCATATATGTCTATGGGAATAAATGCAGGCCACTGTCTTCCTAGTGGAATCCTGCCCCACCGTGCCTTTCTAATTCAAAAAGCTCCTTCCGCTTTAATCATCACAGCTCTTACTTCTATGTCCTTCAGCTGCTCAAGGTCCAGCTTTTGACAGGCAGTATTGCCCTGAAGTATTTTTGCTTAAAAAGTACCGGCTCTGACACATTGGCACCTGAGTGTGATAGGAGATGACACCTTCACCTCAATCGCATCTGCTGCAGAAGTGACCCAAGGTGGCTTCCTGGATCTTTCACTGAAGAAACACAGAGAGAAACAAGCTATATGTAGAGAGATATAAGTATAGCTTTTATTTATTTTTTTAAAACCAACCCAACATTTCCACTGGCAACTGTCCACATAGCTTATGACACAAGCACTGTTTCTTTTTTAGTTATTTTTTTCTTTAAAAAATGTGTTTAAAATTAAACAGGTGTTTTTAAATTTCTTTTCTCCCCCTTAGAAAATGTATTTATGTCAATGCAGGAAGCATAAAGGTCTGTGGGCAGTTTCGTGATGATGTTGTATGTGTGTTTATTCATGTGTGTGTGTGTTTTTAAAGCCAGGTCCTTTCAGAATCTATTGGGAAAAGATCCAGAGAGCATGGGAATCTTTTTTTTTGTTTTTTCTATAAATCCAGGCTCCATGGGATTATGGCAACTAAGATTCCTATTACTAGGGCAAGAAATACCCCGTAAGCTGGAAAAACAGCTTCATGAGGTTTAGAAACAAGCAGGAATGTGGGGAAAATGAGGAATTCCAGTTGCTGTCTTGTGAAAATGCTTTCGTTCGGAACCTGAGGGCCAAGGAGAGGTGGAAGGAGCCCCTTGTTCTCTTATAAACCTCTGAGGTTTTGCATCACTTCAAGAAATACAGTCTGCCTTCCTAGTGTGGCACATTAGGAAACAAGGGGTGGTGAAGCCGACATTTCTCAGAAACACTGACATTTTCGATATCATCTTTTTGCCTTAGAGATCCCTCTGGCTGGACATTTCTTCTCTCCTGCCTCAGATACAAAGCCAAAGACACTCAAGAAGGCACATGTCTCTTTTGTTTCCCCAGCTGCCCTTTGTCATCACACACGTTCCTATTTTCGTCTCGTGTCTCCCACTCGGCGGTCTCCCTGCGGAAGGATGCACATATAGACACTGACGTGACACACACGGAATCAGAAAGGCTTGGGAAGGGAAGAGGACAGTTGCTTTTGTTTTTGACTTGATTTGAGCATAAGCACAGAAAGCTCCCCCTGCTCCGGTAGAAGCCCCTGCTCCTTAGTGCCCCCGTGTGAGTGTGCAAGCTTACTTCCACCCAAACGCCACCAGTCCTCCAAAGAACTCAGAGAGCAAAAGGAGTTCGATGGAGCCAAGAGATGTCTCCCAGCCTGTGAGGATGGAGGGTGAGTGTCTGCAAGTGCATGCCTACATCTGTCGGCTCCCACCTGGAGTTCCTTCATGGCACCTTTGACACTAACTTCAGGAAGAAAAGACAAGACAAAACAGCAAGCAGAACCTGATGGAAAAACGAAAGCAACCACAATAATGACTATAAGGAAAAGAGAACCCCAAGCTAGCCACGGGGATATGACTGATTTTTATGCTGTGCCAGCTGAGCGAGAGAACTGTGATGTATCGAATTGGACAGACAGGAGACACCCTGCCCCCAGAGAAAACAGAGGCAAAGGAATAATCAGAAGGTGGAATAGCAGGAGGTGAAAGGGTCTGACCTTTGCTATGGGTCAGGGACATGGGTGGGAAGATGGGGTGGAGGTGGATTTGTTGCTGCTGTTGGTTTGTAAGTAACTAAATACTTTGTAAAGTGGGTGTTTCCTTCATTCTGTTTGATTGATTAAGACTTTGCCCTTTCAGTTCACTGCCAGGGTCTAGGTCGGGTGAAGTTCCTGGGGCTCGGGTCCTGATGCTGTCTCTCCAGGGCTGCTCATCCTGGAGAGGTCACTGGTGGGGAAGTGCCCTTCTCTTAGGAGAAGTCCTAGGCCTCCCTGCTGGAGGCCTTGTTCTGAGGTTCAGAACCCTTTGATGTAGCAATAGGCCTCCAGTGTGGCAAAGAGTATATAGAGGAGCCACAGGCTCACAAAGAGCCAAGTCGTGGCAAGCTTGCAGCCACGGGGGCCACCGAGCTCCCCGCCCAGGTGGGGCCGCCGTCGGTACAAGAGCACGCTGATACAGACAAATGCAAAGATGGTGAAGAGGGTGACGGAGAAGGCCAGCGTGCCGGCTGACACGTGGAACTCCTGTCCCTGCAGGGCCCAGTAGATGGCGGCCACGGACCAGGCCAGGCCAATGCCCAGGAAGACGTTGACAGCATTGCTGCCTGTAACGTTGCCAATGGAAGCGTCTGCGTACACATCCTGGAGGGCAGCAGCTTTGCTGGCAAACGTATCTGGAAAAGGACAGAGACAAATGACAGTGGGCGGGAGGCTGAGATACGGAGGGTCTGTCTTTGAGTAAGCCCCAAAGGCAGCTTGAGCTGGTGGGTTGAGCCCAGGAATGAGAGGCAAGGGCTGGGGGCTACTCCAAACTCTGCCACAAGCTGTGTGGCCTTGGGCAAGTCATCTCCCTGGTCTGGGCTTCCCGTTTCTCATCTTCAGGAATCTGAAAGATTTGTAAGGGCCTTTCCAGTCCTGATATTTACCGAGTGAGTTTGTTATTTCCCTTTGACTACTTTTTCAGTAAAGGGTTTTGCCATTCCATAATATCTCCCCAGGGAATTGACATCCAGGATGCTACTTAGGATAGATGCCTGATTGTAACTGTCATATGGGGCATTTGCTTACTTTACAGTTATTGCACAATGCCTATGGGCTTGGCTCTGGACTGAGTGCTAGATTTACAGGGACAGAGGACATGTGGGGGAACCATGGTGGGGACAAGCGGGCTGAGCTGTGGACTCAAGGAAAGAGGGGCTCTGTCTTTGCAGTTCGTATATGGAACACAGGGCCTTGCAGGATGTTTGACTTTAGATTGTGGCACAGATTGTAGGTGCAGGAAGGACAGTCAGTGACAAGTAGCCCAACTCTTTTATTTTATAGGTAAGGAAAATAAGGGCAAAGGAATCTGCCCAAGGTCATGAAGGAAGTTAGCAAGAGGCTTGGCCCTAAAACCTTCATGTAAGTTCCCTTTCCATATCATCAACTACATCTAAAGAGCTTCAACCAAAGCCACTAAATCAGATGAGTGGACCATTGAGAGCATAACCTTCTTAAAGTCCCTAATGCTGTTAGCTGTTCTCTGGACCAATTGCAAGGACATGCAAGTGCCCCAACTATCTCCCTGCCTGGCTTGCCTTGGCTTGCCCCACTGTTGCCAATTTTCTCAGATCTCCCAGAAAAAGTCTCTTGCCTTTTTTTTGCCTATGACTTTGGTTTATGTATTTATTTTTTTGGCCTCTGATCCTTAGCTATTTAGTCCCACATTTATTCTTCTCTCCATATTTGCTCCTTCCCCTTTGATATTTCTGGCCCCTCAAGGCCTGGAGAACAGAGATCACAGGGCAACCCATCCACAAAGCCTTCCCTGGATCATCCACCTCATTTCCTATCACTTGACACATTTGCACAATGCCAAACCTCTTGCATCACAAATGTACAAATAATCCCACTAGTGTGTGCTGGGGTTTGGGGAAGAGGTTTTCCTAGAGTGTGATGTAGATTCAGTTACGCTCCAGAGGATATGCTTTCTCAGTACAGGAAGAGTTTCCCTTGGTCCAGCCAGGTGAGAGGAGATTCAATCAATATTCCAGCTTGCTGGCAGGAGTTCAGGGTTCAGGCTCCCCAGAGACCCCAACTGAATTAAGTAAGGAACCTGGGCTAATGCAGCCCCTCCCCACCTGCTAACTCCTCCTTGTCATTCAGGCCCGGCTTCCATATATCTCCCTCAGAAGCCACCCATGACTCCAGCCTAGTCCAGGTCCACCTGTTGGATACTTGCATAGCACCTGTGCTTTTTCTTCATAGAACTTATAGAGATTATTTTAATTACAGTAGTTGAATGCAGTCTCCTAGAAAGCATGTCTCTTATTATAGTCTCAGCAACTAGCACAGTACTCTAACAAGCATAATAGGTGCTAATGAATAAATAAATGAATGTCTACTTCTGTTTGTCTCTGAGTGTTTAGAAGAAAACAAAAGTGTATCATTCTTCATGTGAAAGGATAAAAGCTTGCTGTTTTCTTTCCCTGTCCTGCTAGGAGACACTTTGTACTACAAGCAGAGGAGGCCAGGAATGCTCATGGACATGCCTATCATGATGTCCTCAAACAGGCTGTACACTAGCCTCTCAGATACTGCCAGAGGTAAACGGAAGGAGAACAATATCTTATTCTTGGAATTACATTGTTTTTTTTTTTGCCTATTCATGTAATGTAGAGGTTAAGAAATCGGGCCACTAACTTGGGCAGGTAGCTTAACCTCTGTGGGCCTGTTTCTTCACTTGTCAAGCTGGGGATAATAACTTTCCCTATTTAATGCGGTTTTGGTGAGCATGACAGGGACAAAACATGTAAATTGCTTAGCATACATAGCGCCTGTCACATTGAAAGTGCTCAAGAAAGGTCAGCTATCATTATTAATATTATCATTAATCCCTTTGGTTGACTTTTGCGCACTTAAGGGCAGAGGCTCTGTTCAGCTCAGATCAGAGATGGTGGTGAAGATAATGAGGCAGAATGCAGGGTCATTTGAACGAGGACTCTCCTCTCTGCACATTCAAGCACCTCTCACTCTCACCTGGCACAGAGGTGCCAAATGCCACGAAAACAACAGCTGTGACGGAATCCTTGAGACCAATGGTGCAACCGAAGTGGGAGGCCAGGTCCCCGATGATGGCGGTGAGCATGCCGATGATGAGGATGGAGACGACGAAGCAGGCCCAGCCGTGGCAGTACTCTGTGGGGGGCACGCAGGCAAACAGCACCTTCCAGAAGACCGTCAGGAAGTGCATGACATAGTCAAAGCAAGATGGCAGCCTCTCCTCCCCTGACTCATCCTCATCCTCGTCCCCAGCTGCAGGCAAGAAAAACAGGCCCAAGCAAGGGCAGCAAGGTCAGATCCTCCTTCCTGAGAAAGTCAAGTCCAACCCATGGCACAGGCATCACTGGTGAGAAGAAGACTCCAGCTCTCTTCTGGGCCGCTGGCAAGGGCCAGGGAGGGGACACCAGGAAACAGGTGGGAAAAGGGAGACAAGTTGGGTTGCCTCATTGGTTAATTTGAATTCAGGGAACAAAGGGAGAGTGCGAGAGAGAGAGAGCGGGAAAAAGGAAGAGAAGAGAGAGAGATTAGGGTGGGAGACCACGATGGGGGGACAAGACAGTGGCAGAGAAAGCAAGGGATGGAGCAGGCTGCATCTGGTTGCCGAGGGGAAGAGAAGCAGAATCAGGTCTGTGTGCCCACTCTCCACTGGATGCCAGCGGGCTCCTCTCGAATTTCCTGACCTGACTGCTGCAATAACCATCGTGGTGCTGGTTACAGTCCATCCCCAGAGCTGTCATTCCAGATCATGAGGGTGTACCAGAGAGCCAGTGCCATCCTCCAAATATCCCATGGGATACAGCGGGGATGGGCCCTGATTGTCCTTGCCAGACACTGGCAGAGCTGCCCATTCAGCAGTCCAGGAAGAGAGGCTGTGCTGAGGCTCGCTGGCGCCTCGTCCAGGGCAGCCTTTGTAAGGCTTTGGCATAACAGGGAGAAGTTAGGTTTCGAAACAGCAAGAGTCAGGACACTTGGGTTCTGATTCCAGCTTTGCCATGGAGAAAATCTGTAACCTGGGGTAAATTATCTCTTGTTTCTGAACCTCAGTTCCCTCGTTTGTAAAAGGAGGGGGTGGACGATATGGCTTACATTCTGCTTATTGTCTCTAGAGGAACACAGTGAGGTCATCAGGGGAACTAGAAGGATCTGAAGCAGGTGCTGACAAAAGTTGGGCACCAGCAGCAGCACAGGCCTCTCCTCCTGGCTGTGCTTTCGCCCTGGCTCTGGGGCCTTGGGGATATGACCCTGTGGGTTGCTATGACAACAAAGCCTCATGAAAAAAGGCAAGGCCAGTGGTGCTCGGCAGCACCAGGAACATTCGGTGGAGCTGACAGGCAGTACTGAGATGGCTGGGGACCCTTTCCATCCCCATTCCAACATGTCTGAAGGTCTCTGGGACTCCTAGCTTTGCTGTAGGTCACTATGGAGAGAACCTGTCAGTAAATGCCAAAGGACAGGTTTGGAATCATGCAGGGTGGAGGTTTGTTGGAGAGTCAGTGCAAAGTGTTTTACAAACTCCTGACCCTTGTGTCTCTAAATCAGAATTTTCCCCTATTTTACAGAAAAATGGGACCAAATTAATGAAAGGAACGAATGATGGAAACCAGAATTTATTGAGTCCGTGTTATGTACCCGACTCTGTACCCTTTTACCCTTCTGAGAAAGGTAGCAATGGTTCCCTCTTAGGGATGAGAAAATTGAGATCAGAGAGGATACTTGTCCTAGTTCACAGAGCAAAACCAGGATCTAAAACCAGAGATAGCCATGCTGCTTTAATTACCCCATGATTCTTTTCCAAGGTGACCCAGTGAAACAGGTAAACACTGAGGATTAGAGCTGGGAGGACTGGACACACAGGCCTTCCCACGCACTGGCGGGCTATTCACGTGGCTGCTCTTCCTTCTCAGGTGTTGCCTGCTTCTCCCAGCAAGGCCACCTTGAGACCCTTCTTACCTGCACTGACAGTGATAGCCTCCATGAACTGGTCCCTCCAGGAATGGGTCCCCACAACCAAGGCCAGGTTTGTCTTCCTGATCAGCTTGTCCACTGTAGTCTGTTAGAGAAAGAAAAACTTGGAAACATGAAGTTAGAGTGCTCAGAACCAATGAGAAGTCTGGTTCTTCAAAGGACTGAAAGATGCCCTGCATTTCAGGGGTTCTGAAAGTTATACATAGAATGGCCTGGAGTGATACATTTTGGGACAGTTGTTCTATTTCTCTTTTCTTTTGGCTGTGGCTTCTGATGTTGGATATTCAGAGTAATACAAACAGATTAACAATAATATCAATAAACCTTGCCCCAGAGTAGTGAATTTTAGTAGGTTTTAAAAACACAGGCAAACAATAGTGATGATACATCCAGGGGCTTTCTAGCCCATTTATACTATATTCTATTTGTTTCCTCAAAGTATTCCTAGCATACAAATGGCCAGCACTACTTGTTCAATGTTCAAATGGGAAACTGAGACCCAGGGTAGGTAAGTGATTTGTTCAGTTTCAATTTCACATATTCAGTGGTGAAACTGGGACAAAATCCCAGGTCTTCTGCCTCCCACCTATTCAATTAGTCCTCACTGATGGCCTGACCTTGAACTCATAGGACTCTTCAATGATGACCTCCAGTTTGGGGTGTTCACCCAATACTGGCTTTCCCATCTCTGCTATCCTCTTGGCTTCCTCCTCCTCCACAGTCAGCTTCCTGTCTGTCACATCTGCAATAAAACAAAATCAGACTAGCTTTAGCATCTTTTCCATTCTTTGGAAGTCTATAGCTCAAAGTATTAGGTATGGACAGTGCATACAAAGTAGATTGCTCTTGGGAATGGGGACACTGTATATTTTTTAGTGTCTCTTTCTGTAAAGTGCTGAACACTTTATGACCACCAGACCATAAGAGGGTTCCTTGTAGGCTTCAGATAAAAATTCCTCTTTCTGTTTTATACCTGGATGAGCAACCTGACCCAAAGACCTTCCAAGAAATAAAACCAAGTGAAGTTCTAAAGTCATTTGGTGAGATGTTGGGGAGCTGGGAAGAAAAGCCAAATTTTATTTTGAACTGTTGGGCCTGACAGTTCAACTACTTCTTGTGAGAGTTCTCGGAGGTACGGAAGCACATCTATCCAAAGGGAATATCTACTGGTTCACAGTAACATCTTTTTCCAGTGCTGTTGGCACTATCCCCTCTATAAAGAAGAAAAGGGTAATATTTCCATAAATATCTATATTTCATACACATGAATATTATCCTCATAATGAGAAACTTGGAAGAGTTCCCCAAAATTCATGATTTTCCAGTGAAAGATCCCCAGGATTTCTATAGGAACCAGGTACTTTTTTGGGGGGGCACAAAAACTTGTTCAAAATCAGAACAAAAATGGTCTTCCTTTCCTTTCTTTTCAGGCATTCTCTGTGTCCCTCAGCATCTTGACTTGATTACCAATGGTCCCTTCTCATATTGAACAGATAATCATTTTTTCTGCTTCAGCGGGTGAGTCCATTTTAATACCCCTTCACCATGACGACATGTTTTCTGGATTAGAGTGAAATCAAGATTGAATCTATTTATTCCCTTTTGATTAGAAAATTGCTCTTGGCATCTTGTTTCTTTCAGAGCTCATTTAAACATCTTTCCATCCAAGTCCACATTCTCACATGCAATTAATTCTTTTATTCGACTCCTTAATTGCTTTCATTCCACACAGTAAACTTCCCAGGGGAATTCTCTGTCCTTGGGTAATCTCAAGGACAAAATGGGTCGGAAGCCAAGGTCTTCTTTTCTCTCTAGTTTGGGAATTGGTGAAGCAAGGGGAGGGGTGGGACTCAAGCTCTTGAGGTTGCAAGGAAAGGAATTCACTGAAAAGACTATAAGCCAAGAGTGCAAGTTACCAAGCAGAGAGCCTTATTTGTGATATAAGGATTTTCTTAGCCAGCCTGAATGAAGATGGTATGAAAGCGTGTGGAGAATTCCTGAGCTGGCTCTTTTCCTCAGTGTTTCTGGCACCAGACACAGAAGGCAATTCCCCACATCTTTAGGAGCTGTCCGTGGTGCTGTTCTCCCTCTAGTGTTGGTGGCCACTTTCAGAAACAATGATTTCTCAAGGATCTATGTCATATATATTTCCAAATCAGCAGATGACTTCTAGCAGCCTGACTGCATTTAATCCATTGGATTCAAGTCTTCGGTTAATTTGTTCTGAAGGTAAATCTGGGTGCATGTAGGGTTCTGGCTATGAGGCCATCAATCCTAAAAGTCAGACTGCAAGCCATTCTAAGAAAAAGCCTTTAGAAAGAAGACGTATAGATTCCTTCAAAGCATGAGTGCTCTTTTGCCCTCCTTGCAGGTTTTGGCACCATGTCACAATGCCTACCTTAGCAGTGACAGTATTACTCCACTCCTTCCTCCCCAATTCCCCCATGTCATACTTCACATGTGCCACAAGAACTTTATACCAATATAATAAACTCTCCAGTAACATATAAATGTACCTGTCTGACCCCTTGTCCAGCTATCAATCTGGCACTATATCCATCTGGCAGGATATTGATCTATCTATTGACCTGTCCACCTTACAGTGACAGTCAGTTTTTCCATCTAGGTTTCTGCAAAAATCTCTTTGACGAATAACCAATCTTCTATCTTTGGATCTCCCACAGCCTCACACAGGCATTCTGTATATGTCTGTAAATTGATTGATTTGATACTTTCTTGGTTTGGTAGGCATTTCTGCCTTTTTCTATTTTTGTAATGATCATTGCTTTAAATTCAAATTAAGTTAATTTCTTGAAAGAATGATAAGTCTCGAACTGATAACATAGTGATTTTGATCACTTGTTCTTCATGGGACTCCTCAGAATTTCAAATAGAGAAAATAAATGACAGGTGGTCTAGATATTCAAATGGACTAAACAAACTCTCAGTGTAGGAATAGGAAGAGAAGTGGGGTGGAAGGGTGAGAGAGAGAGAGAGAGAGAGAGAGAGAGAGAGAGAGATTGAGAATATGAATAGGATCGAAGATTGAACAAATATTGGAAAAACAGAGATTGCCAGGCCAGACAAGAATGGGCTGCTGTGAATGCTCTGCAGGCATCCTTAGAAAGAAGAAGGAGGGGCCGACCCTGTGGCTCACTCGGGAGAGTGTGGCGCTGGTAGCGCAGAGGCCGCGGGTTCAGATCCTATATAGGGATGGCTGGTGTGCTCACTGGCTGAGCACGGTGTGGGCGACACCAAGCCAAGGGTTACAATCCCCTTACTGGTCGCAAAAAAAAAAAAAAAGAAAGAAGTAGGAGGAGTCAGCCACTGCTCTTGCTGCAGGGCCCCTGAGCTTGGTGGGGTAGCTCAGAATGAACATATTTGTTCTCCCTCTTTCACCACTGGCATTGTTAATCATGTTTGCCTGTCCACCCAGGAAAATTAGAATACGGATTTGAGATTTCCAGTGGATTTAAAGTCTAATCAAGGGCTCCTAAATTAAAGGTTTACAGATCAAAAGATCTAGGAAAAGGCACCGTTCCCCTCCATCCCCATTTTATCTTCTATTGGTATTTGCGAGTATGTTAAAAGTATAAAGAAGATTAAAGTAAATCACAATCTTTGTTGTGCATATATTATGTGCGGAATGGGGGCAAGAGTTCGAACAAAGAAGCCTAGACACCTTTTCAGGCAAGAGGATGAGTGAAATGGAGAAGAAAGACACGACACTATGAAATCAATACCCTGGGGGAACAGTGGAGAACACAGGGTTGGGGTAGCCCTTATCCTGCTGCTATAAAAAGAAAGTAAGGAGTAGTGGGGGTTTTTTTGTTTTTTTTTTTTTTACACAAAGGAAAGTGTAAGAGTTAACTACATTCTTTTGTTTAAAGCTCCAAGAAAGAAAATATTCTTATTATGTACACCACCCCTTCCTAAATCCAGGGGGTAGCCTGTAGGTAACTTTGAATACCAGTGAACTCTGCAAGATGTTTTGCCTCTTAAGTGACCTGAAACTTTTTTCTATTTTCAATGTACTGATAAGGGGCTGGCCTGTGGCTCACTCGGGAGAGTGTGGTTCTGATAACGCTAAGGCCACGGGTTCAGATCCCAATATAGGGATGGCCAGTTTGCTCACTGGGTGAGCGTGGTGCTGACAACACCAAGTCAAGGGTTAAGATCCCCTTACCAGTCATCTTTTTAAAAAATATATAAGTTAAAAAAAAAAAAAACAAAGTACTGATAAGATGTAAGGTTTTTGTTTTTTTTTTTTTAAATATTGAAACTGTCTTGCATTGAACACTCTGCCTGCACCAAGAGTTACAGTATTGCTGGATATGCTGGAAATGCTTTCCTAACTATCTGCTTACAAAGTTGGATGCTGTTTATGACTGGTTTCCACTCATGCAAGCATGCTCTCAAAGTAGATGTATGTCCTACACAGGATCTAGATTCTGCATGAGAATTTTTCCAAAATAAATACCTAAAGTTTCTATTTCTAGCTAAAACATTACCCCCACCCCTCATATCATCCTAATTATTTTTATTCATGGTACATGTGACTTCAAGGGTCAAAGACAAATGAACCAAAAATTCTAGCATTTAGGTCTCAGCTGTGAGAGATGGAAAATCTCCAGGATGGGTCCAGATTCTTTAAAAATTGGTTTTCATGTTCTCACAGCAGCTCTTGATTATTTTCCCCTGATCCCTCAGGATCAAAGTATTTTCCATCAAAATCCTATTCGGAAATTCCAGCTCTGACTCTCATCCTCTCTTCCCCTACAACAAGAGATGACAGATGAATTAAGGCTCAGGAATCTATGACCCACTATCTCTGGTAAGTTTTGTTTCTCTTCCTGGTTCCAGAGAGGATCAGCTATGCCTTTACTACTTCACTGACAGAAATGACACTCAAGGCATTGCTACTCCATCACAATTACTTCATATGGGGAAATAAATCACCCCGTCCTTGAGAGAACTTGTCTGGTTAGCTCAAGCCTGCAGTTCCTATTAAGTAAATCAAAAGACATTGGTCTTAAACCAAATAGTGGCACTGGCAAGACGTGGAAAAGAGGGGGCAAGACACCTCTTACCTGGAGATAACAGGAGCGCTGTTTGCAAATGGATACAGACAAGGGGAAGAAAGAAAAGGAGAGAGCATTAAGGTCCCATCTTGAAAGTATCCCCAGGCTTCGGGGTTGTTGACAGCATAAACGAAAGCAGTGAGCTTAGTAGGTGAGAGCTCAGCAGCCACATGTGAAAGCAGCATTTAGAGCATGCACAGCAGTAGCAGCAGCAAGCGGTGTGAGCAGCTGAAGACACTGCTGAGCTCCAGGGGCCTGCAGGTATGAGTTAGCTTTCCCCATGCCTTCCCTGCAACCCTGAGGGGTAGGGATGAAGGAATGAGGATGGGGGAACCAAGAGGGAGGGGCAGAGACAGAGTTGGTCACTGGTGATCTTGTGGGGTATCTGGTTGTCACATCCATTGTGTAAAGAAGGAGTGAGAATCCAGGTAGCATGAAAACTGTAGGCTGCAACTCTGCCAGAGCAGCTGGCTTACCAGTGGAAAATATGACCGGGGGGCTTGAATGGGAGCTCAGGGCACTGGGTAGCGGTGTGTAGAGTGGGACAGTGCCCTGTTCTATGTCTTATATCCCCAACCTTATAATCAGAGCATGCTCAGCTTCCCAGTGCCCATAAGCTTTCCATGGCCACAAGTGGTTTCCCAGCTATTGTGCTGGCCAGAACTTTGATTTCCGCTCAAAGAATGACTTAGTGAAAAGGTAAGTCCACAGAATATTTTCTTGGAGTGGTTTGTACTTTTTATAGCTATGTCCTGGAGTTTGGGGCCATGGACCCCTACCATTTTGTGTCCCTGTGCCTACTAAAGTCCCCAAACTTAGTAGAGTTCAATAAGACTTGTCTGCTGTCTAGTTTGGCAATTGTCTTTTCCATCATTCCCATGGTGCTGCATCTCTGGGTGGCGGTCTTTCTAATCCAGAAAGGGCAGGTTAAATCAGAGTCAAGATATTCTGGAACAGAAAGACTGTCATACCAATAGCTATACACAGATGAGAGGTGACACATACAAGGTCTCTATATGAACTATAAAACTAAGTTAAAGACATACCCAACACAGGTTGTCCCTAGCCCCTGAATTTGTACTTATGCTAAACTCTCTTAGACTCCAAGGTCCAAAAATTAAAAAAAGTTCTTGTGGAACACCACATTTTCATCTCCGTGGTGTCAGCACAGCACCTCCTTCCTTGGCCTTTGTCAGATAAAGATCTGGAAACATCCTGTCACATATACCTCGTGCAGCTGGTGACTGATGGAGGTTGCTGAGGAAGGAGTGTGTGTGTGGGAGGAGTGGGTCAGTAAATTGTTTCTTCTAAAAATCTCTAGGAATGCAACTCAGGCCTGTGATCCATAATTCTAGATTCACAGCCACTTAAGACACATGTACATCCAGAATCTGCATGGTATATGAACAGGGCGAACAAGGAGATGACTTTTTCTGGTATCTCCCATCTAGAATTCCAGAGGGTAATTGATCAATGGATCTCCTCACTACATTGAGACAGACAGATAGATAAATAGACAGGAAGATAGACAGCTAGGGAGCTTGTTCATTCTGCTTCTTCCATGTACCTGCATGGAAGAGCCCCCTTTTGGCCCCCAAACTTCAGTGAAGACCAGAGATCCCAACACACCAATGCACCCAGGTAGGCTGGACAATGCCATCTCTTCCAGAAAAGGTCCCTGATGCCCTGGTTTTCACTCAGACATCCCTCTCAGCATCCTGCTCATCCCTAGAGCAGTGAGACGGTCTGCAGTCAGCTGGAATTGCATAATTCTCCAGTCATTGTCTCTGCGAATCCAAGACCTTCCACTCAACAGTTACAGATGGGTCAGCGAGATCCAGTAGGCCAACTTTGAGTGACACAAGACCTCAAGGGTGTCTTTCCTGCTGCTGCTGATGCTGAGAGAAGCTGGAGCTGACCTTACCCCTGTAACAAGCAGGTCCCATTCTTGCGAGAGAGTGCTTTCCTTTCTCCCCGAGACTTCCAATGTCCAGGCCCAGGCCCAAAAGCAGGCATTATGTGGCTCGGTGTTGCTCTCAGAAGTCCACTTGCAGACTCCCGGGCTCATTCCACTCCAGGGCAACTATGTTTCCTATTTATCCTCTCTTTTTCCCTCCCCAAGCTTATCCAGAGCTTTTGATCTTACCTCTGAAGTCTGTTTTATTTGCCAAGAACAGAGTCTCCTATTTCAAATCCAGTCCTTTTTTTTTTTTTTTAAATGCAATTGTCATTTTGACCATGCAGAGCCTCTGTTGTTCTGAATGCCAGAGACGCTCCCATGTAGCATTGGTAATGAAAAGCAATCTCCACTGTACTGTCTCTCACTCTGAGAACAGCAGGGAATTCTGGAAATCAGAATGGGTTTTCATTTGATTCCGAGCCTAGACAATCAGATTTTATGAACTTTCACCTTATGGTCTGATGCCAAAATATGGGAAGAACTAGAGAAACTGCAAATTAACTCCCTCAATAGACAATAGAATAGGAGGCTGAGAAACTGACAAATTTCTTATTGGCATCTTCCTTCTTGGCCTCTTGGTCACTGGGAAGATCTGGGGGCATGTCACACAGATAGTTTGCTGAAATCTTTATCTTCTCACCTACTTCCTCCCCCAGGTCTAGGCTCCACCAGGGCTTTTCTGATATCAGTTTGGACAAAGAGTCCTTTGCAAGAAAGGAAGGTGTCCTCAAATGAGGAGTAGCCATAGGTGTTTGCATTTGGCTGGGTCTCTTGAAAAGCGAAAGGCTTATCTTAGGTCACACTCTGCCCTGCTGTTGGTAGGGATTTTAGGGAAGGTAGAAAAGGAGAGCCTCTTTACTGGTGGAATAAAGGCGCATATGGACTACCAATCTCTTCCTCCTGTCTGGAGCTACTACCGTCCTTCCAGCTGCCCTGAACGATCCTTCGTGCTGTTTTCGTTTGCACCTAATTAGCTGGGACTGTGCAAATTGTTGAAGCTGGCTTACAATGGCCTTCAGTATCTGCTGCTTCCAAACAATCATGAAGATGCAAAGTAAATGCTCAAGGGAGGTGGAAATGAGGTAGGGCGGGTGCTGAGACAACTTCTGAGAATACTCTTGGTGGCAGAAACTGGAAGATTGGCAGCTGTACAATGTGGGAAGCAATGGAGCCAGAAAGATTCTCTTTCTTCCAGCACTCTTTGGCAGTCATGCTAGCAGCCGCATCTTATTAGGTGACCAAGAAGATAATGAGCAATGGAAAATGGAGAGGGCTTCTGTCCCTAGAGCACCAGGTGTGTCCAAACCAGTACGGGCACAGAGGTGGTCAGCTCTGCAGACTCCCAGCAGGTAATGAGAACTGACCAATTGTACGGGTCCAAGAAAAACTGTAGAGGAGCCTTTGGGGGTGTGGCTGCTGAGTCTCTTAGATCTGTCCTTGAGAGAAAGGCGTTAGGCTGCTCTTTGTCATGTGAGTACAAAGTTGTTGCAGAATAATCACCCCTTTATGGAAAACAAGTGGATTTCACTGTTCCGTGCTTCAGGAGGGTCCCAGCAGCATATCTCTCCTGAATAGGATTGTGAATGTCCTCTTGGTACTTCCCAAAAGCACTCTTACCCATTTTCACATCTATTTCTCCAACACTTTCAAAGTCATGGCTTCCAACTGTACCATTTTCTTCAAGGGAAGAAATCCCTCCTTACATCTACCCTGGTTGCAACACAGTCAGCCCATTAGGGATGAACCCCTGGCAGGGATTCCGAGATGTGTGTCCAGAGGAAGCAGGCGACGAGGCCACTTCTTGTGCGGGATGAGGGTTGTCTCAGGATGTGGGTGATGTGCTCACTCGCAGATGCCAAATGGCAGGTGTCCACGAACTGCACAACACCTGTCTGCAGGGATCAGCACCAACTACACCATTGAGAGTCCCTTCTGTTGGAAAATCCACAAGTCCATACTCCAGGCCTGCCCAAGGTCGGTCCTTTTCCAGGGCCCACTAACGAGGGGGATTTTCAAACCAGGAATTACTTCCTTTCTTTTGTAGACTCTCAATTTTCTGCTTTAGAGGTTGCCTTATCTCAAAGAAGCCTGAATAAGGTACCCTACCTTGGGCTAGGAATAGGGGTAAGATGGGATGGGGTGGGATGCCTTGGGGAGGAAGAATAGCTCAGGATTCTGAATTGCATGACTACCTCCAAAGCCAGCTCCCTCTCAGAGAGCTCTCAGAGGCCATGGCCTCTGACAATCAGTATATCTTCCCATGTAGCGATCTACCCAACTGTGAAATAGCCAGATAATACACTTACCTTCACGAAGGGCAGAGGGGCCTGTGGGCCACTCCCCAAGTGAATAACCTGCCAAGCATTCAACAAAAGTTGGGGATGCAGCAGAAAACTGTCAAAGCATCTTTGCAACATGGGCCCTACCCCCATCCCAGACCCTCCCCCATTCGATCCAGGCTGGAGAGAGGGAGGCGGGGAGGGCACAGCATGCATCGCACGTACTCCTCTCTTTCTCTTCTCCTCCCCACCCACCCAGCAGTTCCCACATTTACAGGTCACAGTGTGGGGGTGGGGTGGGGTGGGAAGAGTTCAGGGGATGTTGGCAATGGGATAATCATTGTAGCAAAACACGGAAGTAACTCAGGAGGGTAATGAGGAGCTCAGGCTGCAGTGTGGCCCAGAAGGCGGGAAAGGAGGAATCTGGAAATAAGCTAAGGCTGATGAGAAGGCAGAGATGATACGAAACAGGGTGAGAGCGAGAATACAGGAGGGAAAAGAAAAAACTCTGTTGATCAGAAGGAAAAAGGAGGAGAAGAAAAAAAAGGGGGAGAAAAAAATATAGTAATTGCTTTTTCTTTTTTTGTTGTTTTTCGGTTTGTTTAAAATTTTTTTTTGTTTTCTTTTTTTGTTGTTTTGTTTTCAAAGAATCTCACACCTGATATTCCACGTTCCATCCATTTCGGCTCACCAAGGGCAATGAAGAAATTCTCTTGCCTTTCGTATTCCTCCTCATCTACTATTTTAACCCTTATGGTTTTCCTGTAGGGACAACAAGAGAGAGAGTGTGTAGACTGGGTCAGCAGGTTGATTGGCCACCTGGAGCACAGCCTTTAAAATCATTCCCCATCACTCTTGGCACATGCAGCCCAGTCCCGCCATGGTGGCTTTTGACAGGACCATGGTGGATTGTGTCGTTCTCATATAAAAAATGGTCTTAGCTTTTCTTGTCTCCTTGGCATAGTTGTTTTTATGGGTGAGAGGGAAAGGGACCCAGGAGGCAAGGAAAGGTGGGCAAAGGAGAGGAGCAAGGTGGATGGGAAGGGAACGGGAGGGGAGAGGGGATGACCGGGGGGGGAGTTGTTTCAGATCCTGCCGAGGTTAGTAGGACGTTGAGTTGGGCAGCACATTCCACTGGGTGTCACATGGCAGCAGTGGCAAGTCTCTGGCAACAGGAGAACTACTGGCCCTTCAGGAACGACCCAGGGCCCTTCTGTTGACATTTCCAGAAAATGTCAACAGAACCCAGGGCTGTGTCTCTTCTTTGTGTCTGTACTCTGTTGTGAGCCTCATAAGGAAAATTTTAAAAGGAAAGTATTTATGAGGAAGGGAGGCCAGAGAGAGAGAGAGAATCGGAGGCACAGTTCTATGATCTTTCTAATGATCTACCTCACGGGGCTTCAGTGGTGAGAACTAACATAAATATGTATTAACCACTATATGATACAGGGATCCGTTGCTGTTTACAGCTGATGCACTCCTGGAAAAATGTGAAGAAGATGACGTAAATCATCAAATTCTAAATCATCTTTGAACTTCTATCATATAGGGGTGACATGTCCCAAGGCTGGCTTCCTCAGGTGTTGATTATCACGGGTCTGGGGCACAAGGTGATAAAGCTTTCTGTTCATCTCTGGGTATCTCAACAAAGCAAAGTGTCTTTTGAAAACAAAGCAGCCGTGGAAGGAAGCAAAGTTTTCTTGAAAACTGCTCCCCTCCAAAGACTGGCTCAGGCCCATCGTCATGTGGGGAGGCTGTGAAGTGGGCCTGGCTCTTGCTGTGTGGCTCTTCCCAGTCCTTCATGGAACCACTGTGGTGATCAGTTGGTCAT